>NC_053146.1:1353231-2080731 GCF_016808335.1 Panicum virgatum
AAATCTACCCTAAAGAGATGAACAGAGGGAGAGGAACACAGAGGCGGCGGCCTGGGAGTAGAGACAATTCACGGACAAGTTCTAAAAGCCGCACTTGACCTAACACAAGTGAAGGGGTATTTATACCCGCGGGACCGGTCAGACGGTACGCTGGACCGGTCAGACCGGTTGGTAGACCGGTCAGACCGGTGCCAGGGACCGGTCAGACCGGTTGGCTTGCAGTACCCCCTATACACGATCTCATCCGATGGCCGAGGTTCATTCTTCGAAACGAAGTCTTCTCTGCGATGCCGCCGTCTTGATGAAGATCCAGTCCGCGGTTTTGGAGGGTCCGCGAAACCCGGGTACGTGGTCGGTTTTGAGAAAACCGCCAAAACCTCACGCGCGGGAAGATTCCCGCCTCCACGCCGTGGCCCTAAACGCCGTTCCCGCCTCGGCCTTCTGACGGCCCTAGACGCCGCCCGACGCCCGTCACCTCCTCGCCCGCAGCGAGGCCTAGACGCCGTCGACGCCCGTTGCCTCCGTCAGTCCCGAGACCGACACCCGTGCCTCCACGACTTGGCGTTCAACCGCCGTCCGCCTCCTTGGTTTTGTGGCACAAACCAAGAAACCCGCTTCCGTCGCCGCTTGCGCCCTCGATCCAGGAGTGGACGCCACAGCTGCCACCCGGTCCGAGCTCCGGTCCCGGCTGCCCTTCACCGCCGTCCACCGCACGGTCCATCGACCACAGCACCTCCACGGCAGCTCCCCGTCGACACTCGACGCTCGTGTACCTGCAACCCAAAGACCAAGCGCACGATCACACCGCACGGTTGACAATTCACTCATCACAAGCAGGATAGAGTACTCTCGTTCCTCACAACGCCCCGAACCATGGTGATGCCCATTCGGACCGGCGGTGATGGGGGGCGCTGGAGTAGTGCAAATTCGAGCAGCAGAACTTAGAGCGGCTAGAGATGGCACACATCAAGCTTGAGGCTGCTCTTGGAAACATCAGAAAAGTGGCAGATTACTTATGGATCCTTGTTGGGTTGGCGCAGGAAGCTGAAGCGTGCTGCTGAACAGTGTGATGACACACTGCAATCGATACAAAGCATAGAGTCCTAGAAAAGGAGCAGATGGAACAGGAGGTGAGGAATTCCCCCATCCTACCGGATTGTGCATGCTACCCAAGTCGTTTGCTCTCTCTATATTTAACCACGACAAAGGAATGTTGAGCAGATCCATTATTCAAAGATTTGAGTGGTTTGCAGATGGAGCTACTGAGTTTGTGAGATTCATAGAGCTTTGGTGGCACACCACATTGTCACGTGACCTTCCACTTCCTTGTAAAGCACCTTTTTGCAGGCAAGGAACTACATCATAAAATTGTCCTGGGAAAGGAGTATCCATCTTTTCTATTATGGTTGATGCCGTTCAGGACTGCAGAGCATGGAATAGAGGTTAGCCTAATATTTGTACACAAAGATAGTAATGCACCAGAGGGCAACTTCTTCTTTGGTATGATGCTACAGCTTTCAGAGAGTACCGATATAGTTGGGATGGCAATTAAGTGCTTGCAGTTGTTTCCCCTTCATTTCAAATCTACCGTTGAAATTATTAGGAAAGAAACTTACTCAGCTACCTACACATGACTTCTCATGGGTACCATATGTTGATTTATGGCATAGAAAACACTGGGACAATCTTCATAGGTTTAGCACTCAATGGTTTTGCTCAAACCATTATGTTGCAACAAGCATGATCGGCATGAGATTCAACGTATTAGCAGCCAAGACATGGCAAGATAATCAGATGTTTCTCTAGAACCAGTAATAGTAGTGAATCTGCAGTGCCAAGTTTCACAGTCCAAGTACAGCAAACACAAGACTTCGCTGTCTGCAAACAGTATGCTTCTGGAAGATTCACCATTTTTGAAAGCTGGAATTGTCTTTGTGCCCCATGGATCTTCAGAAGACCTGCTGCATGTGAATTAAAACTTCTTCATGGTGGCTGTAGTTGGCGAGGAGCAAAATTGCTTGCATACAGACATTACTTTGGAAACAAGTAGAGGAGATCATGCTTCCAAAGGCAATGGATTACTTCTGCCAAAATTCCGAAGCGGCGATCTACCAAATGATTTGGAAGTCGAAACATGGCTCTGCACTCATGCAGGTTGAGAAGGCAAGCATGGGAACGCATAGAACAAACATGAGAATACGGAGAACTTTTTTGGGGGGCTAGAAAAACTAGAGCGTTTCAAGGACATGATCAGGAGTTTCGGAGTCGGACGCGTATGGTCTCTCACTTGCTCGACTTTTGGGGGGGCATATGTGCCAGTTCGGCTGCAAAGTTTGCTTATGAACTGGATGCGGAAAGAACAGGAAAGGGCACTTAGCAGCGCCAAAGCAGCACCTGAAATTCTAAATCATGTTAACATAGATTGGCAGGAGAAACAGGGAGTAATAGAAGAATGTAATTGGAATGTTCTATGGAACAATTTAAATGTTAAAGCTACTATTAAAAACTGCAGACAAAATAAGATTAAAGCTATAACATCATGAGGATGCTTAATGTGTGTTTTCATATGGTGCTGTTGTTTTTCTCGTATGCCGGGTATTACATGGTTTTGCTTTCTTTTAGATAATATATAGAATAAAACAAATGTAAATGATCTTGTTACTACCACATATGTATATCGGCATCTCGTATTACTCCTTTTCGAAGTTGGGGCATGATATCAATGATTCATTTCCGTTTATCCATGCAAAATTTGAGCATGAGCTGTTAAAATCAAAGAGGACACTATATATAGTCTCTCATGTTATTCCCAATTGCTTACTGGACAGATTCCCGGCTTAACTAATAAGTAGAAGAACAGTATAGGCACCAGAGGTGACGAGATTTTCCTGAGCAAGAGAACTCAGGATGAGGCATCGGAATAGCCTCACAACAAGGAAGAACAAAGAAAAATTACATTGATTACTCCCTAGATGTTGTGTCAACCAGAAGTGCCAGGTGTTTGGCCCCCGCCGAGGCCTAGAGCCTGGCCGTTTCCTTGATTTCTTCAATGACCCTGGTCGCTGTCTTTGTGGCGTCATAAAAAACTCTTCGGTTAAGCTCGCACCAGATTGCCCACGCCACCAGGATTGCTAGCGAACGGCCCCCTCTTGCCTCCAGGCTTGTGGAGCTCCCTACCAGGTCGAAGAACTAGGAGGAAAGGTATTAGAGATATGTATACTTGTACATCAAGCCGTCTCGGCTATATATATGAAAGGTCACCCCCCACAATGGGTGTGTGTGGTGTTTTGCCCCTCTCGATATCTCTTTACATGGTATCAAGAATCCGGGCCCTAATTCCCTGGCTCCCAACCCCTCCGCTGCCCTAATTTCCGTGCGCCGCCACCCGGCCCGCACGGCCACCACCCCACCCGGCCGCGCCGCCTCCCTGGCTGCGCTGCCCCAGGTGCCGCCTCCCTGGCCGCGCCGCCCTAGGTCGTGCCGCCCCTGGCCGCGCTGCCCTATGCCGCGCCGCATCTCTGGCCACGCCGCCCCCTAGCGCCGATCAATCTGATCCGGCGCCATATCGACGGATCCGTCCACCTCGTCGGCGTCCAGCCCTAGCTCCGGCATCGGCACGACGCTCGGCTCCTCTGACTCCGTCCTCCCGGTCTTCATCAACCCGTCCGCGGTTCGACCTCCTCTCTCGGGAAATTTTGTGGAAAATTCCTGAACTTTTCTTGAGATCAACACGTAGTCCAACAGTACAGGTTTCAGGAAATTTACGAAGAAAACCTTAAATATTCATAAAAACAACCCTCCATCATGGTTCTCTCTTAGATTTTTTTTAGAAAAACCCTTGAATTTTAATTAAATCAAACCACAACTCGTTCCATCTGTTACTTCTGCAGAGCAATATTATACGTACAATTTGAACAACAAAATGCTTTGGAATCAAAAGTTGCTCAATATAGAATATGATCAAGAATTTGAAAACTAAAACTTTATTATAGAATAAATTTTAAAATTCAAAACGCTTTCGCAATTAGTTAGCACAAACGGTTACATGTGATTCGTTGTACCTATAATTTGGACACCGAAACGTCTTCGAATAAAAAAGGATCAACACAAAAGTTGTCTGAAATTTCAAAATCTACAACTTTACTATATAGCAAAGTTTTGTAAATTCAAATCGTATTTGCAATTCGTTCAACATAACATATTATTTTGCTAAAATTATAATATCATACCACCATTCTTTTATGACTTCTCATGCGACCTCCATAATAACGCGTCATATTTTAATATAACCACTACTTTCTTAAATAAATAACACATCCATTAATTGCAACATGATTTCACAAATACATTAAGTTTCTGACTAATTGTGCTCCGCCCTTTCTAATAAATTATTTTATCACTTTTTTCACCACAATAAATACAACAACAAATGTTATAACTCAATTTTGATACCCAAAATAATATACTTCTTAAACAATAGAGTCACAATAATAGAATCCTCAAAATATATGCCAAGTGCAACAGCCGGCTGCAGACCATATAACACCTATGCAGAAATAACAAAACGAAAAATTTATCTTAACTATACTGCTTAAAAAAACTACTACTACATGCATCAACTAAAATTCACATCCAGCCACAACACTACGACGTGGGATACGGCCCCGCGTAGCAAAATCACGGGCCTTTCTAGTGTCTCACTATTTAACTCATTCTATCGACTTGTCTTCTTTTTCTCCCCTCTCAAATCCTGGCCAGTTTTCCATTTGACAAAGTTGGACCTACCGAAAGCGACTTGAAGTGGAGCTATCGTAGAAGCAGTAGCTTCCCCCAAATAATTTATGCAGCAGTAAGCGATCAAATTTAGTTGAACCGGTCCCTGTGGATATGCTGTTCCATTAAGGCGTTTCCACGTTAACTGAAATTCAGGATGACTAGCCTATCAACCTATGCTTCCACACGAGCTAATAATTAGAACTAATCTATACTATAATTTTTAAAGTGAGTAGATGTTTCATCTAAATTTTTATTTGGTCCATCTTATGTCATTAACAGGTGGACCTTAGTCCAACTCGTATGCGAGTTGGACCACAGCCCTCCATTCACGACTCGATCATGTAGATCCCTATACAAAATAATGTACAGACACCTGTACGTATCCGGTAATACCAACTTTGTCCTTAGCAATGCACGTGTATGTTTACCTATATAAAATAAAGTTTATAACTAATAATTATAATTGTCTATATTTCCCTCTTTCATCTATTAAATATTCTAACAAGTGCTCTAAAATACATATTTATCATTATCTAGTTGCAATAGATTTTATTTTGTATCACACCTCCATGTATGTTTGATATATTTAATTGGACCATTTGTTTGGGACCTAGTATTCTTATCTTTTCCATCATACTTGAATATACGATAACACATATCGTGGGTAGTGTTTTATATAAATAATAACATACATATTATATTAATAAGTATAGAAATAGTAATTTGGAATTTTGTATTGGCATACTTTAATATTTTATTTTAACTATATAATTTAGAGTTTAGATTTAGGAGTTATTTTAACTTTTAATAATGACATAATTGGATAATTTATATGCAAATTAGGGGGTTATTTGCAATTTTTATAATGACATAGGTGGGTAATTTACATAAAGATTAGGGGGTTGCTTTAGATTTTTTTATAATGGCAGGGGTGGGTAATTTAGATACATGTTTAGGGTGCCACTTTATTCTATTTTCATCATGGCAGATATGGGTTTTAATTTATTAGGTGTCATAAGATCAAATGACTATTATAATTAGAGTTGTCAGATTGATGACCGGATGTTTCTGATATTCGTGAGAATTTCTAGGATTTCTCTATTTTTGTAGAGTATCCATCTAGAATCCTCGATGGTTTCGTGTGGAAGCTTTGAAAAGAGCCTCCAAAGTTAGTAATAGTAAGATAACTAGGATCGATACCCTGTGTATGGCTTGCACTTGAAGTGGTAAACGGCTCACTTTATCCTGAAGCCGAAGCAGAGGAGAACGAGCAAGAAAGCGCCATTGCCTCGCACGTTGCCGGTCACCACAACATGGACACGCCCGGCGATGGACCGCCTCACCAGAGACTACACGGACCCCTTACTTACCGACCAACCTGACACCAGCAGGCAGTCTGCAGCGGTGCAGCCACGCCGTCCCTTCAGCCCGCTCGTCAAACGTCGTCGCCACCGCCGCCGCCGCCTACTTCCCCGTCCTCTCCACCACTCAGAGCACGCACGGTGAGACGGAACGCCACGGTGACTGGCCAGGCGCACTGCAGAACGGCATACTGGCCGGATGGAGGCCACGGTTGTGCTTCCACCAGTCGGCACCTGCATCCACCACGGCGGCACGCCTGGTGTGGACGCCATGGTTCACCTTATCACCGATAGATTTCCGATAATTCCGATATTTCTGTTTTACCGGTGAGCACCGATAGAATTAGTTTATCATCTAAAAATATCATTGTTTTAAATTTAACACTCCATTCGACTAACCCACAAGTTTGTGCACATACTTTTTACCCACTATAACGAGTAAAAAGAGCATGTAACCATCTTTTAATCCTAATCCATTCATTTGCTTTTATTCCACCATCCAATTCTTCATATTCTAGTGAGAACCGACGTAGCAGACATGTCTCCCTACCGGCTATTTCCTTTCATTTTTCTACGTTATTATGTATAGTTTTTTAGGCTAGATGGTTTGAAAAAAAAATCTAAGTTCATTTCTACACAAAATGAGAGTTTTTTCTCTAAATTTTGTCCGAAAAAATTTCTCTATCACCGATAGAATTCCGATATATCCGATATTCCTGTTTATCACCAACTTCCGATATTTTTAATTTATCGGACGCCGCCGCGTTCTCGTCAACCTGACGCTCCCGCACACCTTTGTCACCGCTCGTCCATTGTGACCGCGCCACGGACTTGTGCATCTACCATGACACCACATCGGACTTAGACGTGGCACATGTGCGACGGGACGCCATGGCGGCCGCCCACTTGCAGCACCCATTGCGCGCGCGGAACGGAGGGGGCAGCTAGAAGCTGCGGCGCTTGGGTGCCGACGCAGGCGGCGGCGGGTGCCTCGCCGGCGCTCCTAACGCTTACCCAGACCATTCTCCCCTTCTTGGCCTCGCCGGCGGGCTCACGGCTCGCCAGTGGGCGGCCTTGCCGCCGGAGACGGCAACCAGGGGCCGGACGGTACCCCAATTACCGTCCGGGGGTGGACGGTATTTCATTTACCGTCCACCCCCTGGGCAGCCGATGGCCGTTCGATCCGCAGCGGACGGTCCGGATGCACCCGATTCGGACTCCAGCGAACCCAACGGGGCTGCCCCCTGGTCGAGTCGTCGTCCCGCGGTGCTGCCTCGCCGGCCTCCGGCGAGCGGCGAGCCGGTGTGGGTTCGATCCAGCCTGAAAATCGCGGTTGTTCCGGGCAAATCGGATTGATTGATCTTCCCTCTGCAGACCCTCCTGGAGCGTTGTTCGTTTGCATGCTGCCGCCATGGCAGGCTAACCATCGCCGCACCCCCGGTCGACACCTACATCCACGGATCCACCACGGCGCCACGTCCGGCGGGGATGCCGCCGCGTTCTCTTCAACCTGAAGGCTGAAGCTATGCTTCGCCTCTGACCTCATTGCAGCACGTCAGCACGTGCACGCCCGGCGGCGCGACGGCCCGCCACAGCCACGGGCACACACCCTCCTTCCAAGAAATTAAACCTGACACCAGCAGGCTGCCGCCGCGGCGCCGCAGCGTCGGCCCGCTCGTCCAACGTCGCTGCGCCTCCGAGTTTTGCATCCACCGCGGTGCCATGTCGGGACACCATGGCGCCCGGCCACTTGCAGCCACCATCTTTCACGCGGAATGGGGCAGCCAGCCCAGAAGCTGCGGTGCTTGGTGCTGGGTGCCCACGCAGGCGGCGGCGGGTGCCTTGCCGGCCCTCCTAGCAGGCTTTCAGCCCGCCGCCGCAGGCTCTCACCTTGCCGGTCTGTACTCATTCAGGTTGAGAAGCCAATATATTGTGTATGTTGCACAGATTTCTACGTGGAATTTGAGTTAGGAGAAACGTACAATGAACTATTAGTTTTCTTAGCAATGATTCATCATAAATGTATATTGGGGTCGTAAAATTGAAATTTGAAGTTGTAGATATGTACCATGAGCCATTACACGGTTTTATAGAAATATTGAGACTTCGCGAAGATTTACAGCCACCAATGTTGGTCTAGCAAATGTTCTACTACACGGTTTCATTGTTGGAAAATGTAGTGAGCCAATTAGACACTAGCCAGACTAGCGCATGCCATGGAAAAAAATTTACATTGGTTTGTATATTAGCTTCATTCTATTAGAAAATGCCAGTAATAGATGAACTCTGTTCCGCACCTCCATTTTCTTTCCCCTCACTACTAGAAAACGGGCCTTGGGCACCGGCTGAGAAAGGCCAAAGGCACTGGTTTCCCAACCAGTGCCCCGCAACCGCGACCATTGGCCTCTACTTAAGACACCGGGTTTTTCAACCGGTGCCTTAGGCCTTCATTGGTACCAGTTGGAAATACCAGCCGGTACCAAAGAGGCTGCTACGCTGACGTAAGGTGGCAGCCCCTTTAGTACCGGTTGGTATTTCCAACCGGTACCAATGACATTTTCCCTTTTTTTTCCCAAATCCAGTTTTGTTTGTTACATTTATTACTGTTTATTCTTTTATAATTGCTAAACACACTCAAGCTCTATAGTACTCTACGTTCATTGGTTGTTCGTGTTCGTTTTCAGAGAATATTTGAAACTAACTAAAAGTGAAATGCGAGCATATAATTAAGCTAATTACATGAACTAATATATTTACAAATTTACAAACATCAAGGCATAATGTTTAAAAATATTTACAAATGTACAAGTCATGTTAGCCGTCCAACTACTAGTCCCCTCAGGATGTCGATGAAAGTCCTCTATCAATGTGACCGTCGTGGTAGAACTCGCCTCTAAGATCCAAGATCTCGTTCAAAATGAATCCGGCGAGCTGCTCGCACACGGCGTTGATCCGATCAGTAGAGTAACATTCATCCCCCATTTGAGACATCTATCATTTAGGAAAAAAACATTAACATTCTGTGCGTTAGTACAATTATGAAAATATACTAGTGAACGGTTTGGACGTACTCTCGTTTCTTCATCAGTAGCCTTCCCGCATGGAGTCATGATGTGCAAGTAGTCGCATACGTAGTACCCGCACCAATCAGTTCCTTGTTGTTGTTGTCTCACACACTTAAGGAGAAACAAATAAATTACTCAATTTAGAACAATTTGGGATTATATACTTAACTAGACAAATCTTTATAAATGACCATACCGGATAATCCATGTTAATGTTCAGTTCGGGCCTCCATTGACCACGTCCTTTGTTATTTTTCACAAATTTTTTCCAAACCCTACGTTCAAAGTTAAGTTTGATATTCAGAAATTGTTATTAACAGAAAAAAGATTTGATTGTGCAAACTGAACTTACCTGTTCAAGGGGTCTATGATATGTTGGATTGTGGAATATGGATTTCTCATTGAGTCAAAGACTATAAGATTGCCGGTCTCTACGGAAAGTATGAGTAAAATCCAATGATAACTGCAGATATAGATAGGATATATACATAACTGTATTAGACAACTTAGTATTTATTTAGTAATATAACAGAGGTTTGAGTCGATCAAGGCTTACCCAAAGTTGTATGGTATGAATATATAGGATTTGTAACTTTGCCTAGTCAACGAATCGTACATGTTTTCGCACGTTTCCTTGTAACTTTCGTTGATCAATTTCTGGTTGACTAGCAAAGGAGACATGAAACCGATCTGATGGTGCCATCCATGTTTTCGGCTTCTTTGAATCTCCTGTCTAAACGATGCAATACAAATTTTATAATGCACACATATAATTATGTTCTTGTTAACAAAAAGTATTAATGTAGAGGTAAGTGATACTTACAAAACCCAAATGGTGATGATAGAGGTGTCGAGGGCTTGTCGATGGTAAATGTGATATAAATTTTGGAAGTACACCCAGAAGTCGTCCTCCCCGCGGAAGAAATCATGGTCACGATACTTGACTCCAAACATTTTCCCTTCGTCTTTCGCCATTTGCAGGTACCATCTATGCAAATTGAACATCTGCGTGCCTAGACTTTTCTCCTCTTCTTCAGTGACAAACGGTGTTCCATGCTGGAATGGAGTAATAGTGCGACTGACAGGGATTTTTGCCTCCACATGCCCCGTTGCCTCCTCTAGCGTTAATCCAATTTTAGAAAGAAATATTGCGGCCTGTAGGTCTGCCTGGAGTTGTACGTCCGTCGGGTGTAGGAGTGGCAACCCTGGCACCCGGAGGGGCTCGAGTTCTTTTTGTTGTGTGCCAAGCTGAGGAATGGTCTTGCCACATTTTTTCTTCAGATTTCTCACCTTGTGTGCCTTTGTCAGAGTACGATCATAGTCCGAGGGTAAGCTTTTCGGTTTTGGTGGGTTGTCTAGGTTTGCGAGAAGCTTTTTCCCTAGTTCTAGAGGTACCTTTTCCCTCGGCGGGGGGACTTTAGGCTTCAATTGTTCTTTTATATATCGAGCAGTCTCCTCTTCCAACTCCTCAGTGGTTTTCTCGTAGGTGAATTGTCTTTCGACCGTTTTCTGCTTCTTCTTTGAGGGTCCAGCCGCTGGTAGGGATGCTATCTTTTTCTTTCCCTTTTCTAGTGTAGGAGGAGTTGGAGTACTCGTGGCCCTTTGCGCCGGCGGAGATGGTGGTGAAGGAGGTGGTAGTGGGGACGGCAATGAGGTAGGCCGCGGAGACGGGCGATCGGTCTGCACGGGAGCCGTTGTGCTTGCTGTAAGTTTGATGTCGGCCTTGCGCCATAGAACTACCCCGTGTAGTGCGTCTCCCAATGTCTTCTCTCCATCCCCTCCAATGAAGTCGAGCTCAAGATCCTCATTGTTTCCAACTATCTGCTCGACTGTGACGGAGGTGTAGCCAGGAGGTATCGGCCTTCCATGAATTGTAGTAGAATGATTCAGGGGCAGGGCTGACCCGTATGCGACATGAATGGATATATTTCTTGCTCGCACATGAAGCTCGCACGGTGTCGGCATGGTGACATCATCCACTGGATACCTCTGGTCATCTACCGCCGTTGGCTCAATCTGGGGTTGCTGTTCCGCTTGTACGTCGGGCGCCGCCGTGGATGCACAGCTGCTGCGTCGCTGAGAGGCCGGGCTTATCACAACATCCGGGTGCGACCCAGCAGTGCCCATTTGGCTCAAAGCTAGCTGCACCGCCTCATTGACCCTGGCGTCCATCTGAGATTCCAAGGACGTAACCTTCTCGTTCATCTTTTCTTCTATGGCACGAAGTTTCTCTTCCTGTTCGGCTTTGCTCTTTCGGTGAGTCTTGTAAGAGGGATCTCCGGCCCAAGCAACTTTCCATGGGACCACGCCGATGCCGCGGGCTCGTCCAGGGTGTTCCGGATTCTTTAATGCCCTTGTCAGCTCATCATTCTCCCTTTGAGGATGGAATGTTCCTTGTTGAGTCTCATCTATTGCAACGACTAGATCGCGGGACACTTCTTGCATATGCTCGGGCACGACCAAACTTCCATCCAACTGGTTTAGTGTCACGCCATTAGCAAATAACCACCACTTGGATCTATCCGGCCAATCCCAAGTCGTCGGCCTGATGCCTCTATCTATAAGGTCCTGCTCCATCTTCTGCCATTTTTTAACTGACTTCTTGTACCCGCCAGCCCCAAGGTGGTGGCTGTACTTCTTATTTGTAGCATTCACCTTGGCTTGTTCGGATTTTTTTGGGCTTCCTCTGATAGTTTGTATTGTTTGAACTCCTCCCAGTATGGTTTAACCTGAGGAAGATCGTCCCAGTTCGGCTCTTTATCCTTCTTGATGTAATTGGTGTACAACTTCTTCTTGAAAGTTACAAAGGCAAGGGCCATCTTTCTCAAGGCACATTTCTTCACAAGTTCTTGGTCAACTCCTTCAGAAAGAGTGAACATATCCTTGAGTTCTGCCCATAGCATTTCCTTCTGATGTGCAGGCACGGCGTGTTGCTGTTCTTCGGGTTTGGTCGTTTTCCATAGTCTTGTGGTGATCGGAATTCTTGCACGAACAATAACCCCACATTGATTGACAAATTTTGTGCTAGCATCCTCTGGAGCACTTGGACAGCCCTCTGCGTCCCCTTCTCTGACGACCTGTCTTCCCTCCATTTTCTTGGTTGGCCGGCGTCTCCCTTTTGACTGGCTCAACGAAGTCGATGCGGAGGTCGACTAAATTACAGAAAAGATATGTTAATCGTAAAACTAATCTACCAAAGTCACAATGCATATAGTTTTTAGATTCATACTGGAACATGCTGCTGTTGATTGGGCGGCGGCGCAAAGTCATCATCTTCTTCATCGGCATCTCCAGACATATTCAGGAATGAATCAGCTGTCCGAGCATCTTCTTCAGCGATTGGCTGGGTGGTGTTAGCCCTCGTATCTTTGTTTATTACGTCCAACATGTATTGCCCGGCAGCCTGCTCATCACCGAAGGGGTCCATCCTTAACTGAAACCGTAAATATGTGTTAGAGTATGTGTCCATCCTTAAATGAAGTAGGAGATCCTTAAATATGTGTTTAAGAGAGAGTGTGTGTGTATGTTAGAGGGACAGAGAAAGAGAGAGAGTTAGTGAGTGTGTGTCTGTGTGTGTCTATGTGTGTTAGTGTGAGTGTGTGTGTTAGAGTGTATTAGACAGTGTGTGTGTGTGTGTCGTGGAATGGGGTCGAGGAACGGGGTTGCGAGTTAGAGAGCGAATACGAAATTACTCGTCGTCGTTACTCGTCATCGTTACTCATCGTCGTTACACGTATGAGTTACATGAAAACAGCAACCAAAACTATGCTAGAACTATTCTATGCGTTACAACGATCGCGTGGACATAAAGAACGCCTAAACCGGAGCTATAACGCGAAAACTAGGCTTAAAACAAGATCTAGGGCTTAACTGTAAGAAAAACAGAGTTTCTGGGGGTTTTCTGTAAAAACCGAGGACCTAAACATAAATAACGCATAGATCTAGGGTCTAACTCGCAAAACTACAAGGGCTGGACGGCGGGTTCTATTACTGGAAAGTTCAGGGCGGTCCGTGCAAGATTTTGGGCTGAACTGCAAATACTTTTGAATAGGACAGGAGCGCGGGTTGATACTCAGAAAGTGCAGGGGCTCTTTAGCAAAACGTCCAGGCCGAAGGGGTACGCGCGGATTTGATCCGTTGGATCACGATCCCGCGGCTCAGATTAGATCCGGATGTGATCTAATCTCGTCCGTGGGCTGACGATCGGGCGGCTGGGATCGACTGGGCGCGCGGGGCGGCGGCGGGGCTCGCCGGCGGCCTTCAATCGCGGCGGAGCGCGGCCAGAGTTGTTCGAACTCAGCGTTTCCGTGGTGAATCGAGCTGGGGTTTGGGTCGGGAAGGGACTACGCGACATGCGTTGTCCACTTGAGGCCTTTGCGGGCCTCGGGGAGGTCCGTGGCGGCGTGTGCTACGACGGCGATGGCCCTGCGCGGCGGGGTTCGCCGGCGCGTGGCGTGCAGGCTGCTGGGGTGCGCTACGGGCTAAAGCAATCTAGCGTAAAAGCATGGCGGGGACTAGAGGGTGCTCATCGAGGCTTGAAACAGTCGGGGGCGTGACGCAGCAGGGTTGGCGGCGAGCTCCGGCGGCGAGGATGGTGCGGAGCTCGGGGAAGGGGCGCTGCAGGGCTTGCTCCAGGCCTCCGGTCTCCTCGAATCGATGCGGTGTGTTGCTGCGGATGTGTACAAGGGGTCAGCTTGGCCGGGGGATCGCCAGCGGCGAGTAATCGCGGCGGCGCATAGAACTCACCGGCGCGGAGTTCCGGGGAAAATCCCGTGCGCGGTGCTCGTGGACGGGTCGATCCAGGGGTCCTCCGGGCCTCTGGACTCCACGGGGAACTTCGGGATCGAGCTGCGAAGCCGGTGGAGGGGTCAGGGAGGTCGGCGGTGCGCGCGCGGAGATGGAGGGCGGCGGCGGTCGACCGGAGGAATGGAGCAGTGGAGAATTGGGAGGAAGAAGGCAACGGGTTTATACCCCTGGCCAAAGGTACCGGGTCAAAAATTCAGCCGGTACCTATGTAGGCCTTAGGTACCGGTTCTCCGCACACCCGGTGCCTTAGGGCCCAACGGGCAGGAAATGAAAAGCCCCTATGGTACCGGGTGGATTAACAAAACCGGTACCTTAGGCCTTTTGAAGTTCACTTTTCAATATTCTTTGACCCCCTTTGAACGGAATTCGTCAGTATCTCAATGGTAACTTGCGGAAATTTGGGCTTCGCGGCCATGGTTCGACTCCCGCGCGACGCCCCACTTTTTTTTTTACCCAAATAGGACCCTAAGGTACCGGTTGGATTTTCCAACCGGTACCAAAGGTTATCTTTTCTTTTCCCCTTTCTTTTTTCTCTTGTAAATCTATTAATTGCCTCATAATTCGTAATAAATCTGATATTTGCATAATAAATCTGATAATTGCCTAGAAAATCAGATAATTATCTAATAATTTAAATAATTGTCTAATAGTTAAAATAATTGTCTAATAAATTTGTTATTTGCTCAATAAATTTATTAACTGCCTAGTAAATCATTCAACTAAGAAAATATTAACTATGGTTCTAGGTGCACAATAATAAATCATTTAAATGTACAATAATTTTAATTACTACATAATAAATCATTTAGGTGCATAACTAATTTTTAATTGCATAATAAATCAAATAATTGCATAAGAAATCTAATAATGTTCGCAGAAAATAATACAAGACATAATCATTCAACTAAGGGAATATTAACGATGGTTCGCTTTACAATCGTCCCTTCATTATGATCATGACGTGCGTACGGAGCCTCCTCTTCGGCTAAAAGAATACTTGTGTCAACCTCCACTGCGAACGGAGTCATATCTTCAACCTTATTGTATTCTTCTTCATCTGTGACATCGTCGACTCCCACAATTTTTCTTTTTCCTGCCAGAACAATATGGCGCTTTGCCTCATCTCTGGCACCTACAAAACTTGATTTATTCCTAGACTTGTCCTTTCTCTTTTTGCTAGACATGTCCTACACATAGAAAACTTGAGTGACATCTTTAGCTAGGACGAATGGTTCGTCTCAATAGCCAAGCTCTTTGAGGTCTACCGTTGTCATTCCGTACTCATCGATATCGACACCTTTTCCTGTGAGTTTAACCCATTGACAACGAAATAGAGGTATCTTCAACGGCCCATAGTCGTGTTCCCAGATCTCTTCAATGTAACCAAAATATGAGTTCGTTTGGCCACTAGAGTCGGTGGCATCTATACGGACACCACTATTTTGATTGGTGCTCTTGTTATCTTGGGCTCTTGTATAAAATGTGTAACCATTAATTTCATATCCTTGGTACATCAGGATTGAATTTGCTGGACCCCTGGCCAGCCAAGCTAGCTGCTCATGAATTTGATTGTTGGCCATGACTTCCTTCTACAACCAGGTGGCGAATGTATCGTTATGATGTTTTGTAATCCATGTCTCAGACTTCAAAGGGTATATACTTCGCACAATTTGCATGTGCTCCTCCATGTATGGAGCCACCAAGGCTGATTGTTGCAGAACTGTGAGATGTGCTTTGCTCAACATGGCATGATCTGTGGCATTTACTGATTTTCTTCCAAGTGTGCCCATTCCAATCAGCCGCCCCTCATGACGTGATACTGGAATCCCAATTGGGCAGAGTTCTTCCACATAGTCAACACAAAATTCAATGACCTCCTCTGTGACGTAACCCTTCGCAATGCTTCCTTCTGGATGAGCCCGATTACGAATGTATTTCTTTAGTACTGCAAAGTATCGTTCAAAAGGGAACATATTATGAAGGAAAACAAGACCGAGAATACCAATCTCTTTGACCAGGTGAACTAGAAGATGCGTCATAATATTGAAGAATGATGGAGGAAATATCATTTCAAGACTGACTAAACTTTGGACAACATCCTCTTGTAGCCTGCTTAAACTCGATGGATCGATTGCCTTCTGAGAAATTGTGTTGAGAAATGCGCATAGCTTTATGATTGTTGCTCGAACATTAGATGGTAAAATACCTCTAAGTGCAATTGGAATCAATTGCATCATCAACACGTGACAGTCATGGGACTTTACGTGTGCGAATTTCTTCTCTTTCAAGTTCAGTAGCCTCTTTATATTCGAAGAGTAGCCTGATGGGACCTTGATACTGTTCAAACAGTCGAACATACTTTGCTTCTCTTCCTTACTAAGAGTGTAGCACGCAGGACCTAGATAATGACGTCTTTTATCCCTTTTTTCTGGATGTAGGGCGGCCCGTTGTTTCATACATTGAAGATCTTGCCGCGCTTCCAATGTATCCTTTGCCATACCGTAGACACCAAGGAAACTTAGAAGGTTCACACAAAGATTTTTTGTTAGGTGTATCACATCAATTGCGTGGCGGACGTCTAAGACTTCCCAATAAGGTAACTCCCAAAAATACTCTTCTTCTTCCACATAGGTGCACGTCTGTCATCACTCTGCACTGATTTGTTGTTGGGTCCTTTTCCGAATACTACTTTTATATCTTTGACAATTTCAAACACCATTTTCCCACAATGGTGCCTAGGCTTGGTACGATGATCTGCCTTTCCATCGTAGTGAGCATGCCTCCTCCTTAATGGGTGCTTGATCGGAAGAAATCGATGATGACCCATATACACGATCTTCCTACAGTGCTTGAGGTACATGCTGTCGATTTCTTCTAAATAATGGGTGCATGCCCTATAACCCTTATTGGATTGTCCGTAGAGGTTACTTAGTGCTGGCCAATCGTTGGTGGTTACGAAAAGCAATGCACGCAGGTTAAAATGATCCTCCGCGTGCGCATCCCACATACGAACACCCTCATCTTTCCACAACAATAGAAGATTCTCAATCAATGGTTTCAAATACACATCTATATCGTTACCGGGTTGCTTCGGGCCGGGGATAAGCACTAGCATCATAATGAATTTCCGCTTCATACACAACCAGGGAGGAAGGTTGTATATACAGAGTGTTATAGGTCAGGTACTATGACCACTGCTCTGCTCACCGAAAGGATTCATGCCATCCGTACTTAAGCCGAACCTTATATGTTACGGCAACTTTTTTTGCCTCGTATGTTGTCTCCGGCAAGGTGTTACCCTCAGGGAGTAAGTTTTTAATAAGTTTCAGCAACTCCGCGAATCCCTTGTTAGACAAACCATTTGATGCCTTCCATTGCAATAATTCCAATGTGATACCCAACTTCTTTTGGTCTTGTTTGCAATCAGGGTACAACAATGTTCTGTAGTCCTCCAACATACGCTTCAAATCTCTCGATTCCTTTTCTGTTTCACAACCTTCCTCAGCTTCGCGCAGCATCTGACCAAGATCATCTTCTATAACGTATCCTTCAGTATCTTCTTCAGGCTCACCCATTGCAGTGTCGTTGAAAAAGGAATTATAATTGGCTGCAAAGTCAGGAATCTTGTCCTCTTCTTCTACATTATTATCCAGCTCAATTCCTCTTTCGCCATGCTTGGTCCAAACATAGTAGTTCGGCATGAAACCACTATTGAACAAGTGACTATGGATGGTTCTTGATGATGAGTAATCCTTCTCATTCTTACAGAATTTGCATGGACAACGAACGAAACCGTCATAGTTGTGTTTCTCGGCCGCTTCTATGAATTCATCCACGCCATCAATGAACTCCTTTGAACGCCGATCGGCCATGTACATCCATTGCCGACTCATCTAGGTCCACAATACATTTATATACATCATTGTAGTGTACAAATAATACATTCATACTATATTAAATTTCAATTCAAATATATAGTTGATAATGCTTATCACTATAATAAATAGATACTCTTCACTTATCAAATAAATTAAATGATAACTGCTTCTAAAAACCAATTGTTAAGTTATGGAGAAAAATAACTAACCTTTTTTGAAAACAAAATCGCCTCCCCTCCCCTCACTCAGCTGCCATGAACAGTGAGTTCACGGCAGCTTGGAGGGGGGAGGGGTTGGGGGTATTTATAGGCGTGGCTCAAAGGCACCGGTTGGTGCTCAACAACCGGTGCCAAACAAAAGGTATAGGCACCGGTTGATGTTATTAACCGGTGCCTTTGTTGTGGGCACGTGGCGGCACCAGGCCATGGCAAAATCCGGTGCCATTGTCCACCCTTTAGGCACTGGTTGGTCCACCAACCGGTACCTATTCCTCCTTGTGCTTTTGGTACCGGTTGGTGGCACTAACCGGTTCCTATATTGAAGTTTTGGTACCGGGTGATGCTTTAACCCGGTACCAAACACCTTACCTTTGATCGCCGCTGGCCAAAGGTACCAGCTGCTTTTGCAGCCGGTACTGATGCGTGGCATTAGTACCGGTTGCAACAGCAGCTGGTACCTTTGGCATTAGTACCGGTTGCAACAGCAGCTGGTACCTTTGGCCAGGACCTTTGGACTGTTTTCTAGTTGTGCCTGTCGCTGTTAGTTATCACACCAACCTCCATTTTCACACGGTAGAGAGGTGCGGATTTGGCCTCTAGAGGGGAAATCATGTAGTCCAGAAATCTGACTTAAATGAAGGACGAGAGTTTCCTCTTTGTTACAGGTTTAAATATATTCGGACAACATTGAATTATCATGTGGAAAAAAGTGGAAGAGGTGCTTTTAGAACTTTTACCCCGTCAAAGTCTTGGGCATCACTATCTGCTCCTTAAATTCTTATGTTCCCTCGCAGCATGATTTACCCTCTATACCCCGGCAAGCTGTCCTGTCCACATCCTCCATACCATTCAATCAAAGGAAGCTTCTTGCAGCTGCTGAGGCATGCCTGGAGTACATTCAGTTGTTGAAACCATTTTTATTTCTGAAAGCTTAATTATGATCCCAGGTTAGCAAGCTGAGGCATGCCTGGAGTACATCCAATTAATGTTGTGCTTGAGCTAAACTGGGCCAAGAGTTGCTCGCAGGTTTCCACCAGGCCCCATCGCGCTGTTAGACACTGGATAGCTAGCTGTCTACCTCCTCCATGCCATTCAATTGAAGGTATGTTCTTGCAGCTGCTAAGCTAAAACTTGCTTGTTGTCTTAAGTTTATATACCTCATCTCTCATATATTTTTATATGTTATATTTTCTGAACAGGGAAGGAGTACTGCTTGAACTCAAATAGCAAAGATAGTCAGTTCTGCAGTTGTCCAGGTGACAGCTGGCCAAATCCTATCTGGTCTTGTTCAAAAATATGAGGTGAAAGAGAAATCAACACTACTACAAAATTAGTCATCGCAAACGGGATATCACCGCCGGTTCAACACAAACCGGCGGTGATGAGGCATCACCGCCGGGTCCAGAGCAGGTGGCCGTAGTGGCCTGTAGTGGCCGTTGGAACTGGAGGTGATGCTGCCTATCACCGCCGGTTCATGTTACGAACTGTTGGTGATGGCCTGCGATTCGTGTTACGAACCGGCGGTGATGAGCTTGTACAGTACAAAACCCCAATCCCTTCTTCCTCCCACCACCTTTCGTCTCCAACCCGACGGCCACACCTCTCTCCTCCATTGTTCCAGCCAGATTTTGCCGAAATTCTCATGAAACCTCACCATTCTTGATGTATTGGCTCCACCAACTTGTTCTAAGGTTAGTAGCCATCAATTCATTGGCTTTGTACCCATTTTCTTTGGATTAATCATGCATTTCGTGATGAATTAATCATGGAGGGCTTTTTTCTCCACTTTTGGATCATTTCTCATCATGGGGGCTTCTTTTTTTTGTTGTTTGAGTGCACCAACTTGTGCTAGGTTTGTAGCTAGCAATCCATTTGATTCATAGCCTTTATCTTAGGATTAGTCATTCATTTTGTGATGAATTGATCAATCTCTTTTTCTTCACTTTAGGATAATTTCTCATGAACACTCATCATGAAGTCATCATGGAGGCTCATCAAATTTGAGGGCTAGACTTCACATACTTGATTCAAGGTAAGAACTAGCTCTTTATGGTTAGATTGTTGTCATAATTGCGATGATTGGGATGTAAGGGATATTTCTTAATTAGTTTATAGGATATTTATTAATTGTGATGATCGAGATGTAAATGCTTTTTCTTAATTAATCTAGATTGCATTTCTTAATTGTGATGATAAGGAACTTAACAAATTGAAGTAGATGTTTTAATTATTGAAGTAAAGGTTATTTTTTTAATTGAAGCAGATGACATTTAATTTGTTAATTCAAGTAAAGGCTCTTTCTTAATTGATTTAGATGGCCCTTAAATTATGATATTTGTTATGAAACTTGATAAACTGAAAATCTATGTGTAGAGATGATAATTTTACTAAATTTAGATTCTTAGATGTTTTTTTGTGTGCATAGATGAATCGAGGATGGATGTACGGTACAAGTCTGGAAATTTGGATTTTGTCGACGGTGTGGACTCATTTGTGTAGACTGCCAAGGCACACAAGAATCTACAAGATGATGGCTATGTGTATTGCCCATGCATTGATTGCAAAAATCAGAAGCAGTTTGGCAATGTTGAGCAGATCCACTTAGAGGTTTTATGCCCAACTATCAAGTTTGGAACAAGCACGGTAAGGTTGGTGAGACAATGCACTCCGTTCAAGAGGACAGGCATGCAACAATAGAGGAAACAACTACCCTGAAAATAGTGCAGGAAACCAAACATGAAAGCGTCAATGAAACCATGCAGGAAACATTAGTTGCTAATGATGTGGTGGATGCACTAGACCAGATGATACGTGATGGAGAACCGGAATTTCTTGATGAAAAGAATCTAAAGAAGTTGGAGCATATGAGGATAGATGCAAAAACACCACTTTACCCATGTTGCAGTGTGTCTAACCTTGAAGCAAACCTGATGCTATTGGAGATGAAGTCCAGTAAAGGTTTGTCAGATAAGGGATTTGATGACTTGTAAAGCATACTACAGAAGTTGCTTCCAAGCCCTAACGGGTTGCCTGAAAACACATACTAGGCGAAGCAAATGATCTATCCAATGGGACTGGAGGTACAAAAGATCCATGCATGCCCTAAGGATTGCATCTTGTATCGCGGCAAATATAAAGATTTGGATGCATGTCCAGTGTGCTCAGCTTCACGGTACAAGTGTCCTAAATCGGCATTATCAATGAAAGGTGACCGCAACAAACGACCACCTGTAAAGGTCGTATGGTATTTTCCTATCATTCCTCGTTTGAAGCGGTTGTTTGCAAACCCGAAGACTACCAAGCTGATGAGGTAGCATGCCGAAGATCAACTCGTTGATGGAAATCTTAGACACCCGGCAGACGGTTCACAATGGAGAGCTATCAACTACAAATATAAGAATCTATTTGCAAAGGAGATAAGAAACATAAGGTTCGGGTTGTATGTAATGCATTACATGCACTGCTGCACCGGTGATGAAAGAGACACTGCAATGGTTTGTATGAAATGGTTTCATATTAATATGTGTTCATGTGTCTTGAATTATCCAACTTGTCTAATATCATATTATTGTGCTATATTTTTCAGAACAATGAGTTGAGTATAGGTGAATTGCTCATAGGCGAGCTAGTAGCACTTCAAGAGGAACTAGCCGGATGGCTTGTGGACTACGTTGTGAAGCCAGGATCTAAGTATAGCATAATCTAGGTGTAATGCATAGATCGTATCGTTCTTGTCAAACATTGTAATATATTTGGTGTATCGACTAGATGTTTTTAATCTTGATGTATGGACTCTATGATATACAAATGCTGCAGTATTAATATATGAATATGTTTTTTATGGGAAAAAGATCTTCACCGCCGGTTCAAACCGTTGGTGATGAGTGATGAACACTGCCGGTTTGTAACCGAAACCGGCGTTGTTGATTCCCCATCACCAACAGTTCTATACACGAACCGGCAGTGATGCTAACTCATCACCAACTGTTGGTGCTAACATCACCAGTGGTTTTCGAACCGGCAGTGATGAGACCCTCCATCACCGCCGGTTCTCCAACCGGCGGTGATAGCCCCTCCCATCACCATCGACATAAATCCAACGTGAAGGACCGAAGCCGGCGACCAGAGGGGGGGGGGGGTGAATGGAAGCCTAATAAAGTTTCTTCGAAATTTCAAAACCGTCGGCCGATGTCCCAAAGTCACCGCAAACCCTCAAACCGATATCAGTGAGAATAGCTATGGACAAGCTATCTCAACTCCGAAAACTCGGATCGCAACGTGGAAGCAAAAACGTGAGAACCAACTCAAAACGAAGCAGCTCAGGCACAGACCGGTCTGACTGGTATAGAAGACCGGTCTGACCGATCAAGCAATTCAAAAATAGGCAGACCGGTCTGACCGGTCTCTCCAACCGGTCTGACCGGTGGCGTCCAGAAAACCCCGAAAATTTAGTTCCAAACCGTGAATCGAGAGCAAATCGCGTCCAAATCGGATGAAACTTGGAGGATAGCTTCGTTCCTACCCCAAGAGTGTATCCCCAAGAAATCTCACCCTAAAGATATCCATAGCATGAGAATTTCGGGATGAGATCAAATGGGGTGGGGTTTTCTCTAGTCTCCAAGAAATCGAATTTGGACGGGCTAGTGATTCCAGAAGGTTCAAGAACAAAATAGAGGCATGGGAATCACGGCAAAGAACTCGTGGACTCCTCGCAATCAAGTGCATCAAAAATGAAATCGAAATTTCATCAAACAAGGCACAAAACGAGGAGATGGATTGATTCAAACCGCCCAGAGGGCACGAGGAGGTTAGGGCCTCCTTTCCCAATCAAATCCTCAAGAGTTCTCACACAAACAACATTCAAATCTACCCTAAAGAGATGAACAGAGGGAGAGGAACACAGAGGCGGCGGCCTGGGAGTAGAGACAATTCGCGGACAAGTTCTAAAAGCTGCACTTGACCTAACACAAGTGAAGGGGTATTTATACCCGCGGGACGGGTCAGACTGGTACGCTGGACCGGTTAGACCGGTTGGTTAGACCGCAGTTGTTCTTTCTTTGAAACGAAGTCTTCTCTACGATGCCGCCGTCTTGATGAAGATCCTGTCCGCAGTTTTGGAGGGTCGCGAAACCCGGGTAGGTGGCCGGTTTTGAGAAAACCGCCAAAACCTTACGCGCGGGAAGACTCCTGCGCTCCCCGCCGTGGCCCTAGACGCCGTTCCCGCCTCGGCCTTCTGACGGCCCTAGACGCCGCCCGACGCCCGTCACCTCCTCGCCCGCAGCGAGGCCCTAGACGCCGTCGACGTCCGTCGCCTCCGTCAGTCCCGAGACCGACGCCCGTTCCTCCACGACTTGGCGTCTTCAACCGCCGTCCGCCTCCTTGGTTTTGTGGCGCAAACCAAGAAACCCGCCTTCCGTCGCCGCTTGCGCCCTCGATCCAGGAGTGGACACCACAGCTGCCGCCCAGTCCGAGCTCCGGTCCCGGCTGCCCTTCACCGCCGTACACCGCACGGTCCATCGGCCACAACACCTCCACAGCAGCTCCCCGTCGACACTCGACGCCTGTGTACCTACAACCCAAAGACCAAGCGCACGATCACACCGTACGGTTGACAATTCACTGATCACAAGCAGGATAGAGTACTCTCGTTCCTCAATCTCCCCCTTGATGAGTGCATTGTCAACACACCACAAACGAACCAAGAGAAGTGAAACCAAAAAAGAACAAAGAAGCACGAAAGAGAAGAACTCAAGCAAGTGACGAAAAGCTCAGAAAGGCAAGAACAGTCACTTACTCAAGCAAAGATCGATCCCCTAAGACAAAGGCAAAGGCTCGACGCAATCGATCAAAAGCCACAACATGACTCCTCAAAGACAGAGGTAATGCTCGACGCAGTCATGCAAGAAGCAGAGGGAAAACGAGGAAAACCAGGAGCCAAAACCAAAGCAGAAACTCCACAAGCAAAGTTTTTCCCTCTCACATGTGCAACTCTCCCAAAATGATGCACTTTCAAAGCCCTGTGCACAACAAGTCTTTCAAAAATCAAACAAGTCTCCCCCTTATTCGATCACTTCTCTCAAAATTCACCCCCTTGTTGGCACATGCACACATCAAGGCTACAAAGACCTAGAGCTCCCCCTGAAGCTGAGACTCCCCCTGAATAGATGCTATGCAATGAATGCAATGTAGGAGGTGTAAGTGAAAGCATTCAGGGATACAATGATATGAGCAACATCTAGTCACAAGCACGTGTGCATCCATAAACCAGACCTGCATCTAGCTCAACAGGGTATATCAAATCAGTCTAGAGCTAGGCAAGTTCAGTTTAGGAGACATAAAAGCATCACCCATGATCTAGCACTAACAAGTAGGAAATGGAAAGCAGTGCTAATCATACTCATACAGGTGATCCAAACTAGGCCAAAAACAAGTTGTTAACATTCATTTTTCAATCAATTTTATATCAAGCAATTCTTAATGCCAGGGGTTGAAAGCTTGGCATGCTTTACTTAGCAACGAGGCCAAGCCTATGCCAAAAGACAATCAGAAGCTTAAAGCACTCGTTTCAGTCATGCACAGCCTTGCCCGGGTTCTCACAAGTGCAAAGTGAGCCGTCCCGAAAGCTCGATCAGTGCGACAAGCAATCCCACCTGGATCTTTTCAATCCATTTCAAGAACAGTTCAAGCAATTTTATCAGATTTAGATCATTTCAAGTGTGAATTGCAGAACAGAAGGCTATACTAGCATGAATAAGATAGCAAAGCACATCAACACGCCCTAACATGCTAGTAGCCAAAGCAGGGTGATCATGTTTTCAGATTTTCAAAACAAAATGGCTTAACTCAGATAATGTCATATACACAATGGAGCAAGCTATACATGATCAAGTTTATCAACTCACACTAGCAGGCACTAGAAGATCATAGCAGTGTATACAAGAATGCTAGTGCAAGTGAGACAATGCAAAATGCAAACATGTACAATGCATATGCACAATGCAACTACCAAACTTAGAAAACCAAGAGAAGCAAAACAAAGACCTACCAAGCTGACCAAAACAAAAGTCAGCGATCAAAAGGGGTAACAAACCCCAAGCTCCCCTCGCAAGCGAGCAAAAGTGTCCTGCTCAAGCGGTTTGGTGAGAATATCTGCGGTTTGCCTCTCTGAAGGGACATGGATCAAGTCTATGTGTCCTCTCTCATGGTTATCTCGCAGGAAGTGGAACCGGATATCTATGTGTTTGGTTCTGGAGTGTAGGACAGGGTTCTTTGCAATGCTAATAGCGGACATATTGTCTACAAAGATGGGAACCCTACCAAAACTCAATCCATAATCCTGCAAGGTTTGTTTCATCTAAAGTATCTGGGAGCAGCAACTAGCAGCGGCAACATACTCAGCTTCTGTGGACGAAAGCGCTACGCTAGCCTGCTTGCGAGAGGACCAAGACACTAAAGATGTTCCGAGAAATTGACAAGTGTCGGATGTCGACTTGCGATCCAACCGACACCCACCAAAATTGGCATCAGAAAAGCCCACCAAAACTAGAGAAGAATCCGCAGAATACCAGAGACCAAATTCAGGGGTGAATTTCAGATACCTGAAGATGCGTTTCACCACCTGCCTGTGGGAGGTGCGCGGCGATGCCTGATACCGCGCGCAGAGGCAGACGCCGAACTGGATTGTTGGTCGCGTCGCAGTCAAGTACAGGAGAGACCCGATCATGCTCCTGTACTCCTTCTGGTCCACCGCCTCGCCGTCCAAGTCCTCATCAAGTGCAGTAGATGTGCTGATAGGAGTTGGCTGAGGAGACAAGTCACTCATGTCGAACTTCCGCAGCAAGTCTCTAGTGTACTTGGCTTGATGGACAAAAGTGCCCTGAGGAGTTTGCTTGATCTGCAACCCGAGGAAGAACTGCAACTCACCCATCATGCTCATCTCGAACTCTCTGGACATCTGCTCAGAAAACTTAGAGACAAGAGCGTGAGAAGAGCCACCAAAGATAATATCATCCACGTATATCTGAACTAAAAGAAAATCAGTGCCAGTTCGCATGAGGAACAAAGTTTTATCAACACATCCCATTTTAAAGCCCTGAGCGAACAAAAAGGTTTTCAATCTATCATACCAAGCTCTAGGTGCCTGTTTCAAACCGTAAAGAGCTTTCTAAAGTTTATAAACACAGTTTGGAAACTTGGGATTTTCGAAACCAGAGGGTTGCTTCACATAAACCTCTTCCTCGATAAAACCATTCAAGAAGGCAGATTTAACGTCCATTTGGAAAACTTTAAAACCCTTGGAAGCAGCAAATGCAAGAAAGATTCGAATAGCTTCCAAACGAGCAACAGGGGCAAAAGTCTCCTCAAAATCAATACCCTCTTTTTGGCAAAACCCCTGGACAACAAGACGAGCCTTGTTCCGAACAACCAAACCATCCTCACCCTGCTTGTTTTTGAAAACCCACTTCATTCCGATGGGATTACAAGCAGGTGGAGGCTCGACTAAAACCCAAACTTGGTTTCTTTCAAAATTTTCAAGTTCCTCATGCATGGCATTGACCCAATTAGAATCAGAAAGAGCGTGTCCAATATCTTTGGGCTCAAAAGAGGCAACAAATGCTGAATGAGCAAAACCAGCGATACTTGTTACCTTAGACCTGGTGACTCGCTCGTTGAGATCACCTAGCATCTATTGAGGTGGATGGCGACGCTGAATGTGTCGCGGTGCTTCCCGTGTCGAAGTCGCCTCCTCCTCAACCAAAGCTGGTGTCTCCTCAGGATCAGCTGGTGTAGCCTGAGTCACCTCCTCGAACAACCCCCGAGAAGTAGACGTAGTCGGGTCGGGGCCGTCGTCATCGTCCGAGCTCGTAGTAGAGATAGCTGGGTCCACAGCACGCGTAGTAGCCTCAGCCTCGCCATCTGCAGCTTCTTCCTCCTCATCTTCAAAGATGGAGGTGCCGAGCTCATCATCTCCTGCAACTTCAAAGACAGAAGAATTGCACGGTGCAGTCTCGTCGAAAGTGACTTCACAAGTCTCTCTGACGATGTTAGTATTAATAATCAGCACACGGTACACTCTAGAGTGAGAAGCATAACCGAGAAAAATCCCATCAGACGAGCGAGACTCAAACTTATCAAGATTTCCATTTTTCAGCACAAAGCACCGGCAACCGAAAACTCTGAGATGGTCAACACGGGGCTGGCGTCCAAACCGCAACTCATAAGAAGTCTTGTGCATGAAAGCACGCAAAAAAATGCGGTTGGACACGTAACAAGCGGTGTTAACCGCCTCAGCCCAGTATTTGCGAGGAATCCTATGCTCATCGAGCATCGTTCTCGCCATCTCAACCAGTGTCCGATTCTTCCGCTCTACAACTCAATTCTGCTGTGGAGTGTAGGGAGAAGAATACTGGTGTTCAAGCCCTTGATCACTGCATAAGGCGTCAAAACGAGCATTTTTAAATTCTGTGCCATTGTCACTGCGGATCGCTCTCATGGCCTGGGGTAACTCGTTTTTCAACCTCAAGATTAAGTCTCGAACAAACTCGAAAGCCTCATCCTTGGTTCTCATGAAAAAGACCCAAGAATAGCGAGAAAAGTCGTCCACAATCACAAGCACGTACCACTTCCCACCAACAGACATCACCCTAGAAGGACCAATTGTGTCCATGTGTAGCAACTCTCTAGGGTGAGCGGTCATCACCTGATTAACAGGTGGATGTGAAGTAGCAATCATCTTCCCGTGGTGACACGGATAGCAAACAAGGTCCTTTTCAAACTTCAATCTGGGCAATCATCGGATCAGGCCAAGTGATCTCAGTCTCGACAACAAATCGAAGCTCAAATGTCCAAGTCTCCTATGCCACTTCCACAAATCAGAAGAAGGACCAGCCATCAAGCAATGAGAAGGGCCAAAAGGAGTTCCAGAGAAGTCAACTAAGAAAACTCGATCGCGAGGTGTAATCCGGCAAACCAAATCTCCTCTGGAATCAAGAACACGCGAACAGCCCTCCTTAAAGCGAACCTCAAACCCCTCATCAAGAAGTTGCGACACAGAGAGCAAATTAAAGCCAACATTCAAAACCAAAGCAACTTCTCTCAGGGTAAAGCGATCAGAAACTCGAATAGCGCCAAGTCCACGTACCTTTCCTCTTCCATTATCCCCAAACACAATATACTCCTTTGAGCGCATCGCGGTGTGGCTGGAGAACCATTTGTCATTTCCGGTCATGTGGCGCGAACAACCGGAGTCCATGATCCACCTGTTCTCCAAGCCTCCGACCTGCACATCAATAGTGAGACAAAGAGTGAGCAAATATCTCAACACTGGGGTTAGCAAAGTGAGAAGCAAACCAGTGTCGAGCCATTTGCTCTACAGAAGGGTTAGCAAAACCAGACAAAGCGTATCCCCCGTTCCGTCTACCGCGTGACTGACGAACACCACCGCGAGGAAAGCGTGGAGCCTCAAGACTTCCTCCAAAGCCTCGGTCCCGTGATCCACAGCCGTACTGAAAACGACCAGGAGCACGACCGGCAAAGCGACCACCTGCTGGAGCACGGTAACAACCACCATCTCCCTGACCTCCACCTACACGGCGCGCCCTAGTATCTCGCCTATCACCACGCCGAGAAGAACCATGTACCCGAGCAGAGTACAGGTCCGTGTTCCGTCTCTCTTGCTCTCTCCTCACAGCCCGCTTCCTCCTGAAGCAAAACTCCTCCAGGTGACCTTCCCTGTCACAGAACTCGCAGTGGTACCTCACCTCACGCTTGGGAGGTGGAGGCCTAGCCTGCGAACGGGGAGGAGCAACCCTCTTCTTCTGGGCAACCTGGGTTGTGGCAGCAGGGAACGTGTCGAGGGAATTCCTCAGCTCATTGGGCTTTGGAACCCAAACCTGCTTCTGTGGAGGTGCTTTCGGTGGTTCTTTAAGCACACCATCCGCGGGGTCAACAAGCGAAGGCTGTGTGCTCGTGCTAGCAGTGTTTCCAGCAGCCTTGCCAATCTTACCATACAACCTGTCAAAGTCTGACTTCGTGTATGTTTAACCGACTCCAAACCCATCACCACGCTTGAACTGCTTAATCATCATGCCCAACTGCGGCTCACTGCTAGAAACCCAACTCAGAATCGCCCTAAGGTATGTGTTCTCATTCTCTAAGTTGGCTTTCTCTACCGCAAGACTATCTAAATCAGCAATCAAACCACGGCAAACAGAGCAGTCAATAGGTGGGCTAGACTCTACGACCTTAGTCTTTCCAAAAGACTTGATCAAAGCGTTCTTCTCCTCTAGCTCCGACCTAAACATGGGACAAAGCTTACAAGCGCCAAGCAAAGCAGGCCTAGATCTAAGCTCCTCTAGTTCACAAACAACAGTAGCAAACTTGGACTGCAAAGAAGCTAGATCAGACTTGAAGATAGGACACTCATCGCATTCAAGCACATCACTAACAATGGAAGCGTCCTTGACAAGTTCAAGCTCATGCTTGGCCATGGCTAGCTCGTGAGACACGTCAGAAAGCGAAGTCTTAGCAACATCTAAGTTCGCAACGTTCTCATCATGCTTGGCACGGAGAGCAACAAGATCATTCATATGAGATATGCATCCAGCGCACTCATCCTCACTAGATTTCTCCCTAGCACAAGCCAGCTCAGCCCTAAGCTTTCTACGCTCTCTAGCTGCTTCCTTAAGCAGCCTTTTCTGGTTGTCGAGAGCGGCGTACAACTCCCTAACCTCTGTATCAAGCAGGTCGATCATGGAGTTTACCTTTGAATCGCTCTCGGATCCAGGAGAAGAGCCGGAGTGCATCGGTGTAGCATGTCCACCTGAAGAAGCACGAGCACCATCGGCTTCGCCCGCCATGGTGCAGAAGCTCTTGCGCCGACCGGCCGCCAAGCAAAGGCCGATGAAGCCGGTGGCTTCCTTGTCCCGCTTCTTCTTCTTCTTCTTGTCGTCGTTGTCGGAGGTCGGTGAAGAAGAGCGGTCGGTGTCAGAGCTCTTGTCGAGGTCGCTGAGCTACGCCAGGAAGGCCCTCTCCCGCTTCTTGGCCTTGTACTGGAAGCGCTTCTTGAGCGACTCCTTGTCGAAGCGTCCTCCCCGGTCACGACTGCGGTGCTTGTGGCACCGACGCTCCTTGTTGGAGCCTCCCTCGTCGCGGTCGTGATGGCAGTAGTAGTCGAAGGAGTTGTTCTGGCCACCGCCGGACTTCTTGGGGCAATCGGCGATGAAGTGGTTCAGATCGCCGCAGTTGTAGCACCCGGGGTTCTTCTTTCTCTACCTGTTGTGGTAGACGCGCTGGAACTTGCTGATGAGAAGGCACAAGTCGTCGTCGCCCAGCGTCTCCAGCTGCTCATCTGAAACAGAAGGCAAAGAGGTAAGAGAAAAGCCAAGAGCAGAGTTAGCATTAGAGCTCGACCCACCTGGGCCAGTCACAAGAGCGACGCTCTTGGAAGGAGGGGCACCATTGAGCTTGGCTCGTGTCTAGTTATCCACCTCCGTGGCCTTGAGCTTGCTGAAAAGCTCGTTCACGGTCAGAGTCTCATAGCATGCAGACTCAATGATCGTGTTGACCTTGAGATCCCACACAGAGCGGTCAAGTGCGTAGAGCAACTTGAGAGCCTTCTCGTGCTCTGTGTACTCAAGGGCACCAGCAGATCTGTTCGCATTAATCTTGTTCACAATCGACTGAAAATGACAGAACATCAGGTCAATGCTCTCACCCAGCTCCTATGTGAAGTTCTCGTACTCACGCCGGTGAGTCTCGAATAGTCTGGCCTTCACCTGAGGTGTACCCTCGTGGTAGTTCTCAAGGCACGTCCAAATTTTGTGGGCTTCCTGAAAACCCTGGACGCGTGAGAACTCCGCACGAGAAACGCCAGCGAATAAGGCATTGACGGCCTTGGCGTTAGCCTCGTGCTGGGTCACCTGAAGAGGCGTGGTCCGAACAGCCAGCACCTCGTAAAGCTGGTTCGTGGTAATCTCCCAGACATCGGCTCCCATGCTCTGCAGGAAGGCTCTTATGCGAATCTTCCAGTAGGTATAATCCTCGCCGGAAAACACCGGGATCTTACCAAGACTCGCCATGGTCGCCGAGTGGTTTTCGAACCGGTTAAGGTACTGAAAACCTCAACCAAGCTCTGATACCAATTGAAGGACCGAAGCCGGCGACCAGAGGGGGGGTTGAATGGAAGCCTATCAAAATTTCTTCGAAATTTCAAACCGTCGGCCGATGTCCCAAAGTCACCGCAAACCCTCAAACCGAGATCAGTGAGAATAGCTATGGACAAGCTATCTCAACTCCGAAAACTCGGATCGCAACGTGGAAGCAAAAACGTGAGAACCAACTCAAAACGAAGCAGCTCAGGCACAGACCGGTCTGACCGATCAAGTAATTCAAAAATAGGCAGACCGGTCTGACCGGTCTCTCCAACCGGTCTGACCGGTGGCGTCCAGAAAACCCCGAAAATTTAGTTCCAAATCGTGAATCGAGAGCAAATCGCGTCCAAATCGGATGAAATTTGGAGGATAGCTTCATTCCTACCCCAAGAGTGTATCCCCAAGAAATCTCACCCTAAAGATATCCATAGCATGAGAATTTCGGGATGAGATCAAAGGGGGTGGGGTTTTCTCTAGTCTCCAAGAAATCGAATTTGGACGGGCTAGTGATTCCAGAAGGTTCAAGAACAAAATAGAGGCATGGGAATCACGGCAAAGAACTCGTGGACTCCTCGCAATCAAGTGCATCAAAAACGAAATCGAAATTTCATCAAACAAGGCACAAAACGAGGAGATGGATTGATTCAAACCGCCCAGAGGGCACGAGGAGGTTAGGGCCTCCTTTCCCAATCAAATCCTCAAGAGTTCTCACACAAACAACATTCAAATCTACCCTAAAGAGATGAACAGAGGGAGAGGAACACAGAGGCGGCGGCCTGGGAGTAGAGACAATTCACGGACAAGTTCTAAAAGCCGCACTTGACCTAACACAAGTGAAGGGGTATTTATACCCGCGGGACCGGTCAGACCGGTACGCTGGACCGGTCAGACCGGTTGGTTAGACCGGTCAGACCGATGCCAGGGACCGGTCAGACCAGTGCCAGGGACCGGTCAGACCGGTTGGCTTGCAGTACCCCCTATACACGATCTCATCCGATGGCCGAGGTTCATTCTTCGAAACGAAGTCTTCTCTGCGATGCCGCCGTCTTGATGAAGATCCAGTCCGCGGTTTTGGAGGGTCCGCGAAACCCGGGTACGTGGTCGGTTTTGAGAAAACCGCCAAAACCTCACGCGCGGGAAGATTCCCGCCTCCACGCCGTGGCCCTAAACGCCGTTCCCGCCTCGGCCTTCTGACGGCCCTAGACGCCGCCCGACGCCCGTCACCTCCTCGCCCGCAGCGAGGCCCTAGACGCCGTCGACGCCCGTTGCCTCCGTCAGTCCCGAGACCGACACCCGTGCCTCCACGACTTGGCGTCTTCAACCGCCGTCCGCCTCCTTGGTTTTGTGGCACAAACCAAGAAACCCGCCTTCCGTCGCCGCTTGCGCCCTCGATCCAGGAGTGGACGCCACAGCTGCCACCCGGTCCGAGCTCCGGTCCCGGCTGCCCTTCACCGCCGTCCACCGCACGGTCCATCGACCACAGCACCTCCACGGCAGCTCCCCGTCGACACTCGACGCTCGTGTACCTGCAACCCAAAGACCAAGCGCACGATCACACCGCACGGTTGACAATTCACTCATCACAAGCAGGATAGAGTACTCTCGTTCCTCACAACGCCCCCGAACCATTGGTGATGCCCATTCGGACCGGCGGTGATGGGGGGCGCTGGAGTAGTGCAAATTCGAGCAGAAACTTAGAGAGGCTAGAGATGGCACACATCAAGCTTGAGGCTGCTCTTGAAACATCAGAAAAGTGGCAGATTACTTATGGATCCTTGTTGGGTTGGCGCAGGAAGCTGAAGCGTGCTGCTGAACAGTGTGATGACACACTGCATCGATACAAAAGCATAGAGTCCTAGAAAAGGAGCAGATGGAACAGGAGGTGAGGAATTCCCCCATCCTAACCGGATTGTGCATGCTACCAAGTCGTTTGCTCTCTCTATATTTAACCACGACAAAGGAATGTTGAGCAGATCCATTATTCAAAGATTTGAGTGGTTTGCAGATGGAGCTACTGAGTTTGTGAGATTCATAGAGCTTGGTGGCACACCACATTGTCACGTGACCTTCCACTTCCTTGTAAAGCACCTTTTTGCAGGCAAGGAACTACATCATAAAATTGTCCGGGGAAAGGAGTATCCATCTTTTCTATTATGGTTGATGCCGTTCAGGACTGCAGAGCATGGAATAGAGGTTAGCCTAATATTTGTACACAAAGATAGTAATGCACCAGAGGGCAACTTCTTCTTTGGTATGATGCTACAGCTTTCAGAGAGTACCGATATAGTTGGGATGGCAATTAAGTGCTTGCAGTTGTTTCCCCTTCATTTCAAATCTACCGTTGAAATTATTAGGAAAGAACTTACTCAGCTACCTACACATGACTTCTCATGGGTACCATATGTTGATTTATGGCATAGAAAACACTGGGACAATCTTCATAGGTTTAGCACTCAATGGTTTTGCTCAAACCATTATGTTGCAACAAGCATGATCGGCATGAGATTCAACGTATTAGCAGCCAAGACATGGCAAGATAATCAGATGTTTCTCTAGAACCAGTAATAGTAGTGAATCTGCAGTGCCAAGTTTCACAGTCCAAGTACAGCAAACACAAGACTTCGCTGTCTGCAAACAGTATGCTTCTGGAAGATTCACCATTTTTGAAAGCTGGAATTGTCTTTGTGCCCCATGGATCTTCAGAAGACATGCTGCATGTGAATAAAACTTCTTCAATGGTGGCTGTAGTTGGCGAGGAGCAAAATTGCTTGCATACAGACATTACTTTGGAACAAGTAGAGGAGATCATGCTTCCAAAGGCAATGGATTACTTCTGCCAAAATTCCGAAGCGGCGATCTACCAAATGATTTGGAAGTCGAAACATGGCTCTGCACTCATGCAGGTTGAGAAGGCAAGCATGGGAACGCATAGAACAAACATGAGAATACGGAGAACTTTTTTGGGGGCTAGAAAAACTAGAGCGTTTCAAGGACATGATCAGGAGTTTCGGAGTCGGACGCGTATGGTCTCTCACTTGCTCGACTTTTGGGGGGGCATATGTGCCAGTTCGGCTGCAAAGTTTGCTTATGAACTGGATGCGGAAAGAACAGGAAAGGGCACTTAGCAGTGCCAAAGCAGCACCTGAAATTCTAAATCATGTTAACATAGATTGGCAGGAGAAACAGGGAGTAATAGAAGAATGTAATTGGAATGTTCTATGGAACAATTTAAATGTTAAAGCTACTATTAAAAACTGCAGACAAAATAAGATTAAAGCTATAACATCATGAGGATGCTTAATGTGTGTTTCATATGGTGCTGTTGTTTTTCTCGTATGCCGGGTATTACATGGTTTTGCTTTCTTTTAGATAATATATAGAATAAAACAAATGTAAATGATCTTGTTACTACCACATATGTATATCGGCATCTCGTATTACTCCTTTTCGAAGTTGGGGCATGATATCAATGATTCATTTCCGTTTATCCATGCAAAATTTGAGCATGAGCTGTTAAAATCAAAGAGGACACTATATATAGTCTCTCATGTTATTCCCAATTGCTTACTGGACAGATTCCCGGCTTTAACTAATAAGTAGAAGAACAGTATAGGCACCAGAGGTGACGAGATTTTCCTGAGCAAGAGAACTCAGGATGAGGCATCGGAATAGCCTCACAACAAGGAAGAACAAAGAAAAATTACATTGATTACTCCCTAGATGTTGTGTCAACCAGAAGTGCCAGGTGTTTGGCCCCCGCCGAGGCCTAGAGCCTGGCCGTTTCCTTGATTTCTTCAATGACCCTGGTCGCTGTCTTTGTGGCGTCATAAAAAACTCTTCGGTTAAGCTCGCACCAGATTGCCCACGCCACCAGGATTGCTAGCGAACGGCCCCCTCTTGCCTCCAGGCTTGTGGAGCTCCCTACCAGGTCGAAGAACTAGGAGGAAAGGTATTAGAGATATGTATACTTGTACATCAAGCCGTCTCGGCTATATATATGAAAGGTCACCCCCCACAATGGGTGTGTGGTGTTTTGCCCCTCTCGATATCTCTTTACATGGTATCAAGAATCCGGGCCCTAATTCCCTGGCTCCCAACCCCTCCGCTGCCCTAATTTCCGTGCGCCGCCACCCGGCCCGCACGGCCACCACCCCACCCGGCCGCGCCGCCTCCCTGGCTGCGCTGCCCCAGGTGCCGCCTCCCTGGCCGCGCCGCCCTAGGTCGTGCCGCCCCTGGCCGCGCTGCCCTTATGCCGCGCCGCATCTCTGGCCACGCCGCCCCTAGCGCCGATCAATCTGATCCGGCGCCATATCGACGGATCCGTCCACCTCGTCGGCGTCCAGCCCTAGCTCCGGCATCGGCACGACGCTCGGCTCCTCTGACTCCGTCCTCCCGGTCTTCATCAACCCGTCCGCGGTTCGACCTCCTCTCTCGGGAAATTTTGTGGAAAATTCCTGAACTTTTCTTGAGATCAACACGTAGTCCAACAGTACAGGTTTCAGGAAATTTACGAAGAAAACCTTAAATATTCATAAAAACAACCCTCCATCATGGTTCTCTCTTAGATTTTTTTTAGAAAAACCCTTGAATTTTAATTAAATCAAACCACAACTCGTTCCATCTGTTACTTCTGCAGAGCAATATTATACGTACAATTTGAACAACAAAATGCTTTGGAATCAAAAGTTGCTCAATATAGAATATGATCAAGAATTTGAAAACTAAAACTTTATTATAGAATAAATTTTAAAATTCAAAACGCTTTCGCAATTAGTTAGCACAAACGGTTACATGTGATTCGTTGTACCTATAATTTGGACACCGAAACGTCTTCGAATAAAAAAGGATCAACACAAAAGTTGTCTGAAATTTCAAAATCTACAACTTTACTATATAGCAAAGTTTTGTAAATTCAAATCGTATTTGCAATTCGTTCAACATAACATATTATTTTGCTAAAATTATAATATCATACCACCATTCTTTTATGACTTCTCATGCGACCTCCATAATAACGCGTCATATTTTAATATAACCACTACTTTCTTAAATAAATAACACATCCATTAATTGCAACATGATTTCACAAATACATTAAGTTTCTGACTAATTGTGCTCCGCCCTTTCTAATAAATTATTTTATCACTTTTTTCACCACAATAAATACAACAACAAATGTTATAACTCAATTTTGATACCCAAAATAATATACTTCTTAAACAATAGAGTCACAATAATAGAATCCTCAAAATATATGCCAAGTGCAACAGCCGGCTGCAGACCATATAACACCTATGCAGAAATAACAAAACGAAAAATTTATCTTAACTATACTGCTTAAAAAAACTACTACTACATGCATCAACTAAAATTCACATCCAGCCACAACACTACGACGTGGGATACGGCCCCGCGTAGCAAAATCACGGGCCTTTCTAGTGTCTCACTATTTAACTCATTCTATCGACTTGTCTTCTTTTTCTCCCCTCTCAAATCCTGGCCAGTTTTCCATTTGACAAAGTTGGACCTACCGAAAGCGACTTGAAGTGGAGCTATCGTAGAAGCAGTAGCTTCCCCCAAATAATTTATGCAGCAGTAAGCGATCAAATTTAGTTGAACCGGTCCCTGTGGATATGCTGTTCCATTAAGGCGTTTCCACGTTAACTGAAATTCAGGATGACTAGCCTATCAACCTATGCTTCCACACGAGCTAATAATTAGAACTAATCTATACTATAATTTTTAAAGTGAGTAGATGTTTCATCTAAATTTTTTATTTGGTCCATCTTATGTCATTAACAGGTGGACCTTAGTCCAACTCGTATGCGAGTTGGACCACAGCCCTCCATTCACGACTCGATCATGTAGATCCCTATACAAAATAATGTACAGACACCTGTACGTATCCGGTAATACCAACTTTGTCCTTAGCAATGCACGTGTATGTTTACCTATATAAAATAAAGTTTATAACTAATAATTATAATTGTCTATATTTCCCTCTTTCATCTATTAAATATTCTAACAAGTGCTCTAAAATACATATTTATCATTATCTAGTTGCAATAGATTTTATTTTGTATCACACCTCCATGTATGTTTGATATATTTAATTGGACCATTTGTTTGGGACCTAGTATTCTTATCTTTTCCATCATACTTGAATATACGATAACACATATCGTGGGTAGTGTTTTATATAAATAATAACATACATATTATATTAATAAGTATAGAAATAGTAATTTGGAATTTTGTATTGGCATACTTTAATATTTTATTTTAACTATATAATTTAGAGTTTAGATTTAGGAGTTATTTTAACTTTTAATAATGACATAATTGGATAATTTATATGCAAATTAGGGGGTTATTTGCAATTTTTATAATGACATAGGTGGGTAATTTACATAAAGATTAGGGGGTTGCTTTAGATTTTTTTATAATGGCAGGGGTGGGTAATTTAGATACATGTTTAGGGTGCCACTTTATTCTATTTTCATCATGGCAGATATGGGTTTTAATTTATTAGGTGTCATAAGATCAAATGACTATTATAATTAGAGTTGTCAGATTGATGACCGGATGTTTCTGATATTCGTGAGAATTTCTAGGATTTCTCTATTTTTGTAGAGTATCCATCTAGAATCCTCGATGGTTTCGTGTGGAAGCTTTGAAAAGAGCCTCCAAAGTTAGTAATAGTAAGATAACTAGGATCGATACCCTGTGTATGGCTTGCACTTGAAGTGGTAAACGGCTCACTTTATCCTGAAGCCGAAGCAGAGGAGAACGAGCAAGAAAGCGCCATTGCCTCGCACGTTGCCGGTCACCACAACATGGACACGCCCGGCGATGGACCGCCTCACCAGAGACTACACGGACCCCTTACTTACCGACCAACCTGACACCAGCAGGCAGTCTGCAGCGGTGCAGCCACGCCGTCCCTTCAGCCCGCTCGTCAAACGTCGTCGCCACCGCCGCCGCCGCCTACTTCCCCGTCCTCTCCACCACTCAGAGCACGCACGGTGAGACGGAACGCCACGGTGACTGGCCAGGCGCACTGCAGAACGGCATACTGGCCGGATGGAGACCACGGTTGTGCTTCCACCAGTCGGCACCTGCATCCACCACGGCGGCACGCCTGGTGTGGACGCCATGGTTCACCTTATCACCGATAGATTTCCGATAATTCCGATATTTCTGTTTTACCGGTGAGCACCGATAGAATTAGTTTATCATCTAAAAATATCATTGTTTTAAATTTAACACTCCATTCGACTAACCCACAAGTTTGTGCACATACTTTTTACCCACTATAACGAGTAAAAAGAGCATGTAACCATCTTTTAATCCTAATCCATTCATTTGCTTTTATTCCACCATCCAATTCTTCATATTCTAGTGAGAACCGACGTAGCAGACATGTCTCCCTACCGGCTATTTCCTTTCATTTTTCTACGTTATTATGTATAGTTTTTTAGGCTAGATGGTTTGAAAAAAAAATCTAAGTTCATTTCTACACAAAATGAGAGTTTTTTCTCTAAATTTTGTCCGAAAAAATTTCTCTATCACCGATAGAATTCCGATATATCCGATATTCCTGTTTATCACCAACTTCCGATATTTTTAATTTATCGGACGCCGCCGCGTTCTCGTCAACCTGACGCTCCCGCACACCTTTGTCACCGCTCGTCCATTGTGACCGCGCCACGGACTTGTGCATCTACCATGACACCACATCGGACTTAGACGTGGCACATGTGCGACGGGACGCCATGGCGGCCGCCCACTTGCAGCACCCATTGCGCGCGCGGAACGGAGGGGGCAGCTAGAAGCTGCGGCGCTTGGGTGCCGACGCAGGCGGCGGCGGGTGCCTCGCCGGCGCTCCTAACGCTTACCCAGACCATTCTCCCCTTCTTGGCCTCGCCGGCGGGCTCACGGCTCGCCAGTGGGCGGCCTTGCCGCCGGAGACGGCAACCAGGGGCCGGACGGTACCCCAATTACCGTCCGGGGGTGGACGGTATTTCATTTACCGTCCACCCCCTGGGCAGCCGATGGCCGTTCGATCCGCAGCGGACGGTCCGGATGCACCCGATTCGGACTCCAGCGAACCCAACGGGGCTGCCCCCTGGTCGAGTCGTCGTCCCGCGGTGCTGCCTCGCCGGCCTCCGGCGAGCGGCGAGCCGGTGTGGGTTCGATCCAGCCTGAAAATCGCGGTTGTTCCGGGCAAATCGGATTGATTGATCTTCCCTCTGCAGACCCTCCTGGAGCGTTGTTCGTTTGCATGCTGCCGCCATGGCAGGCTAACCATCGCCGCACCCCCGGTCGACACCTACATCCACGGATCCACCACGGCGCCACGTCCGGCGGGGATGCCGCCGCGTTCTCTTCAACCTGAAGGCTGAAGCTATGCTTCGCCTCTGACCTCATTGCAGCACGTCAGCACGTGCACGCCCGGCGGCGCGACGGCCCGCCACAGCCACGGGCACACACCCTCCTTCCAAGAAATTAAACCTGACACCAGCAGGCTGCCGCCGCGGCGCCGCAGCGTCGGCCCGCTCGTCCAACGTCGCTGCGCCTCCGAGTTTTGCATCCACCGCGGTGCCATGTCGGGACACCATGGCGCCCGGCCACTTGCAGCCACCATCTTTCACGCGGAATGGGGCAGCCAGCCCAGAAGCTGCGGTGCTTGGTGCTGGGTGCCCACGCAGGCGGCGGCGGGTGCCTTGCCGGCCCTCCTAGCAGGCTTTCAGCCCGCCGCCGCAGGCTCTCACCTTGCCGGTCTGTACTCATTCAGGTTGAGAAGCCAATATATTGTGTATGTTGCACAGATTTCTACGTGGAATTTGAGTTAGGAGAAACGTACAATGAACTATTAGTTTTCTTAGCAATGATTCATCATAAATGTATATTGGGGTCGTAAAATTGAAATTTGAAGTTGTAGATATGTACCATGAGCCATTACACGGTTTTATAGAAATATTGAGACTTCGCGAAGATTTACAGCCACCAATGTTGGTTCTACTACACGGTTTCATTGTTGGAAAATGTAGTGAGCCAATTAGACACTAGCCAGACTAGCGCATGCCATGGAAAAAAATTTACATTGGCTTGTATATTAGCTTCATTCTATTAGAAAATGCCAGTAATAGATGAACTCTGTTCCGCACCTCCATTTTCTTTCCCCTCACTACTAGAAAACGGGCCTTGGGCACCGGCTGAGAAAGGCCAAAGGCACTGGTTTCCCAACCAGTGCCCCGCAACCGCGACCATTGGCCTCTACTTAAGACACCGGGTTTTTCAACCGGTGCCTTAGGCCTTCATTGGTACCAGTTGGAAATACCAGCCGGTACCAAAGAGGCTGCTACGCTGACGTAAGGTGGCAGCCCCTTTAGTACCGGTTGGTATTTCCAACCGGTACCAATGACATTTTCCCTTTTTTTCCCAAATCCAGTTTTGTTTGTTATATTTATTACTGTTTATTCTTTTATAATTGCTAAACACACTCAAGCTCTATAGTACTCTACGTTCATTGGTTGTTCGTGTTCGTTTTCAGAGAATATTTGAAACTAACTAAAAGTGAAATGCGAGCATATAATTAAGCTAATTACATGAACTAATATATTTACAAATTTACAAACATCAAGGCATAATGTTTAAAAATATTTACAAATGTACAAGTCATGTTAGCCGTCCAACTACTAGTCCCCTCAGGATGTCGATGAAAGTCCTCTATCAATGTGACCGTCGTGGTAGAACTCGCCTCTAAGATCCAAGATCTCGTTCAAAATGAATCCGGCGAGCTGCTCGCACACGGCGTTGATCCGATCAGTAGAGTAACATTCATCCCCCATTTGAGACATCTATCATTTAGGAAAAAAACATTAACATTCTGTGCGTTAGTACAATTATGAAAATATACTAGTGAACGGTTTGGACGTACTCTCGTTTCTTCATCAGTAGCCTTCCCGCATGGAGTCATGATGTGCAAGTAGTCGCATACGTAGTACCCGCACCAATCAGTTCCTTGTTGTTGTTGTCTCACACACTTAAGGAGAAACAAATAAATTACTCAATTTAGAACAATTTGGGATTATATACTTAACTAGACAAATCTTTATAAATGACCATACCGGATAATCCATGTTAATGTTCAGTTCGGGCCTCCATTGACCACGTCCTTTGTTATTTTTCACAAATTTTTTCCAAACCCTACGTTCAAAGTTAAGTTTGATATTCAGAAATTGTTATTAACAGAAAAAAGATTTGATTGTGCAAACTGAACTTACCTGTTCAAGGGGTCTATGATATGTTGGATTGTGGAATATGGATTTCTCATTGAGTCAAAGACTATAAGATTGCCGGTCTCTACGGAAAGTATGAGTAAAATCCAATGATAACTGCAGATATAGATAGGATATATACATAACTGTATTAGACAACTTAGTATTTATTTAGTAATATAACAGAGGTTTGAGTCGATCAAGGCTTACCCAAAGTTGTATGGTATGAATATATAGGATTTGTAACTTTGCCTAGTCAACGAATCGTACATGTTTTCGCACGTTTCCTTGTAACTTTCGTTGATCAATTTCTGGTTGACTAGCAAAGGAGACATGAAACCGATCTGATGGTGCCATCCATGTTTTCGGCTTCTTTGAATCTCCTGTCTAAACGATGCAATACAAATTTTATAATGCACACATATAATTATGTTCTTGTTAACAAAAAGTATTAATGTAGAGGTAAGTGATACTTACAAAACCCAAATGGTGATGATAGAGGTGTCGAGGGCTTGTCGATGGTAAATGTGATATAAATTTTGGAAGTACACCCAGAAGTCGTCCTCCCCGCGGAAGAAATCATGGTCACGATACTTGACTCCAAACATTTTCCCTTCGTCTTTCGCCATTTGCAGGTACCATCTATGCAAATTGAACATCTGCGTGCCTAGACTTTTCTCCTCTTCTTCAGTGACAAACGGTGTTCCATGCTGGAATGGAGTAATAGTGCGACTGACAGGGATTTTTGCCTCCACATGCCCCGTTGCCTCCTCTAGCGTTAATCCAATTTTAGAAAGAAATATTGCGGCCTGTAGGTCTGCCTGGAGTTGTACGTCCGTCGGGTGTAGGAGTGGCAACCCTGGCACCCGGAGGGGCTCGAGTTCTTTTTGTTGTGTGCCAAGCTGAGGAATGGTCTTGCCACATTTTTTCTTCAGATTTCTCACCTTGTGTGCCTTTGTCAGAGTACGATCATAGTCCGAGGGTAAGCTTTTCGGTTTTGGTGGGTTGTCTAGGTTTGCGAGAAGCTTTTTCCCTAGTTCTAGAGGTACCTTTTCCCTCGGCGGGGGGACTTTAGGCTTCAATTGTTCTTTTATATATCGAGCAGTCTCCTCTTCCAACTCCTCAGTGGTTTTCTCGTAGGTGAATTGTCTTTCGACCGTTTTCTGCTTCTTCTTTGAGGGTCCAGCCGCTGGTAGGGATGCTATCTTTTTCTTTCCCTTTTCTAGTGTAGGAGGAGTTGGAGTACTCGTGGCCCTTTGCGCCGGCGGAGATGGTGGTGAAGGAGGTGGTAGTGGGGACGGCAATGAGGTAGGCCGCGGAGACGGGCGATCGGTCTGCACGGGAGCCGTTGTGCTTGCTGTAAGTTTGATGTCGGCCTTGCGCCATAGAACTACCCCGTGTAGTGCGTCTCCCAATGTCTTCTCTCCATCCCCTCCAATGAAGTCGAGCTCAAGATCCTCATTGTTTCCAACTATCTGCTCGACTGTGACGGAGGTGTAGCCAGGAGGTATCGGCCTTCCATGAATTGTAGTAGAATGATTCAGGGGCAGGGCTGACCCGTATGCGACATGAATGGATATATTTCTTGCTCGCACATGAAGCTCGCACGGTGTCGGCATGGTGACATCATCCACTGGATACCTCTGGTCATCTACCGCCGTTGGCTCAATCTGGGGTTGCTGTTCCGCTTGTACGTCGGGCGCCGCCGTGGATGCACAGCTGCTGCGTCGCTGAGAGGCCGGGCTTATCACAACATCCGGGTGCGACCCAGCAGTGCCCATTTGGCTCAGAGCTAGCTGCACCGCCTCATTGACCCTGGCGTCCATCTGAGATTCCAAGGACGTAACCTTCTCGTTCATCTTTTCTTCTATGGCACGAAGTTTCTCTTCCTGTTCGGCTTTGCTCTTTCGGTGAGTCTTGTAAGAGGGATCTCCGGCCCAAGCAACTTTCCATGGGACCACGCCGATGCCGCGGGCTCGTCCAGGGTGTTCCGGATTCTTTAATGCCCTTGTCAGCTCATCATTCTCCCTTTGAGGATGGAATGTTCCTTGTTGAGTCTCATCTATTGCAACGACTAGATCGCGGGACACTTCTTGCATATGCTCGGGCACGACCAAACTTCCATCCAACTGGTTTAGTGTCACGCCATTAGCAAATAACCACCACTTGGATCTATCCGGCCAATCCCAAGTCGTCGGCCTGATGCCTCTATCTATAAGGTCCTGCTCCATCTTCTGCCATTTTTTAACTGACTTCTTGTACCCGCCAGCCCCAAGGTGGTGGCTGTACTTCTTATTTGTAGCATTCACCTTGGCTTGTTCGGATTTTTTTGGGCTTCCTCTGATAGTTTGTATTGTTTGAACTCCTCCCAGTATGGTTTAACCTGAGGAAGATCGTCCCAGTTCGGCTCTTTATCCTTCTTGATGTAATTGGTGTACAACTTCTTCTTGAAAGTTACAAAGGCAAGGGCCATCTTTCTCAAGGCACATTTCTTCACAAGTTCTTGGTCAACTCCTTCAGAAAGAGTGAACATATCCTTGAGTTCTGCCCATAGCATTTCCTTCTGATGTGCAGGCACGGCGTGTTGCTGTTCTTCGGGTTTGGTCGTTTTCCATAGTCTTGTGGTGATCGGAATTCTTGCACGAACAATAACCCCACATTGATTGACAAATTTTGTGCTAGCATCCTCTGGAGCACTTGGACAGCCCTCTGCGTCCCCTTCTCTGACGACCTGTCTTCCCTCCATTTTCTTGGTTGGCCGGCGTCTCCCTTTTGACTGGCTCAACGAAGTCGATGCGGAGGTCGACTAAATTACAGAAAAGATATGTTAATCGTAAAACTAATCTACCAAAGTCACAATGCATATAGTTTTTAGATTCATACTGGAACATGCTGCTGTTGATTGGGCGGCGGCGCAAAGTCATCATCTTCTTCATCGGCATCTCCAGACATATTCAGGAATGAATCAGCTGTCCGAGCATCTTCTTCAGCGATTGGCTGGGTGGTGTTAGCCCTCGTATCTTTGTTTATTACGTCCAACATGTATTGCCCGGCAGCCTGCTCATCACCGAAGGGGTCCATCCTTAACTGAAACCGTAAATATGTGTTAGAGTATGTGTCCATCCTTAAATGAAGTAGGAGATCCTTAAATATGTGTTTAAGAGAGAGTGTGTGTGTATGTTAGAGGGACAGAGAAAGAGAGAGAGTTAGTGAGTGTGTGTCTGTGTGTGTCTATGTGTGTTAGTGTGAGTGTGTGTGTTAGAGTGTATTAGACAGTGTGTGTGTGTGTCGTGGAATGGGGTCGAGGAACGGGGTTGCGAGTTAGAGAGCGAATACGAAATTACTCATCGTCGTTACTCGTCATCGTTACTCATCGTCGTTACACGTATGAGTTACATGAAAACAGCAACCAAAACTATGCTAGAACTATTCTACGCGTTACAACGATCGCGTGGACATAAAGAACGCCTAAACCGGAGCTATAACGCGAAAACTAGGCTTAAAACAAGATCTAGGGCTTAACTGTAAGAAAAACAGAGTTTCTGGGGGTTTTCTGTAAAAACCGAGGACCTAAACATAAATAACGCATAGATCTAGGGTCTAACTCGCAAAACTACAAGGGCTGGACGGCGGGTTCTATTACTGGAAAGTTCAGGGCGGTCCGTGCAAGATTTTGGGCTGAACTGCAAATACTTTTGAATAGGACAGGAGCGCGGGTTGATACTCAGAAAGTGCAGGGGCTCTTTAGCAAAACGTCCAGGCCGAAGGGGTACGCGCGGATTTGATCCGTTGGATCACGATCCCGCGGCTCAGATTAGATCCGGATGTGATCTAATCTCGTCCGTGGGCTGACGATCGGGCGGCTGGGATCGACTGGGCGCGCGGGGCGGCGGCGGGGCTCGCCGGCGGCCTTCAATCGCGGCGGAGCGCGGCCAGAGTTGTTCGAACTCAGCGTTTCCGTGGTGAATCGAGCTGGGGTTTGGGTCGGGAAGGGACTACGCGACATGCGTTGTCCACTTGAGGCCTTTGCGGGCCTCGGGGAGGTCCGTGGCGGCGTGTGCTACGACGGCGATGGCCCTGCGCGGCGGGGTTCGCCGGCGCGTGGCGTGCAGGCTGCTGGGGTGCGCTACGGGCTAAAGCAATCTAGCGTAAAAGCATGGCGGGGACTAGAGGGTGCTCATCGAGGCTTGAAACAGTCGGGGGCGTGACGCAGCAGGGTTGGCGGCGAGCTCCGGCGGCGAGGATGGTGCGGAGCTCGGGGAAGGGGCGCTGCAGGGCTTGCTCCAGGCCTCCGGTCTCCTCGAATCGATGCGGTGTGTTGCTGCGGATGTGTACAAGGGGTCAGCTTGGCCGGGGGATCGCCAGCGGCGAGTAATCGCGGCGGCGCATAGAACTCACCGGCGCGGAGTTCCGGGGAAAATCCCGTGCGCGGTGCTCGTGGACGGGTCGATCCAGGGGTCCTCCGGGCCTCTGGACTCCACGGGGAACTTCGGGATCGAGCTGCGAAGCCGGTGGAGGGGTCAGGGAGGTCGGCGGTGCGCGCGCGGAGATGGAGGGCGGCGGCGGTCGACCGGAGGAATGGAGCAGTGGAGAATTGGGAGGAAGAAGGCAACGGGTTTATACCCCTGGCCAAAGGTACCGGGTCAAAAATTCAGCCGGTACCTATGTAGGCCTTAGGTACCGGTTCTCCGCACACCCGGTGCCTTAGGGCCCAACGGGCAGGAAATGAAAAGCCCCTATGGTACCGGGTGGATTAACAAAACCGGTACCTTAGGCCTTTTGAAGTTCACTTTTCAATATTCTTTGACCCCCTTTGAACGGAATTCGTCAGTATCTCAATGGTAACTTGCGGAAATTTGGGCTTCGCGGCCATGGTTCGACTCCCGCGCGACGCCCCACTTTTTTTTTTACCCAAATAGGACCCTAAGGTACCGGTTGGATTTTCCAACCGGTACCAAAGGTTATCTTTTCTTTTCCCCTTTCTTTTTTCTCTTGTAAATCTATTAATTGCCTCATAATTCGTAATAAATCTGATATTTGCATAATAAATCTGATAATTGCCTAGAAAATCAGATAATTATCTAATAATTTAAATAATTGTCTAATAGTTAAAATAATTGTCTAATAAATTTGTTATTTGCTCAATAAATTTATTAACTGCCTAGTAAATCATTCAACTAAGAAAATATTAACTATGGTTCTAGGTGCACAATAATAAATCATTTAAATGTACAATAATTTTAATTACTACATAATAAATCATTTAGGTGCATAACTAATTTTTAATTGCATAATAAATCAAATAATTGCATAAGAAATCTAATAATGTTCGCAGAAAATAATACAAGACATAATCATTCAACTAAGGGAATATTAACGATGGTTCGCTTTACAATCGTCCCTTCATTATGATCATGACGTGCGTACGGAGCCTCCTCTTCGGCTAAAAGAATACTTGTGTCAACCTCCACTGCGAACGGAGTCATATCTTCAACCTTATTGTATTCTTCTTCATCTGTGACATCGTCGACTCCCACAATTTTTCTTTTTCCTGCCAGAACAATATGGCGCTTTGCCTCATCTCTGGCACCTACAAAACTTGATTTATTCCTAGACTTGTCCTTTCTCTTTTTGCTAGACATGTCCTACACATAGAAAACTTGAGTGACATCTTTAGCTAGGACGAATGGTTCGTCTCAATAGCCAAGCTCTTTGAGGTCTACCGTTGTCATTCCGTACTCATCGATATCGACACCTTTTCCTGTGAGTTTAACCCATTGACAACGAAATAGAGGTATCTTCAACGGCCCATAGTCGTGTTCCCAGATCTCTTCAATGTAACCAAAATATGAGTTCGTTTGGCCACTAGAGTCGGTGGCATCTATACGGACACCACTATTTTGATTGGTGCTCTTGTTATCTTGGGCTCTTGTATAAAATGTGTAACCATTAATTTCATATCCTTGGTACATCAGGATTGAATTTGCTGGACCCCTGGCCAGCCAAGCTAGCTGCTCATGAATTTGATTGTTGGCCATGACTTCCTTCTACAACCAGGTGGCGAATGTATCGTTATGATGTTTTGTAATCCATGTCTCAGACTTCAAAGGGTATATACTTCGCACAATTTGCATGTGCTCCTCCATGTATGGAGCCACCAAGGCTGATTGTTGCAGAACTGTGAGATGTGCTTTGCTCAACATGGCATGATCTGTGGCATTTACTGATTTTCTTCCAAGTGTGCCCATTCCAATCAGCCGCCCCTCATGACGTGATACTGGAATCCCAATTGGGCAGAGTTCTTCCACATAGTCAACACAAAATTCAATGACCTCCTCTGTGACGTAACCCTTCGCAATGCTTCCTTCTGGATGAGCCCGATTACGAATGTATTTCTTTAGTACTGCAAAGTATCGTTCAAAAGGGAACATATTATGAAGGAAAACAAGACCGAGAATACCAATCTCTTTGACCAGGTGAACTAGAAGATGCGTCATAATATTGAAGAATGATGGAGGAAATATCATTTCAAGACTGACTAAACTTTGGACAACATCCTCTTGTAGCCTGCTTAAACTCGATGGATCGATTGCCTTCTGAGAAATTGTGTTGAGAAATGCGCATAGCTTTATGATTGTTGCTCGAACATTAGATGGTAAAATACCTCTAAGTGCAATTGGAATCAATTGCATCATCAACACGTGACAGTCATGGGACTTTACGTGTGCGAATTTCTTCTCTTTCAAGTTCAGTAGCCTCTTTATATTCGAAGAGTAGCCTGATGGGACCTTGATACTGTTCAAACAGTCGAACATACTTTGCTTCTCTTCCTTACTAAGAGTGTAGCACGCAGGACCTAGATAATGACGTCTTTTATCCCTTTTTTCTGGATGTAGGGCGGCCCGTTGTTTCATACATTGAAGATCTTGCCGCGCTTCCAATGTATCCTTTGCCATACCGTAGACACCAAGGAAACTTAGAAGGTTCACACAAAGATTTTTTGTTAGGTGTATCACATCAATTGCGTGGCGGACGTCTAAGACTTCCCAATAAGGTAACTCCCAAAAATACTCTTCTTCTTCCACATAGGTGCACGTCTGTCATCACTCTGCACTGATTTGTTGTTGGGTCCTTTTCCGAATACTACTTTTATATCTTTGACAATTTCAAACACCATTTTCCCACAATGGTGCCTAGGCTTGGTACGATGATCTGCCTTTCCATCGTAGTGAGCATGCCTCCTCCTTAATGGGTGCTTGATCGGAAGAAATCGATGATGACCCATATACACGATCTTCCTACAGTGCTTGAGGTACATGCTGTCGATTTCTTCTAAATAATGGGTGCATGCCCTATAACCCTTATTGGATTGTCCGTAGAGGTTACTTAGTGCTGGCCAATCGTTGGTGGTTACGAAAAGCAATGCACGCAGGTTAAAATGATCCTCCGCGTGTGCATCCCACATACGAACACCCTCATCTTTCCACAACAATAGAAGATTCTCAATCAATGGTTTCAAATACACATCTATATCGTTACCGGGTTGCTTCGGGCCGGGGATAAGCACTAGCATCATAATGAATTTCCGCTTCATACACAACCAGGGAGGAAGGTTGTATATACAGAGTGTTATAGGTCAGGTACTATGACCACTGCTCTGCTCACCGAAAGGATTCATGCCATCCGTACTTAAGCCGAACCTTATATGTTACGGCAACTTTTTTTGCCTCGTATGTTGTCTCCGGCAAGGTGTTACCCTCAGGGAGTAAGTTTTTAATAAGTTTCAGCAACTCCGCGAATCCCTTGTTAGACAAACCATTTGATGCCTTCCATTGCAATAATTCCAATGTGATACCCAACTTCTTTTGGTCTTGTTTGCAATCAGGGTACAACAATGTTCTGTAGTCCTCCAACATACGCTTCAAATCTCTCGATTCCTTTTCTGTTTCACAACCTTCCTCAGCTTCGCGCAGCATCTGACCAAGATCATCTTCTATAACGTATCCTTCAGTATCTTCTTCAGGCTCACCCATTGCAGTGTCGTTGAAAAAGGAATTATAATTGGCTGCAAAGTCAGGAATCTTGTCCTCTTCTTCTACATTATTATCCAGCTCAATTCCTCTTTCGCCATGCTTGGTCCAAACATAGTAGTTCGGCATGAAACCACTATTGAACAAGTGACTATGGATGGTTCTTGATGATGAGTAATCCTTCTCATTCTTACAGAATTTGCATGGACAACGAACGAAACCGTCATAGTTGTGTTTCTCGGCCGCTTCTATGAATTCATCCACGCCATCAATGAACTCCTTTGAACGCCGATCGGCCATGTACATCCATTGCCGACTCATCTAGGTCCACAATACATTTATATACATCATTGTAGTGTACAAATAATACATTCATACTATATTAAATTTCAATTCAAATATATAGTTGATAATGCTTATCACTATAATAAATAGATACTCTTCACTTATCAAATAAATTAAATGATAACTGCTTCTAAAAACCAATTGTTAAGTTATGGAGAAAAATAACTAACCTTTTTTGAAAACAAAATCGCCTCCCCTCCCCTCACTCAGCTGCCATGAACAGTGAGTTCACGGCAGCTTGGAGGGGGGAGGGGTTGGGGTATTTATAGGCGTGGCTCAAAGGCACCGGTTGGTGCTCAACAACCGGTGCCAAACAAAAGGTATAGGCACCGGTTGATGTTATTAACCGGTGCCTTTGTTGTGGGCACGTGGCGGCACCAGGCCATGGCAAAATCCGGTGCCATTGTCCACCCTTTAGGCACTGGTTGGTCCACCAACCGGTACCTATTCCTCCTTGTGCTTTTGGTACCGGTTGGTGGCACTAACCGGTTCCTATATTGAAGTTTTGGTACCGGGTGATGCTTTAACCCGGTACCAAACACCTTACCTTTGATCGCCGCTGGCCAAAGGTACCAGCTGCTTTTGCAGCCGGTACTGATGCGTGGCATTAGTACCGGTTGCAACAGCAGCTGGTACCTTTGGCATTAGTACCGGTTGCAACAGCAGCTGGTACCTTTGGCCAGGACCTTTGGACTGTTTTCTAGTTGTGCCTGTCGCTGTTAGTTATCACACCAACCTCCATTTTCACACGGTAGAGAGGTGCGGATTTGGCCTCTAGAGGGGAAATCATGTAGTCCAGAAATCTGACTTAAATGAAGGACGAGAGTTTCCTCTTTGTTACAGGTTTAAATATATTCGGACAACATTGAATTATCATGTGGAAAAAAGTGGAAGAGGTGCTTTTAGAACTTTTACCCCGTCAAAGTCTTGGGCATCACTATCTGCTCCTTAAATTCTTATGTTCCCTCGCAGCATGATTTACCCTCTATACCCCGGCAAGCTGTCCTGTCCACATCCTCCATACCATTCAATCAAAGGAAGCTTCTTGCAGCTGCTGAGGCATGCCTGGAGTACATTCAGTTGTTGAAACCATTTTTATTTCTGAAAGCTTAATTATGATCCCAGGTTAGCAAGCTGAGGCATGCCTGGAGTACATCCAATTAATGTTGTGCTTGAGCTAAACTGGGCCAAGAGTTGCTCGCAGGTTTCCACCAGGCCCCATCGCGCTGTTAGACACTGGATAGCTAGCTGTCTACCTCCTCCATGCCATTCAATTGAAGGTATGTTCTTGCAGCTGCTAAGCTAAAACTTGCTTGTTGTCTTAAGTTTATATACCTCATCTCTCATATATTTTTATATGTTATATTTTCTGAACAGGGAAGGAGTACTGCTTGAACTCAAATAGCAAAGATAGTCAGTTCTGCAGTTGTCCAGGTGACAGCTGGCCAAATCCTATCTGGTCTTGTTCAAAAATATGAGGTGAAAGAGAAATCAACACTACTACAAAATTAGTCATCGCAAACGGGATATCACCGCCGGTTCAACACAAACCGGCGGTGATGAGGCATCACCGCCGGGTCCAGAGCAGGTGGCCGTAGTGGCCTGTAGTGGCCGTTGGAACTGGAGGTGATGCTGCCTATCACCGCCGGTTCATGTTACGAACTGTTGGTGATGGCCTGCGATTCGTGTTACGAACCGGCGGTGATGAGCTTGTACAGTACAAAACCCCAATCCCTTCTTCCTCCCACCACCTTTCGTCTCCAACCCGACGGCCACACCTCTCTCCTCCATTGTTCCAGCCAGATTTTGCCGAAATTCTCATGAAACCTCACCATTCTTGATGTATTGGCTCCACCAACTTGTTCTAAGGTTAGTAGCCATCAATTCATTGGCTTTGTACCCATTTTCTTTGGATTAATCATGCATTTCGTGATGAATTAATCATGGAGGGCTTTTTTCTCCACTTTTGGATCATTTCTCATCATGGGGGCTTCTTTTTTTTGTTGTTTGAGTGCACCAACTTGTGCTAGGTTTGTAGCTAGCAATCCATTTGATTCATAGCCTTTATCTTAGGATTAGTCATTCATTTTGTGATGAATTGATCAATCTCTTTTTCTTCACTTTAGGATAATTTCTCATGAACACTCATCATGAAGTCATCATGGAGGCTCATCAAATTTGAGGGCTAGACTTCACATACTTGATTCAAGGTAAGAACTAGCTCTTTATGGTTAGATTGTTGTCATAATTGCGATGATTGGGATGTAAGGGATATTTCTTAATTAGTTTATAGGATATTTATTAATTGTGATGATCGAGATGTAAATGCTTTTTCTTAATTAATCTAGATTGCATTTCTTAATTGTGATGATAAGGAACTTAACAAATTGAAGTAGATGTTTTAATTATTGAAGTAAAGGTTATTTTTTTAATTGAAGCAGATGACATTTAATTTGTTAATTCAAGTAAAGGCTCTTTCTTAATTGATTTAGATGGCCCTTAAATTATGATATTTGTTATGAAACTTGATAAACTGAAAATCTATGTGTAGAGATGATAATTTTACTAAATTTAGATTCTTAGATGTTTTTTTGTGTGCATAGATGAATCGAGGATGGATGTACGGTACAAGTCTGGAAATTTGGATTTTGTCGACGGTGTGGACTCATTTGTGTAGACTGCCAAGGCACACAAGAATCTACAAGATGATGGCTATGTGTATTGCCCATGCATTGATTGCAAAAATCAGAAGCAGTTTGGCAATGTTGAGCAGATCCACTTAGAGGTTTTATGCCCAACTATCAAGTTTGGAACAAGCACGGTAAGGTTGGTGAGACAATGCACTCCGTTCAAGAGGACAGGCATGCAACAATAGAGGAAACAACTACCCTGAAAATAGTGCAGGAAACCAAACATGAAAGCGTCAATGAAACCATGCAGGAAACATTAGTTGCTAATGATGTGGTGGATGCACTAGACCAGATGATACGTGATGGAGAACCGGAATTTCTTGATGAAAAGAATCTAAAGAAGTTGGAGCATATGAGGATAGATGCAAAAACACCACTTTACCCATGTTGCAGTGTGTCTAACCTTGAAGCAAACCTGATGCTATTGGAGATGAAGTCCAGTAAAGGTTTGTCAGATAAGGGATTTGATGACTTGTAAAGCATACTACAGAAGTTGCTTCCAAGCCCTAACGGGTTGCCTGAAAACACATACTAGGCGAAGCAAATGATCTATCCAATGGGACTGGAGGTACAAAAGATCCATGCATGCCCTAAGGATTGCATCTTGTATCGCGGCAAATATAAAGATTTGGATGCATGTCCAGTGTGCTCAGCTTCACGGTACAAGTGTCCTAAATCGGCATTATCAATGAAAGGTGACCGCAACAAACGACCACCTGTAAAGGTCGTATGGTATTTTCCTATCATTCCTCGTTTGAAGCGGTTGTTTGCAAACCCGAAGACTACCAAGCTGATGAGGTAGCATGCCGAAGATCAACTCGTTGATGGAAATCTTAGACACCCGGCAGACGGTTCACAATGGAGAGCTATCAACTACAAATATAAGAATCTATTTGCAAAGGAGATAAGAAACATAAGGTTCGGGTTGTATGTAATGCATTACATGCACTGCTGCACCGGTGATGAAAGAGACACTGCAATGGTTTGTATGAAATGGTTTCATATTAATATGTGTTCATGTGTCTTGAATTATCCAACTTGTCTAATATCATATTATTGTGCTATATTTTTCAGAACAATGAGTTGAGTATAGGTGAATTGCTCATAGGCGAGCTAGTAGCACTTCAAGAGGAACTAGCCGGATGGCTTGTGGACTACGTTGTGAAGCCAGGATCTAAGTATAGCATAATCTAGGTGTAATGCATAGATCGTATCGTTCTTGTCAAACATTGTAATATATTTGGTGTATCGACTAGATGTTTTTAATCTTGATGTATGGACTCTATGATATACAAATGCTGCAGTATTAATATATGAATATGTTTTTTATGGGAAAAAGATCTTCACCGCCGGTTCAAACCGTTGGTGATGAGTGATGAACACTGCCGGTTTGTAACCGAAACCGGCGTTGTTGATTCCCCATCACCAACAGTTCTATACACGAACCGGCAGTGATGCTAACTCATCACCAACTGTTGGTGCTAACATCACCAGTGGTTTTCGAACCGGCAGTGATGAGACCCTCCATCACCGCCGGTTCTCCAACCGGCGGTGATAGCCCCTCCCATCACCATCGACATAAATCCAACGTGAAGGACCGAAGCCGGCGACCAGAGGGGGGGGGGTGAATGGAAGCCTAATAAAGTTTCTTCGAAATTTCAAAACCGTCGGCCGATGTCCCAAAGTCACCGCAAACCCTCAAACCGATATCAGTGAGAATAGCTATGGACAAGCTATCTCAACTCCGAAAACTCGGATCGCAACGTGGAAGCAAAAACGTGAGAACCAACTCAAAACGAAGCAGCTCAGGCACAGACCGGTCTGACTGGTATAGAAGACCGGTCTGACCGATCAAGCAATTCAAAAATAGGCAGACCGGTCTGACCGGTCTCTCCAACCGGTCTGACCGGTGGCGTCCAGAAAACCCCGAAAATTTAGTTCCAAACCGTGAATCGAGAGCAAATCGCGTCCAAATCGGATGAAACTTGGAGGATAGCTTCGTTCCTACCCCAAGAGTGTATCCCCAAGAAATCTCACCCTAAAGATATCCATAGCATGAGAATTTCGGGATGAGATCAAATGGGGTGGGGTTTTCTCTAGTCTCCAAGAAATCGAATTTGGACGGGCTAGTGATTCCAGAAGGTTCAAGAACAAAATAGAGGCATGGGAATCACGGCAAAGAACTCGTGGACTCCTCGCAATCAAGTGCATCAAAAATGAAATCGAAATTTCATCAAACAAGGCACAAAACGAGGAGATGGATTGATTCAAACCGCCCAGAGGGCACGAGGAGGTTAGGGCCTCCTTTCCCAATCAAATCCTCAAGAGTTCTCACACAAACAACATTCAAATCTACCCTAAAGAGATGAACAGAGGGAGAGGAACACAGAGGCGGCGGCCTGGGAGTAGAGACAATTCGCGGACAAGTTCTAAAAGCTGCACTTGACCTAACACAAGTGAAGGGGTATTTATACCCGCGGGACGGGTCAGACTGGTACGCTGGACCGGTTAGACCGGTTGGTTAGACCGCAGTTGTTCTTTCTTTGAAACGAAGTCTTCTCTACGATGCCGCCGTCTTGATGAAGATCCTGTCCGCAGTTTTGGAGGGTCGCGAAACCCGGGTAGGTGGCCGGTTTTGAGAAAACCGCCAAAACCTTACGCGCGGGAAGACTCCTGCGCTCCCCGCCGTGGCCCTAGACGCCGTTCCCGCCTCGGCCTTCTGACGGCCCTAGACGCCGCCCGACGCCCGTCACCTCCTCGCCCGCAGCGAGGCCCTAGACGCCGTCGACGTCCGTCGCCTCCGTCAGTCCCGAGACCGACGCCCGTTCCTCCACGACTTGGCGTCTTCAACCGCCGTCCGCCTCCTTGGTTTTGTGGCGCAAACCAAGAAACCCGCCTTCCGTCGCCGCTTGCGCCCTCGATCCAGGAGTGGACACCACAGCTGCCGCCCAGTCCGAGCTCCGGTCCCGGCTGCCCTTCACCGCCGTACACCGCACGGTCCATCGGCCACAACACCTCCACAGCAGCTCCCCGTCGACACTCGACGCCTGTGTACCTACAACCCAAAGACCAAGCGCACGATCACACCGTACGGTTGACAATTCACTGATCACAAGCAGGATAGAGTACTCTCGTTCCTCAATCTCCCCCTTGATGAGTGCATTGTCAACACACCACAAACGAACCAAGAGAAGTGAAACCAAAAAAGAACAAAGAAGCACGAAAGAGAAGAACTCAAGCAAGTGACGAAAAGCTCAGAAAGGCAAGAACAGTCACTTACTCAAGCAAAGATCGATCCCCTAAGACAAAGGCAAAGGCTCGACGCAATCGATCAAAAGCCACAACATGACTCCTCAAAGACAGAGGTAATGCTCGACGCAGTCATGCAAGAAGCAGAGGGAAAACGAGGAAAACCAGGAGCCAAAACCAAAGCAGAAACTCCACAAGCAAAGTTTTTCCCTCTCACATGTGCAACTCTCCCAAAATGATGCACTTTCAAAGCCCTGTGCACAACAAGTCTTTCAAAAATCAAACAAGTCTCCCCCTTATTCGATCACTTCTCTCAAAATTCACCCCCTTGTTGGCACATGCACACATCAAGGCTACAAAGACCTAGAGCTCCCCCTGAAGCTGAGACTCCCCCTGAATAGATGCTATGCAATGAATGCAATGTAGGAGGTGTAAGTGAAAGCATTCAGGGATACAATGATATGAGCAACATCTAGTCACAAGCACGTGTGCATCCATAAACCAGACCTGCATCTAGCTCAACAGGGTATATCAAATCAGTCTAGAGCTAGGCAAGTTCAGTTTAGGAGACATAAAAGCATCACCCATGATCTAGCACTAACAAGTAGGAAATGGAAAGCAGTGCTAATCATACTCATACAGGTGATCCAAACTAGGCCAAAAACAAGTTGTTAACATTCATTTTTCAATCAATTTTATATCAAGCAATTCTTAATGCCAGGGGTTGAAAGCTTGGCATGCTTTACTTAGCAACGAGGCCAAGCCTATGCCAAAAGACAATCAGAAGCTTAAAGCACTCGTTTCAGTCATGCACAGCCTTGCCCGGGTTCTCACAAGTGCAAAGTGAGCCGTCCCGAAAGCTCGATCAGTGCGACAAGCAATCCCACCTGGATCTTTTCAATCCATTTCAAGAACAGTTCAAGCAATTTTATCAGATTTAGATCATTTCAAGTGTGAATTGCAGAACAGAAGGCTATACTAGCATGAATAAGATAGCAAAGCACATCAACACGCCCTAACATGCTAGTAGCCAAAGCAGGGTGATCATGTTTTCAGATTTTCAAAACAAAATGGCTTAACTCAGATAATGTCATATACACAATGGAGCAAGCTATACATGATCAAGTTTATCAACTCACACTAGCAGGCACTAGAAGATCATAGCAGTGTATACAAGAATGCTAGTGCAAGTGAGACAATGCAAAATGCAAATATGTACAATGCATATGCACAATGCAACTACCAAACTTAGAAAACCAAGAGAAGCAAAACAAAGACCTACCAAGCTGACCAAAACAAAAGTCAGCGATCAAAAGGGGTAACAAACCCCAAGCTCCCCTCGCAAGCGAGCAAAAGTGTCCTGCTCAAGCGGTTTGGTGAGAATATCTGCGGTTTGCCTCTCTGAAGGGACATGGATCAAGTCTATGTGTCCTCTCTCATGGTTATCTCGCAGGAAGTGGAACCGGATATCTATGTGTTTGGTTCTGGAGTGTAGGACAGGGTTCTTTGCAATGCTAATAGCGGACATATTGTCTACAAAGATGGGAACCCTACCAAAACTCAATCCATAATCCTGCAAGGTTTGTTTCATCTAAAGTATCTGGGAGCAGCAACTAGCAGCGGCAACATACTCAGCTTCTGTGGACGAAAGCGCTACGCTAGCCTGCTTGCGAGAGGACCAAGACACTAAAGATGTTCCGAGAAATTGACAAGTGTCGGATGTCGACTTGCGATCCAACCGACACCCACCAAAATTGGCATCAGAAAAGCCCACCAAAACTAGAGAAGAATCCGCAGAATACCAGAGACCAAATTCAGGGGTGAATTTCAGATACCTGAAGATGCGTTTCACCACCTGCCTGTGGGAGGTGCGCGGCGATGCCTGATACCGCGCGCAGAGGCAGACGCCGAACTGGATTGTTGGTCGCGTCGCAGTCAAGTACAGGAGAGACCCGATCATGCTCCTGTACTCCTTCTGGTCCACCGCCTCGCCGTCCAAGTCCTCATCAAGTGCAGTAGATGTGCTGATAGGAGTTGGCTGAGGAGACAAGTCACTCATGTCGAACTTCCGCAGCAAGTCTCTAGTGTACTTGGCTTGATGGACAAAAGTGCCCTGAGGAGTTTGCTTGATCTGCAACCCGAGGAAGAACTGCAACTCACCCATCATGCTCATCTCGAACTCTCTGGACATCTGCTCAGAAAACTTAGAGACAAGAGCGTGAGAAGAGCCACCAAAGATAATATCATCCACGTATATCTGAACTAAAAGAAAATCAGTGCCAGTTCGCATGAGGAACAAAGTTTTATCAACACATCCCATTTTAAAGCCCTGAGCGAACAAAAAGGTTTTCAATCTATCATACCAAGCTCTAGGTGCCTGTTTCAAACCGTAAAGAGCTTTCTAAAGTTTATAAACACAGTTTGGAAACTTGGGATTTTCGAAACCAGAGGGTTGCTTCACATAAACCTCTTCCTCGATAAAACCATTCAAGAAGGCAGATTTAACGTCCATTTGGAAAACTTTAAAACCCTTGGAAGCAGCAAATGCAAGAAAGATTCGAATAGCTTCCAAACGAGCAACAGGGGCAAAAGTCTCCTCAAAATCAATACCCTCTTTTTGGCAAAACCCCTGGACAACAAGACGAGCCTTGTTCCGAACAACCAAACCATCCTCACCCTGCTTGTTTTTGAAAACCCACTTCATTCCGATGGGATTACAAGCAGGTGGAGGCTCGACTAAAACCCAAACTTGGTTTCTTTCAAAATTTTCAAGTTCCTCATGCATGGCATTGACCCAATTAGAATCAGAAAGAGCGTGTCCAATATCTTTGGGCTCAAAAGAGGCAACAAATGCTGAATGAGCAAAACCAGCGATACTTGTTACCTTAGACCTGGTGACTCGCTCGTTGAGATCACCTAGCATCTATTGAGGTGGATGGCGACGCTGAATGTGTCGCGGTGCTTCCCGTGTCGAAGTCGCCTCCTCCTCAACCAAAGCTGGTGTCTCCTCAGGATCAGCTGGTGTAGCCTGAGTCACCTCCTCGAACAACCCCCGAGAAGTAGACGTAGTCGGGTCGGGGCCGTCGTCATCGTCCGAGCTCGTAGTAGAGATAGCTGGGTCCACAGCACGCGTAGTAGCCTCAGCCTCGCCATCTGCAGCTTCTTCCTCCTCATCTTCAAAGATGGAGGTGCCGAGCTCATCATCTCCTGCAACTTCAAAGACAGAAGAATTGCACGGTGCAGTCTCGTCGAAAGTGACTTCACAAGTCTCTCTGACGATGTTAGTATTAATAATCAGCACACGGTACACTCTAGAGTGAGAAGCATAACCGAGAAAAATCCCATCAGACGAGCGAGACTCAAACTTATCAAGATTTCCATTTTTCAGCACAAAGCACCGGCAACCGAAAACTCTGAGATGGTCAACACGGGGCTGGCGTCCAAACCGCAACTCATAAGAAGTCTTGTGCATGAAAGCACGCAAAAAAATGCGGTTGGACACGTAACAAGCGGTGTTAACCGCCTCAGCCCAGTATTTGCGAGGAATCCTATGCTCATCGAGCATCGTTCTCGCCATCTCAACCAGTGTCCGATTCTTCCGCTCTACAACTCAATTCTGCTGTGGAGTGTAGGGAGAAGAATACTGGTGTTCAAGCCCTTGATCACTGCATAAGGCGTCAAAACGAGCATTTTTAAATTCTGTGCCATTGTCACTGCGGATCGCTCTCATGGCCTGGGGTAACTCGTTTTTCAACCTCAAGATTAAGTCTCGAACAAACTCGAAAGCCTCATCCTTGGTTCTCATGAAAAAGACCCAAGAATAGCGAGAAAAGTCGTCCACAATCACAAGCACGTACCACTTCCCACCAACAGACATCACCCTAGAAGGACCAATTGTGTCCATGTGTAGCAACTCTCTAGGGTGAGCGGTCATCACCTGATTAACAGGTGGATGTGAAGTAGCAATCATCTTCCCGTGGTGACACGGATAGCAAACAAGGTCCTTTTCAAACTTCAATCTGGGCAATCATCGGATCAGGCCAAGTGATCTCAGTCTCGACAACAAATCGAAGCTCAAATGTCCAAGTCTCCTATGCCACTTCCACAAATCAGAAGAAGGACCAGCCATCAAGCAATGAGAAGGGCCAAAAGGAGTTCCAGAGAAGTCAACTAAGAAAACTCGATCGCGAGGTGTAATCCGGCAAACCAAATCTCCTCTGGAATCAAGAACACGCGAACAGCCCTCCTTAAAGCGAACCTCAAACCCCTCATCAAGAAGTTGCGACACAGAGAGCAAATTAAAGCCAACATTCAAAACCAAAGCAACTTCTCTCAGGGTAAAGCGATCAGAAACTCGAATAGCGCCAAGTCCACGTACCTTTCCTCTTCCATTATCCCCAAACACAATATACTCCTTTGAGCGCATCGCGGTGTGGCTGGAGAACCATTTGTCATTTCCGGTCATGTGGCGCGAACAACCGGAGTCCATGATCCACCTGTTCTCCAAGCCTCCGACCTGCACATCAATAGTGAGACAAAGAGTGAGCAAATATCTCAACACTGGGGTTAGCAAAGTGAGAAGCAAACCAGTGTCGAGCCATTTGCTCTACAGAAGGGTTAGCAAAACCAGACAAAGCGTATCCCCCGTTCCGTCTACCGCGTGACTGACGAACACCACCGCGAGGAAAGCGTGGAGCCTCAAGACTTCCTCCAAAGCCTCGGTCCCGTGATCCACAGCCGTACTGAAAACGACCAGGAGCACGACCGGCAAAGCGACCACCTGCTGGAGCACGGTAACAACCACCATCTCCCTGACCTCCACCTACACGGCGCGCCCTAGTATCTCGCCTATCACCACGCCGAGAAGAACCATGTACCCGAGCAGAGTACAGGTCCGTGTTCCGTCTCTCTTGCTCTCTCCTCACAGCCCGCTTCCTCCTGAAGCAAAACTCCTCCAGGTGACCTTCCCTGTCACAGAACTCGCAGTGGTACCTCACCTCACGCTTGGGAGGTGGAGGCCTAGCCTGCGAACGGGGAGGAGCAACCCTCTTCTTCTGGGCAACCTGGGTTGTGGCAGCAGGGAACGTGTCGAGGGAATTCCTCAGCTCATTGGGCTTTGGAACCCAAACCTGCTTCTGTGGAGGTGCTTTCGGTGGTTCTTTAAGCACACCATCCGCGGGGTCAACAAGCGAAGGCTGTGTGCTCGTGCTAGCAGTGTTTCCAGCAGCCTTGCCAATCTTACCATACAACCTGTCAAAGTCTGACTTCGTGTATGTTTAACCGACTCCAAACCCATCACCACGCTTGAACTGCTTAATCATCATGCCCAACTGCGGCTCACTGCTAGAAACCCAACTCAGAATCGCCCTAAGGTATGTGTTCTCATTCTCTAAGTTGGCTTTCTCTACCGCAAGACTATCTAAATCAGCAATCAAACCACGGCAAACAGAGCAGTCAATAGGTGGGCTAGACTCTACGACCTTAGTCTTTCCAAAAGACTTGATCAAAGCGTTCTTCTCCTCTAGCTCCGACCTAAACATGGGACAAAGCTTACAAGCGCCAAGCAAAGCAGGCCTAGATCTAAGCTCCTCTAGTTCACAAACAACAGTAGCAAACTTGGACTGCAAAGAAGCTAGATCAGACTTGAAGATAGGACACTCATCGCATTCAAGCACATCACTAACAATGGAAGCGTCCTTGACAAGTTCAAGCTCATGCTTGGCCATGGCTAGCTCGTGAGACACGTCAGAAAGCGAAGTCTTAGCAACATCTAAGTTCGCAACGTTCTCATCATGCTTGGCACGGAGAGCAACAAGATCATTCATATGAGATATGCATCCAGCGCACTCATCCTCACTAGATTTCTCCCTAGCACAAGCCAGCTCAGCCCTAAGCTTTCTACGCTCTCTAGCTGCTTCCTTAAGCAGCCTTTTCTGGTTGTCGAGAGCGGCGTACAACTCCCTAACCTCTGTATCAAGCAGGTCGATCATGGAGTTTACCTTTGAATCGCTCTCGGATCCAGGAGAAGAGCCGGAGTGCATCGGTGTAGCATGTCCACCTGAAGAAGCACGAGCACCATCGGCTTCGCCCGCCATGGTGCAGAAGCTCTTGCGCCGACCGGCCGCCAAGCAAAGGCCGATGAAGCCGGTGGCTTCCTTGTCCCGCTTCTTCTTCTTCTTCTTGTCGTCGTTGTCGGAGGTCGGTGAAGAAGAGCGGTCGGTGTCAGAGCTCTTGTCGAGGTCGCTGAGCTACGCCAGGAAGGCCCTCTCCCGCTTCTTGGCCTTGTACTGGAAGCGCTTCTTGAGCGACTCCTTGTCGAAGCGTCCTCCCCGGTCACGACTGCGGTGCTTGTGGCACCGACGCTCCTTGTTGGAGCCTCCCTCGTCGCGGTCGTGATGGCAGTAGTAGTCGAAGGAGTTGTTCTGGCCACCGCAGGACTTCTTGGGGCAATCGGCGATGAAGTGGTTCAGATCGCCGCAGTTGTAGCACCCGGGGTTCTTCTTTCTCTACCTGTTGTGGTAGACGCGCTGGAACTTGCTGATGAGAAGGCACAAGTCGTCGTCGCCCAGCGTCTCCAGCTGCTCATCTGAAACAGAAGGCAAAGAGGTAAGAGAAAAGCCAAGAGCAGAGTTAGCATTAGAGCTCGACCCACCTGGGCCAGTCACAAGAGCGACGCTCTTGGAAGGAGGGGCACCATTGAGCTTGGCTCGTGTCTAGTTATCCACCTCCGTGGCCTTGAGCTTGCTGAAAAGCTCGTTCACGGTCAGAGTCTCATAGCATGCAGACTCAATGATCGTGTTGACCTTGAGATCCCACACAGAGCGGTCAAGTGCGTAGAGCAACTTGAGAGCCTTCTCGTGCTCTGTGTACTCAAGGGCACCAGCAGATCTGTTCGCATTAATCTTGTTCACAATCGACTGAAAATGACAGAACATCAGGTCAATGCTCTCACCCAGCTCCTATGTGAAGTTCTCGTACTCACGCCGGTGAGTCTCGAATAGTCTGGCCTTCACCTGAGGTGTACCCTCGTGGTAGTTCTCAAGGCACGTCCAAATTTTGTGGGCTTCCTGAAAACCCTGGACGCGTGAGAACTCCGCACGAGAAACGCCAGCGAATAAGGCATTGACGGCCTTGGCGTTAGCCTCGTGCTGGGTCACCTGAAGAGGCGTGGTCCGAACAGCCAGCACCTCGTAAAGCTGGTTCGTGGTAATCTCCCAGACATCGGCTCCCATGCTCTGCAGGAAGGCTCTTATGCGAATCTTCCAGTAGGTATAATCCTCGCCGGAAAACACCGGGATCTTACCAAGACTCGCCATGGTCGCCGAGTGGTTTTCGAACCGGTTAAGGTACTGAAAACCTCAACCAAGCTCTGATACCAATTGAAGGACCGAAGCCGGCGACCAGAGGGGGGGTTGAATGGAAGCCTATCAAAATTTCTTCGAAATTTCAAAACCGTCGGCCGATGTCCCAAAGTCACCGCAAACCCTCAAACCGAGATCAGTGAGAATAGCTATGGACAAGCTATCTCAACTCCGAAAACTCGGATCGCAACGTGGAAGCAAAAACGTGAGAACCAACTCAAAACGAAGCAGCTCAGGCACAGACCGGTCTGACCGATCAAGTAATTCAAAAATAGGCAGACCGGTCTGACCGGTCTCTCCAACCGGTCTGACCGGTGGCGTCCAGAAAACCCCGAAAATTTAGTTCCAAATCGTGAATCGAGAGCAAATCGCGTCCAAATCGGATGAAATTTGGAGGATAGCTTCATTCCTACCCCAAGAGTGTATCCCCAAGAAATCTCACCCTAAAGATATCCATAGCATGAGAATTTCGGGATGAGATCAAAGGGGGTGGGGTTTTCTCTAGTCTCCAAGAAATCGAATTTGGACGGGCTAGTGATTCCAGAAGGTTCAAGAACAAAATAGAGGCATGGGAATCACGGCAAAGAACTCATGGACTCCTCGCAATCAAGTGCATCAAAAACGAAATCGAAATTTCATCAAACAAGGCACAAAACGAGGAGATGGATTGATTCAAACCGCCCAGAGGGCACGAGGAGGTTAGGGCCTCCTTTCCCAATCAAATCCTCAAGAGTTCTCACACAAACAACATTCAAATCTACCCTAAAGAGATGAACAGAGGGAGAGGAACACAGAGGCGGCGGCCTGGGAGTAGAGACAATTCACGGACAAGTTCTAAAAGCCGCACTTGACCTAACACAAGTGAAGGGGTATTTATACCCGCGGGACCGGTCAGACCGGTACGCTGGACCGGTCAGACCGGTTGGTTAGACCGGTCAGACCGATGCCAGGGACCGGTCAGACCAGTGCCAGGGACCGGTCAGACCGGTTGGCTTGCAGTACCCCCTATACACGATCTCATCCGATGGCCGAGGTTCATTCTTCGAAACGAAGTCTTCTCTGCGATGCCGCCGTCTTGATGAAGATCCAGTTCGCGGTTTTGGAGGGTCCGCGAAACCCGGGTACGTGGCCGGTTTTGAGAAAACCGCCAAAACCTCACGCGCGGGAAGATTCCCGCCTCCACGCCGTGGCCCTAGACGCTGTTCCCGCCTCGGCCTTCTGACGGCCCTAGACGCCGCCCGACGCCCGTCACCTCCTCGCCCGCAACGAGGCCCTAGACGCCGTCGACGCCCGTTGCCTCCGTCAGTCCCAAGACCGACACCCGTGCCTCCACGACTTGGCGTCTTCAACCGCCGTCCGCCTCCTTGGTTTTGTGGCACAAACCAAGAAACCCGCCTTCCGTCGCCGCTTGCGCCCTCGATCCAGGAGTGGACGCCACAGCTGCCACCCGGTCCGAGCTCCGGTCCCGGCTGCCCTTCACCGCCGTCCACCGCACGGTCCATCGACCACAGCACCTCCACGGCAGCTCCCCGTCGACACTCGACGCTCGTGTACCTGCAACCCAAAGACCAAGCGCACGATCACACCGCACGGTTGACAATTCACTCATCACAAGCAGGATAGAGTACTCTCGTTCCTCACAACGCCCCCGAACCATTGGTGATGCCCATTCGGACCGGCGGTGATGGGGGGCGCTGGAGTAGTGCAAATTCGAGCAGAAACTTAGAGAGGCTAGAGATGGCACACATCAAGCTTGAGGCTGCTCTTGAAACATCAGAAAAGTGGCAGATTACTTATGGATCCTTGTTGGGTTGGCGCAGGAAGCTGAAGCGTGCTGCTGAACAGTGTGATGACACACTGCATCGATACAAAAGCATAGAGTCCTAGAAAAGGAGCAGATGGAACAGGAGGTGAGGAATTCCCCCATCCTAACCGGATTGTGCATGCTACCAAGTCGTTTGCTCTCTCTATATTTAACCACGACAAAGGAATGTTGAGCAGATCCATTATTCAAAGATTTGAGTGGTTTGCAGATGGAGCTACTGAGTTTGTGAGATTCATAGAGCTTGGTGGCACACCACATTGTCACGTGACCTTCCACTTCCTTGTAAAGCACCTTTTTGCAGGCAAGGAACTACATCATAAAATTGTCCGGGGAAAGGAGTATCCATCTTTTCTATTATGGTTGATGCCGTTCAGGACTGCAGAGCATGGAATAGAGGTTAGCCTAATATTTGTACACAAAGATAGTAATGCACCAGAGGGCAACTTCTTCTTTGGTATGATGCTACAGCTTTCAGAGAGTACCGATATAGTTGGGATGGCAATTAAGTGCTTGCAGTTGTTTCCCCTTCATTTCAAATCTACCGTTGAAATTATTAGGAAAGAACTTACTCAGCTACCTACACATGACTTCTCATGGGTACCATATGTTGATTTATGGCATAGAAAACACTGGGACAATCTTCATAGGTTTAGCACTCAATGGTTTTGCTCAAACCATTATGTTGCAACAAGCATGATCGGCATGAGATTCAACGTATTAGCAGCCAAGACATGGCAAGATAATCAGATGTTTCTCTTGAACCAGTAATAGTAGTGAATCTGCAGTGCCAAGTTTCACAGTCCAAGTACAGCAAACACAAGACTTCGCTGTCTGCAAACAGTATGCTTCTGGAAGATTCACCATTTTTGAAAGCTGGAATTGTCTTTGCGCCCCATGGATCTTCAGAAGACATGCTGCATGTGAATAAAACTTCTTCAATGGTGGCTATAGTTGGCGAGGAGCAAAATTGCTTGCATACAGACATTACTTTGGAACAAGTAGAGGAGATCATGCTTCCAAAGGCAATAGATTACTTCTGCCAAAATTCCGAAGCGGCGATGTACCAAATGATTTGGAAGTCTAAACATGGCTCTGCACTCATGCAGGTTGAGAAGGCAAGCATGGGAACACGTAGAACAAACATGAGAATATGGAGAACTTTTTTGGGGGCTTGAAAAACTAGAGCATTTCAAGGACATGATCAGGAGCTTCGGAGTCGGACGCGTATGATCTCTCACTTGCTCGACTTATGGGGGGCATATATGTGCCAGTTTGGCTGCAAAGTTTGCTTATGAACTGGATGCAGAAAGAACAGGAAAGGGCACTTAGCAGCGCCAAAGCAGCACCTGAAATTCTAAATCATGTAAACATAGATTGGCAGGAGAAACAGGGAGTAATAGAAGAATGTAATTGGAATGTTCTATGGAACAATTTAAATGTTAAAGCTACTATTAAAAACTGCAGACAAAATAAGATTAAAGCTATAACATCATGAGGATGCTTAATGTGTGTTTCATATGGTGCTGTTGTTTTTCTCGTATGCCGGGTATTACATGGTTTTGCTTTCTTTTAGATAATATATAGAATAAAACAAATGTAAATGATCTTGTTACTACCACATATGTATATCGGCATCTCGTATTACTCCTTTCCGAAGTTGGGGCATGATATCAATGATTCATTTCCGTTTATCCATGCAAAATTTGAGCATGAGCTGTTAAAATCAAAGAGGACACTATATATAGTCTCTCATGTTATTCCCAATTGCTTACTGGACAGATTCCCGGCTTTAACTAATAAGTAGAAGAGCAGTATAGACACCAGAGGTGCCGAGATTTTCCTGAGCAAGAGAACTCAGGATGAGGGATCGGAATAGGCTCACAACAAGGAAGAACAAAGAAAAATTACATTGATTACTCGCTAGATGTTGTGTCAACCAGAAGTGCCAGGTGTTTGGCCCCCGCCGAGGCCTAGAGCCTGGCTGTTTCCTTGATTTCTTCAATGACCCTGGTCGCTGTCTTTGTGGCGTCATAAAAAACTCTTCGGTTAAGCTCGCACCAGATTGCCCACGCCACCAGGATTGCTAGCGAACGGCCCCCTCTTGCCTCCAGGTTTGTGGAGCTCCCTACCAGGTCGAAGAACTAGGAGGAAAGATATTAGAGATATGTATACTTGACTCTTACTTGTACATAAGCCGTCTCGGCTATATATATGAAAGGTCACCCCCCACAATGGGTGTGTGGTGTTTTCCCCCTCTCGATATCTCTTTACATGGTATCAAGAGTCCGGGCCCTAATTCCCTGGCTCCCAACCCCTCCGCTGCCCTAATTTCCGTGCGCCGCCACCCGGCCCGCACGGCCACCACCCCACCCGGCCGCGCCGCCTCCCTGGCTGCACCGCCCCAGGTGCCGCCTCCCTGGCCGCGCCGCCCTAGGTCGCGCCGCCCCCTGGCCGCGCTGCCCCTATGCCGCGCCCCTTCCCTGGCCGCGCCGCCCCTAGTGCCGATCAATCTGATCCGGCGCCATATCGACGGATTCGTCCACCTCGTCGGCGTTCAGCCCTAGCTCCGGCATCGGCACGACGCCCGGCTCCTCCGACTCCGTCCTCCCGGTCTTCATCAACCCGTCCGCGGTTCGACCTCCTCTCTCGGGAAATTTTGTGGAAAATTCTTGAACTTTTCTTGAAATCAACACGTAGTTCAACAGTACAGGTTTCAGGAAATTTACGAAGAAAACCTTAAATATTCATAAAAACAACCCTCCATCATGGTTCTCTCTTAGATTTTTTTAGAAAAACCCTTGAATTTTAATTAAATCAAACCACAACTCGTTCCATCTGTTACTTCTGCAGAGCAATATTATACGTACAATTTGAACAACAAAATGCTTTGGAATCAAAAGTTGCTCAATATAGAATATGATCAAGAATTCGAAAACTAAAACTTTATTATATAGTAAATTTTAAAATTCAAAACGCTTTCGCAATTAGTTAGCACAAACGGTTACATGTGATTCGTTGTACCTATAATTTGGACACCGAAACGTCTTCGAATAAAAAAGGATCAACACAAAAGTTGTCTGAAATTTCAAAATCTACAACTTTACTATATAGCAAAGTTTTGTAAATTCAAATCGTATTTGCAATTCGTTCAACATAACATATTATTTTGCTAAAATTATAATATCATACCACCATTCTTTTATAACTTCTCATGCGACCTCCATAATAACGCGTCATATTTTAATATAACCACTACTTTCTTAAATAAATAATACATCCATTAATTGCAACATGATTTCACAAATACATTAAGTTTCTGACTAATTGTGCTCCGCCCTTTCTAACAAATTATTTTATCACTTTTTTCACCACAATAAATACAACAACAAATGTTATAACTCAATTTTGATACCCAAAATAATATACTTCTTAAACAATAGAGTCACAATAATAGAATGCTCAAAATATATGCCAAGTGCAACAGCCGGCTGCAGACCATATAACACCTATGCAGAAATAACAAAACAAAAAATTTATCTTAACTATACTGCTTAAAAAAACTACTACTACATGCATCAACTAAAATTCACATCCAGCCACAATACTACGACGTGGGATACGGCCCCGCGTAGCAAAATCACGGGCCTTTCTAGTGTCTCACTATTTAACTCATTCTATCGACTTGTCTTCTTTTTCTCCCCTCTCAAATCCTGGCCAGTTTTCCATTTGACAAAGTTGGACCTACCGAAAGCGACTTGAAGCGGAGCTATCGTAGAAGCAGTAGCTTCCCCCAAATAATTTATGCAGCAGTAAGCGATCAAATTTAGTTGAACCGGTCCCTGTGGATATGCTGTTCCATTAAGGCGTTTCCACGTTAACTGAAATTCAGGATGACTAGCCTATCAACCTGTGCTTCCACACGAGCTAATAATTAGAACTAATCTATACTATAATTTTTAAAGTGAGTAGAGGTTTCCATCTAAATTTTTTATTTGGTCCATCTTATGTCATTAACAGGTGGACCTTAGTCCAACTCGTATGCGAGTTGGACCACAGCCCTCCATTCACGACTCGATCATGTAGATCCCTATACAAAATAATGTACGGACACATGTACGTATCCGGTAATACCAACTTTGTCCTTAGCAATGCACGTGTATGTTTACCAATATAAAATAAAGTTTATAACTAATAATTATAATTGTCTATATTTCCCTCTTTCATCTATTAAATATTCTAACAAGTGCTCTAAAATACATATTTATCATTATCTAGTTGCAATAGATTTTATTTTGTATCACACCTCCATGTATGTTTGATATATTTAATTGAACCATTTGTTTGTGACCTAGTATTCTTATCTTTTCCATCATACTTGAATATATGATAACACATATCGTGGGTAGTATTTTATATAAATAACAACATACATATTATATTAATAAGTATAGAAATAGTAATTTGGAATTTTGTATTGGCATACTTTAATATTTTATTTTAACTATATAATTTAGAGTTCAGATTTAGGAGTTATTTTAACTTTTAATAATGACATAATTGGATAATTTATATAAAAATTAGGGGGTTATTTGCAATTTTTATAATGACATAGGTGGGTAATTTACATAAAGATTAGGGGGTTGCTTTAGTTTTTTTATAATGGCAGGGGTGGGTAATTTAGATACATGTTTAGGGTGTTACTTTATTCTATTTTCATCATGGCAGATATGGGTTTTAATTTATTAGGTGTCATAAGATCAAATGGCTATTATAATTAGAGTTGTCAGATTGATGGCTGGATGTTTCTGATATTTGTGAGAATTTCTAGAATTTCTCTATTTTTGTAGAGTATCCATCTAGAATCCTAGATGGTTTCGTGTGGAAGCTTTGAAAAGAGCCTCCAAAGTTAGTAATAGTAAGATAACTACGATCGATACCCTGTGTATGGCTTGCACTTGAAGTGGCAAACGGCTCACTCACTTCATCGTGAAGACGAAGCAGAGGAGAACGAGCAAGAAAGCGCCATGCCGCCCAACCTGAAGTTCTGCCCCGCCACACCGTCGCCGAGCTCTGCATTGCCTCGCACGTTGCCGGTCACCACAACACGGACACGCCCGGCGATGGACCGCCTCACCAGAGACTACACGGACCCCTTACTTACCGACCAACCTGACACCAGCAGGCAGTCTGCAGCGGTGCAGCCACGCCGTCCCTTCAGCCCGCTCGTCAAACGTCGTCGCCACCGCCGCCGCCGCCTACTTCCCCGTCCTCTCCACCACTCAGAGCACGCACGGTGAGACGGAACGCCACGGTGACTGGCCAGGCGCACTGCAGAACGGCATTCTGGCCGGATGGAGGCCACGGTTGTGCTTCCACCAGTCGGCATCTGCATCCACCACGGCGGCACGCCTGGTGTGGACGCCGCCGCGTTCTCGTCAACCTGACGCTCCCGCACACCTTTGTCACCGCTCGTCCATTGTGACCGCGCCATGGACTTGTGCATCTACCATGACACCACATCGGACTTAGACGTGGCACATGTGCGACGGGACGCCATGGCGGCCGCCCACTTGCAGCACCCATTGCGCGCGCGGAACGGAGGGGGCAGCTAGAAGCTGCGGCGCTTGGGTGCCGACGCAGGCGGTGGCGGGTGCCTCGCCGGCGCTCCTAACGCTTACCCAGACCATTCTCCCCTTCTTGGCCTCGCCGGCGGGCTCACGGCTCGCCAGTGGGCGGCCTTGCCGCCGGAGACGGCAACCAGGGGCCGGACGGTACCCCAATTACCGTCCGGGGGTGGACGGTATTTCATTTACCGTCCACCCCCTGGGCAGCCGATGGCCGTTCGATCCGTAGCGGACGGCCCGGATGCACCCGATTCGGACTCCAGAGAAGCCAACGGGGCTGCCCCCTGGTCGAGTCGTCGTCCCGCGGTGCTGCCTCGCCGGCCTCCGGCGAGCGGCGAGCCGGTGTGGGTTCGATCCAGCCTGAAAATCGCGGTTGTTCCGGGCAAATCGGATTGATTGATCTTCCCTCTGCAGACCCTCCTGGAGCGTTGTTCGTTTGCATGCTGCCGCCATGGCAGGCTAACCATCGCCGCACCCCCGGTCGACACCTACATCCACGGATCCACCACGGCGCCACGTCCGGCGGGGATGCCGCCGCGTTCTCTTCAACCTGAAGGCTGAAGCTATGCTTCGCCTCTGACCTCATTGCAGCACGTCAGCACGTGCACGCCCGGCGGCGCGACGGCCCGCCACAGCCACAGGCACACACCCTCCTTCCAAGAAATTAAACCTGACACCAGCAGGCTGCCGCCGCGGCGCCGCAGCGTCGGCCCGCTCGTCCAACGTCGCTGCGCCTCCGAGTTTTGCATCCACCGCGGTGCCATGTCGGACTTGACGGGACACCATGGCGCCCGGCCACTTGCAGCCACCATCTTTCACGCGGAATGGGGCAGCCAGCCCAGAAGCTGCGGTGCTTGGTGCTGGGTGCCCACGCAGGCGGCGGCGGGTGCCTTGCCGGCCCTCCTAGCAGGCTTTCAGCCCGCCGCCGCAGGCTCTCACCTTGCCGGTCTGTACTCATTCAGGTTGAGAAGCCAATATATTGTGTATGTTGCACAGATTTCTACGTGGAATTTGAGTTAGGAGAAACGTACAATGAACTATTAGTTTTCTTAGCAATGATTCATCATAAATGTATATTGGGGTCGTAAAATTGAAATTTGAAGTTGTAGATATGTACCATGAGCCATTACACGGTTTTATAGAAATATTGAGACTTCGCAAAGATTTACAGCCACCAATGTTGGTCTAGCAAATGTTCTACTACACGGTTTCATTGTTGGAAAATGTAGTGAGCCAATTAGACACTAGCCAGACTAGCGCATGCCATGGAAAAAAAATTTACATTGGCTTGTATATTAGCTTCGTTCTATTAGAAAATGCCAGTAATAGATGAACTCTGTTCCGCACCTCCATTTTCTTTTGCAGCTGGCCAAAGGTACCAGCTGCTTTTGCAGCCGGTACTGATGCGTGGCATTAGTACCGGTTGCAACAGCAGCTGGTACCTTTGGCATTAGTACCGGTTGCAACAGCAGCTGGTACCTTTGGCCAGGACCTTTGGACTGTTTTCTAGTTGTGCCTGTCGCTGTTAGTTATCACACCAACCTCCATTTTCACACGGTAGAGAGGTGCGGATTTGGCCTCTAGAGGGGAAATCATGTAGTCCAGAAATCTGACTTAAATGAAGGACGAGAGTTTCCTCTTTGTTACAGGTTTAAATATATTATCATGTGGAAAAAAGTAGAAGAGGTGCTTTTAGAACTTTTACCCCGTCAAAGTCTTGGGCATCACTATCTGCTCCTTAAATTCTTATGTTCCCTCGCAGCATGATTTACCCTCTATACCCCGGCAAGCTGTCCTGTCCACATCCTCCATACCATTCAATCAAAGGAAGCTTCTTGCAGCTGCTGAGGCATGCCTGGAGTACATTCAGTTGTTGAAACCATTTTTATTTCTGAAAGCTTAATTATGATCCCAAGTTAGCAAGCTGAGGCATGCCTGGAGTACATCCAATTAATGTTGTGCTTGAGCTAAACTGGGCCAAGAGTTGCTCGCAGGTTTCCACCAGGCCCCATCGCGCTGTTAGACACTGGATAGCTGTCTACCTCCTCCATGCCATTCAATTGAAGGTATGTTCTTGCAGCTGCTAAGCTAAAACTTGCTTGTTGTCTTAAGTTTATATACCTCATCTCTCATATATTTTTATATGTTATATTTTCTGAACAGGGAAGGAGTACTGCTTGAACTCAAATAGCAAAGATAGTCAGTTCTGCAGTTGTCCAGGTGACAGTTAGCCAAATCCTATCTGGTCTTGTTCAAAATTATGAGGTGAAAGAGGAATCAAATTCGAGCAGAAACTTAGAGAGGCTAGAGATGGCACACATCAAGCTTGAGGCTGCTCTTCACTACTACAGAAATCATTTGCAGGGGTGGGTAGAATGGCATCTTCAGGGGCGGGCGCGCGACCCGTCCCTGTCTCCCGCAGCTAGAAATCGAGCTTTACAGCCCCTGAAAATCTATTTCTAGGGGCGGGCCATGGCACCACCCGCCCTTGGAAACTCATTTGCAGGGGCGGCCCACCCCTTGAGCCGCCCCTGTAAATGACTTTTCCAGAGGCGGCTGACGCCATACCCGCCCTTGAAAAACCTTTTACAGGGGCGGCTCAAAGCATGAGCCGCCCCTACAAATCAATTCCCGCCAAGCCAAAATTTGAAATTCATTTTTGTTTCCCGCTGTATTTAATTATTCTAATTTATGTTTCCCGCCAATTTTCACCTCTAAATCAATTGCACGATTCAATTCAGCTTTTCAAAATTCTATTTCCGCTTTATTTGAAAGGATTTCTTAACATAAAATCATATACATTGCATATCATTAAAATTCAACATAAATTCATATAAAAGTATCATTATAGTGCATATCATTAGAGTACAAACATCATGAAAGTGCATCATTAGAGTACAGACTTCATTTACATTGACTAACACTACTATTGGCGGCTCGAAGTGACTGATTGTCCCACTGACGGAGGCTTGCATATTTTGGGTCGAGTGATAATTCATGCTCAGGGTGAACAAATTCCCCATCTATATGGACCACTTCATGCAAAATGAAGCGACATAAATCGTCGACTATCCAAAGAAGATGTCGGTCTTGGAGTGGATCATCGTTTAGTGGCCGTTGATCCTGAAAATAAGAAATCCATTCCAAAATTAAGCCAAGTGTTAGATGCAAACACTTACAATATGCAGTTATGCATCTATCCTAGCAAAGAGTAGATGCTTACCAGTTCGGGATCCGTTGTGTACCTCCCGAACTCCCTCACAGCCTCGCACACATAGTATCCACAGTACACAGAACCGACAGGTTGCTTGTGGCATGGATAGTGTGTGTGCATCGCCATTTTTTTTCTTATCGGGGGGGGGGGGGGGTGTTCTCCTCCTTTGGACACGTAGTGCCTGTAAGACCTATTTTTTAAGAAAAAGAAAAGAAATAAGTAGTTTTATATGTATGCAAGATTTAGCATGAAGTCGAAGTATAGGATAATAACGATTTTGCTAACATGTTGAGGATGCCCTCGAATTCCTTATAAGTATCCGGATGGAAATCAGCGGAGTCTAATACTAGAATACGTCCTTTCTTTGGCTTGATCATAAATACAATCCAATGATTTCTGCAAAAATATCATATATGATTTGTTAGTCAGATATTCAAAGGAAGTGCATGTTATACCAAATCATTGAGACTACACTAACCGAAATTATATGGTGCCCATATGACATCCCTGTCTTGCGACTCTTGAAACTGATTCGATATGTACATAGCAACTATCGAAATGATTTTTCTATGTTCTTGCTTCCGCACTTCATTTATTTCCTTGCACGAATTACAGTTTTTGAAATCATCGTGGTCGTCTTCCCAAAACATTGGCCCTTTATGGCGCTTCTCAGCAATAGCTATAAGAAATATTTATAGAAATTCTAGGATCAACCCATATAGAAATTATTTCTAGGACTAATAATTCCCAAAACAATCACGATTCCAAAAATAATGTTCCAACAATCACTACAAATATAATAAATTTGAATTTTGCCTCAGATATGTTGCATTTCATTTGACCTTGAACTTGAAGGAAAAGAAACATCACAAGTAGGTGCAAAAAAGGGTTTATAGCAGTCATGAAACCATGTGAGACACCCAGCCCAATCATATTATGATCACAACTGAGTTGTTGTTTGGGCATGGATGTCTCACATGGTTTGATGACGACCATAACAAATTTATGTATACAATAGAAGCTCAAGGTCATCATATGTTACCCAGCATCAAAACTGAGTACAAATTGATATCTTCACAGGCATTAACATAAAATAATTTGACACGTCTACAAAGAACTAAAATCAGAAACATTTATTTTGCCTCAGATATTTTGCATTTCACATGACCTTGAGCAAAAAGGTGCTCATGGCAGTCATGAAACCGTGGGACACACCCAGCCCAATCACAACTGAGTTGTTGCTTGGGCAAGGATGTGTCCCACGGTTCGATGACAACCATAACAAGTTCAACTATATGACATAAGCTCAAGGTCAACATATGTTACCCATCGTCAAAACTGGGTACAAATTGATATCTTCACAGACATTGGCATAAAATCATTTGACATGTCTACAAATAACTAAAATCACAGGCCTTTATCACTAATTTATATCTATGTCTAATGAGGTGTCTAATGAGGTAATATCACTATTATTCTAAAACTTAGTACAAATAAATAAATAACTATAAGAATTATTTCTTATAATTCTAGGATCAACATATACAAAAATTATTTCATACACTAATAAATAACTCTAGGAATTATTTCTAACGCAAACAAATAACTCTAGGAATTATTTCTAAAACAAATAAATAATTCTAGGAATTATTTATAAGACAAATAAATAACTCTAGGAATTATTTCTTAAAATTCTAGGATACATTTATAAACAGATATATATATATAGAAATTATTTCTTATAGTAATAAATAAATAAATAAATAAATTAGCTAACATATATATAGAAATTATTTACTAAATAATACATTAGCTAACCTAGGCGGCGGCGCGGGCTCGGCAGAGCGTCTCGGCGGCGGAGTGGTCGGCGCGCCGGGGTCCTCGGCGGCGCAGGCTCCGCGGAGGAGGACGGCGCGGCTCGGCGGCGGACGAGGATGGCGCGGCGGGGGGGCTCGGCAGCGCGGGCTCGGCGCAGGAGGACGGGTCAGCTCGGCGGCGGAGAGGACGGCGCTGCTCGACGGTGGAGGACGGCTCGACGGCGGCGGCATAGATCCAGGCGGCGGAGGAGGGCTCGGTGGCAGAGAGGACAGCGCGGAGCTGTGGCGGCAGGGTCGCGGGAGAGGACGGCGGCACGGCGGACCGGACAGGGCGGTGGTGGCGGCGTGGATCTGGAGGGTGCGCGGACAGCTCGGGTCCAAAATTTGGCAGCCTGGCGGCGTCCGTTTGCTCCCTCCGCGAAAGTGGCTAAATCCTGGGACGCCACTGTATTATATAGGGTTTCGATTTCCAGGGGCGGGTGACGCCACCACCCGCCCCTGGAAATGATCTGTAGGGGCGGGCGACGCCACCACCCGCCCCTGGAAATCGGTTTCCAGGGGCGGGTGGTGGCGTCGCCCGCCCCTACAGATCATTTCCAGGGGCGTGTGGTGGCATCACCCGCCCCTGGAAATCATTTTCAATTATCTCTTAAAATAGTTTTATGTCCAAATGAGTAGCAAATCTCATCCAAAAAATATGAAACTTTAACCCTAGCATTATTGACACAAATAAAACAAAAGAAAAATATGTGAACAGTCTTTTGAGAATATATTATAGTTTGTAGTGTATAAATCACATTGTAGGCCTCTCACTACTATAACATCAAGCCAATCTTTGAGATTTTCACATCCTCATGGAAAAGATAAACTGAAATAACATTTTAATATTTTTTTCGTGTTCTACTGCTCAAAACAATGATAGGGTTAAATTTTCAAGTTTTTTTTTATCTGTTTTGCTATTTTTAAGTAAATAATTGAATATTTTGAAGAAAATTGAAAATTATTACTAGGGGCGAGTGGTAGTGTCACCCGCCCCTAGAAAAGCCTTAGCAAGGGCGGGTGCTGAGGTCACCCGCCCTTAGTAATGTATTTGTAGGGGCGGGTTTCTTTTTTACCCGCCCCTAGAAATATTTTTCATTTTTTTCTGAAAATAGTTTATGTCCAAATGAGTAGCAAATCTCATTCAAAAAATATGAAAATTTAACCCTAGCATTGTTGACACAAATAAAACAAATGAAAAATTTGTGTACAGTCTTTTGACAATATATTATAGTTTGTAGTGTATAAATCACATTGTAGGCCTCTCACTACTATAACATCAAACCAATCTTTGAGATTTTCACATCCTCATAGAAAAGATACACTGAAATAACACTTTAATATTTTTGTTCGTGTTCTACTGCTCAAAACAATGATAGGGTTAAATTTTCAAGTTTTTTTGATCTGTTTTGCTATTTTTAAGTAAATAATTGAATATTTCGAAGAATATTGAAAATTATTACTAGGGGCGGTGGTAGTGTCAACCGCCCCTAGAAAATACTTAGCAAGGGCGGGTGACCCCACCACCCGCCCCTGGTAATGTATTTGTAGGGACGGGTGACGCCTCCACCCGCCCCTGAAAACTGTCAGCATATATATACACGAAAATGGCTCACACTTAGCCCCATCCAGAGTAGATCTCGAAGCCGTCACCTCCCCGTGCGTTGTCGCCGCCACCGTGCGCCATCGCCGTCCCACACCCCCCTCCCCCGCGTGCCCCTAGCCGCCATCTTGCAGGTATGTGTTTTATTTTGTTTTTTTTCATTCTTTCAATTTATAAATGGAAAGTATACTTAGTTAGCGATTTATTAATTTAGTTAGTAATTTATATATTGATATGTATATATTGATGCATATATATTGATCAGGTACGAGTTATATTGATGCATATATAATTTATTTAGTGATTTATATTTTGATGTAAATATATTGATGCACATATTTGAACAGCGTATCGATATAGCAAGTGGTGGCTTTGGTCATGGTATGCCGCGTTAGGATTATGACCCACCCCAGGCTCATAATCCTGGTATCACTTTCCGCAGAGTCAACAGGACTAGACCAAGGCGATGTTCTCAACAGAACAATACAGTTCCAGGCATAGTAAGAATCATTTCTTTGTCTATAATCCACAATATTTGATCTCAGTAAAAAATAATTATTAATGTTTATTTACATTGCCTCTAATGCAGCGTATGGATTTGTTTAAATGGCTTACTGAGGTTCTACAATACCTAGGTGGTTCACCTCTTCAGGTGGTAACCACAGAACGCCAACAATTCAAGAAATTGACAATCTCTTTCGAGATACCATCTAGATAAGATGTAGGTACCATGATTCAAATAGTCGCCAGTGGGAGAGAATCAACAGTTCAGATGACTTATGAAAGAAGAGCCATAGAAGCCTGCCTTTTGGAACTTTAGAATTATGGTTATCTGATTCCAGATTTGTCATGGTTCAAAATCAAAGCACTTCAACAGAATCACCAAGATATTGTTGCCCTTTGTGAGACTCTTTCACCAGAAAATCTATATGACATAGTAAGTGAATTTTGTTATTTTTAAAAATTATGATAGTTTCTTTGATTGCGCAGAGCAGTTAATTATATTTGCATTCCATCTCCATTCCAGGATATATTTGGTAACACTTTTACGGCAATGAGCTTGGAAGAAATTTTATGTCAAGCCGTTGAGCAGTTGGGTTATTATCCGACTGAGTCCGGACCAGCATATACAAGGGAAGGGCTCTACCAGAGTTCTTATGAGTTTCGAACTACGCCAGATCCTACCGCGGAACCAGTGTTCATCGTCTACGGAAAAGCACTTCCTCGTAGAAGCGAAGCAAAGGACAGTTGTCTTATCCGTGCATTGATTTTCATTGACGATACCCTGGGGTACAAGATTGGTGATCTTAACTATGTTCAGTACATGTTGCTTCGTAATAATATTCCTTAGAAGATGTAGTAGGCATCCAATCGAACTTTTGCAACATGTATTCGCTATGAGTTTTCATGCATGTATTCTGTCGCTAGGTAATGGAGGCTATGAATTTGTTAAGTCTACTATCTCTAAGTGTGAGTTTTTGAGATTGATATTTTTCTTGTTCTAGGTTGTATTAAATTTGAAGAAAATAAGGAAACTTTTTCAAAAATCATGGAGAAAAATACATCAACATATAGTTCATTAACAGGTATGGTATTTAGAATACAAGAGAAAAAGACGATTACATGCAATCCGATTTTAAATAACTACTGATTTAACCGGTTACAATTCTCGATTCACCATCCTTGCATGCCCATGGCTTGTCATCTTTTCTTAAACTTGCTTCTATAATATTCATCTTTTGGGGCAGGTCTGTGAAGAGGTTCATTTCATTGAACTGATTATAATCTTCCACATCGTTGATACCATCAACCCCGATGATATCTTGTTTTGCTGGGACAGCAACATGCTTTCCTTTCTTTGCGGGGTCAGCTACATACAGAACCTGTGCGACCTATGAAGCAAGTACCCATGGGTCATCTTTGTAACCAATATTATTGAGGTCAACAATCGTGAGTTCATAGCCATCCACCTCAACACCTCTAGGGTGTTTGACCCAACGACACCGAAAAACCGGAATTTGTATATTGAAACCATAGTGCACTTCCCATATATCATCTATGACGCCATAGTAAGTTATACTTTGGTCTGTTCTCTCGTCCAAGGCTTCAATGCGGACACCACTATTCTGGGATACAGTCTTCTTGTCCTTTGCGGCAGTATAAAATAAATATCCATTAATATCGTACCCTTGCCACGATGTGACCTGGCTTGAGGGACCCTCTGCTAATCTTTTAATCGTTTGTTCTTCCACGGTCTCCCCATCTGGTAGATCTTGGTCCTTCAACCATGCAATCAATTGATGCTTGTGCTCTCTCATGATCCAATCATCCGAGCGGCCATTAGATTCGGCACGAATTATGCTCAAGTGTTCATTGAGTAAAGGTGTCATTATCGCCAGATGCTGCAAGGTGCTATAATGTGCTTGTTGCACTCCTTTAAAATCCTTGTCAATAAATGTTTTCCTCCCAACTGTCCCAACCCCTTCCAACCTCCCAAAAAAGCGTGGAACGGGCAAACCAATGGATATTTTATCATTTGGGTAACCAAGGCAACACTCGATTACTTCCTCAGTACTGTATCCCTCGATCATGAAACCCTCAGGGTTTGTACGAGTTAGTACGTACCGGTTTAGAATGGACATGAAACGCTCATACGTCCACATTTCGTGAAGGTAAAGTGTGCCAAGTGCACGTATCTGGTCGACCATGTGAATCATTAAGTGCTCTGTTATATCAAAAAAATCGGGAGGGAAACACATCTCGAGTTGTGCCATAGTCTCCCCAATAAATTCTTGGAGATCATTCAATTCATCTTCGTTGATCACCTTTTGAGAAATTTTGTTGAAGAAATAACACATCTGAGTGATTACCATCTTCACGAATACTGGCTTGATCACCCTTATTGCAATAGGGAGGGACACCGTCAGCAAAACATGACAATCGTGACAGTTATAGCCGCATAGAGATACATCTTTCATGGAGACTAGTTTCTTTATGTTGGATGAAAAACGACTTGGGACTCTGACCCCCCATAAGCTCTCGCACATTGCCTTCTTCTCATCATGCGTCAAGTTGTATGAAGCCGGGGGAAGTTCATATCTTCCATTTCCTTTATCTATAGGGTGAAGATCCTCCCTTATATTCATGGCTACTAGGTCTTGACGTGACTTTAAGGTATCCTTTGTCTTTGCTGATGTCTCCAGAAGGAGCCCAATCGTGTTACCAAACACATTCTTCTTCAAGTGCATACCATCGATTGCATGGCGGACTTCAAGATCACCCCAATAAGGCAAGTACTTGTAGAAGATTGGCTGTTTTCTGAATGGTACGCCTTCGATTGGCATCTTATCTCTATTTTTCTTTTTTCCATCTTTTGTCACCTTCCCATAGCTAACCTGGATGGTCCTCACCATTCTGAAAATATAGTGCCCGTCTCTTTTTGCTGGAACAGAATGTAATTCAGCCTTGCCATCAAAGAAGGTGTAGAACTTTTTACTTCGGTATCGATGTCCTTCCACCAAGAAGCTTCTATGGCCAAGGTAAACTAACTTTCTAGAACCTTCCAGGAAAGATGATACGGTCTCATCCACGCAGACCGTGCATCTCGTCCTACCTTTGACCTGTCCCAAAAGGATAAATAGAGCCTGGTAATCATGGATGGTGGTGAAGATAATAGCTCTGAGATTAAAGGTCTATCGTGTGAAGCCGTCAAACATATCGATACCCTCCTTCCAAAGAGTTTCCATCTCTTGCATCAGAGGCTCAAGGAAAACATCAATATCGATGCCAGGATGCTTGGGTCCTTGTATAAGGATGGACAATAGAAGATATTTCCTCTTCTGGCACAACCATGTAGGAAGGTTGTATATCGTCAAGATCACCGGCCAAGTGCTGTGAGTGCTAGTCCTGTCACCAAACGGATTCATTCCGTCCGTACTCAACGCAAACCTAACGTTCCTTGGGTCCTTTCCAAATTCCAGATAATACTGCTCATCGAATTTCTTCCACTGCCGAGCATCAGCTGGATGTCGAAGCTTTCCATCGCTCTTCTTACGCTTATCTGAATCCCACCAGCGCATCAGCTCAGCATCCTTTGGGTTGGAGAAGAAACGTCTTAGGCGGTCGGCAACCGGGAGGTACCACATAACCATCGCCAGAATTCGCCTCTACTTCTCAGAGATGCCTAAAGTAGTATCTGGTGCCTCTGCAACACTATTCGCTGCACCCTTCCTCTTCCTTTTATTCCTGTCTCCTGGACCTTGATTATCGCCGCCACAATAATCAGCATTATTTTTGTACCTATTTGCAGAACATACAGAGTATTTCTCCAAGTCTTTGAAAGCATCCCCACGATACAAAATATAATGATTCGGGAATGCATGAATTCTTTCCACATCCATTATGAACAGGCTGACAAGCTTCTTTGCTCGATATGTGTTCGCAGGGACTTTATTTGGCTTCGAAAGCAACCAGGCCAACATACCCAGGAGATCATTGAAACTACTGTCTGACCAGCTGTGCTTAGCCTTCAAGGTCAACAGCTCAAGTACAAAACGAAGAATGGTCCAGTGTTTCGGACATCCTTTAGACCGCTCATATATATTTTCCTCTACTGATTTTTTCACCGTCTCAAAGTTTTCTAACCCCTTAGCACTACCAACCAACAACTCCGCTTTAGTGTGACGCAACAACTGGCTCAGAAAATCACCATCATCAAGTTCATCGCTATCATTATCACTACCGAGATCTATTGGACTCCCGTCGACACCATCAAAATGACCACCACCAAGACCTTCATCCTCACAGCCAGCATCATCAAAGGCATCAAACAATATATTAAACTCGGGCTCTTGCATTATTTCATCCATTGAATTCTCTCTCTGAGGTTGTTCTACTTCACCATGCTTATTCCAGATTATGTAGTTGTCTACAAAACCACTCATCAACACATGCGATCTAATTATAGTTGTGTCGCTGAATACTCTCAAATTTTTGCAGGTTTTGCATGGGCAATGTATCATCTGTGTCTTCTCAATTCTTGCATGGTTTTCTACAGCTTGAATGAATTTATTAACTTCTCCACGAAAATATGCATCCGTCCTTCGTGCTTTGTACATCCAAGTTCTATCCATCTCTAAACACTAACAATAGAAAAACAATACATGATTCAAACAAATTAAAACAAGCTCTTAAATAAGCATAAATATTGGAAAAATACAATTTTCATATCTTGCATGTGTATAGATATATGAGGGAAATCATATCATTTCCTCTCTCCTCCATAATTTTTGGAAATATGTTCACATCTAAATGAGGCTAAAACTTAAAGATTAGGCCCAAATAATTACCTAATCATGTGCTCCAACTAAAATAGCGTAGATTTATCCAAAAAGTTAAAGCAATTCGTGGCTTCAATGTTAAATCCACCTAATTTAGATCTACATCTAGCTAGAGGAATGAGAGCAAAATTTGACCATTAAAATTAACCCAAAAGCTTAGAAAAAACATAGAATTAGGTGCTACTTACCTCCTAGAGCCTCCAACTTCAAGGAAATCGAGTTTAAAACCTTCCCTCCACTATTTATGATGCATGGAATTTTCGGACAGCACCTCCCCCGAGAGAGCACTGTTCTGCTGGGAGGAGAAAGAAGGGGCGCGCTCAGATATTTATTGCGCTTTCCAGGGGCGGGTGGCATTACCAGCCACCCCTAGAAATGGTTTTCCAGGGGCGGATGGTGCCACCAGCCGCCCCTGAAAATGGGGCGCATTTCCAGGGGCGGCTGATAGTACCGGCCGCCCCGGGAAATCGGATCTTCTGGGGCCGGTGATGGCACCAGCCGCCCTTGAAAATGAGAGCTATTTTCAGGGGCGGGTGACGGCACCACCCGCCCCTAAAGATGCATTTCCAGGGGCGGGCGAGATGTTACAGTACCACAGCTCCTGTTGTAGGAGCGGGGTACATTTGCACCCGCCTCTGAAAAAAAAAACGGGGCATCCCTGGAAATCATTTCTGTAGTAGTGCTTGAAACATCAGAAAAGTGCTGCTGAAGAGTGTGATGACACACTGCATCGTTACAAGCATAGAGTCCTAGAAAAGGAGCAGATGGAACATGAGGTGAGGAATTCCTCCATTCCTAACCGGATTGTGCATGCTACCAAGTCGTTTGCTCTCTCAATATTTAACCGCGACAAAGGAATGTTGACCAGATCCATTGTTCAAAGATTTGAGTGGTTTGCAGATGGAGCTACTGAGTTTTTGAGATTCATAGAGCTTGGTGGCACACCACATTGTCACGTGACCTTCCACTCCCTTGTAAAGCACCTTTTTGCAGGCAAGGAACTACATCATAAAATTGTCCGGGGAAAGGAGTATCCATCTTTTCTATTATGGTTGGTGCCGCTCAGGACTGCAGAGCATGGAATAGAGGTTAGCCTGATATTTGTACACAAAGATAGTAATGCACCAGAGGGCAACTTCTTCTTTGGTATGATGCTACAGGTTTCAGAGAGTACCGATATAGTTGGGAAGGCAATTAAGTGCTTGCAGTTGTTTCCCCTTCATTTTAAATCCACCGTTGAAATTATTAGGAAAGAACTTACTCAGCTACCTACACATGACTTCTCATGGGTACCATATGTTGATTTATGGCAACAACGAGAGGCGTGTCATTTTGGTGGGGGCAGCTGCATTGTGTTGGGCTATTTGGAGATGCTATAATGATATTATTTTTAACAAAACCAAGTATTCATCATTTATGCAGGCTGTTTTCAGGGGACCTACTGGTTGCGCTTATGGGCGCAACTACAGCATAAAGATATGATAAAGGTGATGTTCCGAAAGGCAAGTCTTGCATTGGAGGTCGTCGCCTTGGAGATAGCCAATCATGGGTGGAAGCATAACCTTAGAATTGGTTTAGATGATTTTCCCTTTGTTCAAGAAAAGAATCGGATGCTCGTAGCCTAAGAGGGGGAGGGGGTGAATTATACAAACTAAAAACCTTAACCTCAAACTCCAACTAATTTGCACAAAACATAAACTATATCATGCTATCTAGATGTGCAACTAGGCTTTTCTAGTGTGAAAACCCTCATCCCAAAAGAGTTATACAACCTATAGCCAATTCTACAAAATTCTACTCTATGAAAGTAAAGACACACAAGATTGCAATAAGTAAATGCGGAAGCTTAAAGGAGGGATGAGAGAAAGCAAACTTTTTGACACGAGGATTTATCCCGTGGTTCGGTTAGTCACAAAGGCACACCTACATCCACGTTGTTGAAGCACTCACAAAGAGTATTGCTTCTCGGCCACCAAGTCTCTTCCGTGAACACAATCACGGTCACCTTGGCCCCGGGTTCCACTAAGGAGCTTCTCCACCAAGGAAGGGGGTCTCCACGTCCCCCGCACAAAAATTGTCGACGCCGCTCCACACCAAGCCAGAGGGTCATTGACGTTGCCGACGAGTCACCAAGACTCCAAGGATGGCCGGCTCACTGAGTACAATCTTGAGCTGCTCTCAAGCACAGCACACAAGGCACACAACCTTGCTATCACACTCAAACATGAGCTATCCTAGCACTCTCACTTACAAGGATTTGATCACTAAGCACTTGGGTTGGCTTGGAGGTGTTCTTCAATGTGTCTAGGGTCTCTCTGAACTCCAGCAAGCTTCAAATGACAGGGGGAACCCATATATATAGCCCTCCAAGATGAGCTAGCTGTTTAGAGCCGTTAATCACCTTTCTGCATAGGGCGTCGGATAATCCGACGTGGCTCTGAGATAGGCGTCGGATCATCCGACCCCACTAGGATTCCCCTGATAGCCGTTACTCTGCTGACGTCATTTATCCGACTTGTTCATCCGACGTTGTGCGTCTTGCTTGGTCGGATTATCCGGTGTCAACAAAGATTTCAATTCCAAAGCCAACGGCCACTGATCATTGATCCGACTATTGCTCCGACGCACTAAATCCCTCACGTTGGATCATTCGATCCTGAAGCAAATTTTCCAACTCGAGGAACAGGCTCTCTGGTACATGATCCGAGCATTACTTCTGCCAAAATTCCGAAGCGGCGATCTACCAAATGATTTGGAAGTCTAAACATGGCTCTGCACTCATGCAGGTTGAGAAGGCAAGCATGGGAACGCGTAGAACAAACATGAGAATACGGAGAACTTTTTTGGGGGCTAGAAAAACTAGAGCATTTCAAGGACATGATCAGGAGCTTCGGAGTCGGACGCGTATGGTCTCTCACTTGCTCGACTTATGGGGGGCATATGTGCCAGTTCGGCTGCAAAGTTTGCTTATGAACTGGATGCAGAAAGAACAGGAAAGGGCACTTAGCAGCGCCAAAGCAGCACCTGAAATTCTAAATCATGTTAACATAGATTGACAGGAGAAACAGGGAGTAATAGAAGAATGTAATTGGAATGTTCTATGGAACAATTTAAATGTTAAAGCTACTATTAAAAACTGCAGACAAAATAAGATTAAAGCTATAACATCATGAGGATGCTTAATGTGTGTTTCATATGGTGCTGTTGTTTTTCTCGTATGCCGGGTATTACATGGTTTTGCTTTCTTTTAGATAATATATAGAATAAAACAAATGTAAATGATCTTGTTACTACCACATATGTATATCGGCATCTCGTATTACTCCTTTTCGAAGTTGGGACATGATATCAATGATTCATTTCCGTTTATCCATGCAAAATTTGAGAATGAGCTGTTAAAATCAAAGAGGACACTATATATAGTCTCTCATGTTATTCCCAATTGCTTACTGGTCTTTTCTTGAAAGACCCAGGACAGATTCCCGGCTTTAATTAATAAGTAGAAGAGCAGTATAGGCACCAGAGGTGCCGAGATTTTCCTGAGCAAGAGAACTCAGGATGAGGAATCGGAATAGCCTCACAACAAGGAAGAACAAAGAAAAATTACATTGATTACTCGCTAGATGTTGTGTCAACCAGAAGTGCCAGGTGTTTGGCCCCCGCCGATGCCCGGAGCCTGGTTGTTTCCTTGATTTCTTCAATGACCCTGGTCGCTGTCTTTGTGGCGTCATCAAAAACTCTTTGGTTACGCTTGCACCAGATTGCCCACCCCACCACGATTTCTAGCGAACGGCCTCCTCTTGCCTCCGGGCTTGTGGAGCTCCCTACCAGGTCAAAGAACTAGGAGGAAAGGTCACCTGCCGTTGTCCAAGAAGCCGGGTTGAAACCAGGACTGTGGCCCCATATGCTGATCTCGGCCCAGATGGAGCGTGAGACAAGGCAACCTATGAAGAGGTGTATGGCCGTCTCAAGGTTTTTGTAGCATAACTGGCAGAAGTAGAAATTCGGCCATTCTCTGAGAAGGAGACGGTCAGCAGTCCACACCCTGTTCTGCAGCATATAAGCCACATGAAAAATTTGCATCTCGATGATGCCCATACTTTCTAGACTATCTTTGGGAATAGAGACAGCAGCCCGCCTTCGAACTGCATATCGTACGCTGATATTGCTGTGTGCTCCCCTGAAGCAGTTCTTGTGATCTTGTCCAAGTTATAGTGTCTGCCTCCGTATTGCCCGCATTGAAAAGGACATCCTCGATCAAACCCCAAAGACGGACAAACTCATCTAAAAGTGGCACAGTCAGATCATAAGAGACATCTCTTATCCATTGTTCCTCTGAAAGAGCTTCAGCCACCGTTCTGTTTTTCCTTTTGCTATGTTTGAAAAGCAGCGGAAAAAGCAAGGCTGGAGTGTTTCCGTCCAGCCAGCTGGACCACCAGAAACTTGCTGTTCTGCCATTGTTGACAGTGACGCGCGCGGCGGTCGAGAAGAGCGTGATGTCTACCTCATCGACCGGCAGCTCCATGCCTACCCATGGCCTGTCCGGATACTTCCACTGAAACCAAAGCCACCGTAACCTGAGAGCACGGCTGAAGAATTCCAGGTTCGTGATCCCCCAGCCCGCCACGCTTAATCGGACGCTGCAGTCTTGTCCAGCTCACTTTGCATTTGCCACCATGAAGTTGCTGATGTCCTGCCCACAGAAAACAGCGTCGGACCTTGTCGAAACACTTGATGAATTTTTTTGGCGGTTTTAGTACAGTGAGTAAGTAGACCAGCAGGGAACTGAGCACCGATCTGACCAATACCCGTCTGCCCCCAGGGTTCAGTAATTTGCATTGCCAGCCCGCCAATTTCGCAAGCGCCTTGTCCTGCTCCTCCTGCACATGCTGAATGCTTACTGGGCTTCATCTCTGATCTACAAAGTTCATCGATGGTGACCTTCAATTCGTACACTTGTGTGCATTCTGCTTTGCCCTGATCTGACACGTGAGTTCCCATCAAGCTGCAAGTTCCGGTTCAAGATTTGTTTCTGAAAGCTTGTACTACAATCGTACATTTGCATGTTGGAGTACACGCAGTTTTTACTTTTGACTTTTAGCTGAACTGGTAAACACTTTTGACTTTTGAAAGCTGCTGCCTTGTGACCATGAGATCACGGGTTCAAGTCCTCGTACCAGCATCTTGCAGAAATGCAGAAAAAGGTTGCGTCTAAAAAGACCCAAGTGGTCGGACCCTTCCCTAGAGGGAGGAGGATGAGCTGCCGGAGATGAGGCCTGAGGCGCCGCCCATTCCTGCGGCGCGCAAGCCCAATCGACCTGACGCGGTAATTCCTAATCCTCTGCGCTGGGACTTGGGAGAGACCGAGAGAGGCTCGAATTAGAGCAGAGTAGTTTCAGTCGATGATGCGATTAAAGAAGGAGATTATGTGATCCGACTCATCCAAGACGCTTAAATCTAGCAGTGTATCTGCAATCTAGTATATGCAGGTATTGCAAGCCAACTAGGATAGCACACATGCAAAAGCAGCTACAAAGGATGGCACGACAGTAAGTTAAACAGGATGTGGTGTCCAGACTACGGATACAGCAAATCCAACACCAGGATATCAAGATAAGAGGCAGACAAGAGGAATTCGGAGAAGATTCAGAGAGAAGGAGAACCGGAGGGAGGGAAGAAGACAGAGCAGGAAGGGAGATTCAGATAGGATAGTTTTCGTTCATTATCAACATGTCCTCTTCTCTCGCAGAATCGAGTACATATAGCAACTAAAATGGGCTACACCTGCCCGATAACGGCCCAAGGCCCAAACAGAGAATTACAACTTAATGTGTTCAAAGTAACTACTCCTGAGTCGTACTCCCGTCCGTGACAGTGCCGCCGCCTTGAGTACCAGCCGGTCCCCAGGCTGGTGCAGAGGGAAACCTCTCCTTCACCACATAGTAATCTTCCCAAGTAGCCATCTGCAGAGGAAGGCCACTCCACTTCACTTTCACCTGCGTGACAGTAGAATTCCCTTTCTTGACGAGACGACGGTCAGTAATGAATTCAGGAAAGACATCCATGGCGTCTAAGTTAGGAATGACAGCCAAATCGTCAAATACTGGTGTATAATCAGGGACAGAGGACTTCAACTGCGAGACATGGAACATCGGGTGAATTTGGGCATGAGGAGGAAGCTCAAGTTTGTAGGCTGCCTGGCCAATCTTTTCCACAATCTTGTATGGCCCAAAGAACTTGAATGCAAGCTTGGGAAAAGGTCTGTTAGCAACAGAGGATTGAGCATAGGGCTGAAGCTTCAGGAATACTGAATCACCAACTTGGAACTAACGAGGTGATCTGTTTTTGTCAGCATAGTTCTTCATTTTGTTCTGGACACGAGTGAGATGGTCTTTAAGGCTGCGAAACAACAGCTGCCTGTCTTGTAAGAATGTTGTGGCCTCAGTTTCAGTGTCTGAAGACATACCAGGAACGATGCCAACGTTTGGGTCCAACCCATATAGAGCCTTGAATGGGGTACAGTGAATAGCAGCATGGTAAGTGGTGTTGTACCATAGCTCAGCAGAAGAAAGCCATTTGTGCCACAGTTTGGTGATTCAGAAACAGCACACCTAAGGAACATCTCAAGACATTGATTTGCCCATTCAGTTTGGCCATCCGTTTGTGGATGGTATGCAGAGCTCATAAGTAGCTTAGTATCCAGGAGATTGAACAACTCTTGCCAAAAGGAAGCAGTAAAAACTCTATCTCTGTCAGAAACAACTGTTTTGGGCACACCATGAAGTTTAACCACATTATCGAAGAACAGTTGGGCCACACCTTTGGCAGTAAATGGCTGTTTGAGTGGAATAAAGTGGGCATATTTAGTAAGTCTGTCCACCACCACGAGAATATCTGAAAAAGAGTCAGACTTAGGGAGGCCTTCGATGAAATCCATAGAAATGTCGACCCAAGAGCTTTGAGGCACTGGCAAAGGCTGCAGGAGGCCTGGATATTTGCAATGCTCATGCTTGGCCTGTTGACAAACCTGACATTGTTTGATAAAATACTCCACGTCAGTTCGCATGCCAGGCCAGTAGAAGAGTTTTTTCACACATTGATAAGAAGCTTGGACCCCTGAATGACCACCCATTGCTGAAGAATGAAAGGCAGCAATAATCTTGGTGCGCAGAGCAGCATTGGCACCCACCCAGACCTGAGCATTTCTGTACACGAGGCCATTCTTCAAAGAATACCCAGCAGCATTAGGACTAACCACTGCTAATTCAGTTAGGAGCTGTTGGGAAGCTAAGTCAGTGGTGTATGAGTTGAGAACTTCTTGTAGCTAGACAGGAGTAATGCCAGAGATAGCAGAGCATTCAAACACATGGCCCACTCTGGACAGGGCGTCAGCTACCCTGTTCTCTGTACCCTTCTTGTATTGGAGCTTAAACTGAAGCCCAGCTAATTTAGCCATGGCCTTCTTTTGCCATTCGGTAGACAGTGTCTGATCTTGGAGGTGGCACAAACTCTTGTGATCAATCTTAATAAGAAATGGCCCACGCTGAAGGTAACATCTCCATTTTATCAACTGCCATGAGAATAGCAATGAACTACTTCTCATAGATAGACAGTTTCCTATTGTTGACCCCCAAAGCTTTACTGTAAAAGGCCACGGAGTGACCATTCTGAAAGAGTACAGCTCCCACTCCAGAGTCACATGCATTAGTTTCTATCTCAAAGGCTGACTAAAATTAGGTAGTGCCAACACTGGGGTGGTTGTCATAGCATGCTTGAGTTTATCAAAAGCAGACTGTGCCTCATCAGACCAACTAAAATTCTTTAGTTTCAGCAACTGTGTGAGTGGTTAGCAATCAGCCCATAATTTCTAACAAACTTCCTATAATAACTGTTAAGCCCAGAAATCCTCTTAACTCAGTGACATTTGAAGGTAATGGTCACTCCAACATGGCCCTAGTCTTGGCTGGATCAGTGGACACTCCTTGGCCAGATATGATATGCCCTAAATATTCCAGCTGGGTTTGTGCAAAAGTACATTTGCTGAGTTTGGCAACCAACTGATGTTCCTTTAATAGTTCAAAAACCAGCTTGAGGTGCTCGACATGATCTTGCAGAGTGGGACTATAAACTAAGATGTCATCCATAAAGACTAACACAAACTTCCTTAGGTACTTAGCAAAAATAGCATTCATGAGGCACTGGAATGTTGCTGGAGCATTGCTGCATTGGTGTGACCAAAAGGCATTACCTTGAATTGGAAGTGGCCATGGTGGGTTTTGAATGCTGTTTTATATTCATCAGCAGCCAACATCCTGATTTGATGAAAGCTAGACTTCATGTCTAACTTGGCAAAGTAGTGGGCTCCAGCAAGTTCATCAAGCAATTCATCAATGATTGGCATTGGAAACTTGTTTTTGATAGTGATATCATTGAGATTTCTATAGTCCACACAAAATCTCCAAGAGCCATCTTTCTTCTTGACCAGCAAGACAGGTGAAGCAAATGGACTCATACTTGGAGTGATAAGTCCTGTTGCTAGCATTTCTCCAACTTGCCTCTCAATTTCATCTTTCTGCAGTGGTGAGTATCTATAGGGTCTGGAGTTCACTGGTGTGGCCTGAGGAAGTAGTGGAATGACATGGTCATAAATTCTGGATGGTGGTAATGTTTTGGGATCTTGGTACACTGAGGAGTATTGAGAGAGTAACTCCTGGACATGTGAAGGGACTGGAGGTGGTGAAAGTTCTGGGGGTTCCACTGCAGAAGAAACCACAGCCAATGCCCAAATATCATTGCCTTTGCAAGCTTTGTACAGCTGCTCTGCAGAAAGTTCCTGTAGTTGTGTAGAAGGAGAAGACACTCCCTGCAATCGGACCAGTCTATTGTGATAGTGGAATTTCACCCATTTATCCTGCCAATCACAGGTCATTGGTCGAAAGTGTTCGAGCCAAGACATACCCAAGACCATGTCATAGGCGCCCAATGGTAAGACTAGAGCATCAACAGTGAATGTATGTCCCTGAACCCACCAAGAAAATCCTTTAGCAAGGTGAGTGCAAAGAATGGTCTGACCATTGGCCAATCTGACTTCCAAAGGAGAGATGTCAATGACATTACAAGGTATTTTGTCCAGGAGACCAGCATTGATAAAAGTGTGAGAGCTCCCAGTATCAAGCAACTAAAGAACCACTTGTTTGCCTGCCAAAGCTCTGAATTTAATCAACCTTGCTTTATCAGCCCCAGAGAGAGCATTAAGTGAGACAAACACATCCTGAGGAGTATACACTGGTTGAGGAGATTCTAACAGTTCCAACACCTCATCAGAAAGAAGCATACCACCATCTCCCCCATCTTCTACAGCAATATGGTTCAGAGTGGCATTGGCATGCTGTTTACATTTGTGACCAGAATTGAATTTTTCACCACACTTAAAACACAGGCCATTCATCTTCCTATACTCCTTTAACTGCCTAGCTTTCCACAGTTCACCAGCTTGGGCAGAGGTTGCAGCATCAGATACACTAGCAGAAGAGCTTTTGGAAGAGGAAAACTTGGAAGAGGGTTTCTTCTGTCTAAGCAAAAGTCCTTCCTGGATTAAGGCCAAGGTGGCAGCCTTTGACACAGAGTCTAGTACTGAATCTCAACAGTTGCTCTCAGCTCTTCTTTAAGGCCAAGGATAAACTGAGATATGAGAAAGGGTTCACCAATTGTCTTATCATACAAGCGAATGCTATAGACCAATTGCTCAAAGGCTATCTTATAGTCTGTCACGGCGTCAGTTTGCCTCAAGGTTAAGAGCTCCCTATCTTATCTCTGTGGGTGGTAATATATATCAAACTCAGTAAGGACAGCAGACTGGAATTGATCCCAACTCAACACGCCATAGGAATCCTTATAGGCCTGAAACCAATGCGCGGCACGACCATCCAAGTACATAGTGGCAGCAGTCACTTGAAACCTTTCAGGAATTTGGAACATAGCAAAATAAGCAGTGCATTTATCAATCCAGATCCTTAGCATCAGTGCCATCAAATCTAGGGAATTCCATCTTTGGTAACCAAGGACGACAAGAACTTGAGTCATCATGTGTACGAGAAGTACCCGCACCGAGAGGAACCAATTGACGATCATCGCTAGTGGTACCAGCAACATTAGAAGCACCCGTACTAGAATCAGGGAGAACAGGGGATGGAGGAAATACCACTTGTGGAGGGTCATAGTGTGGAGGCGGCGGGGGAGGGAACCGAGGATGAGCACCCATGAGGCCAGAGCCATCGCGGCCTAGAATGGTCGGCTTCGGCAACGCGGAGGTCTTGAGCGCATGGGCAACCTGCTGCTGCTCCTGTTGGACCGAGCCAAGAGATGTCATAGCCAGATCTACCTTGGTTTGGACTTGGTCGAGGCGGCTCGCCTGATCCGTCAATTTGGTGTTCATGTCGGTGAGCTGATCCTTCAACAAGGACAAGTCCTCCGGCTTAGTCACGACTGTACTGAGTTTATCCTCGAATAGCTTGCGGATGCGTTCCTCCATCTCATCCATGGTGACGCGAATCTGGCAGGTATGCGGCGCCGTGTTGAATCAAACGCCCTGCCGAACGAAGAACAAGGAAATCCCCAACTAATCCCTAAGCGGCGCGGTGGTAGTGATGGTCGACGGCGCCGGAGTGGCTAACCGGCGATTTGCGTGGCCACCGCCGACTGGGAGTCGGTGGGCGGGGCGTGGACGCCGGAATCGGAAGGATTCGTGGCGGAGCAGATCGAGTCGCCGATGAGGCAAACTGATCAGGGGATATGGCAGGATGAGGACAGGGCGGAGGCGTGCCAAGGAAGGGCTGAATCTAATGCCAATTGTGGTGTCCAGACTACGGATACAGCAAATCCAACACCAGGATATCAAGATCAGAGGCAGACAAGAGGAATTCAGAGAAGATTCAGAGAGAAGGAGAACCGGAGGGAAGGAAGAAGACAGAGCAGGAAGGGAGATTCAGATAGGATAGTTTTCATTCATTATCAACATGTCCTCTTCTCTCGCGGAACCGAGTACATATAGCAACTAAAATGGGCTACACCTGCCCGATAACGGCCCAAGGCCCAAACAGAGAATTACAACTTAATGTGTTCAAAGTAACTACTCCTGAGTCGTACTCCTGTCCGTGACACAGGAGCATTGTAACCATCCATGTACCGTCAAACAAATGCCATGACTAAATTTAGAATATCTGTTTGCTTCCTCCACAAGCATTTGCCTTTCATAGGCCAAGGCTTCGCTGAATTCCTTCTTTGTTTTTCAACTTGTCATTTGCTTTCTTGTCCTTTCTTGGCCAAATGTCAACACGTACGTCACAACCACCCACCATTTGGTTTTTAGCACGGTTGTTCACTACTTTATGCCGGGCAATTTTTTAGCCAACGTACAGACTAGCTCTCATGTTTCAGTCAAGTCGAAGAAGCACTTCTTTCAGTTAAAAGTTAGGTTAGACAAAAACAATCCTGCCTTGATCAACAATTTTCCATTGTACAGGCCAACTACTCGGCACCCCTCACGACCAGACCAATCTATATTAATGATCCGTCTACCTCTTTAGGCTCTCAACTTGATGGGCCACATTCTCTTCCAACTTTAGCACCCTTTCTTTTCTCTATAGAGAGGATACCTGTCCACAGTTTTCTCCCAATTTGGTCGACAGTACGCCCTTCAAACCGCTAAGCTAAATCGTCTTTGTTCATAATCCAAAGTTCATCATCTGAGCTCTCATGCTCACTTTTATATATTACTCACTTTTATATATTACTTGCTCTGTGCAGGGACTGGATGCTACATATGCTTGAATTCTGATGGCGGAAATGATGAGTACTGTGATTGTCCAGGAGACAGTTAGCCATATCCTATCTGGTCTTGTTCAAAAATATGAGGAGAAAGAGGAATCAAATGCGAACAGAAATTTGGAGAGGCTAGAGATGGCACACATCTGGCTGGAGGCTGCTCTTGAGACATCAAAAAAGTGGCATATCACTGATGCATCCTTATTGCGCTGGCGTAAGAAGCTGAAACGTGCTGCTGAAGAGTGCGATGAGACACTGCACAAATGCAAGCAGAGAATCCTAGAAGTTGAAGAAATGGAACAGGAGGTAGAGAATTCCTACCTTCCTAACCGTATTGTGTATGCTACAAAGTCACTTGTTTTGTCTGTTCTGAACCGCAACAACAATGAGTTGAGCAGATCCATTGCTCAAAGATTTGAGTGGTATGCAGATGGTGCTAGTGAGTTTCTGAGATTCATAGAGCTTGGTGGCACACCACGCCGTCAGATGCCCTTTAACTCTCTTGTCCAGAACCTTTTTGCAGGCAAGGAGCTGCATCATAAATTCGCCCGGGGACAAAAGTATCCTTTGTGTCAATTGTGGTTGATGCCTACCCGTAATTCTGAGCATGGAACAAATGCTAGCCTGTTATTTATCCAGTTGGATGGTACAGCAGACATTAATTTCCACTTCAGTCTGACTGTGCAGCTCTCGGAGAGTACAGACATAATTGGTATAGCAGTTAAGTGCTTGCAGTTTTTTGCCCCTCATTTCAGCTGTACATTTGAAAATATTAGAAACAAAATTACTCAATTGCTTACTCAAGATTGCTCATGGGTGCCATCTATTTATTCATACGATAAAGAACATTAGGATGAACTCGGCAGCTTTGTGTCTCAGTGGACTCGCCCAAACCCATTTTGTTGCAAACAGCATGGTCAGCATGAGATTCGACGTTTTGGTAACCAAGACATGGCAGCATTATCAGGTGTTTTGCTAGAACCAGTAATTGAATTTAGTTTGCATTGTCAACTCTCATTGTCTGTTTGCAGCAAGGAGAAGACCTCACTGTCTAAAGACATAATTTTTCTGGAAGATTATCCATATCTAAATGCCGGGATCTTCTTTGCGCCCCATGGCTCTTCAGAGGACATCCTGCCGGAAAATAGGAGTTTGGAAATAGCAGCAATAATTCGCAAGGAGAAAGATTGCTTGAATACAGATGTTACCTTGGAAAAGCTGGAAGAGCTTATACTGCCAAAGGCAATAGATTACTTCCGCCAGAATGCCAAAGCGACGGTTTACCAAATGCTTTGGAAGTCTAAACATGGCTTTGCACTCATTCATGTTGAGAAGCCATGCATCAGCACACGGAGAACAAGCATAGCATGAAAACACAGAACACTTTTGGGGGAGCTAGGAGAAAAAAGCTATTGCCAGGACAGGATGAAGAGGTTAGGGTTCGGAAATGTGGCTCTCACTGGCTCGACTTATGCTTTTCATATGTGCCTGTCCGACTGCAACGGTCACTCATGAACTGGTTGCAGAAAGAAAAGGAAATTCTAGCAAACGCTGCAGCTACACCAATAAAATTATATTTCATGTAACTTAGATATCCTCGGAGCTAGAATTTGGTTCAAACACTCCAAATACAGCGGTAATAGGAGGAAAGCTATATCATGAAGGTGTTAAAGTAACATCCCAATAGTTAGAAATTAGTGAAGTATAATGGTCAACTTTATTCGTGAACATGCTAGAGAGATGTATGCCATTTCATTAAAGAAGACCACGAGAAGAGCATAAAGAAAAACAACCATAACAGCTGGGACCTAGAAGTCCTATGTTCTACTTTGTGAACTTGTGCAAGCAAGTCACTTGTTCTTGGTTTCAATTTGTGTGTCTTGCATGTATGATGTTTGTTTGATTCTCACCAGCCCAGTATACACTGGGAATTACTCAATTCCATAGGAAATCAGAATGCAGTGTGCATTTTGTAAGCGTAGACTTACAAGTGTAGGATCATGACTTGTTATTTTCTATTCAAATTTCGAGTATGTAGCTACTTAAGTACCATGTGCTATTATTCTCTGTACCTGACTATATTGGATACATTCATGAAGAAAGCTGAAGTTACATAATTTGTCTGAATATGTTTCAGACCAAGAACATGTACGGCTTCTATACCAGAAGCTCATGGTGAATCTATTAAAACATTCTCGGTCTCTCTTTTGTATTGGTTCCTATAAGGAAAACATTTGCTGGCATAGCTTTGACCAAGCGTTGACAGCTTGACACGCCTCGAGTATCAGACAAGATGAGTGTTGACAGCCAAAATTGGCAGATCGAAGTTGACCGGTCAGACCTCTTTGCTTAACCGGACGGACCGGTTTGGTAAAAGTTCTCAAAATGCAAAAATGGACTTCACCATTGCGTGGATCTCGTCGAGACGATCAAAATGCATATGTGGAACGTCCGATTTGGACTCCGGATGAGAGAGATATGGCTTCGGGAAGTTCTGCACCCCGACAGACCGATCAGACCGGTCTACAGGAGCGGTCAGACCGGTCCGGATAGTCCAGACCGAATGAGTTGTATTTTAGTGCGGATTTAATTAGGATTTCGACTCCTAATAGGATAAGACCACCCCACCATATAAATATAAAGAGACGACCGATTGAGGGTATCCAATCGAATATACAAACACTACTTTTTATCCTCTTCTCCAAACCTTAGTTTTTCCAACCCCATCTGTTGTTCGTCCTTCATCTCCACGACGTCTGAAGGCGTTCTAGATAGCCTGCCGATCCTAGAACAACCCTACGTCACTACCGGACTCAGGTACTTTGCCGAGTGTCACAGACACTCGGCAAAGGCAGAAAAACACTCGGCAAATTGTTGGCCGAGTGTGGCACTCGGCAAAGCGCACACGGCCTTTCTTCTACCGGCAAAGCCGGCTTTGCCGAGTGCCTTTTCTCGGGCACTCGGCAAACCTTTGCCGTGTGCCAAGTCGCACTCGGCAAAAAAAAGTTGAAACGGGACGGACGGACGGACAGGTGAACTGGCGAACGGGACGGCGAACTGGCGAACGGGACGGCCGAACGGGACGGGTCGAAAACTTTGCCGAGTGCCATATGCTCGGCACTCGGCAAAGATTCAAACTTCGCCGAGTGCCAACCTGGCCGCACTCGGCGAAGTTTGAGTTTTTGCCGAGTGCCAGTCGTCTGGCACTCGGCGAAGTTTCAAACTTCGCCGAGTGCCAAGGTAATTACACTCGGCAAATACGTTTTCCAGGAAATAGAAAAATGGTTGCTTTGCCGAGTGTCAGGGTAAAAACACTCGGCAAAAGCTTGCTGTTTTTTTATATTTTTTCTGTTTTTATGTATTAACCACATTCATCGTCACAAAAAAAAACATATATACATTCCAGACAAGCGTTACAGTATATATATGGCACATCCATCACATAATAACGCAAATATCTCACGCTGTGTCGCATGAATATCACAAATAGCATAAGTCCAACATCGATGGTATAAGTGTAACGTTCAACAAGCACAAGTCCAACTAATTAAACAAGTCTAGTCCAACAACAACAAGCCCGTAGAACAAATATCATAAACAACTCTAAATTAGCTAGGTGGCCACTACGACGCTGCACGTGCCGGTGAATGCTCGTCCGGAGGCTCATTTGACCCCCCAATCGATTGATTCTGCAAAAAAAAAATATTTTAACTTTTGGCATGGTGATGCATAGAGCCACTATCTGAACAAGGTAAAATACAATAAAAATGCAGGCCGTATATATTGCATCAAACACAAGTATTATTTGCAATGCATCTGAACCAGTATTAGCTTGATAAAAGAAGGAAAAAAATAAAAGGAGTACTGAGATTATACTACTTGTCCATCATGTACGATCGTTCTAAACTTCCACTAATTTTCCAAGTGTGGCTGAAAGATCAGTCCTGGTGCCTCCTAATCATACCTAATTAAACAGCAATATATAGTCACGAATTTACTGTCTAATTTGTGGGAAATTACATTGGCAGCCTAGCTAATCTCTAGTATATAGCACGAGAGATCTTGGGAAGGATCATGTAGCACACGTGTTCGATCAGCCAACCACTAAGTATCTCAACACTCCACTAAGTGAGTCTAGATGTTCTTTCAGATATAGCACATGATATATTGACATAAAGTATCTCAAAATTTGAATATATATGTGCAAGCAAAGTAAATCTATATATCATACTCACAGGAGTGCCTGTAGCGCCAGATGGAGGAAAGATAGACGGAATGCCTAGCGGTGGCAGCGGTGGTGGAGGCCAGGCCATCGTTGGCGGCGGTTGATAGTTGATTGTCGCGCCAAGGCCTTGGAGATATGAGAACATGGTCTGCATCTGTTGTTGCGCGGCCTGTCGCTCAGCAAGAAGCGCCTGCTCCATCCTCTGCCGCTCCTGCATCCGCTCTTCCTGCCACCTGCGCTCTTGCTCCTGCCTTAGCGTCCGCTCCTCCTCCAGCCTCGCCTCGATCTCCTCCCGCCTCTTCGTCTCTTCGTCCATCCGGGCCTATAAGATTTCACCCAAATGTTACAATGCGAACAAAATATAACTAACAGCAACGAACGACAAATGGAGCAGAAATAACCTGGATTGCACGCACGCTGGCCACTGAAGTCTCAGGCCGTGGGCATATTGGCGGAGTCGAGTCGGTGGTCCTTGCCCGAAGCTGAGAGAGAGTCGGCGTACTGGCTGTGTCGACAAGGCTGTTGGCGATCCAGTAACGGCCGTGCTTCTTCCCTCCTCCTGCCCTCATGATGGCTTCTCCAGAAAGGGGCTGGGTGGCCGGATCCCATGTGTCCCCATGGAGTGCCTTTCCCATCTCCATGTACTCAGTGATGCGCGTGTGGACGCTCGGGTTGCTGTATGCCTCGGTTGGATCCGCCGGGTTGTAGGAGACATCGGACGTCGGGTGGATCCGTTTCTTATTTCCACATATGTTGCACGGACACCACAAGAAACTCGATCCTTCAGCCTGACTCCACGCGGCTTCCAAAAAATCATTGGTCTTTCGAATCCATTCATCGGTCATGGTAGCCTGACTTGGACGGCCCGTGTACATCCAATGACGGTCATCCATCCTCTAAACCGGAGTGAGAATAAAAATCAAATGCATCTACGTATTGTCCCTACATTCTAATAGGTGAAGGTAGGTCCTAATCCCACCCGAGGATGCGTACATACGGTCAGTTTTCATGGTCCACTACCATCCGAGACAAAATTAGGTTACATGAACTACGAGGTGCTAGATATGCAAAGACGGTGGCTGTGCTAGATATGCAAAGACGGTGGCGGTGCTTACAACGGGTCGGCGGTGTAGGCGTGGCCGGCTTGGTGTGGACTCGCAGTTCAAGCTTCTCGTCGAGCACGTCGCAGGCGGACGCCGCTACCAGCCTATATTTTGTGCAGTCAGAACAAATAAAAGGTTAAGCATCATGACTAGCAAGAAAGCAAAATCATCAGCGGAAACTACTAAAGCATTGAGGGCACATTGAACACGACTTTCTCTGTTGACATAATATCCACCTTTGCATTAATTGAACACGACTATCGTATGCATATGAAACAGCAATGATACAAATCAGCGCTTATACATACAAAACAGTACCTTTGCATTAATTGCTCGGTCAGTATTAGTCACTAAGACATGATGTCCTGAGACCTGATGTTGTTAGAATCTGATAAATGCTACTGATTGAGCTAGAGTTTAAAGAAAGTCCCAGGAAGGAGGTGACATCAAAGTTCAAAAGTCCCAACTTTCGACTACACATTCAAATTTCCATAGGCTCAGGCTGTTACTTAAAAGTTTCCTTACAAGGTATAAGGCTGCTATTTAGCATAGAACATATAATACATGCACCTATGGTCTACTCTTCCTAATGTGTTTTGTGACTTTGTGTAATCATGTGCATCAGCGCTAATAAGCAAACACATGCTAGGACATGCCATTGGTGTTACTTCAGTCATCTACATCTTGAAAAAAGAAAGGCAAGTTATTCTTCAAAATTAACATGAAAATGACAAAGGTGCATCAAATTTATAGTAAATCAACAATTTTCAGGATACATGGTTCCTAGTGATGCATGACAGAAGACCGTCTTGGGGCCCGGCCTCGTCTCCTAACTACACTAGACTACTGGAGTATGATGAATCGCAGGTTAGCATCACCTAACCTTAGTGTTGAATACATTCAAGGACAACGAACCTAAGTAGTAAGTAGTAGTAAGTATACCAAATTAAATTGAACTCCAGAAAAGTAGTAATAAGTATAAAATAATCCATATATTCGAGGAATTTGCAGGCTCCACACTGATGTGACACCAACAAATATGCAATACAAACTACTAAAACTCTACCAGATTAGTATTCTAAAGCTTGGACATGGACCTGTATTTACCAAGAGCAAGTATCTGTCACTATGACCAAGAGATCTGACAAATCTTGATTACAATACAAGAAAAGCAAAGCAACAGTAGGTCATTAGCGTTAGTGTAACATTACGAGCTACCAAATCCTGCTCCTCTCGCGAAGGTAAATCTCATTACCTCTCATGATCATGCTTTCTATTCGCTTACTCCAGGCCAGATCCATGCCCTAGACGCCGGCTACCACAGATGATTCAAAGAAAAACTGGATCCACGAACACGGAGCTGTGAGCCAAGAACCCTAGGATATGAGAGAAAGGAGAAGAGCGACGGGAAACTTACCGGTGAGAACGGGGCTACCGGAGTGGACAGCCGCTGCCGGGGAGCCGAATCCGCCAGGCCGCCTCCGCCGCCGCCGCCGCTGGACGGCCGCGCCGCCTTCGCGTGTGCCGCGCCGGCGCCTCCCCTCGAGACTCTGGAAGGAGAAGGAGAGAACGAGGATTCGTTCCGGACCTAATGAGGTGGGGTTTCGTTCCGGGCCGGAAAGGGGGAGGAAAGGTCCGGATGGGCCAGTTTTCAATCCGGACCAGGCTCCGGGGACGGCGAGCCGGGGCGTGGAGGCGGCGGGGCAGGGCGCGGCGCGCCGGGGCGGGGCGTGGAGGCGGCGGCGCGGCGGAGTGGAGGCGGCGGCGTGAGTACGGGTGTGTGCGGCGTGAGTGAGTGCGCGTGTGTGCGGGTCGGTCACTTAGCTGGGGGCGGGGGCAGAAACTTTGCCGAGTGCCAGATCACGGCACTCGGCAAAGACACGACCGCTTTGCCGAGTGCCCTGATTTGGCACTCGGCAAAGCCGCTACCGCTTTGCCGAGTGCCACGCTGGCAGCACTCGGCAAAGCCAGGATTTCATTTCAAAATCCTTCAATTCAAAATTTATTTAAACATATTTCTTTGATTATAATTTAACATTTCATTACTAAACTTATATTTCAGACAAATATATCATGCTTCAATGATAAAAATTATATTATTTCAATCACTTTTAGCTATATTTCAATTTGTATGAACTAATTCACTACATTTTTCAAAAAAATTAAAAAATACGAAAACATTTCGAAAAATAACCAAACTTTAACATAAACCAATTTATGAGGTCTATTGCGTATATAAAAAATTTAACATACTTTAGCCAAAAAAATTCCATTATTTCATGCAGTATAAGTTCAAATTCAATTTACATAGTACTAAAAAAACTTTAATATTATCAAATGGGCTAAAAAAATAATGAATATTTACCATAAACCTATCCATCATGTCCATTGCCTACACAAAAAATTTTGAAGTCAAAACTCAATTGGATGGTCCGTTGGACTCAAAAACTTAACTGACTCATTCAAATGTCTTTGGATCCTCTTCAGGATTCCTCATCCTGTAACCAACGTATGTGATAACTTTTTTGAAATCTTCTCAAATTTTTTCCACAGCCTCTACTTATGATATCATGCTTTCACTACAAATTTCATAATTTTCGGACTTCATTTGTGTTTTATAGAATTTAAAATCTATTCGGCCACAAATTCATTGCTATGTTTCCTGAATAAGATATTTGATTTTTTTTCTTTAAATTCTTGTACAAACCCTCAAATTTGACTCAATAACTTGAATATAATTTTTCCATTAATTATCAACACTTTTGACAACATTTGGCAGTTCAAATTTGAATTATACACAAAATATTCTTGTAATCAAATAAATAATCTAAATATAGTAAACATAAAGGATAATTTGCCAAATTTAAATATGATGTCTTTCACATAGTATGAGAACGGAGGAAAAAGTTTGGAGGTCGTTGGAGAAAGTTTTTGTATTTGTTTGCCGAGTGCCAAAGACGACACTCGGCAAAGTTTATTAAATGCCGAGTGCCTGTTCCATTACACTCGGCATTACAATATGTTTGCCGAGTGCCCCAATTTGGCACTCGGCGAAGCATAACGGTAACGGCCGTGGAAAAATGGGAACGTTCGTGGCAACAGCGTAACGGCCTTGGGGAGCTGGCGGGTGCGGTGCACGTGACAGCGTTTGCCGAGTGTCGACTGTAGGGCACTCGGCAAAGATCTTGTTGCCGAGTGTCCCCATGTAGGCACTCGGCAAACAAAAGCATCGCCACCGTAACGGTCGTCTGCGGGTCGTCTGTTGGTGCACGTGACGCTCTTTGCCGAGTGTCAACTGACTAGCACTCGGCAAAGTGTGTCTTTGCCGAGTGCCATATGGCTGGCACTCGGCAAAGAGATAGTCCGCCGAGTGTTATTTGTTCGCCGAGTGCATGTTTTTTGGCACTCGGCAAATCTATCTTTGCTGAGTGCTCGAGATTATGCACTCGGCAAATATCCGGGCACTCGGCATATGTCGGTTTTCCGGTAGTGCGTGCGCCTGCCCTGACGGGGTCCCTCCCGGGCTAGCGTTCGCAGGTCGTCGCTGTTTCACCCCGGCGATCGGTCTGACCGGTCCCTTAGACCGGTCTGACCGCTCCACGCAGGAGGCGCTGCATCGAGTTCCTCCTCACGCCGCACGATCTAGTGCGTTCGTGTGTTGATCCGTAAAAGGCGTCAACAATGAGCTCTGATGACGTATTGATACAGGGAGATGTTCAAAGCTTTATTTTGTTTGGACATGAAAAGGCTTTATTTCGTTACACCTTCCGGTCTTCATCAGCTATCCAACCACTCTCCATGTGATTCTTCCCACGAAACTACTGACCACGTAATATAATGCCCCTTGGGTAATTATATATATACAGATGACAATTGACAAGTACTGAAATGCAGAGTCTCATGTTGCCGTTAGACTGTTAGTCAACAAAAAAAAAATCGAGGTGACTGAAGTCCAAAAACAATCCTTCTATAAGCCATCTCGGTCATCTTTTGCTTTGACGAAGTTGGACCTACCGAAAAGGAAGTAGTAGCTTCCCCAAAATAATGTATGCACCAGTAAGCGATCAAACGTAGTTGAACCGGTCCCTATGGATGCTGTTCCAAGAAGAGCTACCATTTGAAGGAGATGCCGCTGAAAGTTCACCTGTTTCAGTTGGAGCATTAGAAATAAAAAAAAGCACCAGTTTAACAAGTTCGCACCTGTTCTCCTCTGCACCCCTGACCCCTAGACTACTAATTTTTCACTTCTCTATCCTCTCAAAATCTTGGCAATCACTACCTTAGCAACTGTTGGTGATGGCAAATTTGGTGTCCTACCAACTGTTGGTCCATGAAAAGTTGGGTAATCATTTCTTTTCATATTACCTTCTTAAGCAGTTTGGTAAAGTTATTATGACAACTCAGTCGGAGAATATCATGATTTCTGGAACAATAGTACAGGATCTTAACTTTAACGTTTGGAAATAAATTAGACATCAGTCGGAGTATTTTTCCATGGAAATAAATTTACAATAATTAGTATGGGCCTGTTAGATGTGGACTGCCAAAACTTTTGGCCAAAAGGTTTTGCACCAAAGTTTTTGCCAAATACCAAAAGTTACTCTCTTGGCTCGCCTCCCAACACGTTGTTAGCGCTTTCTAGGACTCCTGGCTCCCAAATGCCAAAAGTTGTGCAGCCCAACTTTTGGTAAAAATGGAGAACTAAACGCCACTATTGGCTTCATTATTCTACTAGAAGTTTCCAGTGACAAGCAGCCAAGAACTTTCTAAGTTCCTTGTCCACTGGCGCATGGATGAAACATTTTCAAACTTTGTTTCACATCTCCACTTCCGTTCCCTGTCATTATTAGTCATCACACCAAACTGAATTTCCATGCGACTACTTGACGCCCCTCTTCCACTTTTTTCCACATAATAATACAGTGTTGGTCGAATATATTGAAACCTGTAACAAAGTGGAAACTCTCATGCTTCATTTATGTCAGACTTCTTGACTACATGGTTTCCCATGTAGAGGCCAAATCCAAACAACCTCTCACTATCAAAGATGTCTAACTCTTACCCCGTCAAAGTCTTGGGCATCACTATCTTCTCCTTAAATTCCTATGTTCCTGGGTGCTTCTACGATTATCCCCCTTACGTGCTTCTACGATAATCAACCCCGTTTGGTTACTTGTGCTAATAAACAGTGATTCATGCTAATCTCCATGCATGGGCCACTAAACAAAATCTATTTGCAAAACCTCTTCATGGATGGGTGTAACTTTTCGCGACAAATCTAACGATGGTAATTAATCGATGATTAGCTACAGTTCTTATTTGCAAAACCTCTTCATGGAAGTGTAGGATCATCACTTGTTCTTATTTTCTATTTAAATTTCGAGCGTGTAGCTACTTTAGTACCACAGGTTATTATTCATGTATTTGACTGACTATATTGGAAACTTTCATAAAGAAAGCCAAAGTTACTGAATTTGTCTGAAATATGTTCAGACCAAGAACATGTACGCCTTCTATACCAGAAGCTCAAGGTGATTCTATTAAAACGTTCTCGGTCTCTTTTTTTGTATTGGTTAGTTTCCCATCAGTGGACCCTGTAAGAAAAACATTTGCTGGGATAGCTTCGACCAAGCGTTGAAAGCTTGACACGCCTCGATTGTCAAACAAGATGAGCTTTGATGGTGCATAGACACGTGGAGATGTTCAAAGCTTTATTTTGTTTGGCCATGAAAAGGCTTTATTTTGTTACACCTTCCAGTCTTCATTAGCTATCCAACCATTCTCCATCATCCATGTCATTCCCACAAAACTACTGACCATGTAACATAATGCCTCTCGGGTAATTATATATATACATATGACAATGCAAGTACTGAAAACCTAATTCCTCCCAACCATCTTTTGCTTTGACGAAGTTGGACCTACCCAAAAGGACTTACCGGAGCTATCGTAGAAGTAGTAGCTTCCCCAAATAATATATGCACCAGTAAGTAATCCAACCACTCTCCATGTGATTCCCACGAAACTACTGACCACATAATATAATTCCCACGAACTTGAAAGTCTAGGTTGAGAATGCAAGCTTGAAGTGTCAAAGCAAGCGAAGAATGATTCCATTTTATGATTGCCGAGTGGATTCAAGGGAAAAAAAATAGTTGATACTACCTCTGCTATGCCTGAAATTCTAGCTCATGCATGAAACATCGATCCATCAGAAAACTCAACCGTCAACAGATCAATCAGGGAAACAGAAGAAACAGAGAAAAAAAATGATGTAGTACACATTTCGGGGAACATACCAAATTTGAGATTACTATGCATAACTGAGAACAGACCAGCCAATAGGTAGGATTTAGGTCCAATACTCAAAACAAAAGGGCAAGAGATGCAACTCCACAAGAGTTGCGAAGGTACATATTACTATCAAGAGAGGGCGATCAAATCTTCGAGTTGTAGAGATGTGGGATCGATCAATCGATTGTCCATCATATTTGTAATATAAACTATGCATATACAGATTATGTTCGCCACTTTATGCCTGTTGGCAATCATAGACAAATGCTGAGTGGCACTCTCTCATGCTGTTGTTGAGTACAAAAAACAATACTTCACTGCTCAACATAGATTCCTTGTCAAGGCCAACTCCTCTGCACCACTGACCCCTAAGACTACTAATTTTTCACTTCTCTTTCCTCTCAAAATCTTAGCCATAACTACCTTAGCAACTCTAGGTGATGGCAAATTTGGTGTCCTACCAACGGTTGGTCCATGAAAAGTGGGTAACCACTTTTTTTCATATTACCTTCTTAAGCAGTTTGGTAAAGTTATTATGACAACTCAATCGGAGAATATCATGATTTCTGGAACAATACAGGATCTTAACTTTCAAGTTTGGAAATAAATTAGACATCAGTTGGAGTATTTTTCCATTAGATGTATTTGGAGTGCCAAAACTTTTGGCCAGAAGTTTTTGCCAAATACCATGATCAATGGCACAAAAGAAGCTTACTAACTTCATAAACAAGTGGTAGTGAAATCCTATAGCTTGCAATTCATGGTTTGCTAACAATTACCTAAATCATCACACAATCATTAATCAAATCAGCAAAAATTACACGAAACAGAAGGTAAACAGAGTGATTTACCCTGCAAATTTCATACCAAAACATGCAGCCATTTATTCAGAACAAAACATTTATTCAGACAACTCCTAGAAAAAGATTGAATTATAAAGGTTAGACCAGAGCAAACTAGAAGCTAGAAATATAACAGGAGGTCGACACAGAGTTAACTTAGCTTCTGTAAATTTTTCAAGATTTAATCTATAAAGAATTTATTCTGAGAAAATAAACAAAACTGACAGAAAACTAAAAAGATTCATTTGTAGCTTCTGTTCTAGTCATGAACTAGTGCTCAAATTTTACATACAGTAACATAAGACTAAAACAAGGCTGTACAAAAATTATAAGGAATTTTTAAACAAGGAAACTATTTATTAAGATTAAAGCTTACTTAACAACCATTAAATCATAGCTATGGTTAAACATGAGTACTGACCACGAAAATTTTAAAGTAACACTATAGTCACATTAAAATTTCACCATAAAAATTTCACAGCAAGATATGTTTTCAATCATTAGTTAAGAAAAAGATAAAACAACTAGTATATAAGCACTAGTAACACAAATCTATTTTTACAGCAGAAACTTTCAACAAACACCTAACATATTATGATTCTACTGCAAAGATCTCTTCATGAGTATTCCAAAACATCAAGATTTTCCTTTTTATGATTTTTCTACGAATTTCTATGGAATTTCAAATTTCACTGCAAAAATAACAAAGAAGTCCCTAGAGGCACTATTCACATGAGTCATGGGCTTCGCAGACAGCCCCCTGGGGTTTCTTGAATTCTAACAGGGGGGTCCTCGGCCATGGTCAGAGGAAGGAGCGGGTTTGACCGGCCGAATCCGGCGAGATAGCTCACCGGCGGTGGGGGCCCCGTGGGGGAAAATGATGAGGAGGTCGGCGCGCACCTCTGGATGGTCTTGGGGTGCGGGGAGGTGCTCGGAGGCTGCGGCTCGACGGAGTAGGGCGGCGGCGGCGGAGGTTCAACGGCGGCTAGGGTGCTCCGGTGGGTTCTGGGCAAGGAGAAGTTGCCCGTGAGCTGCGCGGGAGTGAGGCGGAGCGATTGGTGAGGTCGATTGAGGGCGGGGAAAGGTGGAGGAGGGGGTTCGATGGTGAGGTCGAGCTCGTCGGAGCTCGGGCGGGCGACGGAGGCGTTCTGGGGATTCAGGGCAGGGAGCGAGCGAAAGGGCGAGGGGAACTGGTCGAGGGGGTTCTTGTAGTGCCGCTGCGCGCAAGAGATTGGGCTCTGGGGCTCTGTCCCGAGCTCTCCACGGCGGCGGCGAGGTGGCGGCCGGCGGGCGCTCGGTGCTGCGTGGCAAGGCAGGGAGGCACAGCGTGAAGGCAAAAAGCGGTGGAGGAGGTCGGGCGCGACGCGTGGATGCCAGTGCAAGCAGGAGGTGCCCGGGGAGACGGCCCAGAGCGGCGGCGGGCGGCGCTCTGCGCGGCGGCAGAGGAAGCAGGCAGGAGGAAGGAGAAGGGGGACTTGTTTGCAATTTCATAAATTCCAGGGACCCAAATGTAAACCAGCAATAACTTTTAATCTAGGGCTCAAATGAAAAAGTGACAACATGAAAGTTGTTCAGTTTTTCAAGATCTACAACTTTGATGTTGTGAAAAAATTTATTTGATCAAAGGTTTAAGAGTTATTTTTGAAAACATAAAGAGAATTTGAATTCAAAGGACTTTTGTCTTTTTCAATGAAAAATCACTTTAAAACTAGGCTGAATTGAAAGATTTCCTGCCAAGCAATGATTACATTACATTTTGAAAATAAACCCTCCACAAAAGCTATAATCACACATCCTATTCAATTAAAACTATAAAGTTGACCTTGGAATAATTCATAATTACACAAAGGTCCTTAAAGTTTTAAAATAGGCCCTTGCTCAAACAATTTCACACATGAAGCACAGGGAATAAATGTAGTTTTATTATGCAGACACCTAGGGTGTCACAGGTTTTACAACCGGTACCCCCAAACCGAGACCATTGGCCTCAGTCTAGGACACCGGGTTTTTCACCCGGTGCCTTAGACATCCATTAGTACCGGTTGGAAAGACCAACCGGCACCAAAGCATTTTTGGCAAACAAAAAAAATAAGCAGGCATCCTGCTGCCGGCGCTCGGGCCCGAAGCTTCGCCTCGTCGCCGTCGCCGCTCCTGCTGCCGCGTTCCGAGCCGCTCGTGGCCGCCGCTCCTGCTGCCGCGCTCGGGCCCGGAGCTCCGCCGTCGAGATCCGCCCTCCTCCCTTGGCCGCCGATATCCGCCCTCATCCCTGGGCCGTCGCCGCTCCTGCTTCCGCGCTCGGGCCCGCTCCTCCCTTGGCCGTCGCCGCTCCTGCTGCCACGCTCCGAGCCACTCGAGGCCGCCGCTCGGGCCCGGAGCTCCTCCGCCGAGTTCCGCCCTCCTCCCTTGGCCGTCGCTGCTCCTGCTGCCACGCTCGGGCCCGATCCTCCCTTGGCCGCGGCGGCGGCCACACGCACGCTCCTCGCGCCCCATGGCGGCAGCGGCGGCCGGCTCCCGAGCGCCGCTCCCACGCCTTGAGGTGCGACACGACCCGGAGGAGGACCCGGTCGGGGAGGCCGCCGAGATGGTCGCCACCGACGGGCGCGCCCAGCACTTCTGCGCCGAACGGGCTACCTGCACCACGGCCCTCGCGCTCCACCATGGCGGCGGGAGGATGTAACCGTGCGCGAAGAGGTCATCAGCCGTGCGCGGAGGGAACAGGGGAGGCCCGCTGCTCCGCCGTCGGGGGTAGGCCGCTCCTCGGCCCTGCCCCTCCGCCGCCGGCCCGTGCGCGGTGGCGAACTCCAGGAGGCGGCGTGGGTGCTCGCCGGTGCAGGGAGGAGGGGAGGGGGCGGAGTAGGGGAGGGGCCGGAGCAAGGAGGGGTGGCGTGCGTGGGAGAGAGAGGGAGGAAGGAGAGAGAGTGACCGGGGAGAGAGATGAGAGGTCATCAGGTGCCGACAGTGAGAGACTTTAAAATATCGCGAGTTGGGAGCACAGGTACCTAACGCATGCATTGGCACCGGTTCGTGGCTTTACCCGGTGCTAATGTCTGCTCTAAAGGCACCGGGTAATGGCACGACCCGGTGCCATTCATGCATAGGCTAATCGGAACCGGCTCATAGTATTAACCGGTACCTTTGATATTCAATTGGTACCGGTTTCTGATGCGGCGCAACTTTCCGGCGCTTGGTGCAGGCCAAAAGTACCGGCTGTTGTTACAACCGGTACCAATGTCTAGTATCAGTACCGGTTGCAACATGAACTGGTACTTTTGGCCTGGACTTTTGGCTTCTTTTCCAGTAGTGCACACTTTAGAAAGCAAAGGGAAGGACCTACAATCTGTACAGATCCTATATTTTAGCATGACACCAAGAGGGGCCAAACTGCAGCTGAAAGTGGAGTACCAAATCTGTTTGAAATCCCAGGCAGCAGGATAGAAGAATCTATATCTCCGAAACCATGTGTCCAAAAAATCTTAAATTTCACTAGGACGTAGTCCTATGTGCAAACTACAATTTTGTTATTATAGGTTTCCTCAAATTTCCTCGTTAAGATCATCTCAGGTTGCAGGCGGGGCGGGTTGCGGCTAGCCGCAAACCCCCAGAGCTCGCCGCTAACATATTTTTGTGGGTTTGAGGCAGAAAACTTAAACCCGCATGTCCCGCATCGAAGGCAATTAGCTGGCTTGCCCGGACAGGCAGCTCGCTTGCTTGCACGGTGCAACTCCATTTGATTAAACCAATAAGCATCGAGTATAGTTGACAAAAACAAAATACTGAAACAAAATAAAAGTCAAAAGGGGCATTCATACTCAGAACAACCGTGTTTTCTATCATCAATCGAATTCAAATTAGAATTATGTTACATCAGCATGAATAAACAAGAACTGGTAGCTTCTTCCAATAAACGGCTAGCTTCTTCCAGTGTGAACTTGATACCTCATGGGGCCTTCTGATAGCATCTTCATCATCATCATCATCATTAGAAAACAAATAAGGATAGATGATTAAACTAATCATAGTAAGCTCGTAAGAAAAACTACATGGATGGATGATTAAACTAATCATAGTAAGCTCGTAAGAAAAAATACAATGTGACAACTGCATTCGTGATAATGTGACAGAATCTAGAAAGATAAAAAACATAAGTTTTCACAGAACTGCATGTCTGCAATGTGACAGAATTTTGTAGCTGCATGGGCTCATGCCATTTAATCAATTTTTATCAACGGTGGAGTCCTGAACTTAGGTGAAGGTGCTAAATTTAACTGCAAAACTGAAATCGTGCACTAATATTCAAGTACACAAGAAACCGGGTTTCACAAACAGTACTGAAAAAGTAAATGACAGTTCATTACAAGACAGTTGATTGCAAAAATTAGTTGCACTGAATTTTTTCCTCAGGTTTGGAAGTAAATTTAGTCAAAATTACAAGGCTAGGGAAACTACTTTTGGCTGAAATGCTTGACATATCAAACAAAATACATTAACATTGGCAAAGAAGAACACCTCTGGTTGCTGCTACATGTGGAAAAAACTTGAACTCTGCATAGCCATTGGCACGGTTACACCTAGAGATTTTATCAAGCAAGAATAAAGGCAGGTTAAGCTAGCAAGACCAAAAACAATTGTCATAAACAAATAGTGAACATAAACCTTGAGCTCTGCATACTTAAGTTTTGTACTGCTACCGACATCTGAACCATATAACAAAACTAGAAGCTAAACGTTGTTATCCACAATTGGTAAACATAGTATCTATTATTTAGTAACATTGTTATCTACATAATTGATTTCTTAATTTCACTCAACCGATATAAGTAGAATCAAATGAGCAGGTGTATTCATAGAACAACACATCCATGTACAGGAAGCCAGCTGCTTTTCCTCCTATCGCATCTCATGTCAATGTAGGTCACAGCCAAGCCGACGGTCAGCACAAAGATCGCAATTAAGCAGCTAGAGCCCCTGAAGCAGATGCAGCTTGATACCTAGGCGGAGTTCACATAGATCCGGCTAGATCCAAGACCTAGCACAGATCTCCGATCTCCCCAACTTAACAGAGCATGAGGGGCAGCTCGGGCTGGGGGGAAGGAGAGGTGCTGGCATACCTGACGCTTGCCTCGTTGCTGTCCTTGGTGCGCCGGCCCCGGCGAGGGTGGAGGCGAGGAGCGGGAGGGCTACATGTCCTACTGGAGTAGATCCTCGGATGCCGATGGCAAGGCCATCCACCGTGCCATCAAAGCCTTTAAAGTGCACCTGGCCAAGGAGAAGAGGGAGAGCATCAAGGGGGTCGGCGGGTTGTGCACCACTGTGGATTTCGGCGGCGGCGACGAAGGTCTCGGGAGTGGGAGAGATGTGAGTCGAGGAGGTCCCGGGCTGGTGGGTTCTTGCGGGTCCTTGCGGACGTACCCTCTTGACCGCGGGTTTAGTAGGCTGTTTAACGCAAGCCCACGAAGAACTAGCTGCTGGGCCACATCTGCCGCAAACTCTAATTTTGTGGGGCAGGTAAGCGGGCTCGTTTAACAACCCGCCCCGCCTGCAATCTGATCATCTAATACATATCTGAACATATGATGCCAAATCTGGACATTCAGAAACTTTGACAGCAGCTAGATCTTATAAACCTCTACAACTTTTGTATGATCCACCTTTGGACGAAAAATCATTTAGGTTGCCAAAACTATAAAGACAGCAGCACTACCCGAGCTACAGGATAGCAGATCACCAACCTTCAAACCGTGCTTCCCTCCTCCTCCCCCCAACTCACACATAAATCCACTAATCCCCATGACCAAGAACAATCTAAAAGCATTAATTAGCAGGACTAAGATGGATTCACCTCACCTTGGCCTTTCCCCAAACCAAGGGCAGCATGATTGGGATGGGGGAAGAACATGTCTACTCCAAAGATGCACCACATATGGATCCTCTCCTCCCATTTTTTTCCTCCTTTTTCCTTGCTTGTTGCTGCTGTGGAGGAGATTCTAGAGAGAGGGGGAGGGGCTGTTGAGGGGCAAGAGAGACGTTCAGGGAGAGAATCTCGAACTAGGGGGGAAGGGGAGGCATTGGGGAGAGGGAATAGGCCCCTAGGGTTAAGGTGGGAGGATGACCTAGGCATTCAGGTTGGGCTGGTTGGATAGCTCTTCGCCCAATTTGGCTTGGGCCTCTTCTAAAGTTTTTTTCCCTTCAAAATATTTTTGGTATTACATTAGTAGTTAGGTCAAACCGCCAAGCACATATGCAATTTCCTTATCCGATTTGTTGATCCACTAAGGAAATTGCACATTTGCTAGGCGGTTGGTAGTCAAGGAAATATTTGTCAAGTACTTATTTTCACTTACTAATATATTTTTCATATGTTTGTCACGTACCTTTTCAGTTAACATATATGACATATGCTTGTTAAGTACTTGTTTTCACTTAACCTATATGACTTAAGTTTGTTATCTTTACTAATAGCACAAACTCATTAAGATTAATTACACATGTATGACACTTGATAAGTTAACTCAAATGTACATATGACACCTAAACTTGTTCTCTTAAAGATATATATGTCACTCAAATATTTTTATACTTTACAATATAGTTTTATAATATTCTCAATAATACCAAAATTTATCAAAAATTCTAAAATTTAGTAGGGTGCCAAATTACACTCTAATATGGCACTCAAAGTTGTTCAATGTGCTGGCGCATTGGTAATTTTGACGATAGCCTAATTCCCTTGGATGCCAGACTGCGAGAAATGATCCTCGGCAGCCAGCAATGACCAAGGAAATGTCCTTAGCAATTTTGGTACTTTTCTTGATGATATTTGGCAACCAAGTAATTCTGGATTCTAGCAGTGATAGAAAAGTGACCAGATATGGAGGTAAAGTCCTTTTTGGAACAGTTTCAGCTCCAAGGTCCGGGTTAGATCTGCATTTTATAGCTAAATTAAAATGGTTTAAATATTTATGTTTAATCCAAACTATAAAAATCATTTATTAATATGATCTCAACATATCTCTACCTCTTGATCTAATATTAGGCTAGAACAGCTGAGCTATGCCAAAAAGGCCCTAAATAATGCATACAACTATGGTTCATAATGAGGAGTCTGTCTGTTTACCAGCAGAAATTGGAAAAGAGTCCTCTGGCTTCACCACGATACTACAAAAAGGGCAATCTCCCCCAGTTTGGAATTCCCATCTGTAGTAAATGACCATTTCCAATAGTCTTAAGTCAAAGTTTATCATTTTTTTTGTGGGTGTGTGAATTGAGATAAGTATGCCCAGCTCTAAATGGGTCGTCAGGCCACATCTCAACCAGTGAGCATTGTGTGATTGGATGGCAGAATCAATGTTTAAACGCTAAACCGTAGTCGTTCGGTCACCCCTCGAGTAGCGAGTAGGCCATGTACACGTCTTATAAACGGTGTGTACAGTGGCTACAAAGTTGTATGGCAGAAATAAAATCCATATATTTATGCATGTGAAAGTCAGAAATTATTAACCAAACATTACAAATTACCAAGCTTAACTGTTAAATAGATCAAATATGTAATCGTATGCTCCTGTTATCAATTGATGATTCTTATGTTACGTGACAAATCACAATTTACAAACTATGTAGCACCTATACGGATAGGCGTATCAGTATCGGCCCGATACGGATACGTTGATACGTCAAATTTCTGCAAAACTTAAAGGCACAAAGGTGTATCGGAGTATCGGATACGGATACGCGGATACGTATCGGATACGTGATACGGGGTCATGTTGAAGTATCGGGGTTACAGAGTTTACAAATATCAAATGTCATACTATTAAAAAAAATAAGGCATAGTTGATACTTCTCTATAGCCTAAACGGTGTTTTAAAGGTCTACTCGTTGTGTAAAACTGTGTAGTTGCCGTTTTTACACCGTCGTGTAGCCCTATTTTTTTATCGTGTAAACTGTTGGACCGTGTAATAACTATTTAGACCCTAAACTGCACGGTAGCTTGTCGAGTAGCGTGTACACGGCGTGTACATGGGCTACACGGTCGTTTACGGCAACATTGGGCAAAATAAATTCTTTTTGACCCATTAGTAATAAACATATGGATCAAACATTAAATTAGCATTTCATATACTACGATAACTATTTTCATAGGTGGATGGTAACCCATTTGTACAAGCATACGACATGTGACTCAAGGCCCGTACAATTCAACAATTTTTCATAGTTGACCGCATGTGAAAAATGATTTCCACATGATCCATGCTTGTGGAAATCCCATTTTCATGGGCTGTTTCTTAAGTGAATTGTGTAAGGTAAATTTTCCAGAATCTAAAGAAGTGCATTGGAATCTATGTCATGAACAATAGACGATCTTGTCATTACCGTAGCACTTACATGGCTATTATGGATACCTACATGCATGTGTGCGCTCCGTTGTTGCTTTACCACCATGGCTCCCGTACTACTTATGCCTGTAATAGAGGAAGCCTGCCTACATCTATCCCCATCGTCATGTGCGAGCTTATAGATCTGACCATAATCATAGATGATGTGGTGGATGAGCCTATTACCATGGACGAGCTCATTGATCCACCTGCTGTGCCACTATGGATGAGCTTATAGATCTCTGTCTGTTGCCATGGATGAGGTCACAGATCTGGCTACCGTCATGGACGAGCTCATGGATCTGGCCTTGGCTGTGGTGGTCATGGATCTGCCCACCACCATCATTGATGAGCTCACAGATCTGGCCATATGGCTGTGGAAGAGGGAAAGACAAACTCGTAGAAGGAGTGATTAAATGTATGGTTTCTAAAGGATGTTGACGGCATGAGTTTTTGATGCATATTGAGGGTGGCCATTCGATCTCATCCAAGGGCCACTATATTGTGCAGTTGGTATATGTGGGCTTAAGATAGACATAACTTTTGCATACAAACTTGAAGTTGGTACGGTGCTCTTTTTTGTCACAAAAAAAATTTTGATGCTGTTTGAGAAAGGTTAAATAGCCAAAGGTCATATTGGACCGTGTGTGAAACACACATTGACCATTCTAAATAAGGTTTGGGCCCATTCTGCAATTTTCTTACAGTTTAATAATAACCATGGTGTTTAATGACTTTTTTGTTGCATATTTTTCCCATATTGTTAGGTAAATTAGCCAAGGCCGATGGTAATAACATGATAGGGCAATTAAATTCTAATGTTAAAAAATATCACAAATACACCATCCAAATTGAACCTTTTTGCAGTAATCATTGTTGGTCAAAGAATAACAAAATAATATATATCTTATTTGACAGGCTTAAGAAAGTTCTCACATTTAAGTGTCGTTGTTTCCACCTTCTTGGATTCATAGACATTGGGGGCTTCCAAAGGTAATAATAGACTTTCCTGAAAGATTTTTACTCTCTTAGCTTCCAGCATTGCTTCCCTGAAATAATGTATTTCTTATGATGTACAACAATAGAATGTTAGCTAACAACAAAACGCTATAAGATCCTTATCTAGTGAACATTTTAGTTCTTTTATCTAACTTTCCTTTGTGGGCTATCAAGTACTTAGTAAAACATATACTTGGATTTTGTTCCAGACTTCATAGATAGGTTTTATAAATTGATGAATTACACTAACCGACATTGTTGCCATTCTTTATGAAATCTTGGAATCGAGTTGTTAATAGAAGATGCTACAGTTGGAATGCTTAGGCTTATTATATGCTGCCGTTAACCTATCTATGCTCTACTAATCAGCAGTCTATCAACCTGTGCTGTTGCATGTGCTATCAATTTTTAAAAGTTAATGAAAATTTGAGGCCCACAGTTAATCAAAATTTCATATATTTGTTCTATCTGATTTGAGGCCCACAGTTAATCAAAATTTCATATATTTGTTCTATTTGATTTCATTATTTTCTAACAGTACCATATGGCATATATATAATCATTATCAGGTAGTGACACAGCCTTAGCTTAGATCTCACCAATTATTACATTTTTCCATCTTTCTCTGCATTGCATCACCATGTGTGTTCATCGTGTGCCACATTGAAACATTATCATGAGTTTCGTTAGCTCTTGTACGGACTATCTACCCTATGTTCGTGAATATTTGGCTTCCCAATTTTGATCTTGCTCTTGCTGCAATTTGTGAACAAAAGTCTTCTGTTACCTTGAAAGTCCAGCACTTTTCGTACATCTATTTTCAAATCACCTCTTTTTGGATATTATAAAAACAAGGACTACTCTAGCTAGGACATAGATTAGACCTTTAGTTATTATTACAATAGCATAAACAAATGTTTCTACATCCATGTAGATTTTATATTCATCTTACTGCAATGACCGGCTTTAGGGCCAAGTAAGTGGCAGCAACGGCAGATGGGTGACCATGTATATGGCTTGGCACCCTCATGCAGATATACTTCGAGCTTGTCTTTTTTTATGTTAATAATTGCAGAAATTGATAATCTAGATTTATACATAGGGTTATTTTGGGATAGTGGAAGGTAATTTATATACAGATTTAGGTAGTTAATTTGGTTATTTTTATAGTAGCAGATGTGAGTAAACTTGATGGATATTTAGGGGACTATTTTTTTTTATAATGGTAGAGGTGGATAACAATGTTTGCATGCCTAATTTGTTTTATCGAATTTCTAAGATTTCTCCTTTTTTGATAATGCATTTCATGATCGTTAAGATATGTGTCATATTAGACTATCAGACTAACCTCTTCATGATGATACGTATGTCTGTTCTTCCTCCTCCTCTCCTTCTTATTCTTCCTCCTCAAATTTGTAGGGGGGAGGGGGAGCTCCGTGGGAATAACAGTACGGTAGTCACCCCCCCCCCCCCCCCCCCCCAAGGCTGAGTCTTACATCATTGGCTTTGTATTTAGAATGAACAATTCTCATCTATATGACAGCTAGCTAGGCACAAAGAATATAAATGAGTCTCATGCACCTAGGCCTTAATTTCATTATTGGACCTATATATTTAGGTTGGCATCAATACTCCATCTAAAAAGAGATTGTTCCACAAACTGTTTGTGCAAACAAAGAGACATATAAATCATGATGATATGTATGTCTGTTCTAATTAACACCATTTTCTAAGGTCCTCTCATATTAACTGAACATTTCAGTTAATGAATATTTTCTTCAAGATATGTATTTAATAAACTATTTGGAATGCTTAGGATGATACTCTCTCTATTTCACTCTTGCTCTACTTTGAAATTTCAGACTTCTAATCGTCAAAGCATTTAATTGTGCAGGCTCGTGATTGCACATACGAAACACATAGAAGTGGTGGACATTCTAGATTGGCCGACATTTTAATTATAGCATATTTGTGTAAGCCTTGGTCAAAATGCAAGCATTATTGCAATAGTGCATGGTGTTTATACTATGTGAGATTTTGAATTTCATTAGCTCTCTTGGTCGCTCACCGTTCAAGATGGTTCTGCACTGATTTAACTCCAGCCTTGTTTTATAATAGGGTTATTGGAAGGGTACAATTGTAACTTTAAGAGTTGGAGATATACCACTACAACTTCTAATATTGGAGATTTGCTACTCTAATACGGCTTTTCAACACTTTGGGCCCACCAGCAGCGTATGTATCCCTATTGCTTTTCCGTATGGACCGTATATTGCCCTTCTTTTGTACGTCACTCATCCCATCATATACGTGTTGTCGATTGCCCTAGGTGTCGTCGCCGGTCGAGACCTTGCCGCCGCCCGAGACCTTGCTGCGGGTGACGTCCGATTGGATCGAGCAGGCTGTGCACAAGTCCGCCGTGCTCAACGCCCTCAAGAACGACCCACGCACATCGGCCGCCCTCAGCAACTGCAAGGAGCTGCTGGACTACGCCATTGATGACCTCAAGACCACCTTCGACCGGCTCGGCGGGTTCGAGATGACCAACTTCAAGACCGTCGTGGACGACCTCCGGACGTGGCTGAGCTACGCGCTGACGTACCAGGAGACGTGCCTCGACGGATTCGTGGACACCATCACGGACGCCGCGCACAAGATGCGCAAGGCGCTCAACAGCTCGCAGGAGCTGACTGATGGAGAACATCCTGGCCATCGTGGACGAGTTCTCCGAGACGCTCGCCAGCCTGGACCTGCCGGGCTTCCGCCGCGGGCTGCTCTTGGACAAGGGCGGCGTCGCGCCGTTGTGGATGTCCGGCGCCAAGCGCCGGCTGCTGCAGGCCTCCCCCGGTGTGCTGGGCTTCAAGCCGGACGTGACAGTGGCTGCGGACGGCAGCGGCGACTTCAGGACCATCAACGAGGCATTGGCCAAGGTGCCGCGCAAGAGCGCTGCCACGTACGTGATGTACATGAAGGCCAGCACATACCGGGAGTACGTGTCCGTGCCCCGGAACGTGATGAACCTGGTGGTGATCGGCGATGGCGCCACCAGGACGGTGGTGACGACGGGCAGCAAGAGAAGGTCTCGACCGGCAGTGGCACCTACCACGTACAGGATGGGATGAGCGACGTACAAGAGAAGGGCAATACGGTCCATGCGGAAAGCAATAGGGATACGTACCCTGCGGGTGGGCCCAAAGTGTTGAAAAACGTATGAGAGTAGCATATCTCCAATATTAGAAGTAGTAGTATATCTCCAACTCTTAAAAGTTGCAATGGTACCCTTCCAATTAACCCTTTATAATAACAGCTGAAAATGGAATGCCCTTATGGGCTGGGTGGTTTCTAGGTTGTTATGGAATAAAAGAGTGGAGTTGCTTGGTCTATGAGCATGTTTTTTCTCTGGTCTGGTTTTCCCTATGGGTGTTGCCAAAGTCTCTCCTCCTGAGTATACCAGTGTTGCAGTTGCTCTCTAGTGGTTGCACACCTAAGGCTGCATCTTAGTGTTAAACCCTAGCTGTACAAAGGATGACCCCCTAATATTATGTGATAGAGTTTTCTTTTGTTTATAAATGGACAAAAAGAAGAGAGCAGCAGAAAAGATCGATGTTTTGGGTGGTTCATAATATTGATGCTTGTTCATTGCACGTGTTTGTTTCTTGGTTTTTTGTACAGACTCGATCCTAATAACTGTGCAAAACCTTGGAAAATGGATAGTGGTGCAGATAGTACAATCTTTTTTAAAGGGAAGCCTGAGGTTGGAGGGGATGCCAATGATACCGTTTGGTGGATCTTGTTGGAAAGATAATGATGCCAATGAAGCCTGATGTAATGGCTGATAGGGAGGTAATAGATGTTTGTTGTGCAACAGATCCTGGGTCGAATTCCTTTCTACTTTTTGACCAATTATAAAGATGTAAAGTGCAAAGGAATTATTATTATTTTTTTGAAATTAAGGTAGGAGCACTGCCATGTCATGTAAGAAAAGGAAGCAATCATACATAACGCGCCGAAGCGTACACACCACACAAACAAACGCACACAACACAACGTTACACCACCACCACCTGGGAGAGGAGCTGAAAGCAAGTCGTTGAGCTGCGCCGTCGTCACCAATGTTGTGCCACACCAAAAGCCATGGCCCGCTGCAAGCCAAAGCAACTACCTGAACTCCTCCACCACTGGACTATCTTCCTCAAGCCGCACACACAAGGTCGTCGATCTCCCTGCTCCAGCGATGCGTTAGCAAAGAAATCTCCGTCACGGCACCATTGAAAACTCACTGATCCCGGCCACTCTGCGTGGGGGCCTTGCCTCTCCCACCGCCTCACACTCCTCCGCCAAGGACTCAGATATCTGAAACCGCTTAGAGAGCAACACTTCCGCCCAGCCATCACCGAGATCACCACAGCACCATGCATGCCACCTCAAGACCTCCAGCACCCATGGGCCCTCTACACCTTGCCGCCAACACAAAGACCTTGCGCACCTCCACAACCGCTGCACACGGGCCATCCAACCTCCACACTACCACAAGCTGAGGCAAGTCTCCATAAGCGGAGCATCCAAGAAGGGCGTGACGCCGATGGCGCCGCCGTCGCTCGTCTAGCAATGGACCGGGTTTTCACCCCGAGACCCCATGCTAAAGGATACGGTGCCCCATAGTGATGCCCCCAACGGAGCAATGACACCCCAAGGACGCCACCATCACTATCACCGACATGAGTGCCGGTGAAGGCTTTCGCCCGGACGACACCACACCTTACGCACGCCCTCAGACAAGCAGTAGCAAAACATGCTCCCCGCCGCCTCCGCATCTCCTTTGCCAAAAGGTGGCTCGGTGCATCCCAACTATGCCGCCATGGCACCACAAGGAGATACCTATGCTGCGAGCAAGGAGCACCTAGCACAAGCCACCCGGCCCCGCCACCGAAGCGGCGTCGAACCCACACAGCCGTCGATGAGAAGAGACGAGGAGCACCGCCAACACACCTCTGCCCCGACGAGGAGCACCGCCAACACACCTCCGCCACCACTGCCTGCATGCATATGTCCGCCGGCACCTCCCGACCACCATGGCCAAGAGCGGCTAGCCACGAATGCACGCCCCCAACAGGGCCTCCCGCGACTGTGGGAAGCCACGCCCTGCCCCTCGCAGGCCGCCGCCACCGCCGTCGCCGCCGTCCCTGCGTAGGCCACGCCGGTGCGCCTCCGGCCCCTTGTGCAAGCCGCCGTCTTCGTCCCGCGCCGTCGGCAGGCGCCTAACCGCGACGGCCACCGCCTCCACAGCCAGCGCAGCTCGCGCCGCCGCCGCCGCCGTCTTCAACACCTCCCACCGCCGCCGGACCCCCACGCCGCGCCCCGCCACAGGACCGCGCCCTCCCGCCGCGCAGCCACCAGATCCGTCCGGGGCGTCGCCGGATCTGGGGCTCCGGGGAGGCCAAGGCGGCCGCGCCCGCCCGAGACGCTGGATAGAAAGGGGAAGAGCCTCGCCGCCACCTTCCCCACGGGCCGCACGAGTTGCGACGGCCCGCTCGGGCGCGGCGACGCGGCGGGAGAAGGTGAGAGGAGGGGGGGGCGTCGGCGCTAGGGTTGGAGCCCGCTCCGTCGCCAGCGCGGGGGCGACGCGAACGGGGCAAGCGAAGTGTTTTTTCTTTTTCCCTGGTGCCGCACCGCCGCAAAGGAATTATCAGTGTCGGATCAAAAAGAACCCCTGATGGACCCTCATGATGAGGTCTGGCGAAATGAATCTTCTAAGCTAGAACTACTAGCGTGTGGGGAATCCCCGTGTTGGCGCAAGCAAATAGCAGCACCAGCAAACACACAAGAGTATTGCGCCCAAACTTGAAGTAAAAATCTGATTCTTTAGTAATCGCCAAGCAGCGGCACAGTGTAGTAATCCAAGATAAGAAATTAAAATATTCTGATGATTCAGTAACTGGAACAAGTCTAAAACCAAGTACAGCTATTTCCTTCCGATGTCTCGCAGCCAGGCAACGGCAACAGATGAGCTCTCGTTAATCTTGACGTGCGCCTGGCTAATCAACATTGATTGTGATGACTTTTCCGACCAGACCTGCTGTGCGCCTTGGAAATCCAACAAAGATTCGATGTTCCTCGGCGACGAGAGCTGCTGATGACGATAGGGCTTTGATCACGACGAAGCAACGACGGATGGTTTGCAAGCTAACCAACAAATAAAGATTGCTTCAGTTACTTTGAAGCAGACGACCGGTTTGCAAGCTAATCGGCAAAGAGCATTGTTTCCTAAAAAAAACCGGCAAAGATCGAGCATCTAATTAACCCTAGGAAAAAAGTAAGAACGAGAAATAATATATGTGTTTTTCGGTTGTGTTGGTGTACAATCAGCCGTGAGTCCTTTTACCATGATTGGAAATACTTTCCAATACTTTTCAATTGCTCTGTTTGCTGGGCTGGAGCTGGTGGCTGGTGCTGGAGTTGTGTGAGAGAAAAACACTGTTGGCTGGCTGGTAGCTGAAGGCTGGTGCTGAAGTGGTGTGAGAGAAAAATACTGTTGGATTGGAGGCTGGTGGAGCTGCCGAGCAGAGGGCTGGTGGAGATGCCTCTCAATACCTTTGCAAAAGAATTTTTTTGTTCGAATGGCAGTATTGTCATTGCGCATCCTCAAATAAAAAAGGGCAATACCGCCTGGCGCCTTGTCTCAGACGGTCACCCCGCCGCCCTGTCACGGACGGTCGCCCCGCCGCCAACGCCGTGCCCTCACGGCCTCACCTGGCTCCCTCCGCGCTCGCGTCTGCCCCGCCAACGCCTACGCCAACGCCTTGTGGCTCGCCGCCCTCGCCTGGGTCCCTCCGCGCTCCCGTTTGCCCCGCCGCCGCCTTGCAGCTCGCTGCCGGTCTCCTCGGGGAGAGACCAACCGCTGCTTGGGCTCCGCTCCTCGCGAACTCCTCCTCCTCCACATCATCGTCTTCGCGTGCCCCGAAAGGTACCGCGCCTCCCTCCCTTCTCTGCACCGTGTTCCTTGCCTGGCTTTCCTTCCCCACCACCTGTTCGGCGAAATGCCGCAGCCACGGGAAAGGAGGAAAAACTTGCTTGCTGGTTTCGGGTCTGCTGCCTGTCGCGGTTGTGGTGGTAATTAGTCGCGGAGCATCTCGTCCGGTGACGGTGGGAGCAGTGCTCTAGCTTGATTGGAGTGTTAGCTGCTTGTGGTCCTGAACAAGGGCCAGGACGACGCCTAGAGCAAGAACAAGGGGCCTTAATTCCTCGAACACTCCTCTGGTTGCCTGTTCTGGTCCCACACAAACAACGATGATCGTTAAAGATCACAGAACGTAGGATGAAGCTCAACTGTTTTGATGGACTGTTTACAGAATTTGAACCCAGTTAGATATTCCTGAGGGTATGCAGTAGTATACTCTCTTTTTTTCTGCATTTCATGAGGAAAACATTCAGAGTTACATCACACCTGCCTGAATAATCCATGCTTAATTGAACAGTTTTTTTTTTTTGCTTTGGAAACTTGATTTAGCAGATTTACTATTACGATTGCACAATCTGACAGACCATCGTGTGTGCCATCTGTAATTTGTTGCCTACCACGCCATCTCTAGATTTGTTCAGAATAAATGGTTCTTGTAGTATAGATGTGCTATCGACCCTGTCAGGAATAGTGGGCAAGGATGGCATGGCATGAAAATTGTTTTTCTCGAACACATGGCATGAAAATTTTCCTGCTAATTTCTGATATATGACTAGTATTTGCTTCATCCACGAGGAATTGCTAGGTAGTCTGAAAGTGTGCGCACCTTCTGATACAAAGACCAAGACTTTTCTGAGGTCCTTGTTCACCGGTGCATAAAGCAGAGGCGTCCAATTTGTATTTTTTTTCTTTTCTTTTTGTTTGGTCCTTGTTAGTATCACTCCACCCTCATTTGATTTTTCGAACAAACGTTCACCACAAAAGCATTTGATTTTTTGAACAAAAGTTCACCACAAAAGTTTCAATTTTCTCCACAAGGTGGAGACTCTCATGGTTGACTAGGTAAAGCTTCTTGACTAACTCCCACCACACACCCCATTATTGGACTTGTTGTCTAGCATGTTTCCACCTTAAAGTCTTGGACATCACTATCTTCTCTTTAAGTTCTCATCTTGCCTCGTGGTATGATTTTATCCTCAAGATATCTCCATACGCAGGATAGCTGTCCACCACGTCCATGCTACAAAATCAAAGGTTAGGTGTAGATTCGTGCTGCCCCTAAGCTAAATCTTTGCTTGTTATCCAAAGTTCATATATCTAGTCTCTCATAGTATACTGATATATATGTTGTATTTCCTAAGCAGAGAAGGGATTACAGATGCTTGAATCCTAATGGAGGAGATTGTCAGTTCTGCAGTTGTCCAGGAGACAGTTAGCCAAGTTCTATCTGCTCTGGTTCAGAAATATGAGGAGAAAGAGGAATCAGATGCCATCAGAAACTTGGAGAGGCTAGAGATGGCGCACATCAGGCTAGAGGCTGCTCTTGAGACATCTGATAAGTGGAAGATCACTGACACATCCATGTTGCGTTGGCGTAGGAAGCTGAAGCGTGCTGCTCAAGAATGTGATGACATGCTGCACAAATGCAAGCAGAGGATACTAGAAGACGAGCAGATGGAACAAAGGGTAAGGAATTCCTCCTTGCCGAACCGGATTGCGCATGCTACCAAGTCATTTGTCTCCTCCATCATTAACTGTGACACCAAGAGGTTGAGGACATCCACTGTTCAAAGATTTGAATGGTTTGCAGATGGCGCTACTGAGTTTCTGAGATTCGTGGAGCTTGGTGGCACACCACGCAGGCACATATCATTCTACTCCCTTGTCAATAACCTTTTTGCAGGCAAGGAACTACATCACAAAATCATTGGAGCAAACCAGCACCCTTCGTTTGAACTATGGTTGGAGCCCTTTGGTACTGCAGAACACGGAACAGAGGCTAGCCTGCACCTTATCCAGACAGATGATTCTCCAGCACTGAGCAATATCTACTTTAGTATAGTACTACAGATTTCGGAGAGTACAGACATAGTTGGGACCGCAATTAAGTGCCTGCAGTTGTTTGCTCCTCATTTCAAGTGTATAGTTGAAAATATTATGAAAGAACTTACTCAACTACCAACTCAATGCTTGTCGTGGGTGCCATCTGTTCATTCCAACCAGCAAGATCGGGTTCGTTTTAAAAACCATGCATCTCAATGGATTCGCCCACACTCATTATGTTGCAAGAAGCATAATCAGCATGAGCTTCAACGTACTATCAGCCCAGACATGGAAGGTTCGTCAGATGCTTTCTTGAAACCAGTAATTGAAGTGAATTTGCAGTGTCAGGTCTCTTTGTCACCATACAACAAACAGAAGACCTTGCCATTTGAAGACATACTTTCTCTGCAGGATTCTAGTTATCTGAAAGCTGGAATTTACTTTGCACCCCATCGCTCTTTAGGACCCACGCTGCCTGCAAATAGAAGCTCCGAGATAGTGGCAATGGTCGGCGACGATCAACATTGCTTGCATGTAGATGTTACCTTGGAACAACTGGAAGAGATCATGCTTCCAAAGGCAATAGATTACTTTCACCAGAATACTGAATCAACAATTTACAAAATGATTTGGAAGTCTAAACATAGCTCTGCACTTATTCAGGTTGAGAATGCTAGCATGATCACACAAAAAACATTTGGGGGAGATAGGAAGAGAAAGCTGTTGCAAGGACAGGATGAGGAATCTATAAGTCGAAAATCTATGATCTCTCACTTGTTTGACTTATGGCGTGCACATGTGCCCGTTCAGCTAATAAGCGAGTTCAAGAACTGGTTGAAGAAAGAAAAGGAAAGTTTGTAGTATCGCAGCTGTACCTGAAATTCTAAATCATGTAACATAGATCAATTAGGGGGAAAAGGAAGGGACGGAAGAAAATATTGGAGTTACTATTCATAGTCGACAATCCACCAACGCATCATAGTATAGGTATTATCAGAGAACAAGTACGGGTCGAAGCGGTTTGAAATACAGGGGCAATCGGAGCAAAGCTACAGTATCATTGTTGTAGTGTTACGTGTCAAATGCTTGTATCATGTTTGCTTTTATTAAGAAGTATGTAGTACATTAGGAATGCTAGTGTAACACTCACTCCTTTGAGAATTTCAAATATAACTGGTTGGTGGACTGTTTGTAGACTCTGAACACGGCTGGCCATCTGTAATGCCATTTTTGAGCACTCCACCATTTCATGGACCAGAGCAGTTCTCGGGAGTTCATATTGAGGTGACATCAAAATGCGGCTAATTCAAGTGCTACATTTTGTAGAGCAGCCTCTCAAAATCGCCTAGTTCGTTCATTTTCCGTAGGATAAAAATAGTGCACAGAAAGAAAAGATGTGGCATACAGTAGGGTATTCTTTTTTTTTCTGAATTTCCTGAGGGAAATATTCAGAGTTACATCACATCTGAATAATCCATGTCCGACTCTGATTGAGCAGCTTTGATATTTTTTTCCTTCAAAATTTTGATAGAAGATTTTTACTATCACCATCGCACAATCTCACGAACAGAGGCGCGCCCAAGTAAACTGAAATTCAGCGTGATGTTACTTGTGCGTTCTGTTAACTGAGGTTTGGTACACGTGAATGGCAATGTCTCCCTTCTCCCTGAACCTGAAGCAGAGGAGAGGAAGAAAGCACCATGCCGCCCAACCTGAAGCTCTGGACGCCAGCAGCGAACCAAGCCACCGCGCCCCCGGCCAATTTCTCCCTCCACCACGGCGGCACGTCCAACGTGGACGCGTTTCCGGCATGCGGCGCGCTACTCAGAGCAGACGCACCGTGCGACGGAACGCCGTGGCTGCCGGCCACCGGCAGGCGTTGCGGTTGCGGAGCGGCATTGCGCGCGTGCAATTGCTTGTCAAACGTCACCGCGCCACGGCCTCCTGCAGCCACAGCGGCGCCACGTTGGACTTGGATGCAGCACACCGTGCGACAGGGCATGGACATGGACACGGCCGGTGATGGCCCAGCTCAGTAGCTCACCGCATCGGCTCCTGCCAACTAGCAACCAAAACACCAACAGGCAGCCACGGTCCACGGCCCGGGCCCGCCCGACGCCCGTCGAACGCCACCGCTCCGCCGAATTCTCCCTCGTGCGGCGCGCTCATGGGAGCACACAGACCCTTGGACGGAACGCCGTGGCGGCCGGCCAACTGCTGGCGCACTGCCGAGCGGCAACGGGAGCGCGCACAACGGCGAAGAAAGCGGCCGCGGTGCTTTGTGCCGACGATGGCGACGGCAAGTGCCTCGACGGTGCTCCTAGCGTTTACTACAGGCCGTTCTGCAATTCCTGGCATCGCTTGCCGCCGCATACATGGTGGGATACTGCCGCCGAGGCAGAGGGAGAAGACCCCATGGCACACATGGTGGGCCGTCCAGGAGACCGTCAGCAGAGTAACAGTCACCTCCTACCTGTTGAGACAGAGAGACAGGATCGGAGCATAGATATGGGGGCAAATGCTTCTTTTCTAATATCTGTGATCATAGGGCCGGGCCTATCTAAATTTTTAGCGCTAACCGATAGATGCATTCAGATTTAGCAGGTTCCTAACAGAGATTTCTTTTAAGATAACTGGTCCTGAATAGATGCATTGAGACTCACTGCACATCATTTATTCAGACATTCAGAACGTTGAGAACTGCTAATGTTGGAGTGGGAAATGTTCTAACCGGTTGATTGTTCACTGTTAAAAGGCCACAGAATAATGAATGGTTGGACTGTTTGCAGACTCGAGCTAATAATTAGAACTAATATATACTATAATTTTTAAAGTGAGTAGAGGTTTCCATCTAAATTTTTTATTTGGTCCATCTTATGTCATTAACAGGTGGACCTTAGTCCAACTCGTATGCGAGTTGGACCATAGCCCTCCATTCACGACTCGATCATGTAGATCCCTATACAAAATAATGTACGGACACCTGTACGTATCCGGTAATACCAACTTTGTCCTTAGCAATGCACGTGTATGTTTACCTATATAAAATAAAGTTTATAACTAATAATTATAATTGTCTATATTTCCCTCTTTCATCTATTAAATATTCTAACAAGTGCTCTAAAATACATATTTACCATTATCTAGTTGCAATAGATTTTATTTTGTATCACACCTCCATGTATGTTTGATATATTTAATTGAACCATTTGTTTGTGAGCTAGTATTCTTATCTTTTCCATCATACTTGAATATACGATAACACATATCGTGGGTAGTATTTTATATAAATAATAACATACATATTATATTAATAAGTATAGAAATAGTAATTTGGAATTTTGTATTGGCATACTTTAATATTTTATTTTAACTATATAATTTAGAGTTCAGATTTAGGAGTTATTTTAACTTTTAATAATGACATAATTGGATAATTTATATGCAAATGAGGGGGCCATTTGCAATTTTTATAATGACATAGGTGGGTAATTTACATAAAGATCAGGGGTTGCTTTAGATTTTTTTATAATGGCAAGGGTGGGTAATTTAGATACATGTTTAGGGTGTTACTTTATTTTATTTTCATCATGGCAGATATGGGTTTTAATTTATTAGGTGTCATAAGATCAAATGGCTATTATAATTAGAGTTGTCAGATTGATGACCGGATGTTTCTGATATTCGTGAGAATTTCTAGGATTTCTCTATTTTTGTAGAGTATCCATCTAGAATCCTAGATGGTTTCGTGTGGAAGCTTTGAAAAGAGCCTCCAAAGTTAGTAATAGTAAGATAACTAGGATCGATACCCTGTGTATGGCTTGCACTTGAAGTGGCAAACGGCTCACTTTATCCTGAAGCCGAAGCAGAGGAGAACGAGCAAGAAAGCGCCATGCCGCCCAACCTGAAGTTCTGCCCCGCCACACCGTCGCCGAGCTCTGCATTGCCTCGCACGTTGCCGGTCACCACAACACGGACACGCCCGGCGATGGACCGCCTCACCAGAGACTACACGGACCCCTTACTTACCGACCAACCTGACACCAGCAGGCAGTCTGCAGCGGTGCAGCCACGCCGTCCCTTCAGCCCGCTCGTCAAACGTCGTCGCCACCGCCGCCGCCGCCTACTTCCCCGTCCTCTCCACCACTCAGAGCACGCACGGTGAGACGGAACGCCACGGTGACTGGCCAGGCGCACTGCAGAACGGCATACTGGCCGGATGGAGGCCACGGTTGTGCTTCCACCAGTCGGCACCTGCATCCACCACGGCGGCACGCCTGGTGTGGACGCCGCCGCGTTCTCGTCAACCTGACGCTCCCGCACACCTTTGTCACCGCTCGTCCATTGTGACCGCGCCACGGACTTGTGCATCTACCATGACACCACATCGGACTTAGACGTGGCACATGTGCGACGGGACGCCATGGCGGCCGCCCACTTGCAGCACCCATTGCACGCGCGGAACGGAGGGGGCAGCTAGAAGCTGCGGCGCTTGGGTGCCGACGCAGGCGGCGGCGGGTGCCTCGCCGGCGCTCCTAACGCTTACCCAGACCATTCTCCCCTTCTTGGCCTCGCCGGCGGGCTCACGGCTCGCCAGTGGGCGGCCTTGCCGCCGGAGACGGCAACCAGGGGCCGGACGGTACCCCAATTACCGTCCGGGGTGGACGGTATTTCATTTACCGTCCACCCCCTGGGCAGCTGATGGCCGTTCGATCCGCAGCGGACGGTCCGGATGCACCCGATTCGGACTCCAGCGAAGCCAACGGGGCTGCCCCCTGGTCGAGTCGTCGTCCCGCGGTGCTGCCTCGCCGGCCTCCGGCGAGCGGCGAGCCGGTGTGGGTTCGATCCAGCCTGAAAATCGCGGTTGTTCCGGGCAAATCGGATTGATTGATCTTCCCTCTGCAGACCCTCCTGGAGCGTTGTTCGTTTGCATGCTGCCGCCATGGCAGGCTAACCATCGCCGCACCCCTGGTCGACACCTACATCCACGGATCCACCACGGCGCCACGTCCGGCGGGGATGCCGCCGCGTTCTCTTCAACCTGAAGGCTGAAGCTATGCTTCGCCTCTGACCTCATTGCAGCACGTGCACGCCCGGCGGCGCGACGGCCCGCCACAGCCACGGGCACACACCCTCCTCCTTCCAAGAAATTAAACCTGACACCAGCAGGCTGCCGCCGCGGCGCCGCAGCGTCGGCCCGCTCGTCCAACGTCGCTGCGCCTCCGAGTTTTGCATCCACCGCGGTGCCATGTCGGACTTGACGGGACACCATGGCGCCCGGCCACTTGCAGCCACCATCTTTCACGCGGAATGGGGCAGCCAGCCCAGAAGCTGCGGTGCTTGGTGCTGGGTGCCCACGCAGGCGGCGGCGGGTGCCTTGCCGGCCCTCCTAGCAGGCTTTCAGCCCGCCGCCGCAGGCTCTCACCTTGCCGGTCTGTACTCATTCAGGTTGAGAAGCCAATATATTGTGTATATTGCACAGATTTCTACGTGGAATTTGAGTTAGGAGAAACGTACAATGAACTATTAGTTTTCTTAGCAATGATTCATCATAAATGTATATTGCGGTCGTAAAATTGAAATTTGAAGTTGTAGATATGTACCATGAGCCATTTGAAACGAACATGGCACCATTTATGTCATTTCGAGTGATTTTGGTGATCGAATGACAACGCAATCAATGGGACTAATATGATTGTTAAGATGATCATTCTCAGGCTTTTAGGTTCAAGTGATGACAAAAAGAGAGAAGATAGGCGTAGCTAGGCCGAAGGGCCGCCCCTACGGGGGTTCCGCATGAGCATCGGTGCATCCGATGGTTGTCGGAAGAACCGATGCCGTGGTATTTTGGTGCAGAAGGGAATCGAAGCCAAGTCAGCTTATAGGCACCGGATGAACCGATGGTTCAAAAAGGGGCATCGGTGCATCGGGCATACTATGTTCCAGAGACGATGTCAAGCGCCCAGGAAAAGATTCTTCAGCACCGGTTTAACCGGTGAAGCATCGGTGCATACCATCGGTGTAATGACGTCAACAGAAGAGAAGAAGGCCAACGGAGTGCTGTGAGTGACCGGTTTAACCGACGGTCAAGCATCGGTTCAACCGATGATCACTGTGTCAGCTGTCAGGAGTTCAACGGCTACTTCGGGTCTTAGAGTGACCGGATGAACCGACGCTACCCCTGCCAGAGGCATCGGTTCATCCGATGATACGCAGATTTTCTGTTGACCGTTGGAGCAACGGCTACAAGACTTGGTGGCCTATATATATGCCTCACCCCGGCCATTTGATGATTGCTGGAGTTGCTGGACATCCCACACACACCCAAGAACATCTCCAAGCCATACAAGAGCATCAAGATTATATCCTTAGCCCTTAGCACACTTTGAGAGTGTTGTGTAAAGGATTAGCTCTTAGTGAGTGAGATTGCAAGGCTTCGAACCTTTGTGCTGTGGTTCATTAGCGAACCAAAACAAGAGCTTGGTGAGCCGGCACCTTAGAGCGTGAAGCTCGCCGGCAACATCATCGACCCTCCGACTTGGTGTGGAGCGGCGACGACACTTTGTGCGGGGGACGTGGAGACCCCCATCCTTTGTGGAGAAGCTCCTTAGTGGAACCCAGGGCCAAGGTGACCGTGATTGTATTCATGGAAGAGATTTGGTGTCCGAGTAGCAATACTCTTAGTAAGTGCTACAATAACGTGGATGTAGGTGTGCCTTTGTGACTAACCGAACCACGGGATAAACACCCGGGTCAAGAGTTTGCTATCTCCTATCCCGCTCATTAAGCTTCCGCATTTCATACTAGCAATTTGTGTGCCTTTACTTTCATAAAATAGTTTCTTGATAGGAAATGCTATAGATTGCTAAACTCTTTTGGGATAGGGGTTTCACACTAGAACAACCTAGTTGCACATCTAGATAGCACGTTTTAGTTTAAGTTTTGTGCAAACTAGTTGGAATCATAGATCAAAACTTTTATTAGCACCTAATTCACCCCCTCCCCCTCTTAGGTTAGAGCACCCGATCCTTTCACCATTACACGGTTTTATAGAAATATTGAGACTTCGCGAAGATTTACAGCCACCAATGTTGGTCTAACAAATGTTCTAGTACACGGTTTCATTGTTGGAAAATGTAGTGAGCCAATTAGACACTAGCCAGACTAGCGCATGCCATGGAAAAAAATTTACATTGGCTTGTATATTAGCTTCATTCTATTAGAAAATGCCAGTAATAGATGAACTCTGTTCCGCACCTCCATTTTCTTTCCCCTGTCGCTGTTAGTTATCACACCAACCTCCATTTTCACACGGTAGAGAGGTGCGGATTTGGCCTCTAGAGGGGAAATCATGTAGTCCAGAAATCTGACTTAAATGAAGGACGAGAGTTTCCTCTTTGTTACAGGTTTAAATATATTCGGCCAACATTGAATTATCATGTGGAAAAAAGTGGAAGAGGTGCTTTTAGAACTTTTACCCCGTCAAAGTCTTGGGCATCACTATCTGCTCCTTAAATTCTTATGTTCCCTCGCAGCATGATTTACCCTCTATACCCCGGCAAGCTGTCCTGTCCACATCCTCCATACCATTCAATCAAAGGAAGCTTCTTGCAGCTGCTGAGGCATGCCTGGAGTACATTCAGTTGTTGAAACCATTTTTATTTCTGAAAGCTTAATTATGATCCCAGGTTAGCAAGCTGAGGCATGCCTGGAGTACATCCAATTAATGTTGTGCTTGAGCTAAACTGGGCCAAGAGTTGCTCGCAGGTTTCCACCAGGCCCCATCGCGCTGTTAGACACTGGATAGCTAGCTGTCTACCTCCTCCATGCCATTCAATTGAAGGTATGTTCTTGCAGCTGCTAAGCTAAAACTTGCTTGTTGTCTTAAGTTTATATACCTCATCTCTCATATATTTTTATATGTTATATTTTCTGAACAGGGAAGGAGTACTGCTTGAACTCAAATAGCAAAGATAGTCAGTTCTGCAGTTGTCCTGGTGACAGTTAGCCAAATCCTATCTGGTCTTGTTCAAAATTATGAGGTGAAAGAGGAATCAAATTCGAGCAGAAACTTAGAGAGGCTAGAGATGACACACATCAAGCTTGAGGCTGCTCTTCACTACTACAGAAATCGTTTGTAGGGGCGGGTAGAATGGCATCTTCAGGGGCGGGCGCGCGACCCGTCCCTGTCTCCCGTAGCTAGAAATCGAGCTTTACAGGGGCGGATACAGGGCCCGCCCCTGAAAATCTATTTCCAGGGGTGGGCCATGGCACCACCCGCCCTTGGAAACCCATTTGCAGGGGCGGCCCACCCCTTAAGCCGCCCCTGTAAATGACTTTTCTAGGGGCGGCTGACGCCATAACCCGCCCCTGAAAAACCTTTTACAGGGGCGGCTCAAAGCATGAGCCGCCCCTGCAAATCAATTCCCGCCAAGCCAAAATTTGAAATTCATTTTTGTTTCCCGCTATATTTAATTATTCTAATTTAAGTTTCCCGCCAATTTTCACCTCTAAATCAATTGCACGATTAAATTCAGCTTTTCAAAATTCTATTTCCGCTTTATTTGAAAGGATTTCCTAACATAAAATCATATACATTGCATATCATTAAAATTCAACATAAATTCATATAAAAGTATCATTACTGTCGGTACCTCTAGACTGGGGTACCACCTCTTGCTATGTCAAGACCCGCGTAGTTATCCGTAACTACGCCCTAAGAAACTGTGCAGCCGGACCCCTTGGGACTGGCTCCATCTCACCGGACCAACAGTCCCGGACCTGCCTCCCGCTCGGGATGGGTCCAGTGTCACCATGTGTCCCGGGGAAGGGAGCGCTCAGTCAAACAGTGGGGGGCCCCGGACCCCCCACGGGTCCCGGACCCCCATATACTATTCGGACCCCTCAGCAGGGAGAGAACAGACACCCCGCCTGGGGGGGGTCCAGAGCCGCCACGTGTCCGCAGGCGCAGGTACGCGCGCGGCTACCAAGCTTTCTCGGGAAGACTTACCCACCTACCGCATTCAATGCGGGAGACGTAAGGTGCGCTCTGCCACAGCAGAGCCCGAAGAGACTTTTGCCAGGCTGTACTGTTGGTCGCGCGTTACCAAGGTGCACAGTATAGCCGCTGGTGCCACCCACGCCACGCGCTTCAGTCTGCTACGCCAGTTAGACACGACCGCTCGGCGACGAAGTATCATAGCGCCTACGCGGTAGACCCAACAGTCTAAGCCGCAACCTACACTGCCTCAACGGGCTCCTCGTTGATGGGACAAGTGAAGACCCCCCTTCGGTCAAAGAGTCTACAGTGCGATGATGCGTATCCGGAAGAGATTCTCAACCACTGTAGCACCATTTATGTCTTTTTCGCAGTATACTATACATCCTTGTTGGGCCCACCTGTCGGGGTCCAACGCCTGTGTACGCGTCTTCCTTGCGCTATAAAAGGGAGACGCCCGTTAGAGAAGGACTCAGGTTCAAATAGAGGATTGAGAGGCAGAGGATAGACTCATCCACAGACACAAGAGCAATACATCTCTCAGTGGACGTAGGGTATTATGCTCCGGCGGCCCGAACCACTCTAAATCCTCTTGTGTTCTTGTGTTCTTGCTTCATGAGCAGATCTGAGGTATCGCTTGCACTTCCCCAAGAAACCACCCTCTGGGATTAGGCGGGTGCATTCCGCCACCTGGCTGTGGCCCTCTTTCAGAGCCACGACAATTACAGTACATACTTCATTTACATTGACTAACACTACTATTGGCGGCTCGAAGTGACTGATTGTCCCACTGATGGAGGCTTGCATATTTTGGGTCGAGTGATAATTCATGCTCAGGGTGAACAAATTCCCCATCTATATGGACCACTTCATGCAAAATGAAGCGACATAAATCGTCGACTATCCAAAGAAGATGTCGCTCTTGGAGTGGATCATCGTTTAGTGGCCATTGATCCTGAAAATAAGAAATCCATTCCAAAATTAAGCCAAGTGTTAGATGCAAACACTTACAATATGCAGTTATGCATCTATCCTAGCAAAGAGTAGATGCTTACCAGTTCGGGATCCGTTGTGTACCTCCCGAACTCCCTCACAGCCTCGCACACATAGTATCCACAATACACAGAACCGGCAGGTTGCTTGTGGCATGTATAGTGTGTGCGCATCGCCATTTTTTTTCTTATCAGGGGGGGTGTTCTCCTCCTTTGGACACGTAGTGCCTGTAAGACCTGTTTTTTTAGAAAAAGAAAAGAAATAAGTAGTTTTATACGTATGCAAGATTCAGCATGAAGTCGAAGTGTAGGATAATAACGATTTTGCTAACATGTTGAGGATGCCCTCGAATTCCTTATAAGTATCCGGATGGAAATCAGCGGAGTCTAATACTAGAGTACGTCCTTTCTTTGGCTTGATCATAAATACAATCCAATGATTTCTGCAAAAATATCATATATGATTTGTTAGTCAGATATTCAAAGGAAGTGCATGTTATACCAAATCATTGAGACTACACTAACCGAAATTATATGGTGCCCATATGACATCCCTGTCTTGTCACTCTTGAAACTGATTCGATATGTACGTAGCAACTATCGAAATGATTTTTCTATGTTCTTGCTTCCGCACTTCATTTATTTCCTTGCGCGAATTACAGTTTTTGAAATCATCGTGGTTGTCTTCCCAAAACATTGGCCCTTTATGGTGCTTCTCAGCAATAGCTATAAGAAATATTTATAGAAATTCTAGGATCAACCCATATAGAAATTATTTCTAAGACTAATAATTCCCAAAACAATCACAATTCTAAAAAGAATGTTCCAACAATCACTACAAATATAATAAATTTTGAATTTTGCCTCAGATATGTTGCATTTCATTTGACCTTGAACTTGAAGGAAAAGAAACATCACAAGTAGGTGCAAAAAGGGGTTTATAGCAGTCATGAAACCATGTGAGACACCCAGCCCAATCATATTATGATCACAACTGAGTTGTTGTTTGGGCATGGATATCTCACATGGTTTGATGACGACCATAACAAATTTATGTATACAATAGAAGCTCAAGGTCATCATATGTTACCCAGCATCAAAACTGAGTACAAATTGATATCTTCACACGCATTGACATAAAATAATTTGACACATTTACAAAGAACTAAAATCAGAAACATTTATTTTGCCTCAGATATTTTGCATTTCACATGACCTTGAGCAAAAAGGTGCTCATGGTAGTCATGAAACCGTGGGACACACCCAGCCCAATCACAACTGAGTTGTTGCTTGGGCATGGATGTGTCCCACGGTTCGATGGCAACCATAACAAGTTCAACTATATGACATAAGCTCAAGGTCAACATATGTTACCTAGCGTCAAAACTGGGTACAAATTGATATCTTCACAGGCATTGGCATAAAATCATTTGACATGTCTACAAATAACTAAAATCATAGGCCTTTATCACTAATTTATATCTATGTCTAATGAGGTGTCTAATGAGGTAATATCACTATTATTCTAAAACTTAGTACAAATAAATAAATAACTATAAGAATTATTTCTTATAATTCTAGGATCAACATATACAAAAATTATTTCATACACTAATAAATAACTCTAGGAATTATTTCTAAGGCAAACAAATAACTCTAGGAATTATTTCTAAAATAAATAAATAATTCTAGGAATTATTTATAAGACAAATAAATAACTCTAGGAATTATTTCTTAAAATTCTAGGATATATTTATAAACAGATATATATATATAGAAATTATTTGTTATAATAACAAATAACTATATAAATAAATTAGCTAACATATATATAGAAATTATTTACTAAATAATACATTAGCTAACCTAGGCGGTGGCGCGGGCTCAACAGAGCGTCTCGGCGGCGGAGTGGTCGGCGCGTCGGGGTCCTCGGCGCGCAGGCTCCGCGGAGGAGGACGGCGCAGCTCGGCGGTGGACGAGAATGGCACGGCGGGGGGGGGGGGGGGGCTCGGTGGCGCGGGCTCGGCGCAGGAGGACGGCTCAGCTCGGCAGCAGAGAGGACGGTGCTGCTCGACGGTGGAGGATGGCTCGACGGCGGCGGCGGAGGAGGGCTCGGCGCAGGAGGACGGCTCAGCTCGGCAGCAGAGAGGACGGTGCTGCTCGACGGTGGAGGATGGCTCGACGGCGGCGGCGTAGATCCAGGTGGTGGCAGGGTCGCTGAAGAGGACGGCGGCGCGGCGGACCGGACAGGGCGGCGGTGGTGGATTGGATCCGGCGCGCGTAGAGCTTGAGGACGCGGCGGATAGTGGAGGGCGTGCAGAGAGCTCGAGGACACGGCGGCGGCGCGCGGAAGAGGAGGACGGTGGCGGCGCGGGCTCGGGTCCAAAATTTGGCAGCCTAGCAGCGTCCGTTTGCTCCCTCCGCGAATGTGGCTAAGTCCTGGGACGCCACTGTATTATATCGGGTTTCGATTTCCAAGGGCGGGTGACGCCACCACCCGCCCCTGGAAATGATCTGTAGGGGCGGGTGACGCCAACACCCGCACCTGGAAATCGGTTTCCAGGGGCGGGTGGTGGCGTCACCCGCCCCTACAGATCATTTCCAGGGGCGGGTGGTGGCATCACCCGCCCCTGGAAATCATTTTCAATTATCTCTGAAAATAGTTTTATGTCCAAATGAGTAGCAAATCTCATCCAAAAAATATGAAACTTTAACCCTAGCATTATTGACACAAATAAAACAAAACAAAAGTATGTGAACAGTCTTTTGAGAATATATTATAGTTTGTAGTGTATAAATCACATTGTAGGCCTCTCACTACTATAACATCATGCCAATCTTTGAGATTTTCACATCCTCATGGAAAAGATAAACTGAAATAACACTTTAATATTTTTTTGTGTTCTACTGCTCAAACAATGATAGGGTTAAATTTTCAAATTTTTTTGATCTGTTTTGCTATTTTTAAGTAAATAATTGAATATTTCAAAGAAAATTGAAAATTATTACTAGGGGCGGGTGGTAGTGTCACCCACCCCTAGAAAAGCCTTAGCAAGGGTGGGTGGTGGGGTCACCCGCCCTTAGTAATGTATTTGTAGGGGCGGGTTTCTTTTTTACCTGCCCCTGGAAATATTTTTCAATTTTTTCTGAAAATAGTTTTATGTCCAAATGAGTAGCAAATCTCATTAAAAAATATGAAAATTTAACCCTAGCATTGTTGACACAAATAAAACAAATGAAAAATATGTGTACAGTCTTTTGACAATATATTATAGTTTGTAGTGTATAAATCACATTGTAGGCCTCTCACTACCATAACATCAAACCAATCTTTTAGATTTTCACATCCTCATAGAAAAGATACACTGAAATAACACTTTAATATTTTTTTCGTGTTCCACTGCTCAAAACAATGATAGGGTTAAATTTTCAAGTTTTTTGATCTGTTTTGCTATTTTTAAGTAAATAATTGAATATTTCGAAGAAAATTGAAAATTATTACTAGGGGCGGGTGGTAGTGTCAACCGCCCCTAGAAAATACTTAGCAAGGGCGGGTGGTGGGGTCACATATTTGAATAAATACACATATTTGAACAGCGTATCGATATGGCAAGTGGTGGCTTTGGTCATGGTATGCCGCGTCAGGATTATGACCCGCCCCAGGCTCATAATCCTGGCATCACTTTCAGCAGAGTCAACAGGACTAGACCAAGGCGATGTTCTCAACAGAACAATACAGCTCCAGGCATAGTAAGAATCATTTCTTTGTCTATAATCCACAATATTTGATCTCAGTAAAAAAATAATTATTAATGTTTATTTACATTGCCTCTAATGCAGCGTATCGATTTGTTTAAATGGCTTACAAAGGTTCTACAATACCTAGGTGGTTCACCTCTTCAGGTGGTAACCACAGAACACCAACAATTCAAGAAATTGACAATCTCTTTCGAGATACCATCTGGACAAGATGTAGGTACCATGATTCAAATAGTCGCCAGTGGGAGAGAATCAACAGTTCAGATGACTTATGAAAGAAGAGCCATAGAAGCCTGCCTTTTGGAACTTTAGAATTATGGTTATCTGATTCCAGATTTGTCATGGTTCAAAATCAAAGCACTTCAACAGAATCACCAAGATATTGTTGCCCTTTGTGTGACTCTTTCACGAGAAAATATATATGACATAGTAAGTGAATTTTGTTATTTTTAAAAATTATGATAGTTTCTTTGATTGCACAAAGTAGTTAATTATATTTGCATTCCATCTCCATTGCAGGATATATTTGGTAACACTTTTATGGCAATGAGCTTAGAAGAAATTTTATGTCAAGCCGCTGAGCAGTTGGGTTATTATCCGACTGAGTCCAGACCAGCATATACAAGGGAAGGGCTCTACCAGAGTTCTTATGAGTTTCGAACTATGCCAGATCCTACCGCGGAACCAATGTTCACCGTCTACGGAAAAACACTTCCTCGTAGAAGCGAAGCAAAGGACAACTGTCTTATCCGTGCATTGATTTTCATTGACGATGCCCTGGGGTACAAGATTGGTGATCTTAACTATGTTCAGTACATGTTGCTTCGTAATAATATTCCTTAGAAGATGTAGTAGGCATCCAATTGAACTTTTGCAACATGTATTCGCTATGAGTTTTCATGCATGTATTCTGTCGCTAGGTAATGTAGGCTATGAATTTGTTAAGTCTACTATCTCTAAGTGTGAGTTTCTGAGATTGATATTTTCCTTGTTCTAGGTTGTATTAAATTTGAAGAAAATAAGGAAACTTTTTCAAAAATCATGGAGAAAAATACATCAACATATAGTTCATTAACAGGTATGGTATTCAGAATACAAGAGAAAAAGACGATTACATGCAATCCGATTTTAAATAACTACTGATTTAACCGGTTACAATTCTCGATTCACCATCCTTGCATGCCCATGGCTTGTCATCTTTTCTTAAACTTGCTTCTATAATTTTCATCTTTTGGGGCAGGTCTGTGAAGAGGTTCATTTCATTGAACTGATTATAATCTTCCACATCGTTGATACCATCAACCCCGATGATATCTTGTTTTGCTGGGACAGCAACATGTTTTCCTTTCTTTGCGGGGTCAGCTACATACAGAACATGTGCGACCTGTGAAGCAAGTACCCATGGGTCATCTTTGTAACAAATATTAATGAGGTCAACAATCGTGAGTCCATAGCCATCCACCTCAACACCTCTAGGGTGTTTGACCCAACGACACCGAAAAAACCGGAATTTGTATATTGAAACCATAGTGCACTTCCCATATATCATCTATGACACCATAGTAAGTTATACTTTGGTCTGTTCTCTCGTCCAAGGCTTCAATACGGACACCACTGTTCTGGGATACAGTCTTCTTGTCCTTTACGGCAGTATAAAATAAATATCCATTAATATCGTACCCTTGCCACGATGTGACCTGGCTTGAGGGACATGCTGCTAATCTTTTAATCATTTGTTCTTCCAAGATCTCCCCATCTGGTAGATCTAGGTCCTTCAACCATGCAATCAATCGATGATTGTGATCTCTCATGATCCAATCATCCGAGCGGCCATTAGATTCGGCACGAATTATGCTCAAGTGTTCATTGAGTAAAGGTGTCATTATCGCGAGATGCTGCAAGATGCTATAATGTGCTTGTTGTACTCCTTTAAAATCCTTGTTAATAAATGTTTTCCTCCCAACTGTCCCAACCCCTTCCAACCTCCCAAAAAAGCGTGGAACGGGCAAACCAATGGATATTTTATCATTTGGGTAACCAAGGCAACACTCGATTACTTCCTCAGTACTGTATCCCTCGATCATGGAACCCTCAGGGTTTGCACGATTTAGTACGTACCGGTTTAGAATGGACATGAAACGCTCGTACGTCCACATTTCGTGAAGGTAAAGTGGGCCAAGTGCACGTATTTGGTCGACCATGTGAATCGTTAAGTGCTCTGTTATATCAAAAAAATTGAGAGGGAAACACATCTCGAGTTGTGCCATAGTCTCCCCAATAAATTCTTGGAGATCATTCAATTCATCTTCGTTGATCACCTTTTGAGAAATTTTGTTGAAGAAATAATACATCCGAGTGATTACCATCTTCACGAATACTGGCTTGATCACTCTTATTGCAATAGGGAGGAACACCGTCAGCAAAACATGACAATCGTGACAGTTATAGCTGCATAGAGATACATCTTTCATGGAGACTAGTTTCTTTATGTTGGATGAAAAACAACTTGGGACTCTGACCCCCTGTAAGCTCTCGCACATTGGCTTCTTCTCATCATGCGTCAAGTTGTATAAAGCCGGCGAAAGTTCATATCTTCCATTTCCTTTATCTATAGGGTGAAGATCCTCCCTTATATTCATGGCTACTAGGTCTTGACGTGACTTTAAGTATCCTTTGTCTTTGCTGATGTCTCCAGAAGGAGCCCAATAGTGTTACCAAACACATTCTTCTTCAAGTGCATACCATCGATTGCATGGCGGACTTCAAGATCACCCCAATAAGGCAAGTACTTGTAGAAAATAGACTGTTTTTTGAATGGTACGACTTCGATTGGCGTCTTATCTCTATTTTTCTTCTTTCCATCTTTTGTCACCTTCCCATAGCTAACCTGGATGGTCCTCACCATTCTGAAAATATAGTGCCCGTCTATTTTTACTGGAACAGAATGTAATTCAGCCTTGCCATCAAAGAAGGTGTAGAACTTCTTACTTCGGTATCGATGTCCTTCCACCAAGAAGCTTCTATGGCCAAGGTAAACTAACTTTCTAGAACCTTCCAGGAAAGATGATACGGTCTCATCCACACAGACCGTGCATCCTGTCCTACCTTTGACATGTCCCGAAAGGATAAATAGAGCCTGGTAATCATGGATGGTGGTGAAGATAATAGCTCTGAGATTAAAGGTCTGTCGTGTGAAGCCGCCAAACATATCGATACCCTCCTTCCAAAGAGTTTCCATCTCTTGCATCAGAGGCTCAAGGAAAACATCAATATCGATGCCAGGATGCTTGGGTCCTTGTATAAGGATGGACAATAGAAGATATTTCCTCTTCTGGCACAACCATGTAGGAAGGTTGTACATCATCAAGATCACCGGCCAAGTGCTGTGAGTGCAAGTCCTGTCACCAAATGGATTCATTTCGTCCGTACTCAACGCAAACCTAACGTTCCTTGGGTCCTTTCCAAATTCCAGATAATAATGCTCATCGAATTTCTTCCACTGCCGAGCGTCAGCTGGATGTCGAAGCTTTCTATCACTCTTCTTGCGCTTCTCTGAATCCCACCAACGCATCAGCTCAGCATCCTTTGGGTTGAAGAAGAAACGTCTTAGGCGGTCGGCAACCGGGAGGTACCACATAACCATCGCCGAAATTCGCCTCTGCTTCTCAGAGATGCCTAAAGTAGTATCTGGTGTCTCTGCAACACTATTCGCTGCACCCTTCCTCTTCCTTTTGTTCCTGTCTCCTGGACCTTGATTATCGCTGCCACAATAATCAGCATTATTTTTGTACCTATTTGCAGAACATACAGGGTATTTCTCCAAGTCTTTGAAAGCATCCCCACAATACAAAATATAATGATTTGGGCATGCATGAATTCTTTCCACACCCATTGTGAACGGGCTGACAAGCTTCTTTGCTCGATATGTGTTCGCAGGGACTTTATTTGGCTTCGGAAGCAACCAGGCCAACATACTCAGGAGATCATTGAAACTACTGTCTGACCAGCTGTGCTTAGCCTTCAAGGTTAACAGCTCAAGTACAAAACGAAGAATGGTCCAGTGTTTCGGACATCCTTTAGACCGCTCATATATATTTTCCTCTACTGATTTTTTCACCGTCTCGAAGTTTTCTAACCCCTTAGCACTACCAACCAACAACTCCACTTTAGTGTGACGCAACAACTGGCTCAGAAAATCACCATCATCAAGTTCATCGCTATCATTGTCACTACCGAGATCTATTGGACTCCCGTCGACACCATCAAAATGACCACCACCAAGACCTTCATCCTCATAGCCAGCATCATCAAAGGCATCAAACAATATATTAAACTCAGGCTCTTGCATTATTTCATCCATTGAATTCTCTCTCTGAGGTTGTTCTACTTCACCATGCTTATTCCAGATTATGTAGTTGTCTACAAAACCACTCATCAACACATGCGATCTAATTATAGTTGTGTCGCTGAATACACTCAAATTTTTGCAGGTTTTGCATGGGCAATGTATCATCTGTGTCTTATCAATTCTTGCATGGTTTTCTGTAGCTTGAATGAATTTATTAACTTCTCCTCGAAAATATGCATCCGTCCTTCGTGCTTTGTACATCCAAGTTCTATCCATCTCTAAACACTAACAATAGAAAAACAATACATGATTCAAACAAATTAAAACAAGCTCTTAAATAAGCATAAATATTGGAAAAATACAATTTTCATATCTTGCATGTGTATAGATATATGAGGGAAATCATATCATTTCCTCTCTCCTCCATAATTTTTGGAAATATGTTCACATCTAAATGAGGCTAAAACTTAAAGATTAGGCCCAAATAATTACCTAATCATGTGCTCCAAAAAGTTAAAGCAATTCGTGGCTTCAATGTTAAATCCACCTAATTTAGATCTACATCTAGCTAGAGGAATGAGAGCTCAATTTGACCATTAAAATTAGCCCAAAAGCTTAGAAAAAACATAGAATTAGGTGCTACTTACCTCCTAGAGCCTCCAACTTCAAGGAAATCGAGTTTAAAACCTTCCCTCCCCTATTTATGATGCATGGAATTTTCGGACAGCACCTCCCCTGAGATAGCACTGTTCTGTCAGGAGGAGGAAGAAGGGGCGCGCTCAGATATTTATTGCGCTTTCCAGGGGGCGGGTGGCATTACCAGCCGCCCCTAGAAATGGTTTTCCAAGGGCGGGTAGTGCCACCAGCCGCCCCTGAAAACGGGGCGCATTTCCAGGGGCGGATGATAGTACCGGCCGCCCCTGGAAATCGTATCTTCAAGGGCCGGTGATGGCACCAGCCGCCCTTGAAAATGAGAGCTATTTTCAGGGGCGGGTGGTGCCGTCACCCACCCCTGAAGATGCATTTCTAGGGGCGGGCGAGATGCTACAGTACCACAGCTCCTGTTGTAGGAGCGGGGTACATTTGCACCTGCCTCTGAAAAAAAACAGGGCGTCCCTGGAAATCATTTCTGTAGTAGTGCTTGAAACATCAGAAAAATGGCAAACTACTGATGGATCCTTGTTGTGTTGGCGCAGGAAGCTGAAGCGTGCTGCTGAAGAGTGTGATGACACACTGCATCGATAAAAGCATAGAGTCCTAGAAAAGGAGCAGATGGAACAGGAGGTGAGGAATTCCCCCATTCCTAACCGGATTGTGCATGCTACCAAGTCGTTTGCTCTCTCAATATTTTACCACGACAAAGGAATGTTGACCAGATCCATTGTTCAAAGATTTGAGTGGTTTGCAGATGGAGCCACTGAGTTTCTGAGATTCATAGAGCTTGGTGGCACACCACATTGTCACGTGACCTTCCACTCCCTTGTAAAGCACCTTTTTGCAGGCAAGGAACTACATCATAAAATTGTCCGGGGAAAGGAGTATCCATCTTTTCTATTATGGTTGGTGCCGTTCAGGACTGCAGAGCATGGAATAGAGGTTAGCCTGATATTTGTACACAAAGATAGTAATGCACCAGAGGGCAACTTCTTCTTTGGTATGATGCTACAGGTTTCAGAGAGTACCGATATAGTTGGGATGACAATTAAGTGCTTGCAGTTGTTTCCCCTTCATTTTAAATCCACCGTTGAAATTATTAGGAAAGAATTTACTCAGCTACCTACACATGACTTCTTATGGGTACCATATGTTGATTTATGGCAACAATGAGAGGCTTGTCGTTTTGGTGGGGGCAGCTGTATTGTGTTGGGCTATTTGGAGATGCCGTAATGATATTATTTTTAACAAAACCAAGTATTCATCATTTATGTAGGCTGTTTTCAGGGGGACCTACTGGTTGCGCTTATGGGCGCAACTGCAGCATAAAGATACGATAAAGGTGATGTTCCGAAAGGCAATTCTTGCATTGGAGGTCGTCGCCTTGGAGATAGCCAATCATGGGTGGAAGCATAACCTTAGAATTGGTTTAGATGATTTTCCCTTTGTTCATGAAAGGAATCGGATGCTCGTAGCCCAAGAGTGGGAGGGGGTGAATTATGCAAACTAAAAACCTTAACCTCAAGCTTCAACTAATTTGCACAAAACATAAACTATATCATGCTATCTAGATGTGCAACTAGGTTTTTCTAGTGTGAAAACCCTCATCCCAAAAGAGTTATGCAACCTATAGCCAATCCTACAAAATTCTACTCTATGAAAGTAAAGGCACACAAGATTGCAATAAGTAAATGCGGAAGCTTAAAGGAGGGATGAGAGAAAGCAAACTCTTTGACACGAGGATTTATCCCGTGGTTCGGTTAGTCACAAAGGCACACCTACATCCATATTGTTGAAGCACTCACAAAGAGTATTGCTTCTCGGCCACCAAGTCTCTTCCGTGAACACAATCACAGTTACCTTGGCCCCGGATTCCACTAAGGAGCTTCTCCACCAAGGAATGGGGTCTCCACGTCCCCCGCACAAAGATTGTCGACGCCACTCCACACCAAGCCGGTGTAGGAATATGGGGTAGCAAAAACAAAAATTTTCTAGCATATAAACCAGGATTACTGCAGTTATAGATCACGGGATTACCACTAGACATGCGGTTGCGGAACTTCTGTAGCGCGTCGGTGTAGTGCAGATGGAAGCCGGCAGTGCAGTTGCGTGAACCTCCTCACGAACGGCTCGTCCTTGTGCAGCAAGCGCAGCACCTCCACGAAGTCCACACGTACGGGTAGAAGCTTCGCACTCCGGATTGCTAGATCCGCGAGAACGAACTAGGGCTAGATGCACGAGGAAGAGGAACAGGGAGGGGCGCTACTGCAGCGTGCCGTTTTCTGTGCATGGTACTGTTCATCCACGTGAATAGTAGCCAGGGTTAGGGTTTTTAGGCGCCCCCTCCTCTATTTATATAGCCACTTAGGTGGGCTGCCTTGGGCCCCACCTTGGGTGCCCCATTTTGGCCTAAATGGCCTATTAGTGCACCTAAGCCCAGTCTAATTCGAATCTCATCCTTATCAGGCTTCTTTCCCTTATGTGTGTGACCCTATGGGCTCACATGCGAATAGACATGGCCCGAGTACTCTTACTCGGCCCAATAGTAGACAGTGGCCTCTAGCAAGATATGTCAACTCCTATACGCACACAAAGATCATATCAGACGAGCCGCCACAATATAATATACATGTTGTTCCCTTTGCCTCACGATATTTGGTCTAGCTTAAAGCCGACCACTCTTTCTCGATCCTGTGATTCGGAATCCTTGATCAACTCTTAACCCCAGCATGGCCATGCATTTCCTGATCCGAATCACTCGAGGGGCCCAGAGATATCTGTCTCTTGTAGAGAGGGGCAAATCCCATCTTGACCGACTATGTCTCACAGCATGACCGACTATGTCTCACAGCATGCTTCTTGACAGACCCGAAAGCCACCTTTATGACTACCCTGTTACGGTGCAGCGTTTGATGGCTCCTAAGTAAGTCGGTTCACATCTTGAGTACATACGACGATCTCAGGTCTTAGGACACAGCGTACAAATTGTGTAATGAGAAGTCATCATCTCGTGTTGGGTCAGTTCAGTCTCATGTCTCACATGAGCCCACATTATTAGTTTGACATCCCCATGTCCATGACTTGTGAAACGTAGTCAATCAACTAATACATGTGCTAGTCTAATATTCATTTGTGTCCTCACATGAACTCCGACTAGGAACATTTTAGAATATTCATACAAGTATAGAGTTTCACAAATACTTCACATAAGCATTAATCAATACAAGTTGTCATCCATGAATATTCAAGGTACACTTTATTAACCATGAATACAAGGAAATATGATTGCCTCTAGGGCATATTTCCAACAGCCGGAGGGTCGTTTACGTTGCCGGCGAGTCACCAAGACTCCAAGGATGGCCGGCTCACTGAGTACAATCTTGAGCTGCTCTCAAGCATAGCACACAAGGCACACAACCTTGCTATCACACTCAAACATGGGCTATCCTAGTACTCTCACTTACAAGGATGCGCTAAACCTAAAGGATTTGATCACTAAGCACTTGGGTTGGCTTGGAGGTGTTCTTCAATGTGTCTAGGGTCTCTCTGAACTCCAGCAAGCTTCAGATGACAGGGGGAACCCATATATATAGCCCTCCAAGCTGTTTAGAGCCGTTAATCACCTTTCTGCATAGGGCGTCGGATAATCCGACGTGGCTCTGAGATAGGCGTCGGATCATCCGACCCCACTAGGATTCCCCTGATAGCCGTTACTCTACTGACGTCATTTATCCGACTTGTTCATCCGACGTTGTGCATCTTGCTTGGTCGGATTATCCGGTGTCAATAGAGATTTGAATTCCAAAGCCAACGGCCACTGATCATTGATCCGACTATTGCTCCGACGCTCTAAATCCCTCACGTTGGATCATCCGATCCTGAAGCAAATTTTCTAACTCGAGGAACAGGCTCTCTGGTACATGATCCGAGCATTAGTCCGACCCTTCTTTGACAGCGTCGGATAATCCGGCTTCTTTGACTTGTTTATCCGACACAGTCAGTTTGGATTATCCGACCCCACTGGAAATTTCCTGTTTCTTGTTCCACTTGTCCAACTCGTCGCAGCGGTCATTTGGACACTCCAAATATATTCTCTCTGCCTTTTCACTGCGACTTGATATCTCTACGTTGGGTTGGACACCTCGTCTTGACGGTGCATTGGACGTTTTGTCTCAACAGAGCATTGGACGTCTTGTCGCGACAGTGCATTGGACATCTCGTCTCGACGGTGCATTGGACATCTCGTCTCAACGATGCATTTGATGTCTCGGATATGACTTGGACGTCATCCAAGGGACCTAAGAAATCCTTCAAATATGATCTCGCAAACTCGTTAATCCCATTGATTATGTTGTCACTCGATCACCAAAATCACTCGAAATGACCTAAATGGGGCCATGTTCGTTACAGTTCATTCCTCCAGCTAGCCAATAGACGGCTATGTTTTGTAATAATGTTTGGGCTATGTACACTTTGTAGAGGCCGGAACTCGTTTCCATTATCTAAAAAATATGTTGATTTATGGCATAGAAAACACTGGGACAATCTTCATAGGTTTAGCACTCAATGGTTTCGCTCAAACCCATTATGTCGGCATGAGATTCAACGTATTAGCAGCTAAGACATGGCAAGATTATCAGATGTTTCCCTAGAACCAGTAATTGTAGTGAATCTGCAGTGCCAAGTTTCACAGTCCAAGTACAGCAAAGACAAGACTTCGCTGTCTGCAAACAGTATGCTTCTGGAAGATTCACCATTTTTGACAGCTGGAATTGTCTTTGCGCCCCATGGATCTTCAGAAGACATGCTGCATGTGAATAAAACTTCTTCAATGGTGGCTATAGTTGGCGAGGAGCAAAATTGCTTGCATACAGACATTACTTTGGAACAAGTAGAGGAGATCATGCTTCCAAAGGCAATAGATTACTTCTGCCAAAATTCCGAAGCGGCGATCTACCAAATGATTTGGAAGTCTAAACATGGCTCTGCACTCATGCAGGTTGAGAAGGCAAGCATGGGAACACGTAGAACAAACATGAGAATACGGAGAACTTTTTTGGGGGCTAGAAAAACTAGAGCATTTCAAGGACATGATCAGGAGCTTCGGAGTCGGACGCGTATGGTCTCTCACTTGCTCGACTTGTGGGGGCATATATGTGCCAGTTTGGCTGCAAAGTTTGCTTATGAACTGGATGCAGAAAGAACAGGAAAGGGCACTTAGCAGCGCCAAAGCAGCACCTGAAATTCTAAATCATGTAAACATAGATTGGCAGGAGAAACAGGGAGTAATAGAAGAATGTAATTGGAATGTTCTATGGAACAATTTAAATGTTAAAGCTACTATTAAAAACTGCAGACAAAATAAGATTAAAGCTATAACATCATGAGGATGCTTAATGTGTGTTTCATATGGTGCTGTTGTTTTTCTCGTATGCCGGGTATTACATGGTTTTGCTTTCTTTTAGATAATATATAGAATAAAACAAATGTAAATGATCTTGTTACTACCACATATGTATATCGGCATCTCGTATTACTCCTTTTCGAAGTTGGGGCATGATATCAATGATTCATTTCCGTTTATCCATGCAAAATTTGAGCATGAGCTGTTAAAATCAAAGAGGACACTATATATAGTCTCTCATGTTATTCCCAATTGCTTACTGGACAGATTCCCGGCTTTAACTAATAAGTAGAAGAGCAGTATAGGCACCAGAGGTGACGAGATTTTCCTGAGCAAGAGAACTCAGGATGAGGCATCGGAATAGCCTCACAACAAGGAAGAACAAAGAAAAATTACATTGATTACTCCCTAGATGTTGTGTCAACCAGAAGTGCCAGGTGTTTGGCCCCCGCCGAGGCCTAGAGCCTGGCCGTTTCCTTGATTTCTTCAATGACCCTGGTCGCTGTCTTTGTGGCGTCATAAAAAACTCTTCGGTTAAGCTCGCACCAGATTGCCCACGCCACCAGGATTGCTAGCGAACGGCCCCCTCTTGCCTCCAGGCTTGTGGAGCTCCCTACCAGGTCGATGAACTAGGAGGAAAGGTATTAGAGATATGTATACTTGACTCTTACTTGTACATCAAGCCGTCTCGGCTATATATATATATGAAAGGTCACCCCCCACAATGGGTGTGTGGTGTTTTCCCTCTCTCGATATCTCTTTACATGGTATCAAGAATCCGGGCCCTAATTCCCTGGCTCCCAACCCCTCCGCTGCCCTAATTTCCGTGCGGCGCCACCCGGCCCGCACGGCCACCACCCCACCCGGCCGCGCCGCCTCCCTGGCTGCGCCGCCCCAGGTGCCGCCTCCCTGGCCGCGCCGCCCCCTGGCCGCGCTGCCCCTATTCCGCGCGCGCTTCCCTGGCCACGCCGCCCCTAGCGCCGATCAATCTGATCCGGCGCCATATCGACGGATTCGTCCACCTCGTCGGCGTCCAGCCCTAGCTCCGGCATCGGCACGACGCCCGGCTCCTCTGACTCCGTCCTCCCGGTCTTCATCAACCCGTCCGCGGTTCGACCTCCTCTCTCGGGAAATTTTGTGGAAAATTCCTGAACTTTTCTTGAAATCAACACGTAGTCCAACAATACAGGTTTCAGGAAATTTACGAAGAAAACCTTAAATATTCATAAAAACAACCCTCCATCATGGTTCTCTCTTAGATTTTTTTTAGAAAAACCCTTGAATTTTAATTAAATCAAACCACAACTCGTTCCATCTGTTACTTCTGCAGAGCAATATTATACGTACAATTTGAACAACAAAATGCTTTGGAATCAAAAGTTGCTCAATATAGAATATGATCAAGAATTTGAAAACTAAAACTTTATTATAGAGTAAATTTTAAAATTCAAAATGCTTTCGCAATTAGTTAGCACAAACGGTTACATGTGATTCGTTGTACCAATAATTTGGACACCGAAACATCTTCTAATAAAAAAGGATCAACACAAAAGTTGTCTGAAATTTCAAAATCTACAACTTTACTATATAGCAAAGTTTTGTAAATTCAAATCGTATTTGCAATTCGTTCAACATAACATATTATTTTGCTAAAATTATAATATCATACCACCATTCTTTTATGACTTCTCATGCGACCTCCATAATAACGTGTCATATTTTAATATAACCACTACTTTCTTAAATAAATAACACATCCATTAATTGCAACATGATTTCACAAATACATTAAGTTTCTGACTAATTGTGCTCCGCCCTTTCTAACAAATTATTTTATCACTTTTTTCACCACAATAAATACAACAACAAATGTTATAAATCAATTTTGATACCCAAAATAATATACTTCTTAAACAATAGAGTCACAATAATAGAATGCTCAAAATATATGCCAAGTGCAACAGACGGCTGCAGACCATATAACACCTATGCAGAAATAACAAAACGAAAAATTTATCTTAACTATACTGCTTAAAAATACTACTACATGCATCAACTAAAATTCACATCCAGCCACAACACTACGACGTGGGATACGGCCCCGCGTAGCAAAATCACGGGCCTTTCTAGTGTCTCACTATTTAACTCATTCTGTCGACTTGTCTTCTTTTTCTCCCCTCTCAAATCCTGGCCAGTTTTCCATTTGACAAAGTTGGACCTACCGAAAGCGACTTGAAGTGGAGCTATCGTAGAAGCAGTAGCTTCCCCCAAATAATTTATGCAGCAGTAAGCGATAAAATTTAGTTGAACCGGTCCCTGTGGATATGCTGTTCCATTAAGGCGTTTCCACGTTAACTGAAATTCAGGATGACTAGCCTATCAACATGTGCTTCCACACGAGCTAATAATTAGAACTAATCTATACTATAATTTTTTAAAATGAGTAGACGTTTCATCTAAATTTTTTATTTGGTCCATCTTATGTCATTAACAGGTGGACCTTAGTCCAACTCGTATGCGAGTTGGACCACAGCCCTCTATTCACGACTCGATCATGTAGATCGCTATACAAAATAATGTACAGACACCTGTACGTATCCGGTAATACCAACTTTGTCCTTAGCAATGCACGTGTATGTTTACCTATATAAAATAAAGTTTATAACTAATAATTATAATTGTCTATATTTCCCTCTTTCATCTATTAAATATTCTAACAAGTGCTCTAAAATACATATTTATCATTATCTAGTTGCAATAGATTTTATTTTGTATCACACCTCCATGTATGTTTGATATATTTAATTGAACCATTTGTTTGGGACCTAGTATTCTTATCTTTTCCATCATACTTGAATATACGATAACACATATCGTGGGTAGTGTTTTATATAAATAATAACATACATATTATATTAATAAGTATAGAAATAGTAATTTGGAATTTTGTATTGGCATACTTTAATATTTTATTTTAACTATATAATCTAGAGTTTAGATTTAGGAGTTATTTTACCTTTTAATAATGACATAATTGGATAATTTATATGCAAATTAGGGGGTTATTTGCAATTTTTATAATGACATAGGTGGGTAATTTACATAAAGATTAGGGGGTTGCTTTAGATTTTTTTATAATGGCAGGGGTGGGTAATTTAGATACATGTTTAGGGTGTCACTTTATTCTATTTTCATCATGGCAGATATGGGTTTTAATTTATTAGGTGTCATAAGATCAAATGACTATTATAATTATTATAATTAGAGTTGTCAGATTGATGACCGGATGTTTCTGATATTGGTGAGAATTTCTAGGATTTCTCTATTTTTGTAGAGTATCCATCTAGAATCCTAGATGGTTTCGTGTGGAAGCTTTGAAAAGAGCCTCCAAAGTTAGTAATAGTAAGATAACTACGATCGATACCATGTGCTTGCACTTGAAGTGGCAAACGGCTCACTTTATCATGAAGCCGAAGCAGAGGAGAACGAGCAAGAAAGCGCCATGCCGCCCAACCTGAAGTTCTGCCCCGCCACACCGTCGCCGAGCTCTGCATTGCCTCTCACGTTGCCGGTCACCACAACACGGACACGCCCGGCGATGGACCGCCTCACCAGAGACTACACGGACCCCTTACTTACCGACCAACCTGACACCAGCAGGCAGTCTGCAGCGGTGCAGCCACGCCGTCCCTTCAGCCCGCTCGTCAAACGTCGTCGCCACCGCCGCCGCCGCCTACTTCCCCGTCCTCTCCACCACTCAGAGCACGCACGGTGAGACGGAACGCCACGGTGACTGGCCAGGCGCACTGCAGAACGGCATACTGGCCGGATGGAGGCCACGGTTGTGCTTCCACCAGTCGGCACCTGCATCCACCACGGCGGCACGCCTGGTGTGGACGCCGCCGCGTTCTCGTCAACCTGACGCTCCCGCACACCTTTGTCACCGCTCGTCCATTGTGACCGCGCCACGGACTTGTGCATCTACCATGACACCACATCGGACTTAGACGTGGCACATGTGCGACGGGACGCCATGGCGGCCGCCCACTTGCAGCACCCATTGCGCGCGCGGAACGGAGGGGGCAGCTAGAAGCTGCGGCGCTTGGGTGCCGACGCAGGCGGCGGCGGGTGCCTCGCCGGCGCTCCTAACGCTTACCCAGACCATTCTCCCCTTCTTGGCCTCGCCGGCGGGCTCACGGCTCGCCAGTGGGCGGCCTTGCCGCCGGAGACGGCAACCAGGGGGCGGACGGTACCCCAATTACCGTCCGGGGGTGGACGGTATTTCATTTACCGTCCACCCCCTGGGCAGCCGATGGCCGTTCAATCCGCAGCGGACGGTCCGCATGCACCCGATTCGGACTCCAGCGAAGCCAACGGGGCTGCCCCCTGGTCGAGTCGTCGTCCCGCGGTGCTGCCTCGCCGGCCTCCGGCGAGCGGCGAGCCGGTGTGGGTTCGATCCAGCCTGAAAATCGCGGTTGTTCCGGGCAAATCGGATTGATTGATCTTCCCTCTGCAGACCCTCCTGGAGCGTTGTTCGTTTGCATGCTGCCGCCATGGCAGGCTAACCATCGCCGCACCCCTGGTCGACACCTACATCCACGGATCCACCACGGCGCCACGTCCGGCGGGGATGCCGCCGCGTTCTCTTCAACCTGAAGGCTGAAGCTATGCTTCGCCTCTGACCTCATTGCAGCACGTCAGCACGTGCACGCCCGGCGGCGCGACGGCCCGCCACAGCCACGGGCACACACCCTCCTTCCAAGAAATTAAACCTGACACCAGCAGGCTGCCGCCGCGGCGCCGCAGCGTCGGCCCGCTCGTCCAACGTCGCTGCGCCTCCGAGTTTTGCATCCACCGCGGTGCCATGTCGGGACACCATGGCGCCCGGCCACTTGCAGCCACCATCTTTCACGCGGAATGGGGCAGCCAGCCCAGAAGCTGCGGTGCTTGGTGCTGGGTGCCCACGCAGGCGGCATCCATGCCATGCCATCAATTGAAGGTATGTTCTTGCAGCTGTTAGACACTGGATAGCTGTCTACCTCCTCCATGCCATTCAATTGAAGGTATGTTCTTGCAGCTGCTAAGCTAAAACTTGCTTGTTGTCTTAAGTTTATATACCTCATCTCTCATATATTTTTATATGTTATATTTTCTGAACAGGGAAGGAGTACTGCATGAACTCAAATAGCAAAGATAGTCAGTTCTGCAGTTGTCCAGGTGACAGTTAGCCAAATCCTATCTGGTCTTGTTCAAAATTATGAGGTGAAAGAGGAATCAAATTCGAGCAGAAACTTAGAGAGGCTAGAGATGGCACACATCAAGCTTGAGGCTGCTCTTCACTACTACAGAAATTGTTTGTAGCGGTGGGTAGAATGGCATCTTCAGGGGCGGGCGCGCGACCCGTCCCTGTCTCCCGCAGCTAGAAATCGAGCTTCACAGGGGCGGATACAGGGCCCGCCCCTGAAAATCTATTTTCAGGGGCGGGCCATGGCACCACCCGCCCTTGGAAACCCATTTGCAGGGGCGGCCCACCCCTTGAGCCGTCCCTGTAAATGACTTTTCAAGGGGCGGCTGACGCCATAACCCGCCCCTGAAAAACCTTTTATAGGGGCGGCTTAAAGCATGATCCGCCCTTGCAAATCAATTCCCGCCAAGCCAAAATTTGAAATCGGTTTCCAGGGGCGGGTGGTGGCGTCACCCGCCCCTACAGATCATTTCTAGGGGCGTGTGGTGGCGTCACCCGCCCCTGGAAATCATTTTCAATTATCTCTGAAAATAGTTTTATGTCCAAATGAGTAGCAAATCTCATCCAAAAAATATGAAACTTTAACCCTAGCATTATTGATACAAATAAAACAAAAGAAAAATATGTGAATAGTCTTTTGAGAATATATTATAGTTTGTAGTGTATAAATCACATTGTAGGCCTCTCACTACTATATAATCAAGCCAATCTTTGAGATTTTCACATCCTCATGGAAAAAATAAACTGAAATAACACTTTAATATTTTTTTCATGTTCTACTGCTCAAAACAATGATATGGTTAAATTTTCAAGTTTTTTTGATCTATTTTGCTATTTTTAAGTAAATAATTGAATATTTCGAAGAAAATTGAAAATTATTACTAGGGGCGGGTGGTAGTGTCACCCGCCCCTAGAAAAGCCTTAGCAAGGGCGGGTGGTGGGGTCACCCACCCTTAGTAATGTATTTGTAGGGGTGGGTTTCTTTTTTACCGGCCCCTGGAAATATTTTTCAATTTTTTTCTGAAAATAGTTTTATGTCCAAATGAGTAGCAAATCTCATTCAAAAAATATGAAAATTTAACCCTAGCATTGTTGACACAAATAAAACAAATGAAAAATATGTGTACAGTCTTTTGACAATATATTATAGTTTGTAGTGTATAAATCACATTGTAGGCCTCTCACTACTATAACATCAAACCAATCTTTGAGATTTTCACATCCTCATAGAAAAGATACACTGAAATAACACTTTAATATTTTTTTCGTGTTCTATTGCTCAAAACAACGATAGGGTTAAATTTTCAAGTTTTTTTTGATCTGTTTTGCTATTTTTAAGTAAATAATTGAATATTTCGAAGAAAATTACTAGGAGCGGGTGGTAGTGTTAACTGTCCCTAGAAAATTCTTAGCAAGGGCGGGTGGTGGGGTCACCCGCCCCTAGTAATGTATTTGTAGGGGCGGGTGACGCCTCTACCCGCCCCTGAAAACTGTCAGCATATATATACACGAAAATGGCTCACACTTAGCCCCATCCAGAGTAGATCTCGAAGCCGCCACCTCCCCGTGCGCCGTCGCCGCCACCGTGCACAGTGGCGCACGCCTTTCAACCCCGATGATATCTTGTTTTGCTGGGACAGCAACATGCTTTCCTTTCTTTGCGGGGTCAGCTACATACAGAACATGTGCGACCTGTGAAGCAAGTACTCATGGGTCATCTTTGTAACCAATATTATTGAGGTCAGCAATCGTGAGTCCATAGCCATCCACCTCAACACCTCTAGGGTGTTTGACCCAACGACACTGAAAAACCGGAATTTGTATATTGAAACCATAGTGCACTTCCCATATATCATCTATGACGCCATAGTAAGTTATACTTTGGTCTGTTCTCTCGTCCAAGGCTTCAATGCGGACACCACTGTTCTGGGATACAGTCTTCTTGTCCTTTGCGGCAGTATAAAATAAATATCCATTAATATCGTACCCTTGCCACGATGTGACCTGGCTTGAGGGACCTGCTGCTAATCTTTTAATCGTTTGTTCTTCCACGGTCTCCCCATCTGGTAGATCTAGGTCCTTCAACCATACAATCAATCGACGCTTGTGCTCTCTCATGATCCAATCATCCGAGCGGCCATTAGATTCGGCACGAATTATGCTCAAGTGTTCATTGAGTAAAGGTGTCATTATCGCCAGATGCTATAATGTGCTTGTTGCACTCCTTTAAAATCCTTGTCAATAAATATTTTCCTCCCAACTGTCCCAACCCCTTCCAACCTCCCAAAAAAGCGTGGAACGGGCAAACCAATGGATATTTTATCATTTGGGTAACCAAGGCAACACTCGATTACTTCCTCAGTACTGTATCTCTCGATCATGGAACCCTCAGGGTTTGCACGATTTAGTACGTACCGGTTTAGAATGGACATGAAACGCTCGTACGTCCACATTTCGTGAAGGTAAAGTGTGCCAAGTGCACGTATCTGGTCGACCATGTGAATCATTAAGTGCTCTATTATATCAAAAAAATCGGGAGGGAAACACATCTAGAGTTGTGCCATAGTCTCCCCAATAAATTCTTGGAGATCATTCAATTCATCTTCGTTGATCACCTTTTGAGAAATTTTGTTGAAGAAATAACACATCCGAGTGATTACCATCTTCACGAATACTAGCTTGATCGCTCTTATTGCAATAGGCAGGAACACCGTCAGCAAAATATGACAATCGTGACAGTTATAGCCGCATAGAGATACATCTTTCATGGAGACTAGTTTCTTTATGTTGGATGAAAAACCACTTGGGACTCTGACCCCCCGTAAGCTCTCGGACATTGCCTTCTTCTCATCATGCGTCAAGTTGTATGAAGCCGGGGGAAGTTCATATCTTCCATTTCCTTTATCTATAGGGTGAAGATCCCCCCTTATATTTATGGCTACTAGGTCTTGACTTTACTTTAAGGTATCCTTTGTCTTTGCTGATGTCTCCAGAAGGAGCCCAATCGTGTTACCAAACACATTCTTCTTCAAGTGCATACCATCGATTGCATGGCAGACTTCAAGATCACCCCAATAAGGCAAGTACTTGTAGAAGATGGACTGTTTTTTGAATGGTACACCTTCGATTGGCGTCTTATCTCTATTTTTCTTCTTTCCATCTTTTGTCACCTTCCCATAGCTAACCTGGATGGTCCTCACCATTCTGAAAATATAGTGCCCGTCTCTTTTTTCTGGAATAGAATGTAATTCAGCCTTGCCATCAAAGAAGGTGTAGAACTTCTTACTTCGGTATCGATGTCCTTCCACCAAGAAGCTTCTATGGCCAAGGTAAACTAACTTTCTAGAACCTTCCAGGAAAGATGATACGGTCTCATCCACGCAGACCGTGCATCCCGTCCTACCTTTGACCTGTCCCGAAAGGATAAATAGAGCTTGGTAATCATGGATGGTGGTGAAGATAATAGCTCTGAGATTAAAGGTCGTCGTGTGAAGCCGTCAAACATATCAATACCCTCCTTCTAAAGAGTTTTCATCTCTTGCATCAGAGGTTCAAGGAAAACATCAATATCGATGCCAGGATGTTTGGGTCCTTGTATAAGGATGGACAATAGAAGATATTTCCTCTTCTGGCACAACCATGTAGGAAGGTTGTACATCGTCAAGATCACCGGCCAAGTGCTGTGAGTGCTAGTCCTGTCACCAAACGGATTCATTCTGTCCGTACTCAACGCAAACCTAACGTTCCTTGGGTCCTTTCCAAATTCCAGATAATAATGCTCATCGAATTTCTTCCACTGCCGAGCATCAGCTAGATGTCGAAGCTTTCCATCGCTCTTCTTGCGCTTATCTGAATCCCACCAGCGCATCAGCTCAGCATCCTTTGGGTTGGAGAAGAAACGTCTTAGGCGGTCGGCAACCGGGAGGTACCACATAACCATCGCCGGAATTCGCCTCTGCTTCTCAGAGATGCCTAAAGTAGTATCTGGTGCCTCTGCAACACTATTCGCTGCACCCTTCCTCTTCCTTTTGTTCCTGTCTCCTGGACCTTGATTATCGCTGCCACAATAATCTGCATTATTTTTGTACCTATTTGCAGAACATACAGGGTATTTCTCCAAGTCTTTGAAAGCATCCCCACGATACAAAATATAATGATTCGGGCATGCATGAATTCTTTCCACACCTATTGTGAACGGGCTGACAAGCTTCTTTGCTCGATATGTGTTCGCAGGGACTTTATTTGGCTTCGGAAGCAACCAGGCCAACATACCCAGGAGATCATTGAAACTATTGTCTGACCAGCTGTGCTTAGCCTTCAAGGTCAACAACTCAAGTACAAAACGAAGAATGGTCCAGTGTTTTGGACATCCTTTAGACCGCTCATATATATTTTCCTCTACTGATTTTTTCACCGTCTCGAAGTTTTCTAACCCCTTAGCACTACCAACCAACAACTTCGCTTTAGTGTGACGCAACAACTGGCTCAGAAAATCACCATCATCAAGTTCATCGCTATCATTATCACTACCGAGATCTATTGGACTCCCGTCGACACCATCAAAATGACCACCACCAAGGCCTTCATCCTCGCAGCCAGCATCATCAAAGGCATCAAACAATATATTAAACTCGGGCTCTTGCATTATTTCATCCATTGAATTCTCTCTCTGAGGTTGTTCTACTTCACCATGCTTATTCCAGATTATGTAGTTGTCTACAAAACCACTCATCAACACATGCGATCTAATTATAGTTGTGTCGCTGAATACTCTCAAATTTTTGCAGTTTTTGCATGGGCAATGTATCATCTGTGTCTTCTCAATTCTTGCATGGTTTTCTGCAGCTTGAATGAATTTATTAACTTCTCCACGAAAATATGCATCCGTCCTTGGTGCATTGTACATCCAAGTTCTATCCATCTCTAAACACCAACAATAGAAAAACAATACATGATTCAAACAAATTAAAACAAGCTCTTAAATAAGCATAAATATTGGAAAAAGACAATTTTCATATCTTGCATGTGTATAAATATATGAGGAAAATCATATCATTTCCTCTCTCCTCTATAATTTTTGGAAATATGTTCACATCTAAATGAGGCTAAAACTTAAATATTAGGCCCAAATAATTACCTAATCATGTGCTCCAACTAAAATAGCGTAGATTTATCCAAAAAGTTAAAGCAATTCGTGGCTTCAATGTTAAATCCACCTAATTTAGATCTACATCTAGCTAGAGGAATGAGAGCACAATTTGACCATTAAAATTAACCCAAAAGCTTAGAAAAAATATAGAATTAGGTGCTACTTACCTCCTAGAGCCTCCAACTTCAAGGAAATCGAGTTTAAAACCTCCCCTACCCTATTTATGATGCATGGAATTTTCGGACAGCACCTCCCCCGAGAGAGCACTGTTCTGTCGGGAGGAGAAAGAAGGGGCGTGCTCAGATATTTATTGCGCTTTCCAGGGGCGGGTGGCATTACCCGCCACCCCAAGAAATGGTTTTCCAGGGGCGGGTGGTGCCACCAGCCGCCCCTGAAAATAGGGCGCATTTCCAGGGGCGGCTGATAGTACCGGCCGCCCCGGCCGCCCCTGGAAATCGGATCTTCAGGGGCCGGTGATGGCACCAGCCGCCCTTGAAAATGAGAGCTATTTTCAGGGGCGGGTGGTGCCGTCGCCCGCCCCTGAAGATGCATTTCCAGGGGCAGGCGAAATGCTACAGTACCATAGCTCCTGTTGTAGGAGCGGGGTATATTTGCACCCGCCCCTGAAAAAAAAACGGGGCATCCCTGGAAATCATTTCTGTAGTAGTGCTTGAAACATCAGAAAAGTGGCAGATTACTGATGGATCCTTGTTGTGTTGGCGCAGGAAGCTGAAGCGTGCTGCTAAAGAGTGTGATGACACACTGCATCGATACAAGCATAGAGTCCTAGAAAAGGAGCAGATGGAACAGGAGGTGAGGAATTCCCCCATTCCTAACCGGATTGTGCATGCTACCAAGTCGTTTGCTCTCTCAATATTTAACTGCGACAAAGGAATGTTGACCAGATCCATTGTTCAAAGATTTGAGTGGTTTGCAGATGGAGCTACTGAGTTTCTGAGATTCATAGAGCTTGGTGGCACACAACATTGTCACGTGACCTTCCACTCCCTTGTAAAGCACATTTTTGCAGGCAAGGAACTACATCATAAAATTGTCCGGGGAAAGGAGTATCCATCTTTTATATTATGGTTGGTGCCGTTCAGGACTGTAGAGCATGAAATAGAGGTTAGCCTGATATTTGTACACAAAGATAGTAATGCACTAGAGGGCAACTTCTTCTTTGGTATGATGCTACAGGTTTCAGAGAGTACCGATATAGTTGGGATGACAATTAAGTGCTTGCAGTTGTTTCCCCTTCATTTTAAATCCACCGTTGAAATTATTAGGAAAGAACTTACTCAGCTACCTACACATGACTTCTCATGGGTACCATATGTTGATTTATGGCAACAACGAGAGGCGTGTCATTTTGGTGGGGGCAGCTGCATTGTGTTGGGCTATTTGGAGATGACATAATGATATTATTTTTAATAAAACCAAGTATTCATCATTTATGCAGGCTGTTTTCAGGGGGACCTACTAGTTGCGCTTATGGGCGCAACTGCAGCATAAAGATACGATAAAGGTGATGTTCTGAAAGGCAAGTCTTGCATTGGAGGTCGTCGCCTTGGAGATAGCCAATCATGGGTGGAAGCATAACCTTAGAATTGGTTAAGATGATTTTCCCTTTGTTCATGAAAGGAATCGGATGCTCGTTGTTAGACATGTATATGTGTTTGTGTGTGAGAGGGCCCAGGCGTGTGCTGTGTGCCTGGGCCTGGGTGGGCTGTGCCGCCAGGCCTGCCGAACCCTAGATGGATTAGGTCAGGCTAGGGGACTTTCCTGCCTATATATATGTAGCCTCTGTTTACTCCTAATCAATCAATCAATCAATCCACGCAATCTTCATGGCGCTCTTCTTCTTCACGAGGCTGCTGCGCTCCTCAACCTGCACGCCCAGGCCATCGCCGTGCAGAACATCCGCAGCCTCGTCCTCGTCGTCCTCGACATCAACTCCGGCAGCTACTCCAAGTGGCATGAATAGTTCCTGCTCACCCTCGGCAAGTACTCGCTGGAGGATCACATTCTTGACGATGTTCCTCTGCGCACCTCCCCAGATTGGGCGCGCATGGACTGCATCGTCCGATCATGGCTTCACGGCACGCTCTCCAGCGACCTCGTCGACATCGTCATGGCCCGGAGTACCCAGGGCGCCACGGCTCGCTCGACCTGGCTTGCCATCGAGGCCCAGTTCATTGGGAACAAGGAGGCGCGTGCCCTGCATCTTGACGCTCGCTTCCGGACGTTCGTCCAAGGCGACCTCTCCATCACGGACTACTGCAAGCGCTTCAAGTGCATGGCAGATGACCTAGCCAATCTCGGCGAAGTCGTCGCCGATCGTACACTCGTCCTCAACGTTCTCTGTGGCCTCAACAAGAAGTACGCCTCCATCGGACGCCATCTGCGCCGCAGCCGCCCGTTCCCCTCCTTCCTGGAGGTCTGCGACGATCTAATCTTGGAGGAGATCACCTTGTCGAACCAGGCGACCACTCCCTCTACCGCCCTCCTCGCTGGGACAACATCATCTCAGCGTTCCCCCGCTCCCTCTTAGCGCTCCTCTGGTCGATCCAACTCTGGATCAGGTGGCGGCAAGGGGTCCGGGGGGGGCGGCAACGGCGGCTCCAACAACTCGGCGTCTTCCGGCAAGGGCGGCCGCGGCAAGCACGGCAAAGGCAGCAAGGACGGCAATGGCGCCCAGTCCTCCACTGGCGCCTCTGGCCCTAGTAGCCAAGCCGCCTCAGCGCCTCCTCAAGGGCCCCCGGCGCAGTGGCCCTCCTTCTACAACCCCTGGACCGGCACAATTCAGATGTGGCCCGGATCCAGGTCTTCGACTGCTTCACCGGCTCCTCCTGGCGTCCCAGGGGCGCCATCCTCCCAGCAGCATGCGCTGGTCGCCCAGCAGCATGCTTTTCAGTCCGCCCAGGCACAGCAGCAGGCCATCCCGCCCGTCCATCACTCGCTGTATGGACCGCTGGCGCCCTAGTACTACTTCGGTGCCCCAGTACTACTTCGGCGCCCCTACTCTTCCTCAGTAGGCGCCGCCTCCTCGTTTCCAGCAACCAGCAAGCGGCGTCCCTTCGTCCTGGGATCAGCAGTCCCTCGCCTCGACCTTCAGCACCATGACTCTCCAGCCGCAACCTCAGACCGACTGGTACTTCGACTCAGGTGCTACCTCTCATATGACCTCGAATTCTTCCACTCTTTCACATGTTTTATCCCCGCGGTATCCTTTTCCTTCATCAATTGTTGTCGGTGATGGCTCTCTGCTTCCCGTCACTGCTACTGGCGCTACTTCACTTCCTGGGCATTTATCTCTTAATAATGTTCTTGTTTCTCCAAGACTTATTAAAAATCTTATTTCCGTATGCCAGTTTACTTCCGATAACAATTGCTCTGTTGAATTTGACCCCGCTGGTTGCTCTGTGAAGGATCTCACAACGCAGAGGGTGATCGTCAGGTGCAATAGCTCCGGCCCGCTATACCCCCTCCGTCTTCCCACGGTGCAGGCTCTAGCTGCTTCATCCACCTCCTCGTTGTGGCATCGCCGTCTTGGTCATGAGGTCTTAGCGAAGGTCGCTTCAGTTGTCCCCTTTTGTACCACGGCACCTAGCTCCATCTGTCATGCTTGTCAGCTAGGCCGTCATACTCATTTGCCTTTTCAGTCGTCGAACTTGTGTGCAACTAGTAATTTTGATCTTATTCATTGTGATTTGTGGACCTCTCCAGTTCCCAGCGTCTCTGGTTTTAAATATTACTTAGTTGTTCTCGATGACTGTTCTCATTACCTGTGGACTTTTCCTCTGCGTGTTAAATCTGACACCTTTTCCACACTGGCAAGCTTTTTCTCTTATGTGCGCACACAGTTTGGTGTCACGGTAAAAGCTGTGCAGTGCGACAACGGGCGTGAGTTTGACAACTCTAGCACTCGCACCTTCTTCCTCACCAACGGCGTTCACCTGCGCATGTCCTATCCATACACCTCGCCTCAAAATGGTAAAGCTGAGCGCATGATTCGTACTGTTAACAATGCTGCTCGCACCCTACTATTTCAGGCCAGTATGCCTCCCACGTATTGGGTAGAAGCTCTCCATGCTGCTACACACGTGCTGAACATCCTTCCGACCAAAACTCTGCAGTTAGCCACACCCCACTTCGCCTTGTTTGGCACTGCCCCAACATATGGTCATCTTCAGGTTTTTGGTTGTCTCTGTTATCCCAACCTTTCCGCCACTGCAGCCCACAAACTCACTCCACGTTCAGCATCGTGTGTCTTCCTGGGATATTCTGCTAACCACAAAGGGTACCGCTGCCTTGATCTCCAGTCCAACCGAGTTCTTATCTCACTCCATGTGGTGTTTGATGAGACCTCGTTCCCGTTTTGAGTTTCTTTATGATCACTCTGACCTTGTACAGGCTCCTATTGGACCCGTACAGCTTCTGCCTGCAGGTACACTAGCGACCGCCGCACAGCCACGTGCAGCGACCTCTGCATCCTCGGCGCAACCTGAGCTGGGGGCGCCCACTGTGTCTGGCACCCCAGCTTCCCTGGCACCCGCTGCACAGCCACGTGCGGCCCCCTCTGCGCCCTCGATGCGGTCTGAGCTGGGCTCGCTCCCCGTGTTGGGCGCCCCAGCTCCCCTGGCGACACCTGCGACATCTCCAACAGCATCCCCCGTACCAGCAGGCGCCCCCTCGGCATCCCATGCTGCGCCACCTGGTGCGCCACCAGCCGGCGCTTCTTCAGCGCCGCTCGTCTTCACACCGCGGCCTGCTCCCGTTGCCTCGGCCGTGGCTTCGCCCGCACGTGCCTCCCACCGGCCCCTGCGGGAGTTCGTCCACGTCTACTCCCGGCGGCCTATCAATGGGCCAGTTCCTCCTCGACCTCTCCCACGTGGTGCTGTTCCGACACAGCCTGTGTCTAACCAACATGGTATGACCACACGTGCGAAGAGTGGGTTGCGCTTCCCGTCCTTGTACACTGCCTCGACGCTGTCTCCTATTCCTCGCTCATATCGCGGGGGCCTTGCTGATCCTAATTGGCGAGGCGCTATGCAAGAGGAGTTCGACGCCCTGTTGATGAACAGAACTTGGGATCTAGTTCCTCGACCATCGCATTGCAACATTGTGAGTGGCAAATGGGTGTTCAAACACAAGCTCAAGGCAGATGGTACTCTGGAACGCTATAAGGGTCGCTGGGTTCTTCGTGGCTTCAAACAACGTCCAGGGATTGATTTTGATGAGACCTTCTGTCCGGTTGTCAAGCCAGCTACAGTCCGCACAGTTCTGTCTCTGGTTCTTTCTCACAACTGGCCTATTCATCAGCTTTATGTCAAGAATGCATTCCTTCATGGCAACCTATCCGAGACAGTCTATTGTTCTCAGCCGACGGGTTTCGAGGATTCAGCTCATCCAGATTATGTGTGCCGGCTTAATCGATCACTTTACGGTCTTAAGCAGGCGCCCAGGGCATGGTACAGTCGCTTTGCCTCCTACATCATTCAGCTCGGGTTTGTGGAGGCCAAGACAGACACGTCGTTGTTTGTCTATCACCGGGGTGGTGACACAGTGTATCTTTTGCTCTACGTGGATGACATCATTCTTACGGCTTCATCGACTCAGTTACTTCGCCATGTCATCGATGCTCTTCAGCACGAGTTTTCCATGAAGGATCTTGGTGAGCTTCATCACTTTCTGGGTATGCATGTGCAGCGTTCTGGTTCTGGTCTTCTGCTGTCTCAGCGTCAATATATGGTGGAGATTCTTCAGCAAGCTGGTATGTTAGACTGCAAGCCTTGTGCCACGCCTGTCGACACAAATCCCAAGCTCCCTGCGGATGGTGGTGTTCCTGTGCCTGATCCTACCGATTTTCGCAGTTTAGCTGGCGCCCTGCAGTACTTGACCTTCACCCGTCCAGACATCGCATATGCTGTTCAGCAGGTTTGTCTTCATATGCATGATCCTCGAGAGCCCCATTTGGCTTCTTTCAAGCGGATTTTGAAATATGTTCGAGGCATACTTCACCTGGGACTCCTGCTGCGTCCGTCTGCTCAGTCTGATCTTGTGGTCTTCTCAGATGCTGATTGGCTGGTTGCCCTGATACCCGCAAGTCGACTTCTGGCTATGCAGTCTTTTTTGGTGACAATCTCATCTCCTGGTCCTCCAAGCGCCAGACTGCAGTTTCGCGTTCCAGTGTTGAGGCCGAATACAGAGTTGTCGCCAATGCTGTCGCAGAGGTTTCTTGGTTGCGCCAGCTTCTTGCTGAGCTGCATGCGCCTGTTAGCAGAGCTGCCCTGGTTTACTGTGACAATATCAGCATCGTCTACATGTCTGCCAATCCCGTACAGCATCAGCGCACCAAACATGTTGAGATTGATCTTCACTTTGTTCGGGAGCGTGTGCTACAAGAGCTGTTTGCGTTCTTCATGTTCCTACGAGCTCACAGTACGCCGACATCTTCACCAAGGACCTGCCGTCTTCTGTTTTCACAGAGTTGAGGTCCAGTCTGAACGTTCAGGCTGCCGACGATTAGACTGCGGGGGGGGGGGGTGTTAGACATGTATATGTGTTTGTGTGTGAGAGGGCCCAGGCGTGTGCTGTGCGCCTGGGCCTGGGTGGGCTGTGCCGCCAGGCCTACCGAGCCCTAGATTGATTAGGTCAGGCAAGGGGAGTTCCTGCCTATATATATGTAGCCTCTGTTTACTCCTAATCAATCAATCAATCTTTCCACGCAATCTTCATTGCTTTCACTCGTAGCCTAAGAGGGGGAGGGGGTGAATTATGCAAACTAAAAACCTTAACCTCAAACTCCAACTAATTTGCACAAAACATAAACTATATCATACTATCTAGATGTGCAAATAGGCTTTTCTAGTGTGAAAACCCTCATCCCAAAAGAGTTATGCAACCTATAGCCAATTCTACAAAATTCTACTCTATGAAAGTAAAGGCACACAAGATTGCAATAAGTAAATGCGAAAGCTTAAAGGAGGGATGAGAGAAAGCAAACTCTTTGACACGAGGATTTATCCCGTGGTTCGGTTAGTCACAAAGGCACACCTACATCCACGTTGAAGAACTCACAAAGAGTATTGCTTCTCGGCCACCAAGTCTCTTCCGTGAACACAATCACAGTCACCTTGGCCCCGGGTTCCACTAAGGAGGTTCTCCACCAAGGAAGGGGGTCTCCACGTCCCCCGCACAAAGATTGTCGACGCCGCTCCACACCAAGCCGGAGGGTCGTTGACGTTGCCGTCGAGTCACCAAGACTCCAAGGATGGCCGGCTCACTGAGTACAATCTTGAGCTGCTCTCAAGCATAGCACACAAAGCACACAACCTTGCTATCACACTCAAACATGAGCTATCCTAGCACTCTCACTTACAAGGATGCGCTAAACCTAAAGGATTTGATCACTAAGCACTTGGGTTGGCTTGGAGGTGTTCTTCAATGTGTCTAGGGTCTCTCTGAACTCCAGCAAGCTTCAAATGACAGGGGGAACCCATATATATAGCCCTCCAAGATGAGCTAGCTGTTTAGAGCCGTTAATCACCTTTCTGCATAGGGCGTCGGATAATCCGACATGGCTCTGAGATAGGCGTCGGATCATCCGACCCCACTAGGATTCCCCTGATAGCTGTTACGCTGCTGACGTCATTTATCCGACTTGTTCATCCGACGTTGTGCCTCTTGCTTGGTCGGATTATCCGGTGTCAACAGAGATTTGAATTCCAAAGCCAACGGCCACTGATCATTTATCCGACTATTGCTCCGACGCTCTAAATCCCTCATGTTGGATCATCTGATCCTGAAGTAAATTTTCCAACTCGAGGAACAGGCTCTCTGGTACATGATCCGAGCATTAGTCCGACCCTTCTTTGACTGCGTCGGATAATCCGGCTTCTTTGACATGTTTATCCGACACAGTCAGTTCGGATTATCCAACCCCACTGGAAATTTCCTGTTTCTTGTTCCACTTGTCCAACTCATCGCAGCGGTCATTTGTACACTCCAAATATATTCTCTCTGCTTTTTCACTGCGACTTGATATCTCTACATTGGGTTGGACACCTCTTCTCGACGGTGCATTGGACGTCTTGTCGCGACGGTGCATTGGACATCTCGTCTCGACGGTGCATTGGACATAGAGACCTAAGAAATCCTTCAAATATGATCTCGCAAACTCGTTAGTCCCATTGATTGTGTTGTCACTCGATCATCAAAATCACTCGAAACGGCCTAAATGGGGCCATGTTCGTTACAGTTCATTCCTCCAGCTAGCCAATAGACGGCTATGTTTTGTAATAATCTTTGGGCTATGTACACTTTGTAGAGGCCGGAAGTCGTTTCCATTATCTAAAAAATATGTTGATTTATGGCATAGAAAACACTGGGACAATCTTCATAGGTTTAGCACTCAATGGTTTCGCTCAAACCCATTATGTCGGCATGAGATTCAACGTATTAGCAGCTAAGACATGGCAAGATTATCAGATGTTTCCCTAGAACCAGTAATTGTAGTGAATCTGCAGTGCCAAGTTTCACAGTCCAAGTACAGCAAAGACAAGACTTCGCTGTCTGCAAACAGTATGCTTCTGGAAGATTCACCATTTTTGAAAGCTGGAATTGTCTTTGCGCCCCATGGATCTTCAGAAGACATGCTGCATGTGAATAAAACTTCTTCAATGGTGGCTATAGTTGGCGAGGAGCAAAATTGCTTGCATACAGACATTACTTTGGAACAAGTAGAGGAGATCATGCTTCCAAAGGCAATAGATTACTTCTGCCAAAATTCCGATGTGGCGATCTACCAAATGATTTGGAAGTCTAAACATGGCTCTGCACTCATGCAGGTTGAGAAGGCAAGCATGGGAACACGTAGAACAAACATGAGAATACGGAGAACTTTTTTGGGGGCTAGAAAAACTAGAGCATTTCAAGGACATGATCAGGAGCTTCGGAGTCGGACGCGTATGGTCTCTCACTTGCTCGACTTATGGGGGGCATATATGTGCCAGTTTGGCTGCAAAGTTTGCTTATGAACTGGATGCAGAAAGAACAGGAAAGGGCACTTAGCAGCGCCAAAGCAGCACCTGAAATTCTAAATCATGTTAACATAGATTGACAGGAGAAACAGGGAGTAATAGAAGAATGTAATTGGAATGTTCTATGGAACAATTTAAATGTTAAAGCTACTATTAAAAACTGCAGACAAAATAAGATTAAAGCTATAACATCATGAGGATGCTTAATGTGTGTTTCATATGGTGCTGTTGTTTTTCTCGTATGCCGGGTATTACATGGTTTTGCTTTCTTTTAGATAATATATAGAATAAAACAAATGTAAATGATCTTGTTACTACCACATATGTATATCGGCATCTCGTATTACTCCTTTTCGAAGTTGGGGCATGATATCAATGATTCATTTCCGTTTATCCATGCAAAATTTGAGCATGAGCTGTTAAAATCAAAGAGGACACTATATATAGTCTCTCATGTTATTCCCAATTGCTTACTGGACAGATTCCCGGCTTTAACTAATAAGTAGAAGAGCAGTATAGGCACCAGAGGTGACGAGATTTTCCTGAGCAAGAGAACTCAGGATGAGGCATCGGAATAGCCTCACAACAAGGAAGAACAAAGAAAAATTACATTGATTACTCCCTAGATGTTGTGTCAACCAGAAGTGCCAGGTGTTTGGCCCCCGCCGAGGCCTAGAGCCTGGCCGTTTCCTTGATTTCTTCAATGACCCTGGTCGCTGTCTTTGTGGCGTCATAAAAAACTCTTCGGTTAAGCTCGCACCAGATTGCCCACGCCACCAGGATTGCTAGCGAACGGCCCCCTCTTGCCTCCAGGCTTGTGGAGCTCCCTACCAGGTCGAAGAACTAGGAGGAAAGGTATTAGAGATATGTATACTTGTACATCAAGCCGTCTCGGCTATATATATGAAAGGTCACCCCCCACAATGGGTGTGTGGTGTTTTGCCCCTCTCGATATCTCTTTACATGGTATCAAGAATCCGGGCCCTAATTCCCTGGCTCCCAACCCCTCCGCTGCCCTAATTTCCGTGCGCCGCCACCCGGCCCGCACGGCCACCACCCCACCCGGCCGCACCGCCTCCCTGGCTGCGCCGCCCCAGGTGCCGCCTCCCTGGCCGCGCCGCCCTAGGTCGCGCCACCCCTTGGCCGCGCTGCCCTTATGCCGCGCCGCTTCTCTGGCCACGCCGCCCCTAGCGCCGATCAATCTGATCCGGCGCCATATCGACGGATCCGTCCACCTCGTCGGCGTCCAGCCCTAGCTCCGGCATCGGCACGACGCTCGGCTCCTCTGACTCCGTCCTCCCGGTCTTCATCAACCCGTCCGCGGTTCGACCTCCTCTCTCGGGAAATTTTGTGGAAAATTCCTGAACTTTTCTTGAAATCAACACGTAGTCCAACAGTACAGGTTTCAGGAAATTTACGAAGAAAACCTTATATATTCATAAAAACAACCCTCCATCATGGTTCTCTCTTAGATTTTTTTAGAAAAACCCTTGAATTTTAATTAAATCAAACCACAACTCGTTCCATCTGTTACTTCTGCAGAGCAATATTATACGTACAATTTGAACAACAAAATGCTTTGGAATCAAAAGTTGCTCAATATAGAATATGATCAAGAATTTGAAAACTAAAACTTTATTATAGAATAAATTTTAAAATTCAAAACGCTTTCGCAATTAGTTAGCACAAACGGTTACATGTGATTCGTTGTACCTATAATTTGGACACCGAAACGTCTTCGAATAAAAAAGGATCAACACAAAAGTTGTCTGAAATTTCAAAATCTACAACTTTACTATATAGCAAAGTTTTGTAAATTCAAATCGTATTTGCAATTCGTTCAACATAACATATTATTTTGCTAAAATTATAATATCATACCACCATTCTTTTATGACTTCTCATGCGACCTCCATAATAACGCGTCATATTTTAATATAACCACTACTTTCTTAAATAAATAACACATCCATTAATTGCAACATGATTTCACAAATACATTAAGTTTCTGACTAATTGTGCTCCGCCCTTTCTAATAAATTATTTTATCACTTTTTTCACCACAATAAATACAACAACAAATGTTATAACTCAATTTTGATACCCAAAATAATATACTTCTTAAACAATAGAGTCACAATAATAGAATGCTCAAAATATATGCCAAGTGCAACAGCCGGCTGCAGACCATATAACACCTATGCAGAAATAACAAAACGAAAAATTTATCTTAACTATACTGCTTAAAAAAACTACTACTACATGCATCAACTAAAATTCACATCCAGCCACAACACTACGACGTGGGATACGGCCCCGCGTAGCAAAATCACGGGCCTTTCTAGTGTCTCACTATTTAACTCATTCTATCGACTTGTCTTCTTTTTCTCCCCTCTCAAATCCTGGCCAGTTTTCCATTTGACAAAGTTGGACCTACCGAAAGCGACTTGAAGTGGAGCTATCGTAGAAGCAGTAGCTTCCCCCAAATAATTTATGCAGCAGTAAGCGATCAAATTTAGTTGAACCGGTCCCTGTGGATATGCTGTACCATTAAGGCGTTTCCACGTTAACTGAAATTCAGGATGACTAGCCTATCAACCTATGCTTCCACACGAGCTAATAATTAGAACTAATCTATACTATAATTTTTAAAGTGAGCAGATGTTTCATCTAAATTTTTTATTTGGTCCATCTTATGTCATTAACAGGTGGACCTTAGTCCAACTCGTATGCGAGTTGGACCATAGCCCTCCATTCACGACTCGATCATGTAGATCCCTATACAAAATAATGTACAGACACCTGTACGTATCCGGTAATACCAACTTTGTCCTTAGCAATGCACGTGTATGTTTACCTATATAAAATAAAGTTTATAACTAATAATTATAATTGTCTATATTTCCCTCTTTCATCTATTAAATATTCTAACAAGTGCTCTAAAATACATATTTATCATTATCTAGTTGCAATAGATTTTATTTTGTATCACACCTCCATGTATGTTTGATATATTTAATTGGACCATTTGTTTGGGACCTAGTATTCTTATCTTTTCCATCATACTTGAATATACGATAACACATATCGTGGGTAGTGTTTTATATAAATAATAACATACATATTATATTAATAAGTATAGAAATAGTAATTTGGAATTTTGTATTGGCATACTTTAATATTTTATTTTAACTATATAATTTAGAGTTTAGATTTAGGAGTTATTTTAACTTTTAATAATGACATAATTGGATAATTTATATGCAAATTAGGGGGTTATTTGCAATTTTTATAATGACATAGGTGGGTAATTTACATAAAGATTAGGGGGTTGCTTTAGATTTTTTTATAATGGCAGGGGTGGGTAATTTAGATACATGTTTAGGGTGTCACTTTATTCTATTTTCATCATGGCAGATATGGGTTAGATTCCCGGCTTTAACTAATAAGTAGAAGAGCAGTATAGGCACCAGAGGTGACGAGATTTTCCTGAGCAAGAGAACTCAGGATGAGGCATCGGAATAGCCTCACAACAAGGAAGAACAAAGAAAAATTACATTGATTACTCCCTAGATGTTGTGTCAACCAGAAGTGCCAGGTGTTTGGCCCCCGCCGAGGCCTAGAGCCTGGCCGTTTCCTTGATTTCTTCAATGACCCTGGTCGCTGTCTTTGTGGCGTCATAAAAAACTCTTCGGTTAAGCTCGCACCAGATTGCCCACGCCACCAGGATTGCTAGCGAACGGCCCCCTCTTGCCTCCAGGCTTGTGGAGCTCCCTACCAGGTCGAAGAACTAGGAGGAAAGGTATTAGAGATATGTATACTTGACTCTTACTTGTACATCATGCCGTCTCGACTATATATATGAAAGGTCACCCCCCACAATGGGTGTGTGGTGTTTTCCCCTCTCGATATCTCTTTACATGGTATCAAGAGTCCGGGCCCTAATTCCCTGGCTCCCAACCCCTCCGCTGCCCTAATTTCCGTGCGCCGCCACCCGGCCCTCACGGCCACCACCCCACCCGGCCGCGCCGCCTCCCTGGCTGCGCCGCCCCAGGTGCCGCCTCCCTGGCCGCGCCGCCCTAGGTCGCGCCGCTTCCCTGGCCGCGCCGCTTCCCTGGCCGCGCCGCTTCCCTGGCCGCGCCGCCCCTAGCGCCGATCAATCTGATCCGGCGCCATATCAACGGATTCGTCCACCTCATCGGCGTCCAGCCCTAGCTCCGGCACCGGCACGATGCTCGGCTCCTCTGACTCCGTCCTCCCGGTCTTCATCAACCCGTACGCCTCCGTCAACATCAAGACCCACATCCCCATCAAGCTCGACCTCCGGCTGCCAAACTACAACAAGTGGAACGTCTTCTTCACCGCCATGTGCGGCAAGTTCGACCTTCTAGGACACATCGACGGCACCATCACGTCCCGTCCGACTGATCCCACCTGGAATCAGCCGGACGCTTGTGTGCGCAGCTGGATGTACGGCTCCGTCTCCGATGGGGTTCTTGACCTCGCCATGGCGCCAGATCAGACCGCCCGTGCTCTCTACACGGCTATCCGTGATCTGTTCCAGGCGAACCAGGAGCCGCGCGCCGTCATCTTGAACCAGGAGTTCTCCTCCTTGTCTCAGGGTGACCTTCCCATCGAGGCTTACGCCTCGCAGCTGAAGCAGACTGCCGACGCTCTTCGCGACGTCGGCCACCCCATCTTGGATCGCCAACTGGTGCTCAACCTGCTGAACGGCATCAACCCACGCCTCGCCAACACCGCCGACATCATCGCCAACACGAGGCCACTACCGACCTTCACCGAGGCAGTGAACATGCTTCGCCTGAAGGAACTTTGCCTCGCCAACGACAACAAGGTCGCCTCCAACACTGCCCTTACTGCCTCCACGACGGCAGCCTGCACCTCTGCGTCAAGCCGTCTCGGCTATATATATGAAAGGTCACCCCCCCACAATGGGTGTGTGGTGTTTTCCCCCTCTCGCTATCTCTTTACAAAAGGTCACCTGTCGTTGTCCAAGAAGCCGGGTTGAAACCAGGACTGTGGCCCCATATGCTGATCTCAGCCCAGACGGAGCGTGAGACAGGGCAATCTATGAGGTGTATGGCCGTCTCAAGGTTTCTTAGAATAACTGGCAGAAGTAGCAATTCGGCCATTCTCTGAGAAGGGTTGTGTTTAGTTCCCCCAACTCCTCCAAATTTTCCAAACTTTCCGTCACATCGAAATCACATTAAAACATTAAATATAGCAAATGACCCATGCATAGAGTACTAAATGTAGTTAAATAAAAAAACTAATTGCATAGTTTTGATATATGTTGCGAGACGAATCTTTTGAGCCTAGTTAGCCTATGGTAGGACAATATTTACTACATACAAACGAAACGTGCTACAGTGCTTTTCGCAAACACTTTTCGCATCTTTTTGCAACTAAACACAGCCAAGGAGACGGTCAGCAGTCCACACCCTGTTCTGCAGTATAAGCCACATGAAAAAATTGCATCTCGATGGCGCCCATACTTTGCAGACCATCTTTGGGAATTGAGAAAGCAGCCCACCTTCGAACTGCATATCATACGCTGATCTTGCTGTGTAGTGTGTGTTGGTGATATGCCCAAGAGCCCATCATCACAATACGGTTTAAAGGCCCAAGTGGATATTGATCCAAGAGGGATTAGGGTTACTAATGGGCCTATGAGATAGAAGCCCATTAGTACGCCCTATATATATGAGGGAGGGGCTAGGGGGAGATGAACTAGCGGCGCCACCTCCCTAGCCGCCGCCCCTCCCTCTCTCTCGGCCGCCGCCCTTGCCGTGCGTGCGGTGCTAGCACACCGACGCCCGGCGTTTCATCCCTGTACGTGTGGACTCCGTGGAGGCGCTGCTGCGACTGCTGCGCTGATCGGCTGCTGGGATCAAGTACGAGGAGCTCGGTTCGTGGGACGTGATCGACTACTTCCTCTACATCGACGCGCGACTTCTTCCGCTGCGCTGTGCGTCTAGTGGTAACGATCTATGATCTTCTACTCGCAAGTATCTTGGGTTTATGTGGTAGTGATGCTAGCGTAGCCTACCCGTTTCCCTACAGTGGTACCAGAGCCATCTTGCGTAGTTTTTGGTCTGGATCTTTTGCATATAGGTGATATGTTGTTGTAGTAGATTGGATCTATTACTTTTGCACGGTTTGATTAGATCAATTGGTCATAAGGGGTTAAAACTGGAGCGAGTTGATTGCGCGGCATGTGACAAAAGATTAGTTTGTGTTCTTTCTCTGTTATGCATACGATATGTCCCTACCGGCTGGAATCACCATCGGGACTAACTGTGTGCATAGTCAGCAGATTGAACCAACAGATCAAGGTCATGTGTAGATGCAGTCTTCTCAAGTGCAAAGTTTGCACGGTCAAGGTGATTGACCTAGTGAAAATTGAGGCATTATGAATGGCTCGGATTTGAGGTGATGCGATCACTCTGATGAGATTTTCATAGGGATTCCATAGATGCGATCTGTGTAATTCCATGAGGTTTTCAGGGCAGCGGGACCGCCGTTGCTTTCTCGCTGTAGCGGCTTCCCAAGCGCTACTTTGGTAGAACACGTCGTACGCCTAACTTGTTTTTGCAGGGTGTGATGTGAATGGTATGGCCTCAATGTCATGTGATGATGTATGTGATGATTTGTGCAGCCTGCGTGTCGCAAGTTAACACAACCGGGTTGAGGTTGCACCATTATTGTATAACGACCTGCGTGTCGACTTGTGATGTTTGAATCCTCATGTAATTATTTCACTAGCTATTAGATGTAGTAGCTTAGTATCTTTTCATGGAGGTTTCAATCATGATGGCGATGATGATCACCACAAGACAGGACGGATGGCAATGGAGGTCACCTTGGAGCCATGACGATGGAGCCTATTGTGATGCAAGAGGCCATACTATTCACAATATAATATGATTATATGCCTATGATGTTTATTTTCCTGTCATACTATTCTTTCATGCTTTTACATATGGTGGATGCTTTAATCATGATAGAATAGCTTCCCTCAGAAAAGTTTGAGTTTTTGATGCCTTTTACCAATAGCTGCACCTATAAATTTTGATCGTTGTATGGTAGGTTTACCAAAGTAGAGTACCCTCAGCTATCACTTTTGTATAGGGTGGATGTCGGACATTCACAAGTATAGTATTGGTTTACTCAGCAAAGCTATCAAAACAGTTTTGGGCTTTAAGGCATAGGGTTGGGGCCGGGGCATTGGATGCCACCCAACAAACAAGAGTCGCATAGAGATGTGATTAGTAATTTGTTACTTACCTGTATCACTACTTTTCTAGCCGTGATGCTAAAGCTCACTAGAATTTTAGTGATTATGGATCTTGAACCACTATATGTCATTAGAGGGAAGATGACTTTGATATAGTAGGTTGTCTTTTGTTAAATCAGTTAATGAAAGTCTTTACATAAACTTAGTGCTGAAATCTTGCTTTACTTTAATGTTGTAGATCATGTCTGCCAGTAACAATTCCGCTTTCAATTTGCGTTCTGTTCTTGAGAAAGAAAAGTTGAATGGAACAAACTTTATTGATTGGTACCGCAACCTGAGAATTGTTCTCAGGCAAGAGAAAAAGGAGTATGTTCTTGAGCAGCCATATCCTGATGATCTCCCTGACAATGCAACTGCTGCTGATCGCAGAGCTTATGAGAAGCACTGCAATGACTCACTTGATGTCAGCTGTCTGATGCTCGCCACCATGTCCCCTGATCTGCAGAAGCAGTATGAGCATGCGGATGCTCATACCATGATCGAGGGGCTGCGTGGGATGTTTCAGAACCAAGCCAGGACTGAGAGGTTCAATATCTCAAAGTCCTTGTTTGCGTGCAAGCTGGCAGAAGGTAGCCCAGTCAGTCCTCATGTGATCAAAATGATTGGTTACATTGAGACTTTGGATAGACTTGGTTCTGAACTTCACCAAGACTTGGCTACTGATGTTATTCTCCAGTCGCTCCCGGCGAGCTATGAGCCTTTTATCATGAACTTTCAGATGAATGGCTTGGATAAAACATTGAGTGAGTTGCATGGGATGCTAAAAACAGCAGAGGAGAGCATTAAGAAGAATCCCAATCATGTGATGATGATTCAGAAGGGGAACAAAAAGAGGAAGCGTTGGACGCCTCCTAATCCCAAAGGTAAAGGCAAGGAAAAGAGTTCCGGTGGTGAGTCCTCGGGCTCTAAGCTAAAGCCAGCACCTAAGGCCAAATCTGGCCCTACTTCTGAAGATGAATGCTTCCACTGTCATGAAAAGGGACATTGGTCTAGGAACTGCAAGAAGTACTTGGAAGAAAAGAAGAAGAAGAAGGGAAGTGAGACTTCCACTTCAGGTATAAATGTTATAGAAATAAATATTGCATTATCTTCTAGTGAATCATGGGTATTTGATACTGGATCGATGATTCACACTTGCAAATCGTTGCAGGGTCTAAGTGAGACTAGAAGATTTGCAAGAGGCGAGTTGGACGTTCGGGTCGGCAATGGCGCAAAGGTTGCAGTGTTGGCGGTCGGCACCTACCACTTGTCTCTACCCTCCGGATTAGTTTTGGAATTAAATAATTGTTATTGCATTCCTGCTTTGAGCAAGAACATTATTTCTTCTTCATGTTTGGAAGAAGTTGGTGATTTTAAGATTGTAATTGAGAACAAACGTTGTTCTATCTTTTGCAATGGTATTTTTTATGCTCATTGTCCATTGGTGAATGGATTATATGTTCTTGATCTTGAGGATAAATCTGTCTGTAACATTAATACTAAGAGGCTTAGACCAAATGATTTGAATCCCACTTTTATTTGGCATTGTCGCTTAGGTCATATAAATGAGAAACGCATTGAACAACTCCATAAAGATGGATTGTTAAGCTCATTTGATTTTGAATCATTTGACACATGTGAGTCTTGTTTGCTTGGAAAGATGACCAAAGCGCCTTTCACTGGTCAGAGTGAGAGGGCAAGTGACTTGTTGGGACTTGTACATACCGATGTATGTGGACCAATGAGCTCAATAGCCAGAGGTGGTTTTCAGTACTTCATTACTTTCACTGATGACTTTAGTAGATATGGCTATATCTACTTAATGAGGCACAAGTCTGAATCGTTTGAAAAGTTCAAAGAATTTCAGAATGAAGTACAAAATCAATTAGGCAAGACAATTAAATTTCTGCGATCTGATCGTGGAGGAGAATATTTGAGCCTTGAATTTGGTGATCATTTGAAGCAATGTGGAATTATTCCGCAGCTAACTCCGCCCGGAACGCCTCAATGGAATGGGGTATCCGAACGGAGGAACCGAACCTTGTTGGACATGGTTAGGTCCATGATGAGCCAAGCTGATCTTCCATTGTCATTTTGGGGTTATGCTCTTGAAACTGCTGCGTTCACACTGAATAGGGTTCCAAGTAAGTCTGTTGAGAAGACAACATATGAGATATAGACTGGGAAGCGTCCCGGATTATCTTTTCTCGAAGTTTGGGGATGTGAGGCTTATGTCAAACGTTTGATGTCAGATAAGCTCACTCCAAAGTCAGACAAATGTTTCTTTGTGGGGTATCCTAGGGAAACCAAAGGATATTATTTTTACAATAAGGCGGAAGGCAAAGTGTTTGTCGCTCGCAATGGTGTTTTCTTAGAAAAAGAGTTTCTCTCAAAAGGATTTAGTGGGAGCAAGGTGCAACTTGAAGAAATTCAGGAAACACCCGAAACTGTTTCAGCACCCACTGAAGATCCACGGGATGTGCAAGATGTTGCACAACCCGTAGTTGAGGCACCAGCCCCACGAAGGTCTATAAGGGCACGTCGCGCTACTGACAAGCTCAACCTCCTTATTACGGAGGAGCGCCATGTATTATTGATGGAAAATGATGAGCCCTTGACCTACAAAGAAGCAATGATGGGACCCGACTCCGACAAATGGCTTGAAGCCATGGAATCCGAGTTAAAATCCATGCATGATAATCAAGTTTGGAACTTGGTCGATCAGATTGACAGTGTAAGACCTGTCGACTGTAAGTGGATTTTTAAGAAAAAATTAGACATGGATGGAAATGTTCACATCTATAAGGCACGATTGGTGGCGAAAGGTTTCCGACAAATTCAAGGTGTTGACTATGAGGAAACCTTTTCGCCCGTCGCAATGCTAAAGTCTGTTCGGATTCTCCTAGCAATTGCCGCATATTATGACTATGAGATATGGCAAATGGATGTCAAAACCGCTTTCCTTAATGGACATCTAAGTGAGAATGTGTATATGACACAGCCTGAAGGTTTTGTCGATCCTAAAAATGCTGGGAAAATATGTAAGCTTCAGAGGTCCATCTATGGATTGAAGCAAGCATCTCGGAGTTGGAATATTCGTTTTGATGAAGTAGTCAAAGGGTTTGGCTTCATCAAGAATGAAGATGAGCCTTGTGTTTACAAAAAGGCTAGTGGGAGCGCACTTGTGTTTCTGGTCCTATATGTGGATGACATATTACTGATCGGAAATGATATTCCAATGCTTGAAGCCGTTAAAACCTCATTGAAAAAGAGTTTTTCGATGAAGGATTTAGGAGAGGCGGCTTATATTCTGGGTATTAGGATCTATAGAGATAGATCAAAAAGGCTAATTGGATTGAGCCAAGACACGTACATTGACAAGATATTGAATCGGTTCAATATGCAAGATTCCAAGAAAAGTTTCTTGCCAATGTCACATGGCATTACTCTAAGCAAGAGTCAGTGTGCTACGACACCTGATGAGCAAAAGAGGATGAGTACGATTCCTTATGCTTCAGCCATAGGGTCGATCATGTATGCTATGCTTTGCACGCGCCCAGATGTTTCCTTTGCTCTAAGTGTTACGAGCAGGTATCAGTCAGATTTCGGTGAACCTCACTGGACAATTGTAAAGAGTATCCTTAAGTACTTGAGAAGAACTAAGGATATGTTCCTAATATTTGGAGGCGAAGATGAGCTCCTTGTAAAGGGTTACACCGATGCTAGTTTTCAAACAGACAAAGATGACTCCAAATCGCAATCCGGTTTTGTTTTCTGCCTCAATGGTGGGGCAGTGAGCTGGAAGAGTTCCAAGCAAGATACGGTGGCTGATTCGACGACAGAGGCCGAGTATATTGCAGCTTCCGAAGCTGCAAAAGAAGCTGTTTGGATCAGAAAGTTTGTTTCTGACTTGGGTGTTGTTCCTAGTGCGTCCAGTCCAGTGGACCTCTATTGTGATAATAGTGGTGTCGTTGCACTAGCAAAGGAGCCTAGAACAACTAAGAAGTCCAGACATATACTGCGGAAGTATCACCTCATCCGTAACTTTGTTGAGAGAGGTGATGTGAAGGTTTGCAAGGTGCACACGGATTCAAACGTTGCTGATCCGTTGACGAAGCCTCTCCCACAACCAAAGCATGAGGCGCACATGAGATCTATGGGTATTAGATACTTACATCAGTGATTCTAGTGTGCGTGGGGGATTTTGTGTCATGAGTATGTTTATGTAATGATAAATAATTGTTATTTGTTCCATGGATGATTATTTTACATTGATTATCAAGTATGTGACTTGTTCGTGAAACTCTTTGTTGAAAATGATATGATTCTAAATTTTCCCTAGTTTATGTCGTTGTGTGGGACAACAACGACGTTGAGACTAGCACATGCATTAATTGATGATCATGTTTCACGGATCATGGATATGGAGATATCGAATTAATGATGTGGACACATGTTGGTGAACATGGTGTTGGATTGACCCACTCAAAGACAATGTTGGGATTGTTATTTTGTATGTGCCATCAGTTGTTCTTGAGTGTTATACCTACTGAATCCTTAGACCTGAGATCGCCATTGTTTCTCACTGTGTGTAGTGGTGCATCTTGGGGCTGCTAAACGCTACTCCGTGACTGGGTAGTTACAAAAGCAGCTTACAGGTATGTCATGAAACATGGAATGGGATGTGAGCGGATCAAGATGGAATTTGCCCCTCCTAGATAACGGGAGAGATATCTCTGGGCCCCTCGAGATAGTTGGATTTGAAAGTGCATGGCCATGCCAAAGTGATTAAAGAGTTAATCATGATGACTAAAGGTTAGTTATGAATAGAATCCACTATTAGATCGAGAGAATGGTCGAGCTATCACAAAGGTGGCACGCATCTCGCTTTGAGCTTGACTGATATCGTGTGGCAAAGGGATCGGTGTATGAGTATATCTATGGTTCGGCCGATATGATCTTTATGTGTATTTGTGAGTCACTATGCCCTGCTAGGTGCCGCTATTGACTTGTGATTCGGAAATGATTTCCGATCACGACCACCTACACATGAACCTAACGGGTCACACACTTAAGGGGTTTGGAATGTTGGAAAGCTTGCATGTATGATTGTCTCTAGTGCAAGTGGGAGATTGTTGGTGATATGCCCAAGAGCCCATCATCACAATACGGTTTAAAGGCCCAAGTGGATATTGATCCAAGAGGGATTATGGTTACTAATGGGCCTATGAGATAGAAGCCCATTAGTACGCCCTATATATATGAGGGAGGGGCTAGGGGGGAGATGAACTAGCGGCGCCACCTCCCTAGCCGCCGCCCCTCCCTCTCTCTCGGCCGCCGCCCTTGCCGTGCGTGCAGTGCTAGCACACCTACGCCCGGCGTTTCATCCCTGTACGTGTGGACTCCGTGGAGGCGCTGCTGCGACTGCTGCGCTGATCGGCTGCTGGGATCAAGTACGAGGAGCTCGGTTCGTGGGACGTGATCGACTACTTCCTCTACATCGACGCGCGACTTCTTCCGCTGCGCTGCGCGTTTAGTGGTAACGATCTATGATCTTCTACTCGCAAGTATCTTGGGTTTATGCGGTAGTGATGCTAGCGTAGCCTACCCGTTTCCCTACAGTGTGTACTCCCTTGATTCAGTTCTTGTCCAAGTTATAGTGTCTGCCTACGTATTGCCCGCACTGAAAAAGGACATCCTCGATCAAATCCCAAAGATGGACAAACTCATCTAAAAGTGGCACAGCCAGATCATAAGAGACAACTCTTATCCATTGTTCCTCTGAAAGAGCTTCAGCCACCGTTCTGTTTTTCCTTTTGCTATGTTTGAAAAGCAGCGGAAAAAGCAAGGCTGGAGTGTTTCCGTCCAGCCAGCTGGACCACCAGAAACTTGTTGTTCTGCCATTGTTGACAGTGACGCGTGTGGCGGTCGCGAAGAGCGTGATGTCTACCTCATCGACTGACAGCTCCATGCCTACCCATGGCATGTCCGAATACTTCCACTGAAACCAAAGCCACCGTAACCTGAGAGCACGGCTGAAGAATTCCAGGTTCGTGATCCCCCAGCCCGCCACGCTTAATCGGACGCTGCAGTCTTGCCCAGCTCACTTTGCATTTGCCACCATGAAGTTGCTGATGTCCTGCCCACAGAAAACAGCGTCGGACCTTGTCGAAACTCTTGATGAATTTTTTTGGCGGTTTTAGTACAGTGAGTAAGTAGACCAGCAGGGAACTGAGCACCGATCTGACCAATACCCTTCTGCCCCCAAGGTTGAGTGATTTGCATTGCCAGCCAGCCAATTTCGCAAGCACCTTGTCCTGCACGTGCTGAATGCTTACTGGGCTTCATCTCTGATCTACAAAGTTCATCGATGGTGACCTTCAATTCGTACATTTATGTGTTTTCTGATCTGACACATGAGTTCCCATCAAGCTGCAAGTTCCGATTCAAGATTTGTTTATGAAAGTTTGTACTACAATCGTAGATTTGCAAGCTGGAGTACACGCAGTTTTCACTTTTGACTTTTAGCTGAACTGGTAAACACTTTTGACTTTTGAAAGCTGCTGCCTTGTGACCATGAGGTCACGAGTTAAGTCCTTGTCCTCGTACCCAAGTGGTCGAACCCTTCCTTGGATTCTGCGCAAGCGGGAGCTATATACACTGGGCTGTCCTTTTTTACTTTTAGCTGAACTGGGCCAAGAGAAAGTTAAATCGACTCAGCCTGGTTCGCCCTGGCCCGGCCCAGCGCCACACTGCCTGGCAATTGGCAAACGAGCAGCTCGCCGGGGATGTCGCCAGGGACCAAGGAAACGGCGGCGAGGGTGCCCGGGCGAGCAGAGTGAGGAGGACGAGCTGCCGGAGATGAGGGCTGAGGCGCCGCCCATTCCCGCGGTGCGGAGGCCCAGTCGACCTGACGTGGTAATTCCTAATCCTCTGCCCTGGGACTTCGGAGAGACCGAGAGAGGCTCGAATTAGAGCAGAGTAGTTTCAGTCAATGATGCGATTAAAGGAGACTACGCGATCCGACTCATCCATGACGCTTAAATCTAGCAGTTTGTATCTGCAATCTAGTATATGCAGGTATCTTACTATTACTAATAGGAGGTTTTTTAGAGCTTTCATATGAAGCCACCTAGGATCCTATGTGGACACTCTGAAAAAATAGAGAAATCATATAAATTCTCACAAAAATTAGAAACATTCAGCCATCAATCCAACAACTCTGATTATAATAACCATTGGATTTGTTATCTTTTCTAATAAATTACACACATTTGCCATTATGAAAATAGACTAAAGTAACCCCCTAAACATGTATCTAAATTACCCACCTCTGTCATTATAAAAAAATCTAAAGTAACCCCTAATCTTTGTGTAAATTACCCACCTATGCCATTATAAAAATAATACAAATACCCCCCTAAATTTGTATATAAATTATCCAATTATGTCATTATTATTATAAGTTAAATTACTCATAAATATGAATCTAAATTATATAATTATAATAATATATTAAAATGCACCAATATAAAATTTTAAAATTACTATTTCTATCATTATTAATATTATTTATTTTATTATTTATATAAAAATACTAACCACGATATATGTCACCATATATTCATGTATGATGTAAGAGATAAGAATACCAATTCACAAACAAATAGTTCAACTAAATATATATTGAATAAATACGGAGGTGCACAAAATAAAATCTATTATAACTAAATAATGAATATATATATTTTAGAGTATGTGTTAGAATATTTAATAGATGAAAAGAGTGCGAGATAGACAATTATAATTATTAATTTTATTTTTATATTAATTCTAATAAGCCCGTGCGGAAGCACGGATTGATAGACTAGTTGCAAACCAATTAGGATAGCACATGCAAAAGCATGCAGCTACAAAGAATGGCACGACAGTAAATTAAACAGGAGCATTGTAACCGTCAAACAAATGCCATGACTAAATTTAGAATATCTGTTTGCTTCCTCCACAAGCATTTGCCTTTCATAGGCCAAGGCTTCGTTGAATTCTGTGAGAACCACCCAATTTAATACTATTTTAAGCGAACCGCTAGTCATTATCATCCAGATGATAGTTAACACATGCTTGCCAGTTACCAGAGAGCGTGCCACGTGTTACCCCACATCTAGAGACACGAATAAACACGCCGTTCACCCAAAGTAATGTTAAATCCGGTAGTCCTGATATGTGTTCCAACATACACCCAGAATCAACATATGCACATACTATTTATAATAGAATACATCGTCAATAATCCACAAAGAGGAGTTTTACATTACCAGAGTTCGAAACTCAAAATTACAAATTCAACATAGGAAGGTTCAAACTAACCTCCATTACAAGCCTTGGGCTCACGAAAGCCATATTATACAAAAACTTAAAGTTTATTATATTTACATGCTCTCATGGAGTTCTGCTGCGCTAGAAATACTAAAAGATAATGGTGTCTTGCTCAAGGACACCATCACAGCCTCAACGACATACTCCACCCCCGCACCTGGATCGGCGGGGTAGAAGTGGCCAAACACCACTTCTGATTTACCTGCAACTAGGTTTAGAAGCAACTTGAGTACAAAGATACTCCGCAAGACTTACACGATTCAATAAACAAGGATCATGCAAAGGCTCAAGTAAAAAGCTTTAGGGTTAAGTGATTATTGCATAAGCATGAGCTGTTTAGACTATCACCTAGCAAACTTAATTAATCTTGCACAACCCCAAATAATTTTAGTTGATTAAGAGATTACATAACATACAATAGATCATCGATATGACATGACTTCAAAGTCAACAATACCGAAACTCTCTATGAAGAATTCGACGAACCAAGAGCTTGCTCATATCCGAGAGCGCGGCAATTCGAATTGATTATAACCTTGCAAGGGTGTACTACTTTACCCACACGACGCGAGGACCATGCGACTCACCCAGCCGATCACGCCGGGCAAGGGGGTACTCACGTCAACCGTTCCCAACAAGGCTTAACCATTGAGGGTACGCCTAGCTTGCGCGTGGAGTAACTTAGGTCCACCGGGGACACCTCTAAACTTTCCTACACATCGCCTCAGTCCACCCGGGGACACCCCTAAGCCTCCCTACATAGCCCGTTGGCCACGCATCTGGGACCGGGCCTCAATGATCAAGTCAAAGAAGGTAATTGGCTCATCCGTACTATTATATTGGATATGTGGTAGCACGGAAAGTTGCTCAAGGCTGATGGCATCCACGTACGGTCCTTAAATGATCCAAGCAGACTATGCCCATGACTTCATTCTCTAGGCCCTACCATTCCACTCGAATCTCGATACTACCACTTCACTAACCACTAAAACAAACCAGTGCGATCAAGGGTAACTGGTAAATGTGATACTCCAGCTGTTCTTTCTAGTAAGTTAGTTGAGTATTCTAAGCAGAGCTAAGCATCTATTCAAATTAAGTTATTAACTGACTAACATGTGCCAGGGACATGGTTAAACAATTCAAGGAAGGATAGTGCATCAAAGTAGGTACAAAAATGCAATACATACATACTATACATATATAGCCCATCAGTACCCAAGTGGAATAGCTAAACTAAATCAGATTAAATAGGTGAAAGGAATATGCTTAGCTGCTTGCCTTAGTTAACTTCGGGCTTGACTAGAAATGGAACTCCGGGTTCAGGCTCAACGGACTCGGCGGGCTCCACGGGTTCGACCTTCGACGGTTCGGTCACTAAAATGCATGAATGCGATGCAAGAATTAAGAAATGAACTTACACCACAAACATAAATTATGGAATAATTTGAGAATGCAGAGTACATTACAAAGAACCCATGAAAATTGGTTTTGCAGCAAAGATATTTTCCTATAATTAACCATGAATATGCCAATTTTCAGCTACTCTAAACAAAATAAATCAGAAAAGGCTTGCAAACTTATCTAAACAAAACCAAGAAAATTATCATAAATACTAGGCATGAAAGAAAGCTATAAAAAACAAGTTTCACCATTTTTCCACTTTCCATCAAAAAGTTATGCAATAAACCATATTTTGGACAGCAAGCACGAGATCGAGATAAAACCCTACAAACAGCAAGGAAACATATGAGTAAGTTGCACCACTAGAAAGAACATTTCACAAGGAACCTAACAAAATTTAGTTTGGAATTTCTAGAGCAATACACAAATAAATAAGCATTTTAATCACTTTTGCAAGATAAAACTAAAGATAAATCTACAGCAAAGTGACATGCAAAACAACATTTTCTTGAGTAGATCTAAGCTATAGGAATCCAATAAAACAAGTTTCACATTTTTCAAAGTTATACACGAATTTCTATGTATTTTGCAAAATTGCAGATATACTAAACATCACAAAACCTTAGCTAATTGCTAGATCCACCCGGATCCCACACCATTAGGCGCTGACAGGTGGGGCCTAGGGCCAGCGGCCCACCCCAGGCCGGGTCAAGGCAAGCTGCGGCCTTGACCGCGGTGTGGATGCGGCCACGGCGCGCCGGTGCGCGTTGTGCACTCGGCCAAATGGAGTGGTTCCAACTCTTTTTCTTCTTCCCAACTTTGTGAGCAACCACTTTGCCATTGGTCTTCTTTTTTATCACATAGGAGGTGCAATTGCTTTTGTTCCTTCAGTTGGGCTTGGTGTAGATGAGAGAACTCTTGATTGTGAGCTTCTTCTTGTTCTTCTCATCCAAAAGCTTCTTCCTTGGTTGAGGGCACTTGTTGGACTTGTGGCCTTCTTTGTGGCACTTTGACCAAGTCACGGTGGACCCCTTCTCAAGCTTCTTCGCCATGTCTTCACGGTTATCTTGAGAAGGTTGGACATTGCTCTCTATGCCTTTGCCCTTCAATATATACAAGTCCTTCATGAGTCTTTCCACTTCTTGCTTGAGCTCATCATTTTCTTTGGCAATGAGATCATCACATGATTCTACAATAACATTCTCATAGCATTTCTCATTACAATGGTTAGAGCAAGAATCATCGATTAAATCAATGCAAGAAGTTGAAGCATCTACCCTAGAGATAGGAATTGCACAAGGGATAGTTTGCTTCATTTCCAAAGAGTCATCAGTATCATTAATGCTCTCAAATTTTAATTTGAGCTCTCCATGCTCAGTGCTAAGCAATTTGAATTTGCACATCAATTTTTCAAAATTTGTAGCAAGAGAAGCATTTAGATCATTGAGAGCATTAAGGTTTTCAATTTTTTTGATTGCTTCTTAATGATTTTTTGGTGCTCAGGAACAAGGTCAAGAAGTTCATCAATTGAAGGAGAGTCGGAGTCATCATCACTTACATCGCTATCCATACCTTTGGCCATAAAGCAAGTGTTGGATGACGATCACATGCGGGTGGTGAATTTCTTGTTTGATTCATCACTTGAACTTGCACTTGATTCTTCACCACCGCTTACCCATTCACCAAATACGGCATAAGATTCATGCTTAGGCTTCTTCTCCTTCTTTTGCTTGTTCTTCTTGAACTTATTCTCAACTTTCATGAGTTGATGGTGAGGCCCATCTTTGAGGAAGACCATATACCCCATTGAGTTGATTTCATTCAAGAATTTGTTCATCTTTTTTACTTTCTTGTAGAGGTTGGGGTGCATTGGCTCTTTATCATCACTTGAGGAGCTTCTTGCATCCTCTTCTTCCTCATCACTTGAGCTACCATCTTCTTCAACTTCTTGAGTTGCTTGCATGCAAGTGCACTATGTGTTGGTGAAGAAGATGGCGTTTTTGTCTTGATGTCATTGCAAAGCTCATGGGCAATCACCTTGTTGAGGACTTGATTTGGTGTCATTGTGGTGAGATCTTTTTCATATAGAATTGTTGTCACCAAATCATAGTCCGGCCTTTCGAGTGAGTGAAGGATCTTGCGAATGAGTTCCAAATCTTCAATTTGCTTCACACCTAAGGAATTAACCTCATTCACAAGAGTATTCAATCGTGAGTACATAGATTCGGCATTCTCATCATCAAGTTGCTTAAAGCTATTAAGCTTATCCATGAGAACATGATATCTTTCATTGGCAACATCCTCCGTGCCCTCATAGTTCTTGATGATAGTTTGCCATAGTTTTTTAGCATTTTCACAAGAATAAACACAATTGAACACATTATCACTAAGAGAGGACAAAATTATGTATTTTGCAGTGACATCATATTGCTTCTCTTGTTGACCATTATTTTTTATGCCTTCACTCACAACTCTCCAAATATTTAGTCCCGTCGCTTGGAGATGTGCTTGCATTAACACCTTCCATCGTTGGAAGCCAGTGCCGTCGAACCATGGAGCGGGTCTAAAAGGATCCATCCTTTCCCACTAAGAGCTAACTCACTAGGCGGTGAAACCTACCGATCTAATGAGCCGGTAAACACAAATTTGCCAATGGAATTGGCTTTCTTTATGAGAGAAGTGAGAACCTAGCTCTGATACCAATTGAAAGTGATCGGGTACTCTAGCCTAAGAGGGGGGATGGGGTGAATTAGGCACTATTAAAACCTTAACCTATGGCTCCAACTAGTTTGCACAAAACTTAAACTAGATCAAGCTATCTAGATGTGCAACTACGGTTCACCTTAGTGTGAAATCCTCATCCCAAAAGAGTTTTGCAACCTATAGCCAATCGTAGCAAGATACTACACTAAGAAAGTAAAGGCACACAAGTTGCAATATGAAATGCGGAAGCTTAATGGGAGGGATGAGAGAAAGCGAACTCTCGACACGAGGATTTATCCCGTGGTTCGGATTGCCACAAAGGCGCCCCTACGTCCACGTTGTTGAAGCACTCACGAAGAGTTTCGCTTCCCGGCAATCAAGTCTCTTCCATGAACACAATCACGGTCACCTTGATCCCGATCTTCACTAAGGGAGATTGCCCATGAAGGAGGGGTCTCTGTCCCCCACACAATGTCGTCAATGCCGCTCAACACCAAGCCGGAGGGTCGTTGACTTGCCGGCGAGCCACCAAAGCTCCAAGGATGGCCGGCGCACCAAGATACAAGGATGGTTCACTCTAGGACCACAGCACAAGGATCTAAACCTTGCTTGATCACTCACTCAAGAGCTAACCTTGCACTAACACTCACAAAGCTTGTGCTAAGGACTAATGATTTGATCTTTATGCTCTTGGATGGCTTGGAGATGTTCTTGGGTGTGTGTGGGATGTTCAACAACTCCAGCAAACTTCAAATGGCCGGGGGAGCTCATATATATATATATATATATATATATATATATGCCTCCAAGTCGAACTAGCCGTTTGTAGCCGTTAGCAGCTTTCTGCGTAGGCATCGGAACATCCGGTGCATAGTGCATCGGTTCCTATTGCGTTGGCGTAGGAAGCTGAAGCGTGCTGCTCAAGAGTGTGATGACATGCTACACAAATGCAAGCAAAGAATCTTAGAAGATGAACAAATGGAACAGGAGGTAAAGAACTCCTCCCTTCCTAACCGTATTGTGCATGCTACAAAGTCATTTGTTTCCTCCGTCCTTAATGGCAACAATAATGAGGTGAGCAGATCCATTGCTCAAAGATTTGAGTGGTATGCAGATGGTGCTAGTGAGTTTCTGAAATTCATAGAGCTTGGTGGCACACCACGCTGCCACATGCGCTTTGACTCCCTTGTCAAGAACCTTTTTGCAGGCAAGGAACTACATCATAAAATCGTTCGAGGAAACAAGTATCCATCCTATCAATTATGGTTGGTGCCGATTCGTACTTCAATGTACGGAACCACTGTTGGCCTGACATTTGTCCAGTATGATGGTACACCAGAGGGTAATATTTCATTTACTTTGGCCGTACAACTCTCGAAGAGTACAGACATATTTGGGATCGCAATTAAGTGCTTGCAGTTTTTTGCCCCTCATTTCAAGTGTACATTTGAAAATATTAGGAATGAACTTTCTCAACTGCCCACTCAAGACTTCTCATGGGGGCCAACTTTTTATTCGTACCATAAGGAACACTGGGGCATATTCAGCAGCTTCATGTCTCAGTGGGTTCAGCCAAACCCATTTTGTTGCAAGCAGCATGACCAGCATGAGGTTGGACATTTTAACAACCTATATATGCCAGGATTATCAGAAGTTTTGCAAGAACCAGTAATTAGTTTTAACTTGCAGTGTCAAGTCTCAATGTCTGTTTGCAGCAATCAGAAGACTTCACTGTCTAAAGACATACTTTCGATGCAAGACTATTCATATCTGAAAGCAGGAATCATAATTGTGCCCCATGGCTCTTTAGGGGACATGCTACCAGCGAATAGGAATTCTGAAATAGCGGCAATAGTCCACAAGGAGCAACATTGCTTGCATATAAACATTACCTTGGAACAGCTGCAAGAGATTATGCTGCCAAAGGCAATAGATTACTTCCACCAGAATGCCGAAGCGATGGTTTACCAAATTATTTGGAAGTCTAAACATGGTTTTGCACTCATTCATGTTGAGAAGCCATGCATCAGCACACGGAGATCAAGCATGAGAGCACATAGAACTTCTGGGATAGCTAGTAAGAGAAAGCTATTGCAAGGGCATGATGAGGAGCTTATTAGGCATTGGATACGTGCCTGTCAGTTGCTCGACTTATGGGTTACACATATTCCTGTCCAATTCCAAAGACCGCTTAAGAACTGGGTGCGGAAAGAAAAGGAAATTTTGTCAGCATCACCGCAGAAGCACCTGAAATTCTACAAAATGCAACTTGTATGCACATGTGAAACAAGATAATAAAGGACTTGAAATAGAATGCAGTAGGGAAGATAATACAACCTAGGAGAAAATCTGGAACTACAACGGCAAGCAGAGGAAAGCTGTAGCATGAAGGTGTTAAGCATCCCAATAGTTAGAAAGTAGTGAAGTACTATGCTTTACTTTTTTTCTACAATTCTTGGGAGAGTTGTGTGTCATTTCATTAATAAAGAAGAAGAGCATAAATAAAAACAACTACAACAGCTGGGACCTAGCAGAAGTCCTATGCTCTCCATTAGGAACTTGTGCAACTGGGCCACTTGTTCTTCGTTTCAATTTGTGTGCCTTGCATGTATGATGTTGTTTAGTTCTCACTTCTCACTAGTTGAGTATATACTATATACACCGATGATAATAACTCAATTACATAGGAAGTCTTAATCTAAAAATTACGCATGAAGTTGCAGTTGCTCAGTAACTTTACCCTGAAGCAACGGAGACACACTGACAGAGCAGGCTATGCCGCGGAACCTGAAGTTCTGGCGCCCAACTCACCGTTGCCCGCACCCAGTCGACACCTGCATCCACCACGGTGCCACGTCCGGCGCGGTGGTGGACGCCACCGCATTCTCGTCAACCTGAAGCTGCGGCGCCCCTTTGTCGCCGTGCAATACATCGCCTCGCATCGGATTTGAGATTTGGGTATTCAATATTTTCAAAGGCCAAAAATTTTTTTGCCTGCCGCCGTGCGTTGCGTAGCTCCCAGAGCCGCAGGCCGCTCGCAGCTCATCGCAGGCAGTCGTCACCCGCCATGCCACTAGAGTTCGCTGTCGCCGGCCAGAAGCGGAAAGGAAGCGGCCACGAGGAAAGGGGGAGTGGAATCATGATGGATAGAACAGGGACCTGGAGGTTGGTGCCAGTTGGACCGTCGTGAGAGGAGTAGGCCATTTGAGCCCAAGAGGCAATATGAGATTGGAAAGTTTATTTTATGATGTTAGATCATCGCTAAGATACACCTTAAAAGTTATTCTAATTACAAATTTAGAATTTCAGTGAATATCTCTTTCCAAAAGTTCTCTAAAACCAATCCCTCAAGATAGAAACATCCTAAATCATCTCTCTCCCTTCTAGGTATGTGAAACAAAAAGCCACACCCTATCCCAAATACTTGCCATTTTAAAATCGAATCTTAGACCTTCAACCTTCAAATTTGTGGGTCATGTTTCCTAATATGTCATGGTTCAAACAATATAATATTCATTTTGAAGAAACTGTTGTAGGAACACAATAATAAAGGATATCCTGTATAAGGAAACTGCCATGGGGACACGATAATAAAGGATCAGATATCCTGTATAAGGAAAATGTTGTGCGGACACGATAATACATGGAGAAATCATATTTAGGATGACCCTCTATATAGAATACAATAAGTTAGAGACTAGAATTTAAGAATTATTTTAGAGAGTGTGTGGGTGTCTATATATATATATATACTAGGGCCTAGGCCCTACCCTGCTCGCACCTCAGCAGAGCACGTCAGTAAACAGGCCTGGCAGAGGTGGCCCACCACATCATAGCCACACATGGACACACCCTCCTTCCAAATATCATACTAAAAAATATACTGATGATTGTACTTTGTATGATGAACTTGTGCATAAAAAAATATGCAAGAAACATTTCTAATAAAGATAACAATTTTATAGAAGTTGTGCTAAAAAAGTATCCTCCAGAAATTATTTGAAAAAACTATGCATTATAATTGCACATATTGTAAAAGTTATGCTAAAAAATCATTCTTCATAGAGTTGTTAGGAGAGACTATGCATAAAAGTAATGTGTATCGTAAAAGTTATGATAAAAAATTATCTTTTAAAAGTTGTGGGTAAAAAAAAGTTATGCGTAAAAGTCTTGTCTACATGTTATAATTTTCCAAAAAACAAGTTGGGGAAAAAATTTCCAATAAAGGAAAGACACCTGCTGTTGGAGATGGAGCACTAATAGCGCTCCTGGCGCGCATGTATAGTTGGCCGTTTAGCATGCGGCCCGTGGGCTAGCCCGGAGCAAATTTTTTTTGCCCGGCCTAGGTATGGCATGGCTGGCCTAATCGTGGTGCGGGCCTCAGGCCATGCCTAGGCTGGCTTCTCGGCACGCCGGGCCGGCAGGCACAACCCATTTAGATCCTGCCCAAAGTAGCACTATGGTTCGATATGGGCCCGCTTGGCCCAAATCAGCCCATGACGACCTGGGCCGACTACCCCTGTATATAACCCCCCCAGCTGCCCCCACAAACCGTAATCTCCGACCCCCCCCACCCATTCCAATCTCTCTGGCGGTCGCCTCCGCCCCCACGCCCCCAACTCCCATTCCTCTCCCGGCCGCCCTTTGTCCCATCTCCGGTTGGCGTATCTACACCTCCGGCCAGCGCTGCGCCTCCCACGCCATCTCCTCCCGCTCCGATCGCCAGATCTACATTGCGGGCCTATGTTCTCACACATCCAACACTCCACTCTCCGGATCTACGCAACCAGACGTTGTGCCACGCGCGAGCCGGTGGGCCGTCTCCTACTCTCATTCCTCTCCATTGCTTTCTGATCTGCGGATCTACACCGAGCACACCACCACCTTATCACCTCCCCCTGTCTCTGGTCGACGGATCTATGCCACAACCCTAGCTTGTTGTTGCCCTCTTCATCTCTGTTGGCCGGACTGCGGTGCTCCGACGGTGTAGGTACGCCAAAACCCTAGATGTCTGTCTCTCTTCATTGTCTTATTTCTTGTCTGACCCTTTGTCCTCTTCACTCCCGTAGGTTTCTAGCCAATGGAGCCTCCATCGAGCTGCTGCAGCTCCGTTGAGGGACTGAAGGCCGACGACAACAATATTTTGTGATATTTGAAATATTTGTAAAATTTGAAGCTGAAAAGGGGGTATTTGATAGGGTGGGCTAATGGGCCAGCATGAGCACGGCAGGCTTAACAAAGCCATTTCGGGCCAACGGTCAGCACGGCATGCCTAACACACTATCGGGCTGTGCTTGGGCCACATGGTCAGCCCGTGGGCCAGTATGGCACGACACTGTTACTAACCAAGCCCTAAACAGGTTCGGCCGAATAGTGCCCGGACTAGGCCGCCCATTTGGCCAACGATACGCGCACGTGCCAATTAGCTGAACAGAGGGGTCGTGGCCTCGCCAGCGGGCTCTTGGCTAGCCGGCGGGCGGCCTTACCACCGCGTTCTGAAATGACTATTATGTAAAAAACAAAAACTCCATTAGAAACCTTTGAAAAGGCCGTCAGACTCAGACATCAATTTGACCGCACGATGACACTCGTGCGAAGTAGATGAGAGATGGCGAGCCACGACAGTTTGGGGTTAACCAGGCATTCAGACTTTCATTAATTGAGTTGCTCTGTCTGATTATTTTTCACCTTACGCAACCTCACAGTCCAAGGCGTGTGGCAACTGAAATTCAACATGACGTTACTTTTGTTTTCAGCTTCTACCAATGCACGAGGCACAGAACTACCCATCTGATGACGGAAGGGAAGAACAACAATCGACCAAATAGTGTATGAGATTCGATACCCTGTGGCCTGTGCATTGGCTTACACATGAATTTGCAATAGCTCAGTCACTTCACCCGGAAGAAGAGGAGGCAGAGCACGCCATGCCGCTCGAACCTGAGGTTCCGATGCCCCCCTCACCGTCACTGTGCCCCCCGGCCGACACCTGCATCCACCACGGTGCCACGTCCGTTGAGGTCGTGGACGCTGCCGCATTCTCGTCAACCTGAAGCTCCGGGATGTTGCCCTTTGCTGCCGCGCTATGCATCGTCTCGCACCTCATCACTGCAAGTCAGTACGGACACGCCCGGCGGCGGCTGCCCACCACACTAGTCACACACCCCTCCTTCCAAGAAATCTGAAAATCTGACACCAGCAGGCTGCCACCGCGGCACCACCTCCCGCTCGTCCAACGTCACGGCGCCAGTCAGACTTGGACGCGGAACTGGGAAGGCAGAAGTGGCAACAATTGGTGCCAATGCAGGCGGCGGCGGGTGCCTCGCCGGCGCTCCGAACGTTTTCTCCAGACCATTCTCTCCGGACACGGCGACCAGGGGCGGACGGTACACCAATTACCGTCCGGGAGAGGATGGTATTTCATATACCGTCCACCCCTGGACCAGCCGAGAGCCGTTCGATCCTCAACCGACGATCGGGATGACGATCAGGATGCACCCGATTCGTACTCCAGCGAAGCAAACGGGCTCCCAGCCCCCCGCGCCCCCGCGTCGAGTCGTCTGGCGCTGCCTCGCCGGCGGCGAGCTCCCGAGCGTTACGTGCCACGAGCCGGTGTTGGTTCAATCCGGCCTGAAAATCACGATTGCTTCCGGGCAAATTTGTACGCTTTGATCGATCTTCCCTCTGCAGACCCTCCTGAGCGTTGTTCGGTTGGATGCTGCCGCCATGGCAAGCTGGAGCAGGACATGCATCCGGAACGTTGCAAAAGCTTTTGTTTTGGTGGCCGGAGCAAACTGAGAATGACTGAACAACACCCAAGTTCTCCATTGCAATTTGTAAGCATGTTCTTTCGAAAAAAAAATTGTAAGCATGGCATGGAAATCGCTCCTGAAGAACTGCAGAAATGAAAACAATTTACATTTACTTCATCTTGCGGTAGTTGAGAGGCCACAAACTGCAAGTTCAATAACGTATTTTTCCTTCATCTGATACAGCTTCTCAAGGACGAAGACTTTGTTGGTTCCTTGTCCACTGATGCGTAGTAGATGTTCCGAGCTTAATTCAATCTTTTCCTCCAGTCCTTGTCAGTAATCCAAACAAATTAATATACAGATGCAAAACACATTGAAATGCAGAAGACTTTGTGGCGACTTGAAGTGAGAAAAACACTCGTTCATAATCAGTTCACTTTTTCCTTTCTAATCTTGGGCGTCAGCGACACTCACTCACTCCCCCTTAAGTTATCTTACCTCGCACCATTAAGCGAACTGGCGTGTTAAGCACGGCATGGAAATTATTGCTGCAAACTAAGAATATTTGAATATTTGCTGCTAGTGCCCAGTGACATGTGGCGGACTGGCGGTTCATTCATCCATTAGACCAATTCCTTGTTCACCAGATCTTGGAAGCAATCTAACCACTCTCGCATGATGACGACAAGAATCTTGAAGTGCAGATTCTCACGTTGCTCCGAAGTCAATAACAAACATTTGTCTGACGAAGTCAAGTCAAAGTATAATACTCATTTAGTAAAAAAAATTCCCATATATATGCCAAAGTCCTCCCCACCCTCAGTGTCATACTCTTTATCTATTGAACTCGTCTAACGTGGCCATCACTTTCTTCTCTTTAAGTTCTCATCTTCCCTTGCAGTAAGCAGGTTTACTCTCTAGACACTGGATAGGTGTCTACCTCCTCCATGCCATTCAATTGGAGGTAGGTTCTTGCAGCTGTGCTAAGCTAAAACTTGCTTGTTGTCCAAAGTTCATATATCTCATCTCTCATATATTTTTGTATGTTATATTTTCTGTACAGGGAAGGAATACTGCTTGAAGTCTAATGGCAGAGAAAATCAGTTCTGCAGTTGTCCAGGAGACAGTCAGCCAAATCCTATCTGGTCTCGTTCAAAAATATGAGGAGAAAGAATCAGATGCCAACAGAAACTTGGAGAGGCTAGAGATGGCTCACATCAGGCTTGAGGCAGCTCTTGAGACATCTAATAAGTGGCAGATCACTGATGCATCCTTATTGCGCTGGCGTATGAAGCTGAAGCGTGCCGCTCAGGAGTGCGATGACACGCTGCACAAATGCAAGCAGAGAATCCTAGAAGGCAAACAAATGGAATGGGAGGTAAAGAATTCCTCCCTTCCTAACCGTATTGTGCATGCTACAAAATCATTTGTTTTCTCTGTTGTGAACCGCAACAACAATGAGTTGAGCAGATCCATTGCTCAAAGATTTGAGTGGTATGCAGATGGTGCTAGTGAGTTTCTGAGATTCATAGAGTTTGGTGGCATGTCCCGCCGTCACATGCCCTTTAACTCTGTTATTCAGAACCTTTTTGCAGGAAAGGAGCTACATCATGAAATCGTCCGGGGCAAAAACTATCCCTCCTTTTTGTTATGGTTGGTGCCGACCCGTACTTTAGAGCATAGAACCAGCGTTAGCTTGACATTTGTCCAGTACGATGGTACACCAGAGGGTAATATCTTTGTTGGTTTGAGGGTACAGCTCTCGGAGAGTACAGACATATTTGGGATCGCAATTAAGTGCTTGCAGTTTTTTGCCCCTCATTTCAAGCGTACATTGGAAAATATTAGGAATGAACTTTCTCAACTGACTGCTCAAGACTTCTCATGGGGGCCATCTTTTTATTCATGCCATAAGGAGCATTGGGACGAATTCTACAGCTTCACATCTCAGTTATCCCGGCCAAACCCATTTTGTTGCAGGCAGCATGGTCAGCACGAGGTTCAACGTTATAGTAACCTAGATATGGCAGGATTATCAGAGGTTTTGTTAGAACCAGTAATTAATTTTAGCTTGTATTGTCAAGTCTCAATGTCTGCTTACAGCAAGCAGAAGATCTCACTTTCTGAAGACATAATTTCTATGCAAGATTATCCATATCTGAAAGCAGGAATCTCCTTTGCACCCCATGGTTCTTTAGAGGACATGCTGCCTCTGGGTAGTAGTTCCGAAAAAGCAGCGATAGTCCACATGGAGCAAAATTGCTTGCATACAAACATTGCCCTAGAACAGCTGGAAGAGATTATCCTGCCAAAGGCAATAGATTACTTCCACCAGAATGCCGAAGCGATGGTTTACCAAATGATTTGGAAGTCTAAACATGGTTTTGCACATATTCATATTGAGAAGCCATGCATGAGCACACGGAGATCAAGCATGAGAACACGGAGAACTTTTGGGGTAGCTAGTGAGAGAAAACTATTGCAAGGCCATGACGAGGAGCTTATTAGGCATCGGATACGTGTCTGTCACTCGCTTGAATTATGGGTTAAACATGTGCCTGTACGACTGCAAAGATCGCTCATGAAATGGGTGCGGAAAGAAAAGAAAATTCTATCAGCAGCACCGCAGCTATACCTGAAATTCTAAATAATATAACTTGGATGCACACAAGAAACAAGATAATAAAGGACTCAAAATAGCATGCAATAGGGAAGATCTCCGATGCAACCTAGGACAAAATCCAGAAATACAACGGAAAGGGGAGGAAAGCTAGCTATAGTTAGGAAGTAGCTAGTGAAGTACCATGCTCTACTTTTTCCTACATTGCATGAGAGGGTTATGTGTCATTTCATTAATAAAGAAGAATTGCATAAATAAAAACAACCACAACAGCTGGGACATTGAAGTCCTATGTTCTACCTTAGGAACTTGTGCAACTGTAGCACGCCACTTATTCTTGGTTTCAATTTGTGTGTCTTTCATGTATGATGTTGTTTGGTTTCTCACCAGCTGAGTATACGGTGAGGACAACTCAATTACATAGGAAAACAGACTGCGCTGTGCATTCATGAGGCATAGACTTAGTGTACGATCTGAGGGACCGAAGCCGGCGACCAGAGGGGGGGTGAATGGGAGCCGATCAAAATTTCTTCCGAAATCGATCCGTCGGCCTATGTCCCAAAATCACCGCAAGCCCTTGAACCTAGGTCAGCGAGTATAGCTACGGACAAACTATCTCGAAGCAGAAGACCCAGGTCGCAGCACGGAAGCAAAGCGAGTCGAAACGATGCAAAGCGCAGAACTGGACTGCCGTGACCGGTCAGACCGGTCGCTCCCAGACAGCCCGCCAACAAAGCTCCAAATGTCAAATCTCGAGCAAACGAAGTCCAAATCCAACGAAACTTGGAGGAAAGCTTCGCATCTACCCCATAAACATATTCCCAAAAGATCTTTCCCAAAAGAATAGCAAGTCGTGAGAAATTAAGGATAGATCAAAGAGAATTGGGGTTTTCTCAAGAACCCAAAAATCTCAATCCGTGAGAACTTGCGATTCCAGCAGGTTTGGCACTAGGCTAGATAGATTAGAATCATCACAACGAGTCCATCAAACCATGAATTCACGAGCTTGATTCCTCTAAACACGAAACATCCCAAAAGAGGAGAAATCAGGACCAAAACGCAAAGGAGAAGGGAGAGGACGAGTACTCAGCACACAAAGGTGAATCTCAACAGGATTTCATTCATAAATTTCGGAGGAATTCACCTATACAAAGCTAGAGCCATCCGGCCATCATCCACCATCTAAATTTGAGAGATTAGCTATACCTAACCCTCTTTTGCGTTGGAGTTCTTGGCCCTAACCTAGAGCAGGGGCTGGGAGAAGGAAAAACCCCGAGAAAACAAAAGACTCAAGAGACTCACCCACCCACGGGCTGGTGGGGGGTATTTATACCCGGCTGCTGCGGCTAGACCGGTCTGACCGGTCCAGGGGACCGGTCAGACCGGTCAGGGCAGCAGCACCCTGCTGTACAGACTCGATCGACGGCGGAGCTTCTTTCTTCGACTCGAAGTCTTTGCTGCGATGCCGCCATGTCGACGAAGATCCGGTCCGCGGTTTTGGAGGGTCCGCGAAACCCGGGTAGGTGGCCGGTTTGAGAAAACCGCCAAAACCTCACGCGCGGGAAGATTCCCGCCTCCACGCCGTGGCCCTAGACGCCGTTCCCGCCTCGGCCTCCTGACGGCCCTAGACGCCGCCCGACGCCCGTCACCTCCTCGCCCGCAGCGATGCCCTAGACGCCGTCGACGCCCGTCGCCTCCGTCAGTCCCAAGACCGACGCCCGTGCCTCCACGACTTGGCGTCTTCAAACGCCACCCGCCTCCTTGGTTTTGTGGCGCAGACCAAGAAACCCGCCTTCCGTCGCCGCTTGCGCCCTCGATCCAGGAGTGGATGCCACAGCTGCCGCCCGGTCCGAGCTCCTGTCCCGGCTGCCCTTCACCGCCGTCCACCGCACGGTCCATCGGCCACAGCACCTCCACGGCAGCTCCCCGTCGACACTCGACGCCCGTGTACCTGCAATCCAAAGACCAAGCACACGATCACACCGCACGGTTGACAATTCACTCATCACAGGCAGATAGAGTACTCAACATTCCTCAATCTCCCCCTTGATGAGTGCATTGTCAACACACCACAAACGAACCAAGAGAAGTGAAACCAGAAAAGAACAAAGAAGCACGAAAGAGAAGAACTCAAGCAAGTGACGAAAAGCTCAGAAAAACATAAACAGTCACTTACTCAAGCAGAGATCGATCCCCTAAGACAAGGGCAACGGCTCAACGCAATCGATCAAAAGCCAAAACATGACTCCTCAAAGACAGAGGTAACGCTCGACGCAGTCATGCAAGAAGCAGAGAGAAAACGAAGAAAACCAGGAGCCAAGAACAAAGCAGAAACTCCCCAAGCAAAGTTTTTCCCTCTCACAAGTGCAACTCTCCCAAAATGATGCACTCTCAAAGCCCTGTGCGCAACAAGTTTTTCAAAAATCAAACAAGTCTCCCCCTTGTTCGATCAGTTCTCCCAAAATTCTCCCCATTGTTGGCACATGCACACATCAAGCCTAAAAAGACCTAAAGCTCCCCCTGAAGCTGAAACTCCCCCTGAACAGATGCGATGCCATGAATGCAATGCAGTAGGTGTAAGTGAAAGCATTCAGGGATACAATGATATGAGCAACATCTAGTCTCAAGCACATGTGCATCCATAAACAAGACCTGCATCTAGCTCAACAGGGTATATCAAAACAGTCTAGAGCTAGGCAAGTTCAGTTTAGGAGAAATAAAAGCATCACCCAAGATCTAGCACTAACAAGTAGGGAATGGAAAGCAGTGCTAATCAAACTCATACAGGTGAGCCAAAGCAGCCAAAACAAGTTGCCAACATTTATTTTTCAATCAAATTTATCTCAATCAATTCTTAATGCCAGGGGTTGAAAGCTTGTCATGCTTCACTTAGCAACGAGACCAAGCCTATGCCAAAAGACAATCAGAAGCTTAAAGTACTCGTTTCAGTCATGCACAGCCTTGCCCGGGTTCTCACAAGTGCAAAGTGAGCCGTCCCGAAAGCTCGATCAGTGCGACAAGCAATCCCATCTGGATCTTTTCAATCCATTTCAAGAACAGTTCAAGCAATTTTATCAGATTTAGATCATTTCAAGTATGAATTGCTGAACGAAAAGCTACACTAGCATGAATAAGACAGCAAAGCATATCAACACGCCCTAACATGCTAGTAGCCAAGACAGGGTGATCATGTTTTCAGATTTTCAAATCAAAATAGCTTAACTCAGATGATGTCATATACACAGTGGAGCAAGCTATACATGATCAAGTTTATCAACTCACACTAGCAGGCACTAGAAGATCATAGCAATGTATACAAGAATGCTAGTGCAAGTGAGTCAATGCAAAATGCAAACATGTACAATGCATATGCACAATGCAACTATCAAACCTAGAAAACAAAGAGAAGCAAATAAAATCTACAAAGCTAACCAAACAAAAGTCAGCAATCAAAAGGGGTAACAAACCCCAAGCTCCCCTCGCAAGCGAGCAAAGGTGTCCTGCTCTAGCGGTTTGGTGAGGATATCTGCAGTTTGCCTCTCTGAAGGGACATGGATCAGGTCTATGTGTCCTCTCTCATGGTTGTCTCGCAGGAAATGGAATCGGATGTCTATGTTCTTGGTTCTGGAGTGTAGGACAGGGTTCTTTGCAATGCTAATGGCTGACATGTTGTCTACAAAGATGGGAACCCTACCGAAACTCAAGCCATAATCCTGTAAGGTTTGTTTCATCCAAAGTATCTGGGAGCAGCAGCTAGCAGCGGCAACATACTCAGCTTCTGTGGAAGAAAGCGCTACGCTAGCCTGCTTGCGAGAGGACCAAGACACCAAAGATGTACCGAGAAATTGACAAGTGCCGGATGTAGACTTGCGATCAAACCGACACCCACCGAAATCGGCATCAGAAAAGCCCACCAAAACCAGAGAAGAATCCGCAGAATACCAAAGACCAAATTCAGGGGTGAATTTCATATACCTGAAGATGTGTTTCACCACCTGCCTGTGGGAGGTGCACGGAGAAGCCTGGTAGCGCGCACAGAGGCAGACGCCGAACTGGATGTCCGGTCGCGTCGCCGTCAGGTACAGGAGAGAGCCAATCATGCTCCTGTACTCCTTCTGGTCCACCGCCTCGCCGTCCAAGTCCTCATCAAGCGCCGTTGATGTGCTGATCGGAGTCGGCTGAGGAGACAGGTCGCTCATGTCGAACTTCCGCAGCAAGTCTCTAGTGTACTTGGCTTGATGGACAAAAGTGCCCTAAGGAGTTTGCTTGATCTGCAGCCCGAGGAAGAACTGCAGCTCACCCATCATGCTCATCTCAAACTCCCTGGACATCTGCTCAGAAAACTTGGAGACAAGAGCGTGAGAAGAGCCGCCAAAGATAATATCATCCACGTATATCTGAACTAAAAGAAAATCAGTGCCAGATCACATGAGAAACAAAGTTTTATCCACATATCCCATTTTAAAACCCTGAGCCAGCAAAAATGTTTTCAATCTATCATACCACGCTCTAGGGGCCTGTTTCAAACCATAAAGTGCTTTCTGAAGTTTATAAACACGGTTTGGAAACTTGGGATTTTCGAAACCAGGGGGATCCTTCACATAACCCTCTTCCTCAATAAAACCATTCAAGAAGGCAGATTTAACATCCATTTGGAAAACTTTAAAACCCTTGGAAGCAGCAAATGCAAGAAAAATTCGAATAGCTTCCAAACGAGCAACAGGGGCAAAAGTCTCCTCAAAATCAATACCCTCTTTTTGGCAAAACCCCTGGGCAACAAAACGAGCCTTGTTTCGAACAACCAAACCATCCTCACCCTGCTTGTTTTTGAAAACCCACTTAGTTCCTATGGGATTACAAGCAGGTGGAGGCTCGACTAAAACCCAAACTTGGTTTTTTTTTCAAAATTTTCATGTTCCTCATGCATGGCATTGACCCAATTAGAATCAGAAAGAGCGTGTCCAATATCTTTGGGCTCAAAAGAGGCAACAAATGCTGAATGAGCAAAGCCAGCGATACTTGTTACCTTGGACCTGGTGACTCGCTCGTTGAGATCACCTAGCATCTGTTGAGGTGGATGACGACGCTGAATGTATCGTGGTGCTTCCCGTGTCGAAGTCGCCTCCTCCTCAACCAAAACTGGTATCTCCTCAGGTGCAGCTGGTGAAGCCTGAGTCACCTCCTCGAACAGCCCCCGGGAAGTAGACGTAGTCGGGTCGGGGCCGTCGTCATCGTCCGAGCTCGTGGCAGAGATAGCTGGGTCCACAGCACGTGTGGTAGCCTCAGCATCGCCCTCTGCAGTTTCTTCCTCCTCATCTTCAAAGATGGAGGTGCCGAGCTCATCATCTCCTGCAACTTCAAAGACAGAAGAATTGCATGGTGCAGTCTCGTCGAAAGTGACTTCACAAGTCTCTCTGACGATGTTAGTATCAATAATCAGCACACGGTACGCTCTAGAGTGAGAAGCATAACCGAGAAAAATACCGTCAGATGAGCGAGACTCAAACTTATCAAGATTTCCATCTTTCAGCACAAAGCACCGGCAACCGAAAACTCTGAGATGGTCAACATGGGGCTGGCGTCCAAACCGCAACTCATAAGAAGTCCTGTGCAAGAAAGCACGCAAGAAAATGCGGTTGGACATGTAACAAGCGGTGTTAACCGCCTCAGCCCAGTATTTGCGAGGAGTCCTATGCTCATCGAGCATCATCCTCGCCATCTCAACCAGCGTCCGATTCTTCCGCTCTACAACTCCATTCTGCTGTGGAGTGTAGGGAAAAGAATACTGGTGTTCAAGCCCTTGATCACTGCAAAAGGCGTCAAAACGAGCGTTTTTGAATTATGTGCCATTATCACTGCGAATCGCTCTCATGGCCTAGGGTAGCTCGTTTTTCAACCTCAAGATCAAGTCTCGAACAAACTCGAAAGCCTCATCCTTGGTTCTCATGAAAAGACCCAAGAATAGCGAGAAAAGTCGTCCACAATCATAAGAACGTACCACTTCCCACCAACAGACATCACCCGAGAAGGACCGACAGTGTCCATGTGTAGCAACTCTCCAGGGTAAGAGGTCATCACCTGATTAACAGGCGGATGTGAAGTGGCAATCATTTTCCCGTGGCAACACGGATGGCAAATAAGGTCCTTTTCAAATTTTAATTTGGGCAATCCTCGGATCAGGCCAAGTGAGCTCAGTCTCGACAACAAGTCAAAGCTCAAATGTCCAAGTCTCCTATGCCACTTCCACAGATCAGAAGAAGGACCAGCCATCAAATAATGAGAAGGGCCAAAAGGAGTTCCAGAGAAGTCAACCAAGAAAACTCGATCGCGAGGTGTAATCCGGCAAACCAAATCTCCTCTGGAATCAAGAACACGCGAACCTCAAACCCCTCATCAAGAAGTTGCGACACAGAGAGCAAATTAAAGCCAAGATTCGAAACCAAAGCAACTTCTCTCAGGGTAAAGCGATCAGAAACTCGAACAGCGCCAAGTCCACGTACCTTTCCACTTCCATTATCCCCGAACACAATGTACTCCTTTGAGCGCATCGGGGTGAGGCTGGAGAACCATTTGTCATTTCCGGTCATGTGGCGCGAACAACCGGAATCCATGATCCACCTGTTCTCCAAGCCTCCGACCTGCACATCAGTAGTGAGACAAAGGGTGAGCAAATGTCTCAACACTGGGGTTAGCAAAGTGAGAAGCAAACCAGTGTCGAGCCATTTGCTCTACAGAAGGGTTAGCAAAACCAGACAAAGCATATCCCCCGCCCCGTCTACCGCGTGACTGACGAACACCACTGCGAGGAAAGTGTGGAGCCTCAAAACCTCCTCCAAAAAGTCAGTCCCGTGGTCCATAGCCGTACTGAAAATGACCGGGAGCACGGCCGGCAAAGCGACCACCCGCTGGAGCACGGTGACCACCACCGTCTCCCTGACCTCCACCTACACGGCGCGCCCTAGCATCTCGCCTATCACCACACCGAGAAGGACCATGTGTGACACCCTAGGTGTCTGCACAGTAGTTGTGTATCTATTATGTGCATCATGTGCTTGAATTGTTTGAAAAAGGATCTTTTTGTAAATATAAAAAGTTATATGTTTAATTATAATTCTATGCAATGTCCTTTCTGTAGTTTATTGGAATAGGGTGTGCAATTATTGCTTTTGTGGAGGGTGTATTTGCAAATTTTAGTGCAATCATTGCTTGGCAGGAAACTTTTCAAATCAGTCTAAGTTTGAAGTGAAATTGCATTGAAAATGACAAGTTTCCTTTAAATTCAAAATCCCTTCCATGTTTTCAAAATTAGCTTTTTATACTTTGGTCAAATCAATTTTTGTACAACATAAAAGTTGTAGATCTTGAAAAATTGAACAACTTTCATGTTGGGCACTTTTTCATTTGAGCCCTATTTTAAAAGTTATCGCTGGTTTATAGTTTGGTCCCTGGAATTTTCAGAAATTGCAAAATAGCCCGTTTTCCCCTTTCCCTGCCTGCTTGCTCGCCGCCGGCGTACTGCAGCGCCGCCCGCCGCTCTGGGCCGGCCGCAGGCCAACTCCAGCTTCGCCAACGCCCCACACGTCACCCCCCTTGACCCCTGGACCCACTGCCCCCTCGCGCTGGAGCCTCCACCCCTCGCCACGCCACCCCGACGAGCCCAGGCGGCCGCCACCGCGACGCCGCCGTGGATAGCCCAGGAGAGGACCCCGAACTCTTTTCTCCTGCGCGCGCATCAACCTTAGGAACGTTCCCACATTCTATTCCACTCGCTCACGCGCCGTTTTCCCGCTCCGGAAGCCCAGAACGCCATCGCCGCCCACCGAACGCCGGCGAGCCTCAAGCTCACCGTCGCCCGACCTTTTCCGACCACCTCCGCCCGCGCTGACCACACCAGCAGCTCTGCCCTGGCCCCGCGAAGCTCACCCACCTCTCCTCCTCGCCCAATCCTCACTAAAACACCCCGCCGCCGTTGAACATCCGCCGCCGCCGCCCTGCTCACCGTGGAGCCGCTCCTCCTTCCTTCCTCTGCCTAAATCAAGCACCCCACTAGCTCCCTCATGTCGAGGTGAAGCTCCCCGGCCGCTCCACGCCTCTTCTACCTCACCAGAACGTCGCCTCCGCCGCTAGCCGTCGCCGCCGGAGCACCTGCTCCACGGGGAACCTCCAATCCTGCCTCTCCGAGCCCCAAGAAGCCCACCATCGGGTAGATCTCGTTCTACTCTTCGTTTTCCCCAACCCAACCCTCGCCGCCGGTGAGCCTAGCCGCCGATAATGGCCGGCGCCCTTTGCTCTGTTCTTCCCCATCGGCCATGGACCCCGTGTTAGAAGGAACAAAAGTTCCAGGGGGTTGTTTGAATAGACCGTGACTCATGTGAATAGTGCCGCTAGGGACTCCTTTGTAATTTTTGCAGTGAACTTTGAAATTCAGTAGAAATTCATAGGAAATTCGTAAAATAGCAAATCTTGATGTTCTGGAATCCTTGTGCAAAGATCTATGCAGTAGAATCAAAATATTATGGTTGTTTGTTGAAAGTTTTTGCTGTATAAATGGTTTTGTGTCACTAGGTAAATAAAGACTAGTTGTTTTATCTTTTTCTTAACTGATGATTGAAACCAAGTCTTGCAGTGAAATATTTATGGTGGTTTGTTATTGCAACACTAGTATTTATATGAAAATTTCATGGTCATTTCTCATGTGTAGCTATTTATTTGATTTAATCCTTGTTTAGTAGACTTCATTTATGATAAATAGTTTATGCTGTTGTTAAATCATGAAAATATTTCTGAGTGATCTTTTTGAATATTTTAGCTTGTAAATAAAGTTTGAACCCCAGTTCATGAATAGAACAGGAGCTAAAAATGAATCTTGCTAATTTGATGTCTGTTTTGTTTATTTTCTCGGAATTAATTCTTTGTAGATAAAATAATGAAAAATTCACAGTATCTAATTCATCCCTGTTTATGCCTGTTGTTAAATTTTTAACTTCTGTTTTTCTCTAGATTAATCTGTGTAATTCAATCTTGTTCTAGGTGTTATCTGAATGAATGAATTGTTGTGATTAAATGGCTACATGTTTTGGCATGAATTTTATAGGATAGCTTGTTCTGTTTACCTTCTGTTCAAAGTAATTTTTGATGATTTTATTACTGAATGTACACTGAGTGACTAATTTGTTAGCAAACCATAGTTTGCTTGCTATAGGAAACCACTCCCACTTGTTTATGATGTTAATATAGCTTCCTTGTGCTGTTGATCAGGATGCCTTGTGTAGTTAGAATTGTTATTTAACTACTCTATAAATGATTGCCCATGTGTGTTTATAATACTGTTCTTGCATTACATATAGATACGACTGCTTTGTCGGACGGGACGTACGAGCTGATCCCGGATTCCGAAGGAGGTGATTTCGAAGCTCAAGTGAACACTGCCATACTAACTGAAGCCCCGGACCAAAGTTTGGAAGAGCCCAGGGCTGAAATAGTTAGCGACTACCGAGAAGGCAAGCCCCGGACATAACCTATATTTCAAATTATTATCATTTACTGTTATTACTTACTTGTGCATTTACAGTTCTTAGGATTTGAATTGAAACCCTAGATGCATGATCCTAGGAACCTATATACTGAACACTAGACTTGAGTTCGACTACTTGCTAAGCTTATAGGACCGGTAAAAGTCGAGTGATTGCCTGTCACTCGCGAGCTTTATAGGAACTGCTTGTTTACTTTCTGTTACCAATATAAGGACGACGGACTGGGTTGTGTTCGATATCATGACCTTATGTGAGACCCCGTCTGTGTTGGTGAACTTGCTAAGGTCGCGGTGTGTGGTAGTGCTGGTTAAGTTTTTGAACGTACTAGCCACATGCCGTAAATATGGTACGCGGTAAGCCTAGTAGCCGATTGGACCGGGGAGTGGATATACTGACACTCTCTCTTAGAAATAGGTTTTTAATTATGTTTATGTTGATCAACACCACGGGTGCAGGGAGGAAGTTGGTGCCCTGTAGTCGGGGAGAGTGTTCCTATCCACAAGCCGGAAAAAAAGGTCAACGGTTGTTTGGTAACGAACCGACGGTGTTCCAAACGTGTGTGTTAGGTCTGCCTGGTCAGGTTAACAAACTCGATTCGAATCGTCTGCTTCCCACAGTTTGGGACTGCTTGATCTCTTTGCCACACAGAGTAACAAGAGCAACATTATTATGATTAATCTTGATATTTGCTTAAAGTTCTACCATGGTTGAATAGTAGTTGCTTACATAGAATGGTTAATCAACTAGAATATGGAAAGCTAAAATGTGAAATAAGGACCTACTCTTTATTATTTTTCAGCAAAGGAAACCAGAACCTCACAAACCCTGCATAGTCTAGCTAAAGTGGGTTAAGTATACCCATTGATGGTTAAGTCTTGCTGAGTATTAGAATACTCAGCCTTGCTGTTGAAACCCTTTTTCAGGTTTGAGTTTTGAGGACCAAGTCGCTAGTTTGTCTTGGCCCTGCTCTTTGCCTCTTGGTTGGTCCGTCGAGTGGGATTCGTCTTTGGCCAGCAATGACCATGACGAGTGATACCTTGCTTGGGCTAGCTTGGTATACCTTTGCGACGTGTTGTAGCCGTCGTTGTCTCTTTGCACTGCTTTTCAAACTCTGAAGTTAAAGTTATGGCTTGTATAACTGTTTACAAAGTTTGGTTTTGTAATAAGTACTTTGAAACATGTTGTAATCACTACTTTGCCTATGTTGTAAACTTGTGGTTGTAATATCTCTGGACTCGCCTTCGTGCGGGGTATGCTTGTTCGATCCGAGAACCGGTGGTTGTATCGGGACGTTACCCGACAGACCAAGAATTGTTCCGTTTGAAGTGCGTTTGAGCCGGTGTTGCCTTTATGGTGATGGCCTGCGCACTTGAGCCGGGATAATTCAGGTGGTTCTGCCACACCATGCACCCGAGCAGAGTACATGTCCGCATTCCGTCTCTCCTGCTCTCTCCTCACAGCCCGCTTCCTCCTGAAGCAAAACTCCTCCAGGTGACCTTCCCTGTCATAGAACTCGCAGTGGTACCTCACCTCACGCTTGGGAGGTGGAGGCCTAGCCTGCGGACGGGGAGGAGCAGCCCACTTCTTCTGGGCAACCTGGGCTGTGGCAGCAGGGAGCGTGTCGAGGCGGTTCCTCAGCGCATTGGGCTTTGGAACCCAAACCTGCTTCTGCGGAGGTGCTCTTGGTGGTTCTTTAAGCACACCATCCGCGGGATCAACAAGCGAAGGTTGTGTGCTCGTGCTAGCAGTGTATCCAGCAGCCTTGCCAATCTTACCATACAACCTGTCAAAGTCTGACTTCGTGTATGTGTAACCGGCCCCAAACCCATCACCACGCTTGAACTGCTTAATCATCATGCCCAACTGCGGCTCACTGCTAGAAACCCAACTCAGAATCGCCCTAAGGTATGTGTTCTCATTCTCCAAGTTTACTTTCTCTACCGCAAGATTATCCAAATCAGAGATCAAACCAGGGCAAACAGAGCAGTCGATAGGTGGGCTAAACTCTACGACCTTAGTCTTTCCAAAAGACTTGATCAAAGCGTTCTTCTCCTCTAGCTCCATCCTAAGCGTGGGACAAAGCTTACAAGCGCCAAGCAAAGCAGGCCTAGATCTAAGCTCCTCTAGTTCACAAACAACAGTAGCTATACCTAACCCTCTTTTGCGTTGGAGTTCTTGGCCCTAACCTAGAGCAGGGGCTGGGAGAAGGAAAAACCCCGAGAAAACAAAAGACTCAAGAAACTCACCCACCCACGAGCTGGTGGGGGGTATTTATACCCGGCTGCTGCGGCCAGACCGGTCAGACCGGTCCAGGGGACCGGTCAGACCGGTCAGGGCAGCAGCACCCTGCTGTACAGCCTCGATCGACGGCGGAGCTTCTTTCTTCGACTCGAAGTCTTTGCTGCGATGCCGCCACGTCGACGAAGATCCGGTCCGCGGTTTTGGAGGGTCCGCGAAACCCGGGTAGGTCGCCGGTTTAGAAAAAACCGCCAAAACCTCACGCGCGGGAAGATTCCCGCCTCCACACCGTGGCCCTAGACGCCGTTCCCGCCTCGGCCTCCTGACGGCCCTAGACGCCGCCCGACGCCCGTCACCTCCTCGCCCGTAGCGAGGCCCTAAACGCCGTCGACACTCGTCGCCTCCGTCAGTCCGAAGACCGACGCCTGTGCCTCCACGACTTGGCGTCTTCAACCGCCGCCCGCCTCCTTGGTTTTGTGGCGCAAACCAAGAAACCCGCCTTCCGTCGCCGCTTGCGCCCTCGATCCAGGAGTGGACGCCATAGCTACCGCCCGGTCCGAGCTCCGGTCCCGACTGCCCTTCACCGCCGTCCACCGCACGGTCCATCGGCCACAGCACCTCCACGGCAGCTCCCCGTCGACACTCGATGCCCGTGTACCTGCAATCCAAAGACCAAGCGCACGATCACACCGCACGGTTGACAATTCACTCATCACAGGCAGGATAGAGTACTCAACATTCCTCACGATCATCAGAGTCCGAGATTTGATACGCTGTGCATTGGCTTATGCATGAAGTTGCAATGGCTCAGTCACTTTACCCTGAAGCAGAAGTGACAAAGCACGCCATGCCGCAGAATCAGAGGTGCAGTAGGAGCGATGGCATCTTATCTTGCAGAGTTACGTATACAAAATCCGTGTCATGTTGATCTTAAGTAAGAAGAAATGTTTGTGTCATGTTGCTATTTATTGGAGTGTTCCATGTCACTCTTTTAACGAGGGTTCTTAATATGTGTATTATATTTTGTATACTGTCACTACTAAAAAACGGGCCAAAGGTCCAGACCAAAGGTACCAGCTGCTGTTGCAGCCGGTACCTTTGGCCTGGACCGAGCCCAGCGAGGACAATTGGTACCGGGTCATGGCACGACCCGGTCCCAATACTACAGCATAGGCACCAGATAGTGCCACGAACAGGCACCAAATGCCCACGGTGGCATAGGCACCGGTTGGTGGCACCAACCGGTGCCTATTGTGCAGGCAATGGCATCGGGTCATACCACGACCCAAGGCTAGCAAGTGCCTAGGGCAAAGGACCCGGTTGGTGCCATGACCCGGTGTTTATGCACAATATTTAGCACAGGGTCTGTGGCACCAATCGGTGCCTTTGGTCTGCCTCTATAAATACCCCACCTCCTCTCCCCTCCAAACTATCGTGAACTCACTGTTTATGGCAGCCGAGTGGGGGGAGGGGAGGGGAATGTTTGTAATTTTTAAAAAAAAGTTAGTAATTTTTCTCCATACCTTATAGCAAATTAATTTTTTAGATGTAGTTAGCACTTGATTTAGTTTATATATATGATAAATATTTGTAAATGTAGTTTGCACCCGATTTAGTTTACTTCTTATATTAGTTATACATGTGAAAAGACTATCATGCCCTCATTTGTTTCCCACATGTGGTTAGTTTTGGCATGCAATTCAAATCTGACCACTTAATTAGGAATACTTGAGATCCAATATCTAGAATTACATTGTTTGTGGGATTTTTTTTTCAAAAAACGGGATTGTATTTTTCATGCAACTGAGGGAGTAGCAAATATGTCTATGCGATGCTACGGCTGAAGATTAATGCATACATTATAGCTGGTTGTTTATTTTAGAAATAGAAGAGAGCAATTGATTGATCAATAAATCATTGCTTATTTTAGAAGATTAGATTAGATGCGGTGATAAGTCTAGGGGATCAGAGGAGTTCATCCAGTCACGCACTCAGTGTTTGCCACATTGTGTTGTGGGCGAACTTGCAGGCCTGCTGCACCATACTATCCGGATGCTATTGCGCTAGTCCATAGGAGGCCTAGCTTGCAAACTACGTGCAGTCTCTATACTACACCTATCTATACATGAGGAGGGGCCCTTGGTTTTGGGGGCTCGGGGCGAGGCTGCACAGCTCGACCCTCCTCAGGGCCCGGGCCTGGGCCTGGGCGGCGGTGCCTCGCCGGCGCTCCTAATGTTTACTCCAAACCATTCTCCCCTATGTGGCCTCGCTTGGAGGCTCTCAACTCGCTGGCGGGCGGCAAGGCTGCCGTATACGGCGAGTAGAGGGCAGACGCCCGGACGGTATGCCAATTACTGTCCGGGGTGGACGGTATTTCATTTACCGTCCACCCCTCATCAGCCGAGAGCCGTTCGATCCGCAATCGACTACCACGATGCACCAGATTCAGACTCCAGCGTAGCGAACGGGGCTACCCACACACCCTCGCCGAGTCGTCGCCCGCGGCGCTGCCTCGCCGGCCTCCGGGGAGAGGCAAGCTCCAGAGCATTGCGTGCACGAGAGCCGGTGTTGGTTCAATCCGGCCTGAAAATCACGATTGCTTCCGGGCAAATATGATGCGCTTTGATATCGATCTTCCCTCTGCAGACCCTCCTGAGCGTTGTTCGGTTGGATGCTGCCGCCATGGCAAGCTGGAGCAGGACATAAATCGAGGACGTTGCAAAAGCGTTTGCTTCGGTGGCCAGAGCAAACTGAGAATAACTGAGCAACTCCCAAGTTCTCCATTGCAATTTGTAAACCTTGGACCGGACAAGCGTGGCATCACTACTAAAAAATAATTTTTAGAATTCGGCCTTTGTTTAGTTGCTCCTAGAATTTTTTTTGAAAGGTATTAAACATAGAATAATCACAAAACTAATTACAGAACTAATCTGTAAACTACAATACGAATTTATTAAGAATAATTAATCTATTATTAGCACATATTTACTGTAGCACCTTATTGTCTAATCACAAACTAATTAGGCTCATTAGATTCGTCTCGCAATTTACAGACAATTTGTGAAAAATGATTTTTTTCGTCTACATTTAATACGCCATGCATGCGTCCAAACATTGATGTGATTGATGTGTAAAGTTTTTGACTAGCAACTAAACCAGGTTTTCGTTTAAATCCAAAGTTCAAACTTCCAAAGGTGTCCCATCGAATATTGTGGCACTGCATGGAGAATTAAATATAGATAAAATAAAAAAAAACTAATTGCACAATTTGCTTGTAAATTGTGAGTTGAATCTAATGAGTCTAATTAGATCATGATTAGATAATAAACTGCTACAATAACACATACTCTAATGATGAATTAATTAGACTTAATAGATTCATCTCCCGATTCCCGGTCTATCCGTGTAATTAGTTTTTTAATTATATCATGTCTAGTCTTTCTCATCTTCAGTTGAAAATTGCTAAAAATAAATTTCATCCAAATTTTTACAGAATCTAAGACCTTAGAGATGGGTAAAAACATATTTTTGGAAGTGGGTGCGATACTCGTCTCTAGTTCTCACAGCTACAAATCAATTTATAGTATTTGTTTGGGACGGGTCACCGACTCATCCATCCATGCAAGTCAAATTGGAGGGACCGCAACAAATCATTTTTGAAAAAATGAAAAAAAACTAAAAGAAAACTCAAAAGCAGCAAAATTTAAAAAAAATCTCAGCTAACCGGCCACCACCACAAGCCCATATGCTATCAAGGTACAACTTTTTAAAGAAATATGCACACTTTCATCTTGCGGTAGTTGAGAGGTCACTTCTGAAAAACTGCAGATATGCAAACAATTTAAATTTACTTCATCTTGCGGTTGTTGAGAGGTCACAACTCACAAGCTGCAAATTCAATAACGTATTTTTTCTTCATCTGATACAGCTTCTCAAGGACGAAGACCTTGTTTGTTCCTTCCTTGTACATTGATGCGTAGATGGTAGGTGTCCACTGTCCAGACTTTGAGCTTAGTTCCATTTGTCTTTTCCACCGGTCCTTGTCAGTAATCCAAACGCATTTATATACATATGCGAAACACAGTGAAATGCAGAGTCTGCTATTGCTGTTAAGACAGAAAATTTTGAGGCAACTGAAGTTCAAAAGAATCTTACTATTGAGGCTCCTTTTGAGCCTCCACGTGATACCACCTAGAATTCTAGGTAGACACTTTAAAAAATAGAGAAATCTTAGAAACTCTCACAAAAATCAGAAACATTCAATCATCTTTCGACAACTCTAATTATAACAGTTATTGGATTCATTATCTTTCCTAATAAATTACGTACCTCTACCATTATGAAAATAGATCAAAGTAAACCCCTAAACATATATCTAATGGTGAGCTTTTAGGTTCAAGTGATGACAAAGAGAGGAGAGGCGTAGCAAGGCCCGAAATCTGTTGCAACTTGATAATGATAAATATGTATTTTAAAGTATATTACAATATTTAATAGATGAAAGAAGTCATGATAGATAATTATAATTATTAGATATAAGTCTTATTTTGGTCGTGCGGGTAGTCCTTCATAATTAGTTCACTTTTCTTTGCATAGACCAATTCCTCCCCACGCCTCACTCTGCCATGAATGACTAGTCTTCTTTTTCCTCTCTAATCTTGGGCGCCAGCGTCATCCTTAAGTTATCTTACTTAAGTGAACTGGCATCTTAAGCACGGCATGGAAATTATTGCTGGAAACTAAAAATATTCGAATATTTGCTGCTAGTGCCTAGTGACATGTGGCGGACTGGCAGTTCGTTCATCCACTAGACCAATTCCTTGTTCACCAGACCTTAGAAGCGGGCGCGCCGTCCTCGCCGCTTGGGCCTGGCTCCGGTGGGGCGGGGGCGCCTCCGCCGCTGCCCGCCCGGGCGGCCTCCCACCTCCGGCCGGCCCTCGCGTGGCTGGCTGCCGGCACGGGGCGCCGCCGCTCGCGCCTGCCTGGCCCGCTGGCGGGCTGCCCTTGCGCTGGAGCCTAGGCTCCAGTGTGGCGGGGGGCGCCGCCACCGACCCCCGGGCTCGGCCCTGCTTTGGGGCAGCCTGTGGCCTCGTGGCCGCCGCCGCCGTTCGGCCCAGGGCGGGTGTTGCACCTCCGGTGGCCGCGTCGTCGTCACTGTCGCTCGCCCTGGGCTGGTTGCCGTTCTAGATGTCCGTGCCTTGGGGTCTGCGGCCGGCCCTCCGGCGGGCTCTTCTGCGCTTTGTCGTTCCTCAGCCTTCGGCTTCGGGGAGGGTTCAGGTGGAGGCGAAAGCCTAGGTCTGCTTGCAGACCAATGACGGTGACGCCCTCGGGCGCCATTTACTTTGTTGAAGGCGTCATTTTTCACCCCTATTCCCTCCGCCCCGATGTGCTTTCCGGGTGAAAACCTTGACCTCTTGGTCGAACGTTGACGGCGCTTTGCGTCGCTCCCTTGCTGGAGGCATCATTTCGGAAGCTCTGCCGGTGGTGGTGGTTGCCTGCCTGCCTTCGCTCGTTTCAGCTGCATTGTCCGGACTGCAAAGGTCATCGTCTGGCAGATGCTTTGCCGCCATTCTATTCGTTGGCGGATACTTTGCCGCCGTTTGGCCGTGGCGGATGCTTTGCCGCCGGCTTTGTGCTTCTATTCAGGCGGATGCTTTGCCGTCTGGTGGGTCGGGTGGATGCTCTACCACCTCTTGTCGTGTTGGCGACCTTTGCTTCCTATGGCTTGTAGTATTTTTTTGTAGGTTTGGTGGTGGTCGTACCTAGGTTTGTGGGTTCGCCTGTGTTCCTCCAGTTTTTCTTGCTGTTCATTTTGTGTACGGGTCGTGTGCCACTTGCGTGGTGGTTCTTTGTTTCCGTCTTAATAGCCTCTGTCTATTAAGGTTTGTAATGGTTGTTCTGCTTTCCTCTTAATGAAACACGTGCTCAGTCACGTTCGCGAAAAAAAAAGAAGCAATCCAACCACTCTCACATCATGATGACAACAATCCTGAAGTGCAGATTCTCATATTGCTCCGAAGTCAACAATACACATTTGTCTGACGAAGTCAAGTCAAGTCATTTCGTAAAAAAAATCCCATGTATATGCCAATGTACACAATTACCGTGGGGGCTTCCTCTGGTTGACGCCTCCCGTCAGGTTCTTGCTTGGCGCTCGCCATGATTTGCTTGTTGGCGTGTAGCTTCTCGGACGAAAACCTTGCTTGTGCAGGTGATGATGGTGCCCGTGGGTATCATTTTCCTTCTCGAAGGCATTAACGTGAGGACGTCAATCTGAAGGGACAGATCTAAGTGAAAAATTAAAGAACCAATTAAGTGGTTCGGATGGTGGCGGTATTTTAATGTTACTCTCCTCTTGAGGCGTCGTCTTGGAGTCATTGATAGCAACACCATGGGCGACAGGAAGGCACATGACCATCGACAATCCTTACATCAAGGGTTTCTAAGAAGACAGTTCACTACCAGAAAAAGAGGCATTCGTCCATCTCCGATTAGTACCGATTGCTTTAAAACCGGTTGTAGCGAAAATGGCCTCTCATGCCATATTTCAATATAATGTTTTGGCGATTGATGACACACGCAACACTTGAACTAATGTGTTTGCTTAGATGATATACTCAGGCTTTTAGGTTCAAGTAATGACAAAGAGAAGAGAGGCGAAGCTAGGCCCGAAGGAGCCGCCCCTCGCGGGTCTCAGGGCAGCGCCCTGAAACCTTAAAGAAATCAAGTCACCGGTTGAACCGACGCCAAGCAAATTACACACGTCGGTGCATTGACTTGAGCACGTCTGGGAGTTTTAGTATCACCGGATGAACCGACGTAAGGCAAAATGTACTCATCGGTGCAATGACAGAGATGGCCTGCGGGCTAGGGTTTGGCACCGGATGAACCGACGATAGGAAGTTTGAATACGTCGGTGCTATGGCAGAAGCAGACCAAGGAAAATGCATACATCGGATGAACCGATGATGCACCGGTTAATGGCGTCGGTGCAGTTGTCCAGAGAGTTTGTTTTTCAAGGATCAGAGGACAGTTGCACTCACCGGTTAAACCGACGCTAACATTACATACACCGGTCGATTGCGTCGGTTGATTGCCCGTACACGTAACGGCTAGTTTTCAGTGGGCAGTTTAGTATCACCGGTTAAACCGACGATGGCGATTTGGGGAGCATCGAATTAACCGGCGTTAAGCGTTTTTCTGGCAGCTTTTCTCCAACGGCTATATTTGCTTGTGCTGCCTATATATACCCCCAAGGCCGGGTCATTTGCGAGTGCTGGAGTTCAAAGAAGTATACTAGAGCTAAAGATCATCTTCAACCACCATAGAGCTTCATTGTACATCATATAGGCTTAAGCACACTTGTTAGAGTGCTTAGTGCTTTATTAGGGATTAGTTCTTGTGAGAGCTCCCTTGAGAGAAGTCTTGCTGTGGCAAGCAAACACTTGTACTCGTCGTGTGACCCTCCGACTTGGTGTGGAGTGGCAACGACACTTTGTGCGGGGAAGGAGGCCCCTACTTGGTGTTAAAGCTCCAAGATAGTGAAGACGGTGCCGTGGTGACGCTTCGAGATAGACGGTGGCGGTGACCTCGTCTTTGTGACTTGGTGTCACTTAGCCTTTGCTTGTCGGGAGCCTTGGAGGCGTGGCAAGACGGTGATCAAGCGAAGAGACTCGGTATCACACTTGTTCTTTGTGAGCAAGTGGCCATGGACGTAGGGAGGGACTTTGGTGTCCTAACCGAACCACGTTAAATCGTGTGTCTTGGTGTCTTCACGGGAGTTTGCATATCCTCTCCCTTACCGCTTTACTTACCGCTTTACGTTTCCGCATTTACTCTTTCTTGCTTACCTTTACTTTCCTAGTTAGTTTGATTAGGATTGACTATAGGTTGCAAGTCTTTTTGGGTAAGTAGAGGGTAGCATAGATAAACCTTAGTCATAACTAGCATGTGTAGGACGTGTTAGGTTTATCTTATGCAATTAGATTGAGCCCTAGGATAGAAAAGCGATTAGCGACCCTATTCACCCCCTCCCCCTCTAGGGTCGGACACCCCGGTGATCCTTACACCGGTACTAATGTCAATTTAGTACCGGTTCTACAACACAGTACCCCCAGGACCCATTTAGTACCGTGTTATAACACTGTCCGGTACTAAATGTCACCATTTAGTACCATTTGATGTTATAACCAGGTACTAAATGGCTTCCGGGCCCCCCCACCCATTTAGTACCGGACAATAACACCACCTAGTACTAAATGCCATCATCTAGTACCGGGTGGTGTCAAAAAACAATACTAAATGGTCATGGCCCGGTACTAAATGGTCCGTTGGAGTTAATCAAAACGATAGCATCTCCTATATACTCACATGTGCTATGTGAGTGGGATGGTAGAGAAGGCTACGCGCAAAGCCATAGGTCACGAGTTCGAACCACGGCGCACATGCATTTATTTGGACACATTTTTCTTAGTGGTAGTGCATTTAGTACTGGGCATTGCAACCGGTACTAAATAGAGTCCATTTAGTACCGGCCAGCCGGTACCGGCTGCACGGTACTAATGCTACTTTTTGTAGTAGTGGTTGATGTGAGATTTATATTATGATACGACGACTAAGCAAGGTTAAAGGAAGGATGTAGAAGAAGCTCGAAGCTTAGTCTTTCGCTTTCTTTCTTGTTTCTTACTTTCTTATCTTTTGTGCTCCTCGGTTGGAGGTTTGGAGTCTAAGTACTCATGTAAACTTCTATCTTTGTGGTCAGATTTGTTTCTTTACGGTCATAAACATTCACATTTGAATGTTCAAGGCCGGAATTTTCCCTTAATCTAAAAAAATGCCAAAGTGCTCCTCACCCATGTAGAAAAAATTAGTAATTTTTCTCCATACCTTATAGCAAATTAATTTTTTAGATGTAGTTAGCACTTGATTTAGTTTATACATATGATAAATATTTGTAAATGTAGTTTGCACCCGATTTAGTTTACAGTTCTTATATTATTTATACATGTGAAAAGACTATCATGCCCTCATTTGTTTGCCACATGCGGTTAATTTTGGCATGCAATTCAAATCTAACCACTTAATTAGAAATACTTGAGATCCAATATCTAGAATTACATTGTTTGTGGGAATTTTTTTTCAAAAAATGGGATCGTATTTTTCATGCAAATGAGGGAGTAGCAAATATGTCTATGCGATGCTACGGCTGAAGATTAATGTATACATTATAGCTTGTTGTTTCTTTTAGAAATAGAAGAGAGCAATTGACGGATCAATAAATCATTGCTTATTTTAGAAATAGTCGTGAGGGAGTTAGAAGATTAGATTAGATGCGGTGATAAGTCTAGGGGATCAGAGGAGTTCATCCAGTCACGCACTCAATGTTTGCCACATTGTGTTGTGGGCGAACATGCAGGCCTGCTGCACCATACTATCCGGATGCTGTTGTGCTAGTCCATAGGAGGCCTAGCTTGCAAACTACGTGCAGTCTCTATACTACACCTATCTATACATGAGGGGCCCTTGGTTTTGGGGGCTCCGGGCGGCGCTGCACAGCTCGACCCTCCTCAGGGCTCGGGCCTGGGCCTGGGCGGCGGTGCCTCGCCGGCGCTCCTAATGTTTACTCCAAACCATTCTCCCCTATGTGGCCTCACTAGGAGGTTCTCAACTCGCTGGCGGGCGGCAAGGCTGCCGTATACGGCGAGCAGAGGGCAGACGCTGGACGGTATGCCAATTTCTGTCCGGGGTGGACGGTATTTCATTTACCGTCCACCCCTGATCAGCCGAGAGCCGTTCGATCCGCAATCGACTACCACGATGCACCAGATTCAGACTCCAGCGTAGCGAACCGGGCTACCCACACACCCTCGCCGAGTCGTCGCCCGCGGCGCTGCCTCGCCTGCCTCCGGCGAGAGGCAAGCTCCAGAGCATTGCGTGCACGAAAGCCGGTGTTGGTTCAATCCGGCCTGAAAATCACGATTGCTTCCGGCAAATTTGATGCGCTTTGATCGATCTTCCCTCTGCAGACCCTCCTGAAGTTGTTCGGTTGGATGCTGCCGCCATGGCAAGCTGGAGCAGAACATAAATCGAGGACGTTGCAAAAGCGTTTGCTTCGGTGGCCAGAGCAAACTGAGAATAACTGAGCAACTCCCAAGTTCTCCATTGCAATTTGTAAACCTTGGACCGGACAAGCGTGGCATCACTACTAAAAAATAATTTTTAGAATTCGGCCTTTGTTTAGTTGCTCCTAGAAATTTTTTTGAAAGGTATTAAACATAGACTAATCACAAAACTAATTGCAGAACTAATCTGTAAACTACGATACGAATTTATTAAGAATAATTAATCTATTATTAGCACATATTTACTGTAGCAACTTATTGTCTAATCATGAACTAATTAGGCTCATTACACTACTACAAAATCCTTTATTTATCCCGGTTCCTAACAGCCTTTAGTCCCGGTTTTTCAACCGGGACTGTCTGGCCGGGATAAATGTACCAACCCTTTTGTCCCGATGAGTATAGAACCGGGATAAATGTAATTTTTAGAATAAAAAAAAATCTCAGCTTCCGCCCACACCCCCCTCCCCCTCCTGCTGATACCTGCAGATTTCTGTCAGAGTAGTTCTTGAGGCTTCAACTCCACATGATTCACAACATCGCAATATAATCATGAGCAATTAACAACCAATGAATTAACATCGCAAACATGAGTTCAATCTGATTCATTATACAACAATTGATTCACAACACATGGATTCGATTTGATTCACAGTACAACATCTAATTCACAACACACTCAAACGAATCATTCACAAACACAAATCATTCACGAACACGAACTCATCTAATCTGTAGCTTCTCACCGCCTGGATCCGCTGCGGACGGGCCTGTCCTCGCGTCCACCGAGGCCGAGCCGAGCTGCTGCTGCCGGCCGGCCAAGACACGCCGCCCTCGCCCACGACCGTCCGCACGCCGGGCTCACGGCGGCGGCTGCGGCTGGCCGGGCCATGGCGGGCTCCACCTGGCTGCGCACCCGGCTGAGGGCGGCGGCGCCTGGCCAGGCCATACCGGCCTGCGCGCCGGACGGAGGGTGGCGGCGCCTGGCCAGGCCACGGCGGCCTGCGTGCCCGGGCGGAGGGCGGCGGCGCCTGGCCAGACACGACGGCCTGTGCGCTGGGCGGAGGGCGGCGGCGCCTGGCCAGCCACGGGCGGCTCGCCGGGCCGCCCCCGGGCGTACCCGCCCCGGGCTTGGAGGGGAGGGATGGGAGGCAGGAAGCTTGAGGATGGAGAGGGACGGGAAGCCTCGAGGCGAGGGAGACAAAGAGATAAGGTCGGAGAGAGGGGGATGCGAGTTAAATAAAATAGATGGATGTGAACTCGTGCGTGGTGATGCAATTTGTCCCGGTTGGAGATCTTCACCGGGATAAAATGGTACTCTCTGGTCCCGGTTGGAGCCACCAACCGGGATAAAAGGCCACCCTTTTGTCCCGGTTGGTGCCTCCAACCGGGACAAAAGGCCCCTGTCCCCCGCTAGCCCGGCTAGCCGTTGGACCCGGGACAAAAGCCATCTATTGTCCCGGGCCCAAATGCTGCCGGGACAAATGTCCTGGAACAAAGGCCTGTTCTGTAGTAGTGTTAGATTCGTCTCGCAATTTACAGACAATTTGTGAAAAATGATTTTTTTCGTCTACATTTAATACGCCATGCATGTATCCAAACATTGATGTGATTGATGTGTAAAGTTTTTGACTAGCAACTAAACCAGGTCTTCGTTTAGATCCAAAGTTGAAACTTCCAAAGGTGTCTCATCGAATATTGTGGCACTGCATGGAGAATTAAATATAGATAAAATAAAAAAACTAATTGCACAATTTGCTTGTAAATTGTGAGTTGAATCTAATGAGTCTAATTAGATCATAATTAGACAATAAATTGCTACAATAACACATACTCTAATGATGAATTAATTATACTTAATAGATTCATCTCGCGATTCCCGGTCTATCCGTGTAATTAGTTTTTTAATTAGATCATGTCTAGTCTTTCTCATCTTCAGTTGAAAATTGCTAAAAATAAATTTCATCCAAATTTTTACAGAATCTAAACAAGACCTTAGAGATGGGTAAAAACATATTTTTGGAAGTGGGTGCGATACTCGTCTCTAGTTCTCACAGCTACAAATCAATTTATAGTATTTGTAGGGACGGGTCACCGACTCATCCATCCATGCAAGTCGAATTGGATGGACCCCAACAAATCATTTTTCAAAAAATGAAAAAAAACTGAAAGGAAACTCAAAAGCAGCAAAATTAAAAAAAATATCTCAGCTAACCGGCCACCACCACAAGCCCATATGCTATCAAGGTACAACTTTTTAAAGAAATATGCACACTTTCATCTTGCGGTAGTTGAGAGGTCACTTCTGAAAAACTGCAGATATGCAAACAATTTAAATTTACTTCATCTTGCGGTAGTTGAGAGGTCACAACTCACAAGCTGCAAATTCAATAACGTATTTTTTCTTCATCTGATACAGCTTCTCAAGGACGAAGATCTTGTTTGTTCCTTCCTTGTACATTGATGCGTAGATGGTAGGTGTCCACTGTCCAGACTTTGAGCTTAGTTCCATTTGTCTTTTCCACCGGTCCTTGTCAGTAATCCAAACACATTTATATACATATGCGAAACACAGTGAAATGCAGAGTCTGCTATTGCTGTTAAGACAGAAAATTTTGAGGCAACTGAAGTTAAAAAGAATCTTACTATTGAGGCTCCTTTTGAGCCTCCACGTGATACCACCTAGAATTCTAGGTAGACACTTTAAAAAATAGAGAAATCTTAGAAACTCTCACAAAAATCAGAAACATTCAATCATCTTTCGACAACTCTAATTATAACAGTTATTGGATTCATTATCTTTCTTAATAAATTACCTACCTCTACCATTATGAAAATAGATCAAAGTAAACCCCTAAACATGTATCTAATTTACCTATTTCTACCATTATAAAAATAATACAAATAACCTGCTAAATTTGCATACAAATTATCCAATTATATTATTATTAGAATTGAAATAACTCCAAAATCTAAATTTAAATTACATAACTATAATAAAATATTAAAGTGCAACAATTTAAAATTCTAAATTACTATTTCGATCACGTCAATATGTTATTCTACACCGTACGTGTATCATTTATTCTATACCTTAGCAGTTAAATTATTGACCGAACTGATCAAAAATTAGTGAACCGAGTTGTCATATTACTGACTCGCGTTCAATAATCATGAGCAGTATTTATTACTGAAAATTTGTTCAGTAATTAGTTTGGTGTAGCTACACCTAGGGTGTAGAATAGCATGTGGGTTTGTATCTGGTATGTGTCGCCATGTATTTATGTATCATGGAGAGATAATAATACCAATTCACAAACAAATTATTTGATTAAATATATATTAAACACATATGGATGTGTGATGCAAAATGAAATCTGTTGCAACTTGATAATGATAAATATGTATTTTAGAGTATATTGGAATATTTAATAGATGAAAGAAGACATGATAGATAATTATAATTATTAGATATAAGTCTTATTTTGGTCGTGCGGGTAGTCCTTCATAATTAGTTCACTTTTCTTTGCATAGACCAATTCCTCCCCACGCCTCACTCTGCCATGAATGACTAGTCTTCTTTTTCCTCTGTAATCTTGGGCGCCAGCGTCATCCTTAAGTTATCTTACTTAAGTGATCTGGCATCTTAAGCACGGCATGGAAATTATTGCTGCAAACTAAGAATATTCGAATATTTGCTGCTAGTGCCTAGTGACATGTAGCGGACTGGCGGTTCGTTCATCCACTAGACCAATTCCTTGTTCACCAGACCTTAGAAGCGGGCGCACCGTCCTCGCCGCTTGGGCCCGGCTCCGGTGGGGCGGGGGCGCCGCCGCCGCTGCCCGCCCGGGCGGCCTCCCACCTCCGGCTGGCCCTCGCGTGGCTGGCTGCCGGCCCGGGGCGCCGCCGCTCGCGCCTGCCTGGCCCGCTGGCGGGCTGCCCTTGCAGCTGGAGCCTCGGCTCCAGTGTGGCGGGCGGCGCCGCCACCGGCCCCGGGGCTCAGCCCTGCTTTGGGGCAGCCTGTGGCCTCGTGGCCGCCGCCGCCGTTCGGTCCAGGGCGGGTATTGCGCCTCCGGTGGCCGCGCCGTCGTCACTGTCGCTCACCCTGTTGCTGGTTGCCGTTCTAGACGTCCGTGCCTTGGGGTCTGCGGCCGGCCCTCCGGCGGGCTCTTCTACGCTTTGCCGTTCCTCGGCCTTTGGCTTCGGGGAGGGTTCAGGTGGAGGCGAAAGCCTAGGTCTGCTTGCAGACCAATGACGGTGACGCCCTCGGGCGCCGTTTACTTTGTTGAAGGCGTCATTTTTCACCCCTATTCCCTCCGCCCCGATGTGCTTTCCGGGTGAAAACCTTGACCTCTTGGTCGAACGATGACGGCGCTTTGCGTCGCTCCCTTGCTGGAGGCATCATTTCGGAAGCTCTGCCGGTGGTGGTGGTTGCCTGCCTGCCTTCGCTCGTTTCAGCTGCATTGTCCGGACTGCAAAGGTCATCGTCTGGCAGATGCTTTGCCGCCATTCTGTTCGTTGGCGGATACTTTGCCGCCGTTTGGCCGTGGCGGATGCTTTGCCGCCGGCTTTGTGCTTCTATTCAGGCGGATGCTTTGCCGTCTGGTGGGTCGGGTGGATGCTCTACCACCTCTTGTCGTGTTGGCGACCTTTGCTTCCTATGGCTTGTAGTATTTTTTTGTAGGTTTGGTGGTGGTCGTACCTAGGTTTGTGGGTTCGCCTGTGTTCCTCCAGTTTTTCTTGCTGTTCATTTTGTGTACGGGTCGTGTGCCACTTGCGTGATGGTTCTTTGTTTCCGTCTTAATAGCCTCTGTCTATTAAGGTTTGTAATGGTTGTTCTGCTTTCCTCTTAATGAAACACGTGCTCAGTCACGTTCGCGAAAAAAAAGAAGCAATCCAACCACTCTCACATCATGATGACAACAATCCTGAAGTGCAGATTCTCATATTGCTCCGAAGTCAACAATACACATTTGTCTGACGAAGTCAAGTCAAGTCATTTCGTAAAAAAAATCCCATGTATATGCCAATGTACACAATTACCGTGGGGGCTTCCTCTGGTTGACGCCTCCCGTCAGGTTCTTGCTTGGCGCTCGCCATGATTTGCTTGTTGGCGTGTAGCTTCTCGGACGAAAACCTTGCTTGTGCAGGTGATGATGGTGCCCGTGGGTATCATTTTCCTTCTCGAAGGCATTAACGTGAGGACGTCAATCTGAAGGGACAGATCTAAGTGAAAAATTAAAGAACCAATTAAGTGGTTCGGATGGTGGCGGTATTTTAATGTTACTCTCCTCTTGAGGCGTCGTCTTGGAGTCATTGATAGCAACACCATGGGCGATAGGAAGGCACATGACCATCGACAATCCTTACATCAAGGGTTTCTAAGAAGACAGTTCACTACCAGAAAAAGAGGCATTCGTCCACCTCCGATTAGTACCGATTGCTTTAAAACCGGTACTAATGTCAATTTAGTACCGGTTCTACAACACAGTACCCCCAGGACCCATTTAGTACCGTGTTATAACACTGTCCGGTACTAAATGTCACCATTTAGTACCATTTGATGTTATAACCAGGTACTAAATGGCTTCCGGGCCCCCCCACCCATTTAGTACCAGACAATAACACCACCTAGTACTAAATGCCATCATCTAGTACCGGGTGGTGTCAAAAAACAATACTAAATGGTCATGGCCCGGTACTAAATGGTCCGTTGGAGTTAATCAAAACCATAGCATCTCCTATATACTCACATGTGCTATGTGAGTGGGATGGTAGAGAAGGCTACGCGCAAAGCCATAGGTCACGAGTTCGAACCACGGCGCACATGCATTTATTTGGACACATTTTTCTTAGTGGTAGTGCATTTAGTACTGGGCATTGCAACCGGTACTAAATAGAGTCCATTTAGTACCGGCCAGCCGGTACCGGCTGCACGGTACTAATGCTACTTTTTGTAGTAGTGGTTGATGTGAGATTTATATTATGATACGACGACTAAGCAAGGTTAAAGGAAGGATGTAGAAGAAGCTCGAAGCTTAGTCTTTCGCTTTCTTTCTTGTTTCTTACTTTCTTATCTTTTGTGCTCCTCGGTTGGAGGTTTGGAGTCTAAGTACTCATGTAAACTTCTATCTTTGTGGTCAGATTTGTTTCTTTACGGTCATAAACATTCACATTTGAATGTTCAAGGCCGGAATTTTCCCTTAATCTAAAAAAATGCCAAAGTGCTCCTCACCCTCTTTATTTTCTATTGAACTCGTCTAACGTGGCCACCACTTTCTTCTCTATAAGTTCTCATCTTCCCTTGCAGTAAGTAGGTTTACTCTCTAGACACTGGATAGGTGTCTACCTCCTTCATAACATTCAATTGAAGGTAGGTTCTTGCAGCTGCCAAGCTAAAACTTGCTTGTTCTCTAGAGTTCATATATCTCATCTCTCATATATTTCTATATATTATATTTTCCGAACAGGGAAGGAATACTTCTTGAACTCTAATGGCACGGGTACTCAGGTCTGCAGTTGCCCAGGAGACAGTTAGCCAAATCCTATCAGGTCTTGTTCAAAATTATGAGGAAAAAGAGGAATCAAATGCCAACATAAACTTGGAGAGGCTAGAGATGGCTCACATCAGGCTCGAGGCTGCTCTTGAGACATCAGAAAAGTGGCAGATTACTAATAGATCCTTGTTGCGTTGGCGCAGGACGCTGAAGCGTGCTGCTCAAGAGTGTGATGACACACTGCACAAATACAAGCATAGAGTCCTGGAAAAGGAACAGATGGAACAGGAGGTGAGGAATTCCTCCATTCCTAACCGGATTGTGCATGCTACCAAGTCGTTTGCTCTCTCTATATTTAACCACGACAACGGAATGTTGAGCAGATCCATTGTTCAAAGATTTGAGTGGTTTGCAGATGGTGCTTCTGAGTTTCTGAGATTCATAGAGCTTGGCGGAACACCACATCGTCAGGTGACCTTCCACTCCCTTGTCAAGCACCTTTTTGCAGGCAAGGAACTACATCATAAAATTGCCCACGGAAAGGAGTATCCATCTTTTCTATTATGGTTGGTGCCGTTCAGGACTGCAGAGCATGGAATAGAGGTTAGCCTGATATTTATACACAAAGATAGTAATGCACCAGAGGGCAACTTCTTCTTGGGTATAATGCTACAGCTTTCAGAGAGTTCCGATATAGTTGGGATGGCAATTAGGTGCTTGCAGTTGTTTCCTCTTCATTTCAAGTCTACAGTTGAAATTATTAGGAAAGAACTTACTCATCTACCCACACAGGACTTCTTATGGGTACCATATGTTGATTCATGGCATAGAAAACACTGGGACAATCTTCATAGGTTTAGCACTCAATGGTTTCGCTCAGACCCACTATGTTGCAAGAAGCATGATTGGCATGAGCTTCAACATATTAGCAGCCAAGACATGGCAAGATTATCAGATGTTTCTCTAGAGCCAGTAATTGTTGTGAATCTGCAGTGCCAAGTTTCACAGTCCAAGTACAGCAAACAGAATACCTCGCTGTCTGCAAACAGTATTCTTCTGCAAGATTCACCATTTTTGAAAGCTGGAATTGTCTTTATGCCCCATGGATCTTCAGAAGACATGCTGCATGTGAATAAAACTTCTTCAATGGTGGCTCTAGTTGGCGGGAAGCAAAATTGCTTGCATACAGACATTACTTTGGAACAAGTAGAGGAGATCATACTTCCAAAGGCAATGGATTACTTCTGCCAAAATCCTGAAGCGGCAATGTACCAAATGATTTGGAAGTCTAAACATGGCTCTGCACTCATGCAGGTTGAGAAGGCAAGAATGGGAACGCGTAGAACAAACATGAGAACACGGAGAACTTTTAGGGGAGCTAGAAAAACTAAGGTGTCTCAAGGACAGGATCAGGAGCTTCGGAGTCAGACACGTATGGTCTCACACTTGCTGGACTTATGGGGGGCACATGTGCCAGTCCGGCTGCAAAGTTTGCTTATGAACTGGATGCAGAAAGAAAAGGAAGGGCACTTAGCAGCGCCAAAGCAGCTCCTGAAATTCTAACTTAGATTGACAGGTGAAACAGGGAGTAATAGAAGAATATAATTGGAATGTTCTATGGCGCTTAATGTGTGTTTCATATGGTGCTGTTGTGTTTCTCATATGCCGGGTATTACATGGTTTTGCTTTCTTTTAAATAATAGAATAAAACAATTTTACATGATTTTGTTACTACCATATATGTATATCGGCCTCTGTGGCGGATGACCAGAGGGGCGTGAATGAGAGCTTTAAAAATTCTCCAAGGGTGTGTGTGTCAATATCAATACTAGGGCCTAGGCCCTACCCTGCTTGCACCTCAGCAGAGCACGTCAGTAAACAGGCCTGGCGGAGGTGGCCCACCACATCATAGCCACACATGGACACACCCTCCTTCCAAATATCATACTAAAAAATATACCGATGATTGTACTTTGTATGATGAACTTGTGCGTAAAAAAATATGCAAGAAATATTCCTAATAAAGATAACAATTTTTTAGAAGTTGTGCTAAAAAATTATCCTCCAGAAATTATTTGAGAAAACTATGCATTATAATTGCACATATTGTAAAAGTTATGCTAAAAAATCATTCTTCATAGAGTTGTTAGGAGAGACTATGCATTAAAGTAATGTGTGTCGTACAAGTTATGATAAAAAATTATCTTTTAAAAGTTGTGGGTAAAAAAAGTTATGCGTAAAAGTCTTGTCTACATGTTATAATTTTCCAAAAAACAAGTTGGGGAAAAAAATTTCCAATAAAAGGAAAGACACCTGCTGTTGGAGATGGAGCACTAATAGCGCTCCTGGCGCGCATGTATAGTTGGCCGTTTAGTATGCGGCCCCGGGCTAGCCCGGGGCACAATTTTTTTGTCCGACCTAGGTATGGCATGGCTGGCCTAATTGTGGCGCGGGCCTCAGGCCATGCTTAGGCTTGCTTCTCGGCATGCCGGGCCGGCAGGCACAACCCATTTAGATCCTGCCCAAAGTGGCACTATGGTACGATATGAGCCCGCTTGGCCCAAATCAGCCTATGACGACCTGGCCCGACTACCCCTGTATATAACCCCCCTCCCCCAGCTGCCCCCACAAACCCTAATCTTCGACCCCCCACCCATTCCAATCTCCTTGGCGGTCGCCTCCGCCCCCACCCCGCTCCTCCAAACCCTAGCCCCCCAACTCCCATTCCTCTCCCGGCCGCCCTTTGTCCCATCTCCGGTCGGCGTATCTACACCTCCGGCCAGCGCTGCGCCTCCCACACCATCTCCTCCCGCTCCGATCACCGGATCTACACTGCGGGCCTATGTTCTCGCACATCCAACACTCCACTCTCCGGATCTACGCAACCAGACGTCGTTGTGCCACGCGCGAGCCGGTGGGCCGTCTCCTACTCTCCTTCCTCTCCATTGCTTTCTGATCTGCGGATCTACACCGAGCACACCACCACCTTATCACCTCCCCCTGTCTCTCGTCGACGGATCTATGCCACAACCCTAGCTTGTTGTTGCCCTCTTCCTCTCTGTTGGCCGGACTGCGGTGCTCCGACGGTGTAGGTACGCCAAAACCCTAGATATCTGTCTCTCTTCATTGTCTTATTTCTTGTCTGACCCTTTGTCCTCTTCCTCCCGTAGGTTTCTAGCCGATGGAGCCTCCATCGAGCTGCTGCAGCTCTGTTGAGGGACTGAAGGCCGACGACAACAATATTTTGTGATATTTGAAATATTTGTAAAATTTGAAGCTGAAAAGAGGGTATTTGATAGTGTGGGCTAATGGGCCAGCATGAGCACGGCAGGCTTAACAAAGCCATTTCAGGCCAACAGTCAGCACGGCATGCCTAACACACTATCGGGCTGTGCTTGGGCCACATGGTCAGCCCGTGAGCCAGCATGGCACGACACTGTTACTAACCAAGCCCTAAACAGGTTCGGCCGAATAGTGCCCGGACTAGGCCGCCCATTTGGCCAACGATACGCGCACGTGCCAATTAGCTGAACAGAGGGGTCGTGGCCTCGCCAGCGTGCTCTTGGCTAGCCGGCGGGCGGCCTTACCACCGCGTTTTGAAACGACTATTATGTAAAAAACAAAAACTCCATTAGAAACCTTTGAAAAGGCCGTCAGACTCAGACATCAATTTGACTCGTGCGAAGAAGATGAGAGATGGCGAGCCACGATAGTTTGGGGTTAACCAGGCATTCAGACTTTCATTAATTGAGTTGCTGTGTCTGATTATTTTTCACCTTACGCAACCTCACAGTCCAAGGCGTGTGGCAACTGAAATTCAACATGATGTTACTTTTGTTTTCAGCTTTTACCAATGCACGAGGCACAGAACTACCCATCTGATGACGGAAGGGAAGAACAACAATCGACCAAATAGTGTATGAGATTCGATACCCTGTAGCCTGTGCATTGGCTTACACATGAATTTGCAATAGCTCAGTCACTTCACCCGGAAGAAGAGGAGGCAGAGCAACCTGAGGTTCCGATGCCCCCCTCACCGTCACTGTGCCCCCCGGCCGACACCTGCATCCACCACGGTGCCACGTCCGTTGAGGTCGTGGACGCTGCCGCATTCTCGTCAACCTGAAGCTCCGGGATGTTGCCCTTTGCTGCCGCACTATGCATCGTCTCGCACCTCATCACTGCAAGTCAGTACGGACACGCCCGGCGGCGGCTGCCCACCACACTAGTCACACACCCCTCCTTCCAAGAAATCTGAAAATCTGACACCAGCAGGCTGCCACCGCGGCACCACCTCCCGCTCGTCCAACGTCACGGCGCCAGTCGGACTTGGACGCGGAACTGGGAAGGCAGAAGCGGCAACAATTGGTGCCAATGCAGGCGGCGGCGGGTGCCTCGCCGGCGCTCCCAACGTTTTCTCCAGACCATTCTCTCCGGACACGGCGACCAGAGGCGGACGGTACACCAATTACCGTCCGGGAGAGGATAGTATTTCATATACCGTCCACCACTGGACCAGCCGAGAGCTGTTCGATCCTCAACCGACGATCAGGATGACGATCAGGATGCACCCGATTCGTACTCCAGCGAAGCAAACCGGCTCCCCGCCCCCCGCGCCCCCGCGTCGAGTCGTCTGGCGCTGCCTCGCCGGCGGCGAGCTCCCGAGCGTTACGTGCCACGAGCCGGTGTTGGTTCAATCCGGCCTGAAAATCACGATTGCTTCCGGGCAAATTTGTACGCTTTGATCGATCTTCCCTCTGCAGACCCTCCTGAGCGTTGTTCGGTTGGATGCTGCCGCCATGGCAAGCTGGAGCAGGACATGCATCGGGAACGTTGCAAAAGCTTTTGTTTCGGTGGCCGGAGCAAACTGAGAATGACTGAACAACACCCAAGTTCTCCATTGTAATTTGTAAACCTTGGACCGGACAAGCGTGGCATCACTATAAAAAATAATTTTTAGAATTCGGCCTTTGTTTAGTTGCTCCTAGAAATTTTTTTGAAAGGTATTAAACATAGACTAATCACAAAACTAATTACAGAACTAATCTGTAAACTACGATACGAATTTATTAAAAATAATTAATCTATTATTAGCACATATTTACTGTAGCAACTTATTGTCTAATCACGAACTAATTAGGCTCATTAGATTCGTCTCGCAATTTACAGACAATTTGTGAAAAATGATTTTTTTGTCTACATTTAATACGCCATGCATGTGTCCAAATATTGATGGGATTGATGTGTAAAGTTTTTGACTAGCAACTAAACCAGGTCTTCGTTTAGATCCAAAGTTCAAACTTCCAAAGGTGTCCCATCGAATATTGTGGCACTGCATGGAGAATTAAATATAGATAAAATAAAAAAACTAATTGCACAATTTGCTCGTAAATTGTGAGTTGAATCTAATGAGTCTAATTAGATCGTGATTAGACAATAAACTGCGACAATAACACATACTCTAATGATGAATTAATTAGACTTAATAGATTCATCTCACGATTCCCGGTCTATCCGTGTAATTAGTTTTTTAATTATATCATGTCTAGTCTTTCTCATCTTCAGTTGAAAATTGATAAAAATAAATTTCATCCAAATTTTTACAGGATCTAAACAAGACCTTAGAGATGGGTAAAAACATATTTTTGGAAGTGGGTGCGATACTCGTCTCTAGTTCTCACAGCTACAAATCAATTTATAGTATTTGTAGGGACGGGTCATGGGCTCATCCATCCATGCAAGTCGAATTGGAGGGACCCCAACAAATCATTTTTCAAAAAATGAAAAAAAACTGAAAGAAAACTCAAAAGCAGCAAAATTAAAAAAAAAATCTCAGCTAACCGGCCACCACCACAAGCCCATATGCTATCAAGGTACAACTTTTTAAAGAAATATGCACACTTTCATCTTGCGGTAGTTGAGAGGTCACTTCTGAAAAACTGCAGATATGCAAACAATTTAAATTTACTTCATCTTGCGGTAGTTGAGAGGTCACAACTCACAAGCTGCAAATTCAATAACGTATTTTTTTCATCTGATACAGCTTCTCAAGGACGAAGATCTTGTTTGTTCCTTCCTTGTACATTGATGCGTAGATGGTAGGTGTCCACTGTCCAGACTTTGAGCTTAGTTCCATTTGTCTTTTCCACCGGTCCTTGTCAGTAATCCAAACACATTTATATACATATGCGAAACACAGTGAAATGCAGAGTCTGCTATTGCTGTTAAGACAGAAAATTTTGAGGCAACTGAAGTTAAAAAGAATCTTACTATTGAGGCTCCTTTTGAGCCTCCACGTGATACCACCTAGAATTCTAGGTAGACACTTTAAAAAATAGAGAAATCTTAGAAACTCTCACAAAAATCAGAAACATTCAATCATCTTTCGACAACTCTAATTATAACAGTTATTGGATTCATTATCTTTCTTAATAAATTACCTACCTCTACCATTATGAAAATAGATCAAAGTAAACCCCTAAACATGTATCTAATTTACCTATTTCTACCATTATAAAAATAATACAAATAACCTGCTAAATTTGCATACAAATTATCCAATTATATTATTATTAGAATTGAAATAACTCCAAAATCTAAATTTAAATTACATAACTATAATAAAATATTAAAGTGCAACAATTTAAAATTCTAAATTACTATTTCGATCACGTCAATATGTTATTCTACACCGTACGTGTATCATTTATTCTATACCTTAGCAGTTAAATTATTGACCGAACTGATCAAAAATTAGTGAACCGAGTTGTCATATTACTGACTCGCGTTCAATAATCATGAGCAGTATTTATTACTGAAAATTTGTTCAGTAATTAGTTTGGTGTAGCTACACCTAGGGTGTAGAATAGCATGTGGGTTTGTATCTGGTATGTGTCGCCATGTATTTATGTATCATGGAGAGATAATAATACCAATTCACAAACAAATTATTTGATTAAATATATATTAAACACATATGGATGTGTGATGCAAAATGAAATCTGTTGCAACTTGATAATGATAAATATGTATTTTAGAGTATATTGGAATATTTAATAGATGAAAGAAGACATGATAGATAATTATAATTATTAGATATAAGTCTTATTTTGGTCGTGCGGGTAGTCCTTCATAATTAGTTCACTTTTCTTTGCATAGACCAATTCCTCCCCACGCCTCACTCTGCCATGAATGACTAGTCTTCTTTTTCCTCTGTAATCTTGGGCGCCAGCGTCATCCTTAAGTTATCTTACTTAAGTGATCTGGCATCTTAAGCACGGCATGGAAATTATTGCTGCAAACTAAGAATATTCGAATATTTGCTGCTAGTGCCTAGTGACATGTAGCGGACTGGCGGTTCGTTCATCCACTAGACCAATTCCTTGTTCACCAGACCTTAGAAGCGGGCGCACCGTCCTCGCCGCTTGGGCCCGGCTCCGGTGGGGCGGGGGCGCCGCCGCCGCTGCCCGCCCGGGCGGCCTCCCACCTCCGGCTGGCCCTCGCGTGGCTGGCTGCCGGCCCGGGGCGCCGCCGCTCGCGCCTGCCTGGCCCGCTGGCGGGCTGCCCTTGCAGCTGGAGCCTCGGCTCCAGTGTGGCGGGCGGCGCCGCCACCGGCCCCGGGGCTCAGCCCTGCTTTGGGGCAGCCTGTGGCCTCGTGGCCGCCGCCGCCGTTCGGTCCAGGGCGGGTATTGCGCCTCCGGTGGCCGCGCCGTCGTCACTGTCGCTCACCCTGTTGCTGGTTGCCGTTCTAGACGTCCGTGCCTTGGGGTCTGCGGCCGGCCCTCCGGCGGGCTCTTCTACGCTTTGCCGTTCCTCGGCCTTTGGCTTCGGGGAGGGTTCAGGTGGAGGCGAAAGCCTAGGTCTGCTTGCAGACCAATGACGGTGACGCCCTCGGGCGCCGTTTACTTTGTTGAAGGCGTCATTTTTCACCCCTATTCCCTCCGCCCCGATGTGCTTTCCGGGTGAAAACCTTGACCTCTTGGTCGAACGATGACGGCGCTTTGCATCACTCCTTCGCTGGAGGCATCATTTCGGAAGCTCTGCCGGTGGTGGTGGTGGTTGCCTGCCTGCCTTCGCTCGTTTTAGCTGCATTGTTTGAGCTGCAATGGTCGTTGTCTGGCGGATGCTTTGCTGCCATTCTGTTCGTTGGCGGATACTTTGCTGTCGTTTGGCCGTGGCGGATGCTTTGCCGCCGGCTTTGTGCTTCTGTTCAGGCGGATGCTTTTCCGTCTGGTGGGTCGGGTGGATGCTTTGCCACCTCTTGTCGTGTTGGCGACCTTTGCTTTCTATGGCTTGTAGTATTTTTTTGCAGGTTTGGTGGTGGTCGTACCTAGGTTTATGGGTTCGCCTGTGTTCCTCCAGTTTTTCTTACTGTTCTTTTTGTGTACGGGTCGTGTGCCACTTGCGTGGTGGTGTTTTGTTTCCGTCTTAATAGCCTCTGTATATTAAGGTTTGTAATGGTCGTTCTGCTTTCCTCTTAATGAAACACGTGCTCAGGCACGTCCGCGAAAAAAAACAATCCAACCACTCTCACATCATGACGACAACAATCCTGAAGTGCAGATTCTCATATTGCTCCGAAGTCAACAATACACATTTGTCTGACGAAGTCAAGTCAAGTCATTTCGTAAAAAAATCCGATGTATATGCCAATGTACACAATTACCGTGGGGGGCTTGCCTCTGGTTGACGCCTCCCGTCAGGTTCTTGCTTGGCGCTCGCCATGATTTGCTTGTTGGCGTGTAGCTTCTCGGACGAAAACCTTGCTTGTGCAGGTGATGATGGTGACCGTGGGTATCATTTTCCTTCTCGAAGGCATTAACGTGAGGACATCAATATGAAGGGACAAATCTAGGTGAAAATCAAAGAACCGATTAAGTGGTTCGGATGGTGGCGGTATTTTAATGTTGCTCTCCTCTTGAGGCGTCGTCTTGGAGTCGTTGATAGCAACACCATGGGCGACAGGAAGGCACATGACCATCGACAATCCTTACATCAAGGGTTTCTAAGAAGACAGTTCACTACCAGAAAAAGTGGCATTCGTCCACCTCCGATTAGTACCGATTGCTTTAAAACTGGTACTAATGTCAATTTAGTACCGGTTCTACAACACAGTACCCCCCAGGAGCCATTTAGTACAGTGTTATAACACTGTCTGGTACTAAATGCCACCATTTAGTACTGTTTGGTGTTATAACCAGGTACTAAATGGCTTCCGGGCCCCCACCCATTTAGTACCGGACAATAACACCACCTGGTACTAAATGCCATCATCTAGTACCGGGTGGTGTTAAAAAACGATACTAAATGGTCATGGTCCGGTACTAAATGGTCCGCTGGGGTTAATCAAAACGATAGCATCTCCTATGTACTCACATGTGCTGTGTGAGTGGGATGGTAGAGAAGGCTACGCGCAAAGCCATAGGTCACGAGTTCGAACCACGGCGCACATGCATTTATTTGGACACATTTTTCTTAGTGGTAGTGCATTTAGTACCGGGCGTTGCAACCGGTACTAAATAGAGTCCATTTAGTACCGGACAGCCGGTACCGGCCAGCAGGTACCGGCTGCGCGGTACTAATGCTACTTTTTGTAGCAATGGTTGATGTGAGATTTATATTATGATACGACGACTAAGCAAGGTTAAAGGAAGGATGTAGAAGAAGCTCGAAGCTTAGTCTTTCGCTTTCTTTCTTGTTTCTTCCTTTCTTATCTTTTGTGCTCCTCGGTTGGAGGTTTGGAGTCTAAGTACTCATGTAAACTTCTATCTTTGTAGTCAGATTTATTTCTTTACGGTCGTAAACATTCACATTTGAATGTTCAAGGCCGGAATTTTCCCTTAATCTAAAAAAAAATGCCAAAGTGCTCCTCACCCTCTTTATTTTCTATTGAACTCGTCTAACGAGGCCACCACTTTCTTCTCTATAAGTTCTCATCTTCCCGTGCAGTAAGTAGGTTTACTCTCTAGACACTGGATAGGTGTCTACCTCCTTCATAACATTCAATTGAAGGTAGGTTCTTGCAGCTGCCAAGCTAAAACTTGCTTGTTCTCTAGAGTTCATATATCTCATCTCTCATATATTTCTATATATTATATTTTCCGAACAGGGAAGGAATACTTCTTGAACTCTAATGGCACGGGTACTCAGGTCTGCAGTTGCCCAGGAGACAGTTAGCCAAATCCTATCAGGTCTTGTTCAAAATTATGAGGAAAAAGAGGAATCAAATGCCAACATAAACTTGGAGAGGCTAGAGATGGCTCCCATCAGGCTGGAGGCTGCTCTTGAGACATCAGAAAAGTGGCAGATTACTGATAGATCCTTGTTGCGTTGGCGCAGGACGCTGAAGCGTGCTGCTCAAGAGTGTGATGACACACTGCACAAATACAAGCATAGAATCCTGGAAAAGGAACAGATGGAACAGGAGGTGAGGAATTCCTCCATTCCTAACCAGATTGTGCATGCTACCAAGTCGTTTGCTCTCTCTATATTTAACCACGACAACGGAATGTTGAGCAGATCCACTGTTCAAAGATTTGAGTGGTTTGCAGATGGTGCTTCTGAGTTTCTGAGATTCATAGAGCTTGGCGGAACACCACATCGTCAGGTGACCTTCCACTCCCTTGTCAAGCACCTTTTTGCAGGCGAGGAACTACATCATAAAATTGCCCACGGAAAGGAGTATCCATCTTTTCTATTATGGTTGGTGCCGTTCAGGACTGCAGAGCATGGAATAGAGGTTAGCCTGATATTTATACACAAAGATAGTAATGCACCAGAGGGCAACTTCTTCTTGGGTATAATGCTACAGCTTTCAGAGAGTTCCGATATAGTTGGGATGGCAATTAGGTGCTTGCAGTTGTTTCCTCTTCATTTCAAGTCTACAGTTGAAATTATTAGGAAAGAACTTACTCAGCTACCCACACAGGACTTCTTATGGGTACCATATGTTGATTCATGGCATAGAAAACACTGGGACAATCTTCATAGGTTTAGCACTCAATGGTTTCGCTCAGACCCACTATGTTGCAAGAAGCATGATTGGCATGAGCTTCAACATATTAGCAGCCAAGACATGGCAAGATTATCAGATGTTTCTCTAGAGCCAGTAATTGTTGTGAATCTGCAGTGCCAAGTTTCACAGTCCAAGTACAGCAAACAGAATACCTCGCTGTCTGCAAACAGTATTCTTCTGCAAGATTCACCATTTTTGAAAGCTGGAATTGTCTTTATGCCCCATGGATCTTCAGAAGACATGCTGCATGTGAATAAAACTTCTTCAATGGTGGCTCTAGTGGGCGGGAAGCAAAATTGCTTGCATACAGACATTACTTTGGAACAAGTAGAGGAGATCATACTTCCAAAGGCAATGGATTACTTCTGCCAAAATCCTGAAGCGGCAATGTACCAAATGATTTGGAAGTCTAAACATGGCTCTGCACTCATGCAGGTTGAGAAGGCAAGAATGGGAACGCGTAGAACAAACATGAGAACACGGAGAACTTTTAGGGGAGCTAGAAAAACTAAGGTGTCTCAAGGACAGGATCAGGAGCTTCGGAGTCAGACACGTATGGTCTCACACTTGCTAGACTTATGGGGGGCACATGTGCCAGTCCGGCTGCAAAGTTTGCTTATGAACTGGATGCAGAAAGAAAAGGAAGGGCACTTAGCAGCTCCAAAGCAGCTCCTGAAATTCTAACATAGATTGACAGGTGAAACAGGGAGTAATAGAAGAATATAATTGGAATGTTCTATGGCGCTTAATGTGTGTTTCATATGGTGCTGTTGTGTTTCTCATATGCCGGGTATTACATGGTTTTGCTTTCTTTTAAATAATAGAATAAAACAATTTTACATGATTTTGTTACTACCACATATGTATATCGGCTTCTGTGGCGGATGACCAGAGGGGCGTGAATGAGAGCTTTAAAAATTCTCCAAGGGTGTGTGTGTGTCAATATCAATACTAGGGCCTAGGCCCTACCCTGCTTGCACCTCAGCAGAGCACGTCAGTAAACAGGCCTGGCGGAGGTGGCCCACCACATCATAGCCACACATGGACACACCCTCCTTCCAAATATCATACTAAAAAATATACCGATGATTGTACTTTGTATGATGAACTTGTGCGTAAAAAAATATGCAAGAAATATTCCTAATAAAGATAACAATTTTTTAGAAGTTGTGCTAAAAAATTATCCTCCAGAAATTATTTGAGAAAACTATGCATTATAATTGCACATATTGTAAAAGTTATGCTAAAAAATCATTCTTCATAGAGTTGTTAGGAGAGACTATGCATTAAAGTAATGTGTATCGTACAAGTTATGATAAAAAATTATCTTTTAAAAGTTGTGGGTAAAAAAAGTTATGCGTAAAAGTCTTGTCTACATGTTATAATTTTCCAAAAAACAAGTTGGGGAAAAAAATTTCCAATAAAAGGAAAGACACCTGCTGTTGGAGATGGAGCACTAATAGCGCTCCTGGCGCGCATGTATAGTTGGCCGTTTAGCATGCGGCCCTGGGCTAGCCCGGAGCACAATTTTTTTGTCCGACCTAGGTATGGCATGGCTGGCCTAATCGTGGCGCGGGCCTCAGGCCATGCCTAGGCTGGCTTCTCGGCACGTCGGGCCGGCAGGCACAACCCATTTAGATCCTGTCCAAAGTGGCACTATGGTACGATATGGGCCCGCTTGGCCCAAATCAGTCCATGACGACCTGGCCCGACTACCCCTGTATATAACCCCCCTCCCCCAGCTGCCCCCACAAACCCTAATCTTCGACCCGCCCCCCCACCCATTCCAATCTCCTTGGCGGTCGCCTCCGCCGCCACCCCGCTCCTCCAAACCCTAGCCCCCAACTCCCATTCCTCTCCCGGCCGCCCTTTGTCCCATCTCCGGGCGGCGTATCTACACCTCCGGCCAGCGCTGCGCCTCCCACGCCATCTCCTCCTACTCCGATCGCCGGATCTACATTGCGGGCCTATGTTCTCGCACATCCAACACTCCACTCTCCGGATCTATGCAACTAGACGTCGTTGTGCCACACGCGAGCCGGTGGGCTATCTCCTACTCTCCTTCCTCTCCATTGCTTTCTGATCTGCGGATCTACACCGAGCACACCACCACCTTATCACCTCCCCCTGTCTCTGGTCGACGGATCTATGCCACAACCCTAGCTTGTTGTTGCCCTCTTCATCTCTGTTGGCCGGACTGCGGTGCTCCGACGGTGTAGGTACGCCAAAACCCTAGATGTCTGTCTCTCTTCATTGTCTTATTTCTTGTCTGACCCTTTGTCCTCTTCACTCCCGTAGGTTTCTAGCCAATGGAGCCTCCATCGAGCTGCTGCAGCTCCGTTGAGGGACTGAAGGCCGACGACAACAATATTTTGTGATATTTGAAATATTTGTAAAATTTGAAGCTGAAAAGGGGGTATTTGATAGGGTGGGCTAATGGGCCAGCATGAGCACGGCAGGCTTAACAAAGCCATTTCGGGCCAACGGTCAGCACGGCATGCCTAACACACTATCGGGCTGTGCTTGGGCCACATGGTCAGCCCGTGGGCCAGTATGGCACGACACTGTTACTAACCAAGCCCTAAACAGGTTCGGCCGAATAGTGCCCGGACTAGGCCGCCCATTTGGCCAACGATACGCGCACGTGCCAATTAGCTGAACAGAGGGGTCGTGGCCTCGCCAGCGGGCTCTTGGCTAGCCGGCGGGCGGCCTTACCACCGCGTTCTGAAATGACTATTATGTAAAAAACAAAAACTCCATTAGAAACCTTTGAAAAGGCCGTCAGACTCAGACATCAATTTGACCGCACGATGACACTCGTGCGAAGTAGATGAGAGATGGCGAGCCACGACAGTTTGGGGTTAACCAGGCATTCAGACTTTCATTAATTGAGTTGCTCTGTCTGATTATTTTTCACCTTACGCAACCTCACAGTCCAAGGCGTGTGGCAACTGAAATTCAACATGACGTTACTTTTGTTTTCAGCTTCTACCAATGCACGAGGCACAGAACTACCCATCTGATGACGGAAGGGAAGAACAACAATCGACCAAATAGTGTATGAGATTCGATACCCTGTGGCCTGTGCATTGGCTTACACATGAATTTGCAATAGCTCAGTCACTTCACCCGGAAGAAGAGGAGGCAGAGCACGCCATGCCGCTCGAACCTGAGGTTCCGATGCCCCCCTCACCGTCACTGTGCCCCCCGGCCGACACCTGCATCCACCACGGTGCCACGTCCGTTGAGGTCGTGGACGCTGCCGCATTCTCGTCAACCTGAAGCTCCGGGATGTTGCCCTTTGCTGCCGCGCTATGCATCGTCTCGCACCTCATCACTGCAAGTCAGTACGGACACGCCCGGCGGCGGCTGCCCACCACACTAGTCACACACCCCTCCTTCCAAGAAATCTGAAAATCTGACACCAGCAGGCTGCCACCGCGGCACCACCTCCCGCTCGTCCAACGTCACGGCGCCAGTCGGACTTGGACGCGGAACTGGGAAGGCAGAAGTGGCAACAATTGGTGCCAATGCAGGCGGCGGCGGGTGCCTCGCCGGCGCTCCGAACGTTTTCTCCAGACCATTCTCTCCGGACACGGCGACCAGGGGCGGACGGTACACCAATTACCGTCCGGGAGAGGATGGTATTTCATATACCGTCCACCCCTGGACCAGCCGAGAGCCGTTCGATCCTCAACCGACGATCGGGATGACGATCAGGATGCACCCGATTCGTACTCCAGCGAAGCAAACGGGCTCCCCGCCCCCCGCGCCCCCGCGTCGAGTCGTCTGGCGCTGCCTCGCCGGCGGCGAGCTCCCGAGCGTTACGTGCCACGAGCCGGTGTTGGTTCAATCCGGCCTGAAAATCACGATTGCTTCCGGGCAAATTTGTACGCTTTGATCGATCTTCCCTCTGCAGACCCTCCTGAGCGTTGTTCGGTTGGATGCTGCCGCCATGGCAAGCTGGAGCAGGACATGCATCCGGAACGTTGCAAAAGCTTTTGTTTTGGTGGCCGGAGCAAACTGAGAATGACTGAACAACACCCAAGTTCTCCATTGCAATTTGTAAGCATGTTCTTTCGAAAAAAAATTTGTAAGCATGGCATGGAAATCGCTCCTGAAGAACTGCAGAAATGAAAACAATTTACATTTACTTCATCTTGCGGTAGTTGAGAGGCCACAAACTGCAAGTTCAATAACGTATTTTTCCTTCATCTGATACAGCTTCTCAAGGACGAAGACTTTGTTGGTTCCTTGTCCACTGATGCGTAGTAGATGTTCCGAGCTTAATTCAATCTTTTCCTCCAGTCCTTGTCAGTAATCCAAACAAATTAATATACAGATGCAAAACACATTGAAATGCAGAAGACTTTGTGGCGACTTGAAGTGAGAAAAACACTCGTTCATAATCAGTTCACTTTTTCCTTTCTAATCTTGGGCGTCAGCGACACTCACTCACTCCCCCTTAAGTTATCTTACCTCGCACCATTAAGCGAACTGGCGTGTTAAGCACGGCATGGAAATTATTGCTGCAAACTAAGAATATTTGAATATTTGCTGCTAGTGCCCAGTGACATGTGGCGGACTGGCGGTTCATTCATCCATTAGACCAATTCCTTGTTCACCAGATCTTGGAAGCAATCTAACCACTCTCGCATGATGACGACAAGAATCTTGAAGTGCAGATTCTCACGTTGCTCCGAAGTCAATAACAAACATTTGTCTGACGAAGTCAAGTCAAAGTATAATACTCATTTAGTAAAAAAAATTCCCATATATATGCCAAAGTCCTCCCCACCCTCAGTGTCATACTCTTTATCTATTGAACTCGTCTAACGTGGCCATCACTTTCTTCTCTTTAAGTTCTCATCTTCCCTTGCAGTAAGCAGGTTTACTCTCTAGACACTGGATAGGTGTCTACCTCCTCCATGCCATTCAATTGGAGGTAGGTTCTTGCAGCTGTGCTAAGCTAAAACTTGCTTGTTGTCCAAAGTTCATATATCTCATCTCTCATATATTTTTGTATGTTATATTTTCTGTACAGGGAAGGAATACTGCTTGAAGTCTAATGGCAGAGAAAATCAGTTCTGCAGTTGTCCAGGAGACAGTCAGCCAAATCCTATCTGGTCTCGTTCAAAAATATGAGGAGAAAGAATCAGATGCCAACAGAAACTTGGAGAGGCTAGAGATGGCTCACATCAGGCTTGAGGCCGCTCTTGAGACATCTAATAAGTGGCAGATCACTGATGCATCCTTATTGCGCTGGCGTAGGAAGCTGAAGCGTGCCGCTCAGGAGTACGATGACACACTGCACAAATGCAAGCAGAGAATCCTAGAAGGCAAACAAATGGAACGGGAGGTAAGGAATTCCTCCCTTCCTAACCGTATTGTGCATGCTACAAAATCATTTGTTTTCTCTGTTGTGAACCGCAACAACAATGAGTTGAGCAGATCCATTGCTCAAAGATTTGAGTGGTATGCAGATGGTGCTAGTGAGTTTCTGAGATTCATAGAGTTTGGTGGCATGTCCCGCCGTCACATGCCCTTTAACTCTGTTATTCAGAACCTTTTTGCAGGAAAGGAGCTACATCATGAAATCGTCCGGGGCAAAAACTATCCCTCCTTTTTGTTATGGTTGGTGCCGACCCGTACTTTAGAGCATAGAACCAGCGTTAGCTTGACATTTGTCCAGTACGATGGTACACCAGAGGGTAATATCTTCGTTGGTTTGAGGGTACAGCTCTCGGAGAGTACAGACATATTTGGGATCGCAATTAAGTGCTTGCAGTTTTTTGCCCCTCATTTCAAGCGTACATTGGAAAATATTAGGAATGAACTTTCTCAACTGACCGCTCAAGACTTCTCATGGGGTCCATCTTTTTATTCATGCCATAAGGAGCATTGGGACGAATTCTACAGCTTCACATCTCAGTTATCCCGGCCAAACCCATTTTGTTGCAAGCAGCATGGTCAGCACGAGGTTCAACGTTATAGTAACCTAGATATGGCAGGATTATCAGAGGTTTTGTTAGAACCAGTAATTAATTTTAGCTTGTATTGTCAAGTCTCAATGTCTGCTTACAGCAAGCAGAAGATCTCACTTTCTGAAGACATAATTTCTATGCAAGATTATCCATATCTGAAAGCAGGAATCTCCTTTGCACCCCATGGTTCTTTAGAGGACATGCTGCCTCTGGGTAGTAGTTCCGAAAAAGCAGCGATAGTCCACATGGAGCAAAATTGCTTGCATACAAACATTGCCCTAGAACAGCTGGAAGAGATTATCCTGCCAAAGGCAATAGATTACTTCCACCAGAATGCCGAAGCGATGGTTTACCAAATGATTTGGAAGTCTAAACATGGTTTTGCACATATTCATATTGAGAAGCCATGCATGAGCACACGGAGATCAAGCATGAGAACACGGAGAACTTTTGGGGTAGCTAGTGAGAGAAAACTATTGCAAGGCCATGACGAGGAGCTTATTAGGCATCGGATACGTGTCTGTCACTCGCTTGAATTATGGGTTAAACATGTGCCTGTACGACTGCAAAGATCACTCATGAAATGGGTGCGGAAAGAAAAGAAAATTCTATCAGCAGCACCGCAGCTATACCTGAAATTCTAAATAATATAACTTGGATGCACACAAGAAACAAGATAATAAAGGACTCAAAATAGCATGCAATAGGGAAGATCTCCGATGCAACCTAGGACAAAATCCAGAAATACAACGGAAAGGGGAGGAAAGCTAGCTATAGTTAGGAAGTAGCTAGTGAAGTACCATGCTCTACTTTTTCCTACATTGCATGAGAGGGTTATGTGACATTGAAGTCCTATGTTCTACCTTAGGAACTTGTGCAACTGTAGCACGCCACTTATTCTTGGTTTCAATTTGTGTGTCTTTCATGTATGATGTTGTTTGGTTTCTCACCAGCTGAGTATACGGTGAGGACAACTCAATTACATAGGAAAACAGACTGCGCTGTGCATTCATGAGGCATAGACTTAGTGTACGATCTGAGGGACCAAAGCCGGCGACCAGAGGGGGGGGGGTGAATGGGAGCCGATCAAAATTTCTTCCGAAATCGATCCGTCGGCCTATGTCCCAAAATCACCGCAAGCCCTTGAACCTAGGTCAGCGAGAATAGCTACGGACAAACTATCTCGAAGCAGAAGACCCAGGTCGCAGCACGGAAGCAAAGCGAGTCGAAACGATGCAAAGCGCAGAACTGGACTGCCGTGACCGGTCAGACCGGTCGCTCCCAGACAGCCCGCCAACAAAGCTCCAAATGTCAAATCTCGAGCAAACGAAGTCCAAATCCAACGAAACTTGGAGGAAAGCTTCGCATCTACCCCATAAACATATTCCCAAAAGATCTTTCCCAAAAGAATAGCAAGTCGTGAGAAATTAAGGATAGATCAAAGAGAATTGGGGTTTTCTCAAGAACCCAAAAATCTCAATCCGTGAGAACTCGCGATTCCAGCAGGTTTGGCACTAGGCTAGATAGATTAGAATCATCACAACGAGTCCATCAAACCATGAATTCACGAGCTTGATTCCTCTAAACACGAAACATCCCAAAAGAGGAGAAATCAGGACCAAAACGCAAAGGAGAAGGGAGAGGACGAGTACTCAGCACACAAAGGTGAATCTCAACAGGATTTCATTCATAAATTTCGGAGGAATTCACCTATACAAAGCTAGAGCCATCCGCCCATCATCCACCCTCTAAATTTGAGAGATTAGCTATACCTAACCCTCTTTAGCGTTGGAGTTCTTGGCCCTAACCTAGAGCAGGGGCTGGGAGAAGGAAAAACCCCGAGAAAACAAAAGACTCAAGAGACTCACCCACCCACGGGCTGGTGGGGGGTATTTATACCCGGCTGCTGCGGCTAGACCGGTCAGACCGGTCCAGGGGACCGGTCAGACCGGTCAGGGCAGCAGCACCCTGCTGTACAGACTCGATCGACGGCGGAGCTTCTTTCTTCGACTCGAAGTCTTTGCTGCGATGCCGCCACGTCGACGAAGATCCGGTCCGCGGTTTTGGAGGGTCCGCGAAACCCGGGTAGGTGGCCGGTTTAGAGAAAACCGCCAAAACCTCACGCGCGGGAAGATTCCCGCCTCCACGCCGTGGCCCTAGACGCCGTTCCCGCCTCGGCCTCCTGACGGCCCTAGACGCCGCCCGACGCCCGTCACCTCCTCGCCCGCAGCGATGCCCTAGACGCCGTCGACGCCCGTCGCCTCCGTCAGTCCCAAGACCGACGCCCGTGCCTCCACGACTTGGCGTCTTCAAACGCCGCCCGCCTCCTTGGTTTTGTGGCGCAAACCAAGAAACCCGCCTTCCGTCGCCGCTTGCGCCCTCGATCCAGGAGTGGATGCCACAGCTGCCGCCCGGTCCGAGCTCCGGTCCCGGCTGCCCTTCACCGCCGTCCACCGCACGGTCCATCGGCCACAGCACCTCCACGGCAGCTCCCCGTCGACACTCGACGCCCGTGTATCTGCAATCCAAAGACCAAGCGCACGATCACACCGCACGGTTGACAATTCACTCATCACAGGCAAATAGAGTACTCAACATTCCTCAATCTCCCCCTTGATGAGTGCATTGTCAACACACCACAAACGAACCAAGAGAAGTGAAACCAGAAAAGAACAAAGAAGCACGAAAGAGAAGAACTCAAGCAAGTGACGAAAAGCTCAGAAAAACATAAACAGTCACTTACTCAAGCAGAGATCGATCCCCTAAGACAAGGGCAACGGCTCAACGCAATCGATCAAAAGCCAAAACATGACTCCTCAAAGACAGAGGTAACGCTCGACGCAGTCATGCAAGAAGCAGAGAGAAAACGAAGAAAACCAGGAGCCAAGAACAAAGCAGAAACTCCCCAAGCAAAGTTTTTCCCTCTCACAAGTGCAACTCTCCCAAAATGATGCACTCTCGAAGCCCTGTGCGCAACAAGTTTTTCAAAAATCAAACAAGTCTCCCCCTTGTTCGATCAGTTCTCCCAAAATTCTCCCCATTGTTGGCACATGCACACATCAAGCCTAAAAAGACCTAAAGCTCCCCCTGAAGCTGAAACTCCCCCTGAACAGATGCGATGCCATGAATGCAATGCAGGAGGTGTAAGTGAAAGCATTCAGGGATACAATGATATGAGCAACATCTAGTCTCAAGCACATGTGCATCCATAAACAAGACCTGCTTCTAGCTCAACAGGGTATATCAAAACAGTCTAGAGCTAGGCAAGTTCAGTTTAGGAGAAATAAAAGCATCACCCAAGATCTAGCACTAACAAGTAGGGAATGGAAAGCAGTGCTAATCAAACTCATACAGGTGAGCCAAAGCAGCCAAAACAAGTTGCCAACATTCATTTTTCAATCAAATTTATCTCAATCAATTTTTAATGCCAGGGGTTGAAAGCTTGTCATGCTTCACTTAGCAACGAGACCAAGCCTATACCAAAAGACAATCAGAAGCTTAAAGTACTCGTTTCAGTCATGCACAGCCTTGCCCGGGTTCTCACAAGTGCAAAGTGAGCCGTCCCGAAAGCTCGATCAGTGCGACAAGCAATCCCATCTGGATCTTTTCAATCCATTTCAAGAACAGTTCAAGCAATTTTATCAGATTTAGATCATTTCAAGTATGAATTGCTGAACGAAAAGCTACACTAGCATGAATAAGACAGCAAAGCATATCAACACGCCCTAACATGCTAGTAGCCAAGACAGGGTGATCATGTTTTCAGATTTTCAAATCAAAATAGCTTAACTCAGATGATGTCATATACACAGTGGAGCAAGCTATACATGATCAAGTTTATCAACTCACACTAGCAGGCACTAGAAGATCATAGCAATGTATACAAGAATGCTAGTGCAAGTGAGTCAATGCAAAATGCAAACATGTACAATGCATATGCACAATGCAACTATCAAACCTAGAAAACAAAGAGAAGCAAATAAAATCTACAAAGCTAACCAAACAAAAGTCAGCGATCAAAAGGGGTAACAAACCCCAAGCTCCCCTCGCAAGCGAGCAAAGGTGTCCTGCTCTAGCGGTTTGATGAGGATATCTGCAGTTTGCCTCTCTAAAGGGACATGGATCAGGTCTATGTGTCCTCTCTCATGGTTGTCTCGCAGGAAATGGAATCGGATGTCTATGTTCTTGGTTCTGGAGTGTAGGACAGGGTTCTTTGCAATGCTAATGGCTGACATGTTGTCTACAAAGATGGGAACCCTACCGAAACTCAAGCCATAATCCTGTAAGGTTTGTTTCATCCAAAGTATCTGGGAGCAGCAGCTAGCAGCGGCAACATACTCAGCTTCTGTGGAAGAAAGCGCTACGCTAGCCTGCTTGCGAGAGGACCAAGACACCAAAGATGTACCGAGAAATTGACAAGTGCCGGATGTAGACTTGCGATCAAACCGACACCCACCGAAATCGGCATCAGAAAAGCCCACCAAAACCAGAGAAGAATCCGCAGAATACCAAAGACCAAATTCAGGGGTGAATTTCATATACCTGAAGATGTGTTTCACCACCTGCCTGTGGGAGGTGCGCGGAGAAGCCTGGTAGCGCGCACAGAGGCAGACGCCGAACTGGATGTCCGGTTGCGTCGCCGTCAGGTACAGGAGAGAGCCAATCATGCTCCTGTACTCCTTCTGGTCCACCGCCTCGCCGTCCAAGTCCTCATCAAGTGCCGTTGATGTGCTGATCGGAGTCGGCTGAGGAGACAGGTCGCTCATGTCGAACTTCCGCAGCAAGTCTCTAGTGTACTTGGCTTGATGGACAAAAGTGCCCTAAGGAGTTTGCTTGATCTGCAGCCCGAGGAAGAACTACAGCTCACCCATCATGCTCATCTCAAACTCCCTGGACATCTGCTCAGAAAACTTGGAGACAAGAGCGTGAGAAGAGCCGCCAAAGATAATATCATCCACGTATATCTGAACTAAAAGAAAATCAGTGCCAGATCACATGAGAAACAAAGTTTTATCCACATATCCCATTTTAAAACCCTGAGCCAGCAAAAATGTTTTCAATCTATCATACCACGCTCTAGGGGCCTGTTTCAAACCATAAAGTGCTTTCTGAAGTTTATAAACTCGGTTTGGAAACTTGGGATTTTCGAAACCAGGGGGTTGCTTCACATAACCCTCTTCCTCAATAAAACCATTCAAGAAGGCAGATTTAACATCCATTTGGAAAACTTTAAAACCCTTGGAAGCAGCAAATGCAAGAAAAATCCGAATAGCTTCCAAACGAGCAACAGGGGCAAAAGTCTCCTCAAAATCAATACCCTCTTTTTGGCAAAACCCCTGGGCAACAAAACGAGCCTTGTTTCGAACAACCAAACCATCCTCACCCTGCTTGTTTTTGAAAACCCACTTAGTTCCTATGGGATTACAAGCAGGTGGAGGCTCGACTAAAACCCAAACTTGGTTTTTTTCAAAATTTTCATGTTCCTCATGCATGGCATTGACCCAATTAGAATCAGAAAGAGCGTGTCCAATATCTTTGGGCTCAAAAGAGGCAACAAATGCTGAATGAGCAAAGCCAGCGATACTTGTTACCTTGGACCTGGTGACTCGCTCGTTGAGATCACCTAGCATCTGTTGAGGTGGATGACGACGCTGAATGTGTCGTGGTGCTTCCCGTGTCGAAGTCGCCTCCTCCTCAACCAAAACTGGTGTCTCCTCAGGTGCAGCTGGTGAAGCCTGAGTCACCTCCTCGAACAGCCCCCGGGAAGTAGACGTAGTCGGGTCGGGGCCGTCGTCATCGTCCGAGCTCGTGGCAGAGATAGCTGGGTCCACAGCACGCGTGGTAGCCTCAGCGTCGCCCTCTGCAGTTTCTTCCTCCTCATCTTCAAAGATGGAGGTGCCGAGCTCATCATCTCCTGCAACTTCAAAGACAGAAGAATTGCATGGTGCAGTCTCGTCGAAAGTGACTTCACAAGTCTCTCTGACGATGTTAGTATCAATAATCAGCACACGGTACGCTCTAGAGTGAGAAGCATAACCGAGAAAAATACCGTCAGATGAGCGAGACTCAAACTTATCAAGATTTCCATCTTTCAGCACAAAGCACCGGCAACCGAAAACTCTGAGATGGTCAACATGGGGCTGGCGTCCAAACCGCAACTCATAAGAAGTCCTGTGCAAGAAAGCACGCAAGAAAATGCGGTTGGACATGTAACAAGCGGTGTTAACCGCCTCAGCCCAGTATTTGTGAGGAGTCCTATGCTCATCGAGCATCATCCTCGCCATCTCAACCAGCGTCCGATTCTTCCGCTCTACAACTCCATTCTGGTGTGGAGTGTAGGGAGAAGAATACTGGTGTTCAAGCCCTTGATCACTGCAAAAGGCGTCAAAACGAGCGTTTTTGAATTATGTGCCATTATCACTGCGAATCGCTCTCATGGCCTAGGGTAGCTCGTTTTTCAACCTCAAGATCAAGTCTCGAACAAACTCGAAAGCCTCATCCTTGGTTCTCATGAAAAGACCCAAGAATAGCGAGAAAAGTCGTCCACAATCACAAGAACGTACCACTTCCCACCAACAGACATCACCCAAGAAGGACCGACAGTGTCCATGTGTAGCAACTCTCCAGGGTAAGAGGTCATCACCTGATTAACAGGCGGATATGAAGTGGCAATCATTTTCCCGTGGCAGCACGGATGGCAAATAAGGTCCTTTTCAAATTTTAATTTGGGCAATCCTCGGATCAGGCCAAGTGAGCTCAGTCTCGACAACAAGTCAAAGCTCAAACATCCAAGTCTCCTATGCCACTTCCACAGATCAGAAGAAGGACCAGCCATCAAATAATGAGAAGGGCCAAAAGGAGTTCCAGAGAAGTCAACCAAGAAAACTTGATCGCGAGGTGTAATCCGGCAAACCAAATCTCCTCTGGAATCAAGAACACGCGAACCTCAAACCCCTCATCAAGAAGTTGCGACACAGAGAGCAAATTAAAGCCAAGATTCGAAACCAAAGCAACTTCTCTCAGGGTAAAGCGATCAGAAACTCGAACAGCGCCAAGTCCACGTACCTTTCCTCTTCCATTATCCCCGAACATAATGTACTCCTTTGAGCGCATCGGGGTGAGGCTGGAGAACCATTTGTCATTTTCGGTCATGTGGCGCGAACAACCGGAATCCATGATCCACCTGTTCTCCAAGCCTCCGACCTGCACATCAGTAGTGAGACAAAGGGTGAGCAAATGTCTCAACACTGGGGTTAGCGAAGTGAGAAGCAAACCAGTGTCGAGCCATTTGCTCTACAGAAGGGTTAGCAAAACCAGACAAAGCATATCCCCCGCCCCGTCTACCGCGTGACTGACGAACACCACTGCGAGGAAATCGTGGAGCCTCAAAACCTCCTCCAAAAAGTCAGTCCCGTGGTCCATAGCCGTACTGAAAATGACCGGGAGCACGGCCGGCAAAGCGACCACCCGCTGGAGCACGGTGACCACCACCGTCTCCCTGACCTCCACCTACACGGCGCGCCCTAGCATCTCGCCTATCACCACGCCGAGAAGGACCATGTGTGACACCCTAGGTGTCTGCACAGTAGTTGTGTATCTATTATGTGCATCATGTGCTTGAATTGTTTGAAAAAGGATCTTTTTGTAAATATAAAAAGTTATATGTTTAATTATAATTCTATGCAATGTCCTTTCTGTAGTTTATTTGAATAGGGTGTGCAATTATTGCTTTTGTGGAGGGTGTATTTGCAAATTTCAGTGCAATCATTGCTTGGCAGGAAACTTTTCAAATCAGTCTAAGTTTGAAGTGAAATTGCATTGAAAATGACAAGTTTCCTTTAAATTCAAAATCCCTTCCATGTTTTCAAAATTAGCTTTTTATACTTTGGTCAAATCAATTTTTGTACAACATCAAAGTTGTAGATCTTGAAAAATTGAACAACTTTCATGTTGGGCACTTTTTCATTTGAGCCCTATTTTAAAAGTTATCGCTGGTTTATAGTTTGGTCCCTGGAATTTTCAGAAATTGCAAAATAGCCCGTTTTCCCCTTTCCCTGCCTACTTGCCTGCTTGCTTGCCGCCGGCGTACTGCAGCGCCGCCCGCCGCTCTGGGCCGGCCGCAGGCCAACTCCAGCTTCGCCACCGCCCCACGCGTCACCCCCCTTGACCCCTGGACCCACTGCCCCCTCGCGCTGGAGCCTCCACCCCTCGCCACGCCACCCCGATGAGCCCAGGCGGCCGCCACCGCGACGCCGCCGTGGATAGCCCAGGAGAGGACCCCGAACTCTTTTCTCTTGCGTGCATCAACCTTAGGAACGTTCCCACATTCTATTCCACTCGCTCACGCGCCGTTTTCCCGCTCAGGAAGCCCAGAACGCCATCGCCGCCCACCGAACGCCGGCGAGCCTCAAGCTCACCGTCGCCCGACCTTTTCCGACCACCTCCGCCCGCGCTGACCACACCAGCAGCTCTGCCCTGGCCCCGCGAAGCTCACCCACCTCTCCTCCTCGCCCAATCCTCACTGAAACACCCCGCCGCCGTTGAACATCCGCCGCCGCCGCCCTGCTCACCGTGGAGCCGCTCCTCCTTCCTTCCTCTGCCTAAATCAAGCACCCCACTAGCTCCCTCATGTCGAGGTGAAGCTCCCCGGCCGCTCCACGCCACTTCTACCTCACCAGAACGTCGCCTCCGCCGCTAGCCGTCGCCGCCGGAGCACCTGCTCCACGGGGAAACTCCAATCCTGCCTCTCCGAGCCCCAAGAAGCCCACCATCGGGTAGATCTCGTTCTACTCTTCGTTTTCCCCAACCCAACCCTCGCCGCCGGCGAGCCTAGCCGCCGGTAATGGCCGGCGCCCTTTGCTCTGTTCTTCCCCATCGGCCATGGACCCCGTGTTAGAAGGAACAAAAGTTCCAGGGGGTTGTTTGAATAGACCGTGACTCATGTGAATAGTGCCGCTAGGGACTCCTTTGTAATTTTTGCAGTGAACTTTGAAATTCAGTAGAAATTCATAGGAAATTCGTAAAATAGCAAATCTTGATGTTCTGGAATCCTTGTGCAAATCTCTATGCAGTAGAATCAAAATATTATGGTTGTTTGTTGAAAGTTTTTGCTGTATAAATGGTTTTGTGTCACTAGGTAAATAAAGACTAGTTGTTTTATCTTTTTCTTAACTGATGATTGAAACCAAGTCTTGCAGTAAAATATTTATGGTGGTTTGTTATTGCAACACTAGTATTTATATGAAAATTTCATGGTCATTTCTCATGTGTAGCTATTTATTTGATTTAATCCTTGTTTAGTAGACTTCATTTATGATAAATAGTTTATGCTGTTGTTAAATCATGAAAATATTTCTGAGTGATATTTTTGAACATTTTAGCTTGTAAATAAAGTTTGAACCCCAGTTCATGACTAGAACAGGAGCTAAAAATGAATCTTGCTAATTTGATGTCTGTTTTGTTTATTTTCTCGGAATTAATTATGTGTAGATAAAATAATGAAAAATTCACAATATCTAATTCATCCCTGTTTATGCCTGCTGTTAAATTTTTAACTTCTGTTTTGCTCTAGATTAATCTGTGTAATTCAATCTTGTTCTAGGTGTTATCTGAATGAATGAATTGTTGTGATTAAATGGCTACATGTTTTGGCATGAATTTTATAGGATAGCTTGTTCTGTTTACCTTCTGTTCAAAGTAATTTTTGATGATTTTATTACTGAATGTACACTGAGTGACTAATTTGTTAGCAAACCATAGTTTGCTTGCTATAGGAAACCACTCCCACTTGTTTATGATGTTAATATAGCTTCCTTGTGCTGTTGATCAGGATGCCTTGTGTAGTTAGAATTGTTATTTAACTACTCTATAAACGATTGTCCATGTGTGTTTATAATACTGTTCTTGCATTACATATAGATACGACTGCTTTGTCGGACGGGACGTACGAGCTGATCCCGGATTCCGAAGGAGGTGATTTCGAAGCTCAAGTGAACACTACCATACTAACTGAAGCCCCGGACCAAAGTTCGCAAGAGCCCAGGGCTGAAATAGTTAGCGACTACCGAGAAGGCAAGCCCCGAACATAACCTATATTTCAAATTATTATCATTTACTGTTATTACTTACTTGTGCATTTACAGTTCTTAGGATTTGAATTGAAACCCTAGATGCATAATCCTAGGAACCTATGTACTGAACACTAGACTTGAGTTCGACTACTTGCTAAGCTTATAGGACCGGTAAAAGTCGAGTGATTGCCTGTCACTCGCGAGCTTTATAGGAACTGCTTGTTTACTTTCTGTTATCAATATAAGGACGACGGACTGGGTTGTGTTCGATATCATGACCTTATGTGAGACCCCGTCTGTGTTGGTGAACTTGCTAAGGTCGCGGTGTGTGGTAGTGCTGGTTAAGTTTTTGAACGTACTAGCCACATGCCGTAAATATGGTACGCGGTAAGCCTAGTAGCCGATTGGACCGGGGAGTGGATATACTGACACTCTCTCTTAGAAATAGGTTTTTAATTATGTTTATGTTGATCAACACCACGGGTGTAGGGAGGAAGTTGGTGCCCTGTAGTCGGGGAGAGTGTTCCTATCCACAAGCCGGAAAGAAAGGTCAACGGTTGTTTGGTAACGACCCAACGGTGTTCCAAACGTGTGTGTTAGGTCTGCCTGGCCAGGTTAACAAACTCGATTCGAATCGTCTGCTTCCCACAGTTTGGGACTGCTTGACCTCTTTGCCACACAGAGTAACAAGAGCAACATTATTATGATTAATCTTGATATTTGTTTAAAGTTCTACCATGGTTGAATAGTAGTTGCTTACATAGAATGGTTAATCAACTAGAATATGGAAAGCTAAAATGTGAAATAAGGACCTACTCTTTATTATTTTTCAGCAAAGGAAACCAGAACCTCACAAACCCTGCATAGTCTAGCTAAAGTGGGTTAAGTATACCCATTGATGGTTAAGTCTTGCTGAGTATTAGAATACTCAGCCTTGCTGTTGAAACCCTTTTTCAGGTTTGAGTTTTGAGGACCAAGTCGCTAGTTTGTCTTGGCCCTGCTCTTTGCCTCTTGGTTGGTCCGTCGAGTGGGATTCGTCTTCGGCCAGCAATGACCATGACGAGTGATACCTTGCTTGGGCTAGCTTGGTATACCTTTGCGACGTGTTGTAGCCGTCGTTGTCTCTTTACGCTGCTTTTCAAACTCTGAAGTTAAAGTTATGGCTTGTATAACTGTTTACAAAGTTTGGTTTTGTAATAAGTACTTTGAAACATGTTGTAATCACTACTTTGCCTATGTTGTAAACTTGTGGTTGTAATATCTCTGGACTCGCCTTCGTGCGGGGTATGCTTGTTCGATCCGAGAACCGGTGGTTGTATCGGGACGTTACCCGACAGACCAAGAATTGTTCCGTTTGAAGTGCGTTTGAGCCGGTGTTGCCTTTATGGTGATGGCCTGCGCACTTGAGCCGGGATAATTCAGGTGGTTCTGCCACACCATGCACCCGAGCAGAGTACATGTCTGTGTTCCGTCTCTCCTGCTCTCTCCTCACAGCCCGCTTCCTCCTGAAGCAAAACTCCTCCAGGTGACCTTCCCTGTCATAGAACTCGCAGTGGTACCTCACCTCACGCTTGGGAGGTGGAGGCCTAGCCTGCGGACGGGGAGGAGCAGCCCACTTCTTCTGGGCAACCTGGGCTGTGGCAGCAGGGAGCGTGTCGAGGGGGTTCCTCAGCGCATTGGGCTTTGGAACCCAAACCTGCTTCTGCGGAGGTGCTCTTGGTGGTTCTTTAAGCACACCATCCGCGGGATCAACAAGCGAAGGCTGTGTGCTCGTGCTAGCAGTGTATCCAGCAGCCTTGCCAATCTTACCATACAACCTGTCAATGTCTGACTTCGTGTATGTGTAACCGGCCCCAAACCCATCACCACGCTTGAACTGCTTAATCATCATGCCCAACTGCGGCTCACTGCTAGAAACCCAACTCAGAATCGCCCTAAGGTGTGTTCTCATTCTCCAAGTTTACTTTCTCTACCGCAAGATTATCCAAATCAGAGATCAAACCAGGGCAAACAGAGCAGTCGATAGGTGGGCTAGACTCTACGACCTTAGTCTTTCCAAAAGACTTGATCAAAGCGTTCTTCTCCTCTAGCTCCATCCTAAGCGTGGGACAAAGCTTACAAGCGCCAAGCAAAGCAGGCCTAGATCTAAGCTCCTCTAGTTCACAAACAACAGTAGCAAACTTGGACTGCAAAGAAGCTAGATCAGACTTGAAGATAGGACACTCATCGCATTCAAGCACATCACTAACAATGGGAGCGTCCTTGACAAGTTCAAGCTCATGCTTGGCCTTGGCTAGCTCGTGAGACACGTCAGAAAGCGAAGTCTTAGCAACATCTAAGTTCGCAACGTTCTCATCATGCTTGGCACGGAGAGCAACAAGATCATTCATGTGAGATATGCAGCCAGCGCACTCATCCTCACTAGATTTCTCCCTAGCACAAGCCAGCTTAGCCCTAAGCTTTCTATGCTCTCTAGCTGCTTCCTTAAGCAGCCTCTTCTAGTTGTCGAGAGCGGCGTACAACTCTCTAACCTCTGTATCAAGCAGGTCGATCGTGGAGTTTACCTCTGAATCGCTCTCGGATCCAGGAGAAGAGCCGGAGTGCGTCGGTGTAGCATGTCCACCCGAAGACGCACGAGTACCACCAGCTTCGCCCGCCATGGTGCAGAAGCTCTTGCACCGACCGGCCGCCAAGCAAAGGCCGATGAAGCCGGTGGCTTCCTTGTCCCGCTTCTTCTTCTTCTTGTCATCGTCGTCGTCGTCGGAGGTCGGTGAAGAAGAGCGGTCGGTGTCGAAGCTCTTGTCGAGGTCGCTGAGCTGTGCCAGGAAGGCCTTCTCCCGCTTCTTGGCCTTGTACTGGAAGCGCTTCTTGAGCGACTCCTTGTCGAAGCGTCCTCCCCGGTCACGACTGCGGTGCTTGTGGCGCCGACGCTCCTTGTTGGAGCCTCCCTCATCGCGGTCGCGGTGGCGGTAGTAGTCAAAGGAGTTGTTCTGGCCACCGCCGGACTTCTTGGGGCAATCGGCGATGAAGTGGTTTAGTTCACCGCAGTTGTAGCACCCGGGGTTCTTCTTCCTCTGCCTGTTGTGGTAGATGCGCTGGAACTTGCTGATGAGAAGGCACAAGTCATCGTCGCCCAGCGTCTCCAGCTGCTCATCTGAAACAGAAGACAAAGAGGCAAGAGAAAAGCCAAGAGCAGAGTTAGCGTTAGAGCTCGATCCACCTGGGCCAATCACAAGAGCGACGCTCTTGGAAGGAGGGGCACCATTGAGCTTGGCTCGTGTCTGGTTATCCACCTCCGTGGCCTTGAGCTTACTGAAAAGCTTGTTCACGGTCAGAGTCTCATAGCCTGCAGACTCAATGATCGTGTTCACTTTGAGATCCCATACAGAGCGGTCAAGTGCGTAGAGCAACTTGAGAGCCTTCTCGTGCTCTGTGTACTCAAGGGCACCAGCAGATCTGTTCGCATTGACTTTGTTAACAATCGACTGAAAACAACTGAACATCAAGTCAATGCTCTCACCCGGCTCCTGTGTGAAGTTCTCGTATTCACGCCGATGAGTCTCGAACAGTCTGGCCTTCACCTGAGGTGTACCCTCGTGGTAGTTCTCAAGGCACGTCCAAATCTTGTGGGCTTTCTGAAAACCCTGGACACGTGAGAACTCCGCACGAGAAACGCCAGCGAACAAGGCATTGACGGCCTTGGCGTTAGCCTCGTGCTGGGTCACCTAGAGAGGTGTGGTCCGAACAGCAAGCATCTCGTAAAGCTGGTTCGTGGTAATCTCCCAGACATCGGCTCCCATGCTCTCCAGGAAGGCTCTCATGCAAACCTTCCAGTAGGCATAGTCCTCGCCGAAAAACACCGGGATCTTACCAAGACTCGACATGGTCGCCGAGTGGTTTTCGAACCGGTTAAGGTACTAAAAACCTCAACCGTGCTCTGATACCAATTGAGGAACCGAAGCCGGCGACCAGAAGGGGGGGTGAATGGGAGCCGATCAAAATTTCTTCCGAAATCGATCCGTCGGCCTATGTCCCAAAATCACCGCAAGCCCTTGAACCTAGGTCAGCGAGAATAGCTATGGACAAACTATCTCGAAGCAGAAGACCCAGGTCGCAGCACGAAAGCAAAGCGAGTCGAAACGATGCAAAGCGCAGAACTGGACTACCGAGACCGGTCAGACCGGTCGCTCCCAGACAGCCCGCCAACAAAGCTCCAAATGTTAAATCTCGAGCAAACGAAGTCCAAATCCAACGAAACTTGGAGGAAAGTTTCGCATCTACCTCATGAACATATTCCCAAAAGATCTTTTCCAAAAGAATATCAAGTCGTGAGAAATTAAGGATAGATCAAAGAGAATTGGGGTTTTCTCAAGAACCCAAAAATCTCAATCCGTGAGAACTCGCGATTCCAGCAGGTTTGGCACTAGGCTAGATAGATTAGAATCATCACAACGAGTCCATCAAACCATGAATTCACGAGCTTGATTCCTCTAAACACGAAACATCCCAAAAGAGGAGAAATCAAGACCAAAACGCAAAGGAGAAGGGAGAGGAGGAGTACTCAGCACACAAAGGTGAATCTCAACAGGATTTCATTCATAAATTTCGGAGGAATTCACCTATACAAAGCTAGAGCCATCCGCCCATCATCCACCCTCTAAATTTGAGAGATTAGCTATATCTAACCCTCTTTTGCGTTGGAGTTCTTGGCCCTAACCTAGAGCAGGGGCTGGGAGAAGGAAAAACCCTGAGAAAACAAAAGACTCAAGAGACTCACCCACCCACGAGCTGGTGAGGGGTATTTATACCCGGCTGCTGCGGCCAGACCAGTCAGACCGGTCCAGGGGACCGGTCAGACCGGTCAGGGCAGCAGCACCCTACTGTACAGCCTCGATCGACGGCGGAGCTTCTTTCTTCGACTCGAAGTCTTTGCTGCGATGCCGCCACGTCGACGAAGATCCGGTCCGCGGTTTTTGAGGGTCCGCGAAACCCGGGTAGGTGGCCGGTTTAGAAAAAACCGCCAAAACCTCACGCGCGGGAAGATTCCCGCCTCCACGCCGTGACCCTAGACACCGTTCCCGCCTCGGCCTCCTGACGGCCCTAGACGCCGCCCGACGCCCGTCACCTCCTCGCCCGCAGCGAGGCCCTAGACGCCGTCGACGCTCGTCGCCTCCGTCAGTCCCAAGACCGACGCCTGTGCCTCCACGACTTGGCGTCTTCAACCGCCGCCCGCCTCCTTGGTTTTGTGGCGCAAACCAAGAAACCCGCCTTCCGTCGCCGCTTGCGCCCTCGATCCAGGAGTGGACGCCACAGCTACCGCCCGGTCCGAGCTCCGGTCCCGGCTGCCCTTCACCGCCGTCCACCGCACGGTCCATCGGCCACAGCACCTCCACGGCAGCTCTCTGTCGACACTCGATGCCCGTGTACCTGCAATCCAAATACCAAGCGCACGATCACACCGCACGGTTGACAATTCACTCATCACAGGCAGGATAGAGTACTCAACATTCCTCACGATCATCAGAGTCCGAGATTTGATACGCTGTGCATTGGCTTATGCATGAAGTTGCAATGGCTCAGTCACTTTACCCTGAAGCAGAAGTGACAAAGCACGCCATGCCGCAGAATCAGAGGTGCAGTAGGAGCGATGGCATCTTATCTTGCAGAGTTACGTATACAAAATCCGTGTCATGTTGATCTTAAGTAAGAAGAAATGTTTGTGTCATGTTGCTATTTATTGGAGTGTTCCATGTCACTCTTTTAACGAGGGTTCTTAATATGTGTATTATATTTTGTATACTGTCACTACTAAAAAACGGGCCAAAGGTCCAGACCAAAGGTACCAGCTGCTGTTGCAGCCGGCACCTTTGGCCTGGACCGAGCCCAACGAGGACAATTGGTACCGGGTCATGGCACGACCCGGTCCCAATACTACAGCATAGGCACCAGATAGTGCCACGAACAGGCACCAAATGCCCACGGTGGCATAGGCACCGGTTGGTGGCACCAACCGGTGCCTATTGTGAAGGCAACGGCATCGGGTCATACCACGACCCAAGGCTAGCAGGTGCCTAGGGCAAAGGACCCGGTTGGTGCCATGACCCGGTGTTTATGCACAATATTTAGCACAGGGTCTGTGGCACCAATCGGTGCCTTTGGTCTGCCTCTATAAATACCCCACCTCCTCTCCCCTCCAAACTATCGTGAACTCACTGTTTATGGCAGCCGAGTGGGGGGGAGGGGAGGGGAATGTTTGTAATTTTTTAAAAAAAGTTAGTAATTTTTATCCATACCTTATAGCAAATTAATTTTTTAGATGTAGTTAGCACTTGATTTAGTTTATATATATGATAAATATTTGTAAATGTAGTTTGCACCCGATTTAGTTTACAGTTCTTATATTAGTTATACATGTGAAAAGACTATCATGCCCTCATTTGTTTCCCACATGTGGTTAGTTTTGGCATGCAATTCAAATCTGACCACTTAATTAGGAATACTTGAGATCCAATATCTAGAATTACATTGTTTGTGGGATTTTTTTTTCAAAAAACGGGATTGTATTTTTCATGCAACTGAGGGAGTAGCAAATATGTCTATGCGATGCTACGGCTGAAGATTAATGCATACATTATAGCTGGTTGTTTATTTTAGAAATAGAAGAGAGCAATTGATTGATCAATAAATCATTGCTTATTTTAGAAGATTAGATTAGATGCGGTGATAAGTCTAGGGGATCAGAGGAGTTCATCCAGTCACGCACTCAGTGTTTGCCACATTGTGTTGTGGGCGAACTTGCAGGCCTGCTGCACCATACTATCCGGATGCTATTGCGCTAGTCCATAGGAGGCCTAGCTTGCAAACTACGTGCAGTCTCTATACTACACCTATCTATACATGAGGAGGGGCCCTTGGTTTTGGGGCTCGGGGCGAGGCTGCACAGCTGCACCCTCCTCAGGGCCCGGGCCTGGGCGGCGGTGCCTCGCCGGCGCTCCTAATGTTTACTCCAAACCATTCTCCCCTATGTGGCCTCGCTTGGAGGCTCTCAACTCTCTGGCGGGCGGCAAGGCTGCCGTATACGGCGAGTAGAGGGCAGACGCCCGGACGGTATGCCAATTAATGTCCGGGGTGGACGGTATTTCATTTACCGTCCACCCCTCATCAGCCGAGAGCCGTTCGACCCGCAATCGACTACCACGATGCACCAGATTCAGACTCCAGCGTAGCGAACGGGCTACCCACACACCCTCGCCGAGTCGTCGCCCGCGGTGCTGCCTCGCCGGCCTCCGGGGAGAGGCAAGCTCCAGAGCATTGCGTGCACGAGAGCCGGTGTTGGTTCAATCCGGCCTGAAAATCACGATTGCTTCCGGGCAAATATGATGCGCTTTGATATCGATCTTCCCTCTGCAGACCCTCCTGAGCGTTGTTCGGTTGGATGCTGCCGCCATGGCAAGCTGGAGCAGGACATAAATCGAGGACGTTGCAAAAGCGTTTGCTTCGGTGGCCAGAGCAAACTGAGAATAACTGAGCAACTCCCAAGTTCTCCATTGCAATTTGTAAACCTTGGACCGGACAAGCGTGGCATCACTACTAAAAAATAATTTTTAGAATTCGGCCTTTGTTTAGTTGCTCCTAGAATTTTTTTTGAAAGGTATTAAACATAGAATAATCACAAAACTAATTACATAACTAATCTGTAAACTACAATACGAATTTATTAAGAATAATTAATCTATTATTAGCACATATTTACTGTAGCACCTTATTGTCTAATCACAAACTAATTAGTCTCATTAGATTCGTCTCGCAATTTACAGACAATTTGTGAAAAATGATTTTTTTCGTCTACATTTAATACGCCATGCATGCGTCCAAACATTGATGTGATTGATGTGTAAAGTTTTTGACTAGCAACTAAACCAGGTTTTCGTTTAGATCCAAAGTTCAAACTTCCAAAGGTGTCCCATCGAATATTGTGGCACTGCATGGAGAATTAAATATAGATAAAATAAAAAAACTAATTGCACAATTTGCTTGTAAATTGTGAGTTGAATCTAATGAGTCTAATTAGATCGTGATTAGACAATAAACTGCTACAATAACACATACTCTAATGATGAATTAATTAGACTTAATAGATTCATCTCCCGATTCCCGGTCTATCCGTGTAATTAGTTTTTTAATTATATCATGTCTAGTCTTTCTCATCTTCAGTTGAAAATTGCTAAAAATAAATTTCATCCAAATTTTTACAGAATCTAAGACCTTAGAGATGGGTAAAAACATATTTTTGGAAGTGGGTGCGATACTCGTCTCTAGTTCTCACAGCTACAAATCAATTTATAGTATTTGTTTGGGACGGGTCATGGACTCATCCATCCATGCAAGTCAAATTGGAGGGACCGCAACAAATCATTTTTCAAAAAATGAAAAAAAACTAAAAGAAAACTCAAAAGCAGCAAAATTTAAAAAAAAAATCTCAGCTAACCGGCCACCACCACAAGCCCATATGCTATCAAGGTACAACTTTTTAAAGAAATATGCACACTTTCATCTTGCGGTAGTTGAGATGTCACTTCTGAAAACTGCAGATATGCAAACAATTTAAATTTACTTCATCTTGCGGTAGTTGAGAGGTCACAACTCACAAGCTGCAAATTCAATAACGTATTTTTTCTTCATCTGATACAGCTTCTCAAGGACGAAGACCTTGTTTGTTCCTTCCTTGTACATTGATGCGTAGATGGTAGGTGTCCACTGTCCAGACTTTGAGCTTAGTTCCATTTGTCTTTTCCACCGGTCCTTGTCAGTAATCCAAACACATTTATATACATATGCGAAACACAGTGAAATGCAGAGTCTGCTATTGCTGTTAAGACAGAAAATTTTGAGGCAACTGAAGTTAAAAAGAATCTTACTATTAAGGCTCCTTTTGAGCCTCCACGTGATACCACCTAGAATTCTAGGTAGACACTTTAAAAAATAGAGAAATCTTAGAAACTCTCACAAAAATCAGAAACATTCAATCATCTTTCGACAACTCTAATTATAACAGTTATTGGATTCATTATCTTTCCTAATAAATTACCTACCTCTACCATTATGAAAATAGATCAAAGTAAACCCCTAAACATATATCTAATGGTGAGCTTTTAGGTTCAAGTGATGACAAAGAGAGGAGAGGCGTAGCAAGGCCCGAAATCTGTTGCAACTTGATAATGATAAATATGTATTTTAAAGTATATTACAATATTTAATAGATGAAAGAAGTCATGATAGATAATTATAATTATTAGATATAAGTCTTATTTTGGTCGTGCGGGTAGTCCTTCATAATTAGTTCACTTTTCTTTGCATAGACCAATTCCTCCCCACGCCTCACTCTGCCATGAATGACTAGTCTTCTTTTTCCTCTCTAATCTTGGGCGCCAGCGTCATCCTTAAGTTATCTTACTTAAGTGAACTGGCATCTTAAGCACGGCATGGAAATTATTGCTGGAAACTAAAAATATTCGAATATTTGCTGCTAGTGCCTAGTGACATGTGGCGGACTGGCAGTTCGTTCATCCACTAGACCAATTCCTTGTTCACCAGACCTTAGAAGCGGGCGCGCCGTCCTCGCCGCTTGGGCCTGGCTCCGGTGGGGCGGGGGCGCCTCCGCCGCTGCCCGCCCGGGCGGCCTCCCACCTCCGGCCGGCCCTCGCGTGGCTGGCTGCCGGCCCGGGGCGCCGCCGCTCGCGCCTGCCTGGCCCGCTGGCGGGCTGCCCTTGCCGCTGGAGCCTAGGCTCCAGTGTGGCGGGGGGCGCCGCCACCGACCCCCGGGCTCGGCCCTGCTTTGGGGCAGCCTGTGGCCTCGTGGCCGCCGCCGCCGTTCGGCCCAGGGCGGGTGTTGCACCTCCGGTGGCCGCGTCGTCGTCACTGTCGCTCGCCCTGGGCTGGTTGCCGTTCTAGACGTCCGTGCCTTGGGGTCTGCGGCCGGCCCTCCGGCGGGCTCTTCTGCGCTTTGTCGTTCCTCAGCCTTCGGCTTCGGGGAGGGTTCAGGTGGAGGCGAAAGCCTAGGTCTGCTTGCAGACCAATGACGGTGACGCCCTCGGGCGCCGTTTACTTTGTTGAAGGCGTCATTTTTCACCCCTATTCCCTCCGCCCCGATGTGCTTTCCGGGTGAAAACCTTGACCTCTTGGTCGAACATTGACGGCGCTTTGCGTCGCTCCCTTGCTGGAGGCATCATTTCGGAAGCTCTGCCGGTGGTGGTGGTTGCCTGCCTGCCTTCGCTCGTTTCAGCTGCATTGTCCGGACTGCAAAGGTCATCGTCTGGCAGATGCTTTGCCGCCATTCTATTCGTTGGCGGATACTTTGCCGCCGTTTGGCCGTGGCGGATGCTTTGCCGCCGGCTTTGTGCTTCTATTCAGGCGGATGCTTTGCCGTCTGGTGGGTCGGGTGGACGCTCTACCACCTCTTGTCGTGTTGGCGACCTTTGCTTCCTATGGCTTGTAGTATTTTTTTGTAGGTTTTGTGGTGGTCGTACCTAGGTTTGTGGGTTCGCCTGTGTTCCTCCAGTTTTTCTTGCTGTTCTTTTTGTGTACGGGTCGTGTGCCACTTGCGTGGTGGTGCTTTGTTTCCGTCTTAATAGCCTCTGTCTATTAAGGTTTGTAATGGTTGTTCTGCTTTCCTCTTAATGAAACACGTGCTCAGTCACGTTCGCGAAAAAAAAGAAGCAATCCAACCACTCTCACATCATGATGACAACAATCCTGAAGTGCAGATTCTCATATTGCTCCGAAGTCAACAATACACATTTGTCTGACGAAGTCAAGTCAAGTCATTTCGTAAAAAAATCCCATGTATATGCCAATGTACACAATTACCGTGGGGGCTTCCTCTGGTTGACGCCTCCCGTCAGGTTCTTGCTTGGCGCTCGCCATGATTTGCTTGTTGGCGTGTAGCTTCTCGGACGAAAACCTTGCTTGTGCAGGTGATGATGGTGCCCGTGGGTATCATTTTCCTTCTCGAAGGCATTAACGTGAGGACGTCAATCTGAAGGGACAGATCTAAGTGAAAAATTAAAGAACCAATTAAGTGGTTCGGATGGTGGCGGTATTTTAATGTTACTCTCCTCTTGAGGCGTCGTCTTGGAGTCATTGATAGCAACACCATGGGCGACAGGAAGGCACATGACCATCGACAATCCTTACATCAAGGGTTTCTAAGAAGACAGTTCACTACCAGAAAAAGAGGCATTCGTCCACCTCCGATTAGTACCGATTGCTTTAAAACCGGTACTAATGTCAATTTAGTACCGGTTCTACAACACAGTACCCCCAGGACCCATTTAGTACCGTGTTATAACACTGTCCGGTACTAAATGTCACCATTTAGTACCATTTGATGTTATAACCAGGTACTAAATGGCTTCCCGGCCCCCCCACCCATTTAGTACCGGACAATAACACCACCTAGTACTAAATGCCATCATCTAGTACCGGGTGGTGTCAAAAAACAATACTAAATGGTCATGGCCCGGTACTAAATGGTCCGTTGGAGTTAATCAAAACGATAGCATCTCCTATATACTCACATGTGTTGTGTGAGTGGGATGGTAGAGAAGGCTACGCGCAAAGCCATAGGTCACGAGTTCGAACCACGGCGCACATGCATTTATTTGGACACATTTTTCTTAGTGGTAGTGCATTTAGTACTGGGCATTGCAACCGGTACTAAATAGAGTCCATTTAGTACCGGCCAGCCGGTACCAGCTGCACGGTACTAATGCTACTTTTTGTAGCAGTGGTTGATGTGAGATTTATATTATGATACGACGACTAAGCAAGGTTAAAGGAAGGATGTAGAAGAAGCTCGAAGCTTAGTCTTTCGCTTTCTTTCTTGTTTCTTACTTTCTTATCTTTTGTGCTCCTCAGTTGGAGGTTTGGAGTCTAAGTACTCATGTAAACTTCTATCTTTGTGGTCAGATTTGTTTCTTTACGGTCATAAACATTCACATTTGAATGTTCAAGGCCGGAATTTTCCCTTAATCTAAAAAATGCCAAAGTGCTCCTCACCCTCTTTATTTTCTATTGAACTCGTCTAACGTGGCCACCACTTTCTTCTCTATAAGTTCTCATCTTCCCTTGCAGTAAGTAGGTTTACTCTCTAGACACTGGATAGGTGTCTACCTCCTTCATAACATTCAATTGAAGGTAGGTTCTTGCAGCTGCCAAGCTAAAACTTGCTTGTTCTCTAGAGTTCATATATCTCATCTCTCATATATTTCTATATATTATATTTTCCGAACAGGGAAGGAATACTTCTTGAACTCTAATGGCACGGGTACTCAGGTCTGCAGTTGCCCAGGAGACAGTTAGCCAAATCCTATCAGGTCTTATTCAAAATTATGAGGAAAAAGAGGAATCAAATGCCAACATAAACTTGGAGAGGCTAGAGATGGCTCACATCAGGCTCGAGGCTGCTCTTGAGACATCAGAAAAGTGGCAGATTACTGATAGATCCTTGTTGCGTTGGCGCAGGACGCTGAAGCGTGCTGCTCAAGAGTGTGATGACACACTGCACAAATACAAGCATAGAGTCCTGGAAAAGGAACAGATGGAACAGGAGGTGAGGAATTCCTCCATTCCTAACCGGATTGTGCATGCTACCAAGTCGTTTGCTCTCTCTATATTTAACCACGACAACGGAATGTTGAGCAGATCCATTATTCAAAGATTTGAGTGGTTTGCAGATGGTGCTTCTGAGTTTCTGAGATTCATAGAGCTTGGCGGAACACCACATCGTCAGGTGACCTTCCACTCCCTTGTCAAGCACCTTTTTGCAGGCAAGGAACTACATCATAAAATTGCCCACGGAAAGGAGTATCCATCTTTTCTATTATGGTTGGTGCCGTTCAGGACTGCAGAGCATGGAATAGAGGTTAGCCTGATATTTATACACAAAGATAGTAATGCACCAGAGGGCAACTTCTTCTTGGGTATAATGCTACAGCTTTCAGAGAGTTCCGATATAGTTGGGATGGCAATTAGGTGCTTGCAGTTGTTTCCTCTTCATTTCAAGTCTACAGTTGAAATTATTAGGAAAGAACTTACTCAGCTACCCACACAGGACTTCTTATGGGTACCATATGTTGATTCATGGCATAGAAAACACTGGGACAATCTTCATAGGTTTAGCACTCAATGGTTTCGCTCAGACCCACTATGTTGCAAGAAGCATGATTGGCATGAGCTTCAACATATCAGCAGCCAAGACATGGCAAGATTATCAGATGTTTCTCTAGAGCCAGTAATTGTTGTGAATCTGCAGTGCCAAGTTTCACAGTCCAAGTACAGCAAACAGAATACCTCGCTGTCTGCAAACAGTATTCTTCTGCAAGATTCACCATTTTTGAAAGCTGGAATTGTCTTTATGCCCCATGGATCTTCAGAAGACATGCTGCATGTGAATAAAACTTCTTCAATGGTGGCTCTAGTTGGCGGGAAGCAAAATTGCTTGCATACAGACATTACTTTGGAACAAGTAGAGGAGATCATACTTCCAAAGGCAATGGATTACTTCTGCTAAAATCCTGAAGCGGCAATGTAACAAATGATTTGGAAGTCTAAACATGGCTCTGCACTCATGCAGGTTGAGAAGGCAAGAATGGGAACGCGTAGAACAAACATGAGAACACGGAGAACTTTTAGGGGAGCTAGAAAAACTAAGGTGTCTCAAGGACAGGATCAGGAGCTTCGGAGTCAGACACGTATGGTCTCACACTTGCTGGACTTATGGGGGGCACATGTGCCAGTCCGGCTGCAAAGTTTGCTTATGAACTGGATGCAGAAAGAAAAGGAAGGGCACTTAGCAGCGCCAAAGCAGCTCCTGAAATTCTAACATAGATTGACAGGTGAAACAGGGAGTAATAGAAGAATATAATTGGAATGTTCTATGGCGCTTAATGTGTGTTTCATATGGTGCTGTTGTGTTTCTCATATGCCGGGTATTACATGGTTTTGCTTTCTTTTAAATAATAGAATAAAACAATTTTACATGATTTTGTTACTACCACATATGTATATCGGCCTCTGTGGCGGATGACCAGAGGGGCGTGAATGAGAACTTTAAAATTCTCCAAGGGTGTGTGTGTGTCAATATCAATACTAGGGCCTAGGCCCTACCCGGCTTGCACCTCAGCAGAGCACGTTAGTAAACAGGCCTGGCGGAGGTGGCCCACCACATCATAGCCACACATGGACACACCCTCCTTCCAAATATCATACTAAAAAATATACCGATGATTGTACTTTGTATGATGAACTTGTGCTTAAAAAAATATGCAAGAAATATTCCTAATAAAGATAACAATTTTTTAGAAGTTGTGCTAAAAATTATCCTCCAGAAATTATTTGAAAAAACTATGCATTATAATTGCACATATTGTAAAAGTTATGCTAAATAATCATTCTTCATAGAGTTGTTAGGAGAGACTATGCATTAAAGTAATGTGTATCGTACAAGTTATGATAAAAAATTATCTTTTAAAAGTTGTGGGTAAAAAAAGTTATGCGTAAAAGTCTTGTCTACATGTTATAATTTTCCAAAAAACAAGTTGGGGAAAAAAATTTACAATAAAGGAAAGACACCTGATGTTGGAGATGGAGCACTAATAGTGCTCCTGGCGCGCATGTATAGTTGGCCGTTTAGCATGCGGCCCGTGGGCTAGCCCGGAGCACAATTTTTTTGTCCGACCTAGGTATGGCATGGCTGGCCTAATCGTGGCGCGGGCCTCAGGCCATGCCTAGGCTGGCTTCTCGGCACGCCAGGCCGGCAGGCACAACCCATTTAGATCCTGCCCAAAGTGGCACTATGGTACGATATGAGCCCGCTTGGCCCAAATCAGCCCATGACGACCTGGCCCGACTACCCCTGTATATAACCCCCCCTCCCCCAGCTGCCCCCACAAACCCTAATCTTCGACCCCCCACCCATTCCAATCTCCTTGGCGGTCGCCTCCGCCCCCACCCCGCTCCTCCAAACCCTAGCCCCCAACTCCCATTCCTCTCCCGGCCGCCCTTTGTCCCATCTCCGGTCGGCGTATCTACACCTCCGGCCAGCGCTACGCCTCCCACGCCATCTCCTCCCGCTCCGATCACCGGATCTACATTGCGGGCCTATGTTCTCGCACATCCAACACTCCACTCTCCGGATCTACGCAACCAGACGTCGTTGTGCCACGCGCGAGCCGGTGGGCCGTCTCCTACTCTCCTTCCTCTCCATTGCTTTCTGATCTGCGGATCTACACCGAGCACACCACCACCTTATCACCTCCCCCTGTCTCTGGTCAACGGATCTATGCCACAACCCTAGCTTGTTGTTGCCCTCTTCATCTCTGTTGGCCGGACTGCGGTGCTCCGACGGTGTAGGTACGCCAAAACCCTAGATGTCTGTCTCTCTTCATTGTCTTATTTCTTGTCTGACCCTTTGTCCTCTTCACTCCCGTAGGTTTCTAGCCGATGGAGCCTCCATTGAGCTGCTGCAGCTCTGTTGAGGGACTGAAGGCCGACGACAACAATATTTTGTGATATTTGAAATATTTGTAAAATTTGAAGCTGAAAAGAGGGTATTTGATAGTGTGGGCTAATGGGCCAGCATGAGCACGGCAGGCTTAACAAGCCATTTCGGGCCAACAGTCAGCACGGCATGCCTAACACACTATCGGGCTGTGCTTGGGCCACATGGTCAGCCCATGGGCCAGCATGGCACGACACTGTTACTAACCAAGCCCTAAACAGGTTCGGCCGAATAGTGCCCGGACTAGGCCGCCCATTTGGCCAACGATACGCGCACGTGCCAATTAGCTGAACAGAGGGGTCGTGGCCTCGCCAGCGTGCTCTTGGCTATCCGGCGGGCGGCCTTACCACCGCGTTCTGAAACGACTATTATGTAAAAAACAAAAACTCCATTAGAAACCTTTGAAAAGGCCGTCAGACTCAGACATCAATTTGACCGCACGATGACACTCGTGCGAAGAAGATGAGAGATGGCGAGCCACGATAGTTTGGGGTTAACCAGGCATTCAGACTTTCATTAATTGAGTTGCTCTGTCTGATTATTTTTCACCTTACGCAACCTCACAGTCCAAGGCGTGTGGCAACTGAAATTCAACATGATGTTACTTTTGTTTTCAGCTTTTACCAATGCACGAGGCACAGAACTACCCATCTGATGACGGAAGGGAAGAACAACAATCGACCAAATAGTGTATGAGATTCGATACCCTGTGGCCTGTGCATTGGCTTACACATGAATTTGCAATAGCTCAGTCACTTCACCCGGAAGAAGAGGAGGCAGAGCACGCCATGCCGCTCGAACCTGAGGTTCCGATGCCCCCCTCACCGTCACTGTGCCCCCCGGCCGACACCTGCATCCACCACGGTGCCACGTCCGGTGAGGTCGTGGACGCTGCCGCATTCTCGTCAACCTGAAGCTCCGGGATGTTGCCCTTTGCTGCCGCGCTATGCATCGTCTCGCACCTCATCACTGCAAGTCGGTACGGACACGCCCGGCGGCGGCTGCCCACCACACTAGTCACACACCCCTCCTTCCAAGAAATCTGAAAATCTGACACCAGCAGGCTGCCACCGCGGCACCACCTCCCGCTCGTCCAACGTCACGGCGCCAGTCGGACTTGGACGCGGAACTGGGAAGGCAGAAGTGGCAACAATTGGTGCCAATGCAGGCGGCGGCGGGTGCCTCGCCGGCGCTCCGAACGTTTTCTCCAGACCATTCTCTCCGGACACGGCGACCAGGGGCGGACGGTACACCAATTACCGTCCGGGAGAGGATGGTATTTCATATACCGTCCACCCCTGGACCAGCCGAGAGCCGTTCGATCCTCAACCGACGATCGGGATGACGATCAGGATGCACCCGATTCGTACTCCAGCGAAGCAAACGGGCTCCCCGCCCCCCGCGCCCCCGCGTCGAGTCGTCTGGCGCTGCCTCGCCGGCGGCGAGCTCCCGAGCGTTACGTGCCACGAGCCGGTGTTGGTTCAATCCGGCCTGAAAATCACGATTGCTTCCGGGCAAATTTGTATGCTTTGATCGATCTTCCCTCTGCAGACCCTCCTGAGCTTTGTTCGGTTGGATGCTGCCGCCATGGCAAGCTGGAGCAGGACATGCATCCGGAACGTTGCAAAAGCTTTTGTTTTGGTGGCCGGAGCAAACTGAGAATGACTGAACAACACCCAAGTTCTCCATTGCAATTTGTAAGCATGTTCTTTCGAAAAAAAATTTGTAAGCATGGCATGGAAATCGCTCCTGAAGAACTGCAGAAATGAAAACAATTTACATTTACTTCATCTTGCGGTAGTTGAGAGGCCACAAACTGCAAGTTCAATAACGTATTTTTCCTTCATCTGATACAGCTTCTCAAGGACGAAGACTTTGTTGGTTCCTTGTCCACTGATGCGTAGTAGATGTTCCGAGCTTAATTCAATCTTTTCCTCCAGTCCTTGTCAGTAATCCAAACAAATTAATATACAGATGCAAAACACATTGAAATGCAGAAGACTTTGTGGCGACTTGAAGTGAGAAAAACACTCGTTCATAATCAGTTCACTTTTTCCTTTCTAATCTTGGGCGTCAGCGACACTCACTCACTCCCCCTTAAGTTATCTTACCTCGCACCATTAAGCGAACTGGCGTGTTAAGCACGGCATGGAAATTATTGCTGCAAACTAAGAATATTTGAATATTTGCTGCTAGTGCCCAGTGACATGTGGCGGACTGGCGGTTCATTCATCCATTAGACCAATTCCTTGTTCACCAGATCTTGGAAGCAATCTAACCACTCTCGCATGATGACGACAAGAATCTTGAAGTGCAGATTCTCACGTTGCTCCGAAGTCAATAACAAACATTTGTCTGACGAAGTCAAGTCAAAGTATAATACTCATTTAGTAAAAAAAATTCCCATATATATGCCAAAGTCCTCCCCACCCTCAGTGTCATACTCTTTATCTATTGAACTCGTCTAACGTGGCCATCACTTTCTTCTCTTTAAGTTCTCATCTTCCCTTGCAGTAAGCAGGTTTACTCTCTAGACACTGGATAGGTGTCTACCTCCTCCATGCCATTCAATTGGAGGTAGGTTCTTGCAGCTGTGCTAAGCTAAAACTTGCTTGTTGTCCAAAGTTCATATATCTCATCTCTCATATATTTTTGTATGTTATATTTTCTGTACAGGGAAGGAATACTGCTTGAAGTCTAATGGCAGAGAAAATCAGTTCTGCAGTTGTCCAGGAGACAGTCAGCCAAATCCTATCTGGTCTCGTTCAAAAATATGAGGAGAAAGAATCAGATGCCAACAGAAACTTGGAGAGGCTAGAGATGGCTCACATCAGGCTTGAGGCCGCTCTTGAGACATCTAATAAGTGGCAGATCACTGATGCATCCTTATTGCGCTGGCGTAGGAAGCTGAAGCGTGCCGCTCAGGAGTACGATGACACACTGCACAAATGCAAGCAGAGAATCCTAGAAGGCAAACAAATGGAACGGGAGGTAAGGAATTCCTCCCTTCCTAACCGTATTGTGCATGCTACAAAATCATTTGTTTTCTCTGTTGTGAACCGCAACAACAATGAGTTGAGCAGATCCATTGCTCAAAGATTTGAGTGGTATGCAGATGGTGCTAGTGAGTTTCTGAGATTCATAGAGTTTGGTGGCATGTCCCGCCGTCACATGCCCTTTAACTCTGTTATTCAGAACCTTTTTGCAGGAAAGGAGCTACATCATGAAATCGTCCGGGGCAAAAACTATCCCTCCTTTTTGTTATGGTTGGTGCCGACCCGTACTTTAGAGCATAGAACCAGCGTTAGCTTGACATTTGTCCAGTACGATGGTACACCAGAGGGTAATATCTTCGTTGGTTTGAGGGTACAGCTCTCGGAGAGTACAGACATATTTGGGATCGCAATTAAGTGCTTGCAGTTTTTTGCCCCTCATTTCAAGCGTACATTGGAAAATATTAGGAATGAACTTTCTCAACTGACCGCTCAAGACTTCTCATGGGGTCCATCTTTTTATTCATGCCATAAGGAGCATTGGGACGAATTCTACAGCTTCACATCTCAGTTATCCCGGCCAAACCCATTTTGTTGCAAGCAGCATGGTCAGCACGAGGTTCAACGTTATAGTAACCTAGATATGGCAGGATTATCAGAGGTTTTGTTAGAACCAGTAATTAATTTTAGCTTGTATTGTCAAGTCTCAATGTCTGCTTACAGCAAGCAGAAGATCTCACTTTCTGAAGACATAATTTCTATGCAAGATTATCCATATCTGAAAGCAGGAATCTCCTTTGCACCCCATGGTTCTTTAGAGGACATGCTGCCTCTGGGTAGTAGTTCCGAAAAAGCAGCGATAGTCCACATGGAGCAAAATTGCTTGCATACAAACATTGCCCTAGAACAGCTGGAAGAGATTATCCTGCCAAAGGCAATAGATTACTTCCACCAGAATGCCGAAGCGATGGTTTACCAAATGATTTGGAAGTCTAAACATGGTTTTGCACATATTCATATTGAGAAGCCATGCATGAGCACACGGAGATCAAGCATGAGAACACGGAGAACTTTTGGGGTAGCTAGTGAGAGAAAACTATTGCAAGGCCATGACGAGGAGCTTATTAGGCATCGGATACGTGTCTGTCACTCGCTTGAATTATGGGTTAAACATGTGCCTGTACGACTGCAAAGATCGCTCATGAAATGGGTGCGGAAAGAAAAGAAAATTCTATCAGCAGCACCGCAGCTATACCTGAAATTCTAAATAATATAACTTGGATGCACACAAGAAACAAGATAATAAAGGACTCAAAATAGCATGCAATAGGGAAGATCTCCGATGCAACCTAGGACAAAATCCAGAAATACAACGGAAAGGGGAGGAAAGCTAGCTATAGTTAGGAAGTAGCTAGTGAAGTACCATGCTCTACTTTTTCCTACATTGCATGAGAGGGTTATGTGTCATTTCATTAATAAAGAAGAATTGCATAAATAAAAACAACCACAACAGCTGGGACATTGAAGTCCTATGTTCTACCTTAGGAACTTGTGCAACTGTAGCACGCCACTTATTCTTGGTTTCAATTTGTGTGTCTTTCATGTATGATGTTGTTTGGTTTCTCACCAGCTGAGTATACGGTGAGGACAACTCAATTACATAGGAAAACAGACTGCGCTGTGCATTCATGAGGCATAGACTTAGTGTACGATCTGAGGGACCGAAGCCGGCGACCAGAGGGGGGGTGAATGTGAGCCGATCAAAATTTCTTCCGAAATCGATCCGTCGGCCTATGTCCCAAAATCACCGCAAGCCCTTGAACCTAGGTCAGCGAGTATAGCTACGGACAAACTATCTCGAAGCAGAAGACCCAGGTCGCAGCACGGAAGCAAAGCGAGTCGAAACGATGCAAAGCGCAGAACTGGACTGCCGTGACCGGTCAGACCGGTCGCTCCCAGACAGCCCGCCAACAAAGCTCCAAATGTCAAATCTCGAGCAAACGAAGTCCAAATCCAACGAAACTTGGAGGAAAGCTTCGCATCTACCCCATAAACATATTCCCAAAAGATCTTTCCCAAAAGAATAGCAAGTCGTGAGAAATTAAGGATAGATCAAAGAGAATTGGGGTTTTCTCAAGAACCCAAAAATCTCAATCCGTGAGAACTTGCGATTCCAGCAGGTTTGGCACTAGGCTAGATAGATTAGAATCATCACAACGAGTCCATCAAACCATGAATTCACGAGCTTGATTCCTCTAAACACGAAACATCCCAAAAGAGGAGAAATCAGGACCAAAACGCAAAGGAGAAGGGAGAGGACGAGTACTCAGCACACAAAGGTGAATCTCAACAGGATTTCATTCATAAATTTCGGAGGAATTCACCTATACAAAGCTAGAGCCATCCGGCCATCATCCACCATCTAAATTTGAGAGATTAGCTATACCTAACCCTCTTTTGCGTTGGAGTTCTTGGCCCTAACCTAGAGCAGGGGCTGGGAGAAGGAAAAACCCCGAGAAAACAAAAGACTCAAGAGACTCACCCACCCACGGGCTGGTGGGGGGTATTTATACCCGGCTGCTGCGGCTAGACCGGTCTGACCGGTCCAGGGGACCGGTCAGACCGGTCAGGGCAGCAGCACCCTGCTGTACAGACTCGATCGACGGCGGAGCTTCTTTCTTCGACTCGAAGTCTTTGCAGCGATGCCGCCATGTCGACGAAGATCCGGTCCGCGGTTTTGGAGGGTCCGCGAAACCCGGGTAGGTGGCCGGTTTGAGAAAACCGCCAAAACCTCACGCGCGGGAAGATTCCCGCCTCCACGCCGTGGCCCTAGACGCCGTTCCCGCCTCGGCCTCCTGACGGCCCTAGACGCCGCCCGACGCCCGTCACCTCCTCGCCCGCAGCGATGCCCTAGACGCCGTCGACGCCCGTCGCCTCCGTCAGTCCCAAGACCGACGCCCGTGCCTCCACGACTTGGCGTCTTCAAACGCCACCCGCCTCCTTGGTTTTGTGGCGCAGACCAAGAAACCCGCCTTCCGTCGCCGCTTGCGCCCTCGATCCAGGAGTGGATGCCACAGCTGCCGCCCGGTCCGAGCTCCTGTCCCGGCTGCCCTTCACCGCCGTCCACCGCACGGTCCATCGGCCACAGCACCTCCACGGCAGCTCCCCGTCGACACTCGACGCCCGTGTACCTGCAATCCAAAGACCAAGCACACGATCACACCGCACGGTTGACAATTCACTCATCACAGGCAGATAGAGTACTCAACATTCCTCAATCTCCCCCTTGATGAGTGCATTGTCAACACACCACAAACGAACCAAGAGAAGTGAAACCAGAAAAGAACAAAGAAGCACGAAAGAGAAGAACTCAAGCAAGTGACGAAAAGCTCAGAAAAACATAAACAGTCACTTACTCAAGCAGAGATCGATCCCCTAAGACAAGGGCAACGGCTCAACGCAATCGATCAAAAGCCAAAACATGACTCCTCAAAGACAGAGGTAACGCTCGACGCAGTCATGCAAGAAGCAGAGAGAAAACGAAGAAAACCAGGAGCCAAGAACAAAGCAGAAACTCCCCAAGCAAAGTTTTTCCCTCTCACAAGTGCAACTCTCCCAAAATGATGCACTCTCAAAGCCCTGTGCGCAACAAGTTTTTCAAAAATCAAACAAGTCTCCCCCTTGTTCGATCAGTTCTCCCAAAATTCTCCCCATTGTTGGCACATGCACACATCAAGCCTAAAAAGACCTAAAGCTCCCCCTGAAGCTGAAACTCCCCCTGAACAGATGCGATGCCATGAATGCAATGCAGTAGGTGTAAGTGAAAGCATTCAGGGATACAATGATATGAGCAACATCTAGTCTCAAGCACATGTGCATCCATAAACAAGACCTGCATCTAGCTCAACAGGGTATATCAAAACAGTCTAGAGCTAGGCAAGTTCAGTTTAGGAGAAATAAAAGCATCACCCAAGATCTAGCACTAACAAGTAGGGAATGGAAAGCAGTGCTAATCAAACTCATACAGGTGAGCCAAAGCAGCCAAAACAAGTTGCCAACATTTATTTTTCAATCAAATTTATCTCAATCAATTCTTAATGCCAGGGGTTGAAAGCTTGTCATGCTTCACTTAGCAACGAGACCAAGCCTATGCCAAAAGACAATCAGAAGCTTAAAGTACTCGTTTCAGTCATGCACAGCCTTGCCCGGGTTCTCACAAGTGCAAAGTGAGCCGTCCCGAAAGCTCGATCAGTGCGACAAGCAATCCCATCTGGATCTTTTCAATCCATTTCAAGAACAGTTCAAGCAATTTTATCAGATTTAGATCATTTCAAGTATGAATTGCTGAACGAAAAGCTACACTAGCATGAATAAGACAGCAAAGCATATCAACACGCCCTAACATGCTAGTAGCCAAGACAGGGTGATCATGTTTTCAGATTTTCAAATCAAAATAGCTTAACTCAGATGATGTCATATACACAGTGGAGCAAGCTATACATGATCAAGTTTATCAACTCACACTAGCAGGCACTAGAAGATCATAGCAATGTATACAAGAATGCTAGTGCAAGTGAGTCAATGCAAAATGCAAACATGTACAATGCATATGCACAATGCAACTATCAAACCTAGAAAACAAAGAGAAGCAAATAAAATCTACAAAGCTAACCAAACAAAAGTCAGCAATCAAAAGGGGTAACAAACCCCAAGCTCCCCTCGCAAGCGAGCAAAGGTGTCCTGCTCTAGCGGTTTGGTGAGGATATCTGCAGTTTGCCTCTCTGAAGGGACATGGATCAGGTCTATGTGTCCTCTCTCATGGTTGTCTCGCAGGAAATGGAATCGGATGTCTATGTTCTTGGTTCTGGAGTGTAGGACAGGGTTCTTTGCAATGCTAATGGCTGACATGTTGTCTACAAAGATGGGAACCCTACCGAAACTCAAGCCATAATCCTGTAAGGTTTGTTTCATCCAAAGTATCTGGGAGCAGCAGCTAGCAGCGGCAACATACTCAGCTTCTGTGGAAGAAAGCGCTACGCTAGCCTGCTTGCGAGAGGACCAAGACACCAAAGATGTACCGAGAAATTGACAAGTGCCGGATGTAGACTTGCGATCAAACCGACACCCACCGAAATCGGCATCAGAAAAGCCCACCAAAACCAGAGAAGAATCCGCAGAATACCAAAGACCAAATTCAGGGGTGAATTTCATATACCTGAAGATGTGTTTCACCACCTGCCTGTGGGAGGTGCACGGAGAAGCCTGGTAGCGCGCACAGAGGCAGACGCCGAACTGGATGTCCGGTCGCGTCGCCGTCAGGTACAGGAGAGAGCCAATCATGCTCCTGTACTCCTTCTGGTCCACCGCCTCGCCGTCCAAGTCCTCATCAAGCGCCGTTGATGTGCTGATCGGAGTCGGCTGAGGAGACAGGTCGCTCATGTCGAACTTCCGCAGCAAGTCTCTAGTGTACTTGGCTTGATGGACAAAAGTGCCCTAAGGAGTTTGCTTGATCTGCAGCCCGAGGAAGAACTGCAGCTCACCCATCATGCTCATCTCAAACTCCCTGGACATCTGCTCAGAAAACTTGGAGACAAGAGCGTGAGAAGAGCCGCCAAAGATAATATCATCCACGTATATCTGAACTAAAAGAAAATCAGTGCCAGATCACATGAGAAACAAAGTTTTATCCACATATCCCATTTTAAAACCCTGAGCCAGCAAAAATGTTTTCAATCTATCATACCACGCTCTAGGGGCCTGTTTCAAACCGTAAAGTGCTTTCTGAAGTTTATAAACACGGTTTGGAAACTTGGGATTTTCGAAACCAGGGGGATCCTTCACATAACCCTCTTCCTCAATAAAACCATTCAAGAAGGCAGATTTAACATCCATTTGGAAAACTTTAAAACCCTTGGAAGCAGCAAATGCAAGAAAAATTCGAATAGCTTCCAAACGAGCAACAGGGGCAAAAGTCTCCTCAAAATCAATACCCTCTTTTTGGCAAAACCCCTGGGCAACAAAACGAGCCTTGTTTCGAACAACCAAACCATCCTCACCCTGCTTGTTTTTGAAAACCCACTTAGTTCCTATGGGATTACAAGCAGGTGGAGGCTCGACTAAAACCCAAACTTGGTTTTTTTTTTCAAAATTTTCATGTTCCTCATGCATGGCATTGACCCAATTAGAATCAGAAAGAGCGTGTCCAATATCTTTGGGCTCAAAAGAGGCAACAAATGCTGAATGAGCAAAGCCAGCGATACTTGTTACCTTGGACCTGGTGACTCGCTCGTTGAGATCACCTAGCATCTGTTGAGGTGGATGACGACGCTGAATGTATCGTGGTGCTTCCCGTGTCGAAGTCGCCTCCTCCTCAACCAAAACTGGTATCTCCTCAGGTGCAGCTGGTGAAGCCTGAGTCACCTCCTCGAACAGCCCCCGGGAAGTAGACGTAGTCGGGTCGGGGCCGTCGTCATCGTCCGAGCTCGTGGCAGAGATAGCTGGGTCCACAGCACGTGTGGTAGCCTCAGCATCGCCCTCTGCAGTTTCTTCCTCCTCATCTTCAAAGATGGAGGTGCCGAGCTCATCATCTCCTGCAACTTCAAAGACAGAAGAATTGCATGGTGCAGTCTCGTCGAAAGTGACTTCACAAGTCTCTCTGACGATGTTAGTATCAATAATCAGCACACGGTACGCTCTAAAGTGAGAAGCATAACCGAGAAAAATACCGTCAGATGAGCGAGACTCAAACTTATCAAGATTTCCATCTTTCAGCACAAAGCACCGGCAACCGAAAACTCTGAGATGGTCAACATGGGGCTGGCGTCCAAACCGCAACTCATAAGAAGTCCTGTGCAAGAAAGCACGCAAGAAAATGCGGTTGGACATGTAACAAGCGGTGTTAACCGCCTCAGCCCAGTATTTGCGAGGAGTCCTATGCTCATCGAGCATCATCCTCGCCATCTCAACCAGCGTCCGATTCTTCCGCTCTACAACTCCATTCTGCTGTGGAGTGTAGGGAAAAGAATACTGGTGTTCAAGCCCTTGATCACTGCAAAAGGCGTCAAAACGAGCGTTTTTGAATTATGTGCCATTATCACTGCGAATCGCTCTCATGGCCTAGGGTAGCTCGTTTTTCAACCTCAAGATCAAGTCTCGAACAAACTCGAAAGCCTCATCCTTGGTTCTCATGAAAAGACCCAAGAATAGCGAGAAAAGTCGTCCACAATCATAAGAACGTACCACTTCCCACCAACAGACATCACCCGAGAAGGACCGACAGTGTCCATGTGTAGCAACTCTCCAGGGTAAGAGGTCATCACCTGATTAACAGGCGGATGTGAAGTGGCAATCATTTTCCCGTGGCAACACGGATGGCAAATAAGGTCCTTTTCAAATTTTAATTTGGGCAATCCTCGGATCAGGCCAAGTGAGCTCAGTCTCGACAACAAGTCAAAGCTCAAATGTCCAAGTCTCCTATGCCACTTCCACAGATCAGAAGAAGGACCAGCCATCAAATAATGAGAAGGGCCAAAAGGAGTTCCAGAGAAGTCAACCAAGAAAACTCGATCGCGAGGTGTAATCCGGCAAACCAAATCTCCTCTGGAATCAAGAACACGCGAACCTCAAACCCCTCATCAAGAAGTTGCGACACAGAGAGCAAATTAAAGCCAAGATTCGAAACCAAAGCAACTTCTCTCAGGGTAAAGTGATCAGAAACTCGAACAGCGCCAAGTCCACGTACCTTTCCACTTCCATTATCCCCGAACACAATGTACTCCTTTGAGCGCATCGGGGTGAGGCTGGAGAACCATTTGTCATTTCCGGTCATGTGGCGCGAACAACCGGAATCCATGATCCACCTGTTCTCCAAGCCTCCGACCTGCACATCAGTAGTGAGACAAAGGGTGAGCAAATGTCTCAACACTGGGGTTAGCAAAGTGAGAAGCAAACCAGTGTCGAGCCATTTGCTCTACAGAAGGGTTAGCAAAACCAGACAAAGCATATCCCCCGCCCCGTCTACCGCGTGACTGACGAACACCACTGCGAGGAAAGTGTGGAGCCTCAAAACCTCCTCCAAAAAGTCAGTCCCGTGGTCCATAGCCGTACTGAAAATGACCGGGAGCACGGCCGGCAAAGCGACCACCCGCTGGAGCACGGTGACCACCACCGTCTCCCTGACCTCCACCTACACGGCGCGCCCTAGCATCTCGCCTATCACCACACCGAGAAGGACCATGTGTGACACCCTAGGTGTCTGCACAGTAGTTGTGTATCTATTATGTGCATCATGTGCTTGAATTGTTTGAAAAAGGATCTTTTTGTAAATATAAAAAGTTATATGTTTAATTATAATTCTATGCAATGTCCTTTCTGTAGTTTATTGGAATAGGGTGTGCAATTATTGCTTTTGTGGAGGGTGTATTTGCAAATTTTAGTGCAATCATTGCTTGGCAGGAAACTTTTCAAATCAGTCTAAGTTTGAAGTGAAATTGCATTGAAAATGACAAGTTTCCTTTAAATTCAAAATCCCTTCCATGTTTTCAAAATTAGCTTTTTATACTTTGGTCAAATCAATTTTTGTACAACATAAAAGTTGTAGATCTTGAAAAATTGAACAACTTTCATGTTGGTCACTTTTTCATTTGAGCCCTATTTTAAAAGTTATCGCTGGTTTATAGTTTGGTCCCTGGAATTTTCAGAAATTGCAAAATAGCCCGTTTTCCCCTTTCCCTGCCTGCTTGCTCGCCGCCGGCGTACTGCAGCGCCGCCCGCCGCTCTGGGCCGGCCGCAGGCCAACTCCAGCTTCGCCACCGCCCCACACGTCACCCCCCTTGACCCCTGGACCCACTGCCCCCTCGCGCTGGAGCCTCCACCCCTCGCCACGCCACCCCGACGAGCCCAGGCGGCCGCCACCGCGACGCCGCCGTGGATAGCCCAGGAGAGGACCCCGAACTCTTTTCTCCTGCGCGCGCATCAACCTTAGGAACGTTCCCACATTCTATTCCACTCGCTCACGCGCCGTTTTCCCGCTCCGGAAGCCCAGAACGCCATCGCCGCCCACCGAACGCCGGCGAGCCTCAAGCTCACCGTCGCCCGACCTTTTCCGACCACCTCCGCCCGCGCTGACCACACCAGCAGCTCTGCCCTGGCCCCGCGAAGCTCACCCACCTCTCCTCCTCGCCCAATCCTCACTAAAACACCCCGCCGCCGTTGAACATCCGCCGCCGCCGCCCTGCTCACCGTGGAGCCGCTCCTCCTTCCTTCCTCTGCCTAAATCAAGCACCCCACTAGCTCCCTCATGTCGAGGTGAAGCTCCCCGGCCGCTCCACGCCTCTTCTACCTCACCAGAACGTCGCCTCCGCCGCTAGCCGTCGCCGCCGGAGCACCTGCTCCACGGGGAACCTCCAATCCTGCCTCTCCGAGCCCCAAGAAGCCCACCATCGGGTAGATCTCGTTCTACTCTTCGTTTTCCCCAACCCAACCCTCGCCGCCGGTGAGCCTAGCCGCCGATAATGGCCGGCGCCCTTTGCTCTGTTCTTCCCCATCGGCCATGGACCCCGTGTTAGAAGGAACAAAAGTTCCAGGGGGTTGTTTGAATAGACCGTGACTCATGTGAATAGTGCCGCTAGGGACTCCTTTGTAATTTTTGCAGTGAACTTTGAAATTCAGTAGAAATTCATAGGAAATTCGTAAAATAGCAAATCTTGATGTTCTGGAATCCTTGTGCAAAGATCTATGCAGTAGAATCAAAATATTATGGTTGTTTGTTGAAAGTTTTTGCTGTATAAATGGTTTTGTGTCACTAGGTAAATAAAGACTAGTTGTTTTATCTTTTTCTTAACTGATGATTGAAACCAAGTCTTGCAGTGAAATATTTATGGTGGTTTGTTATTGCAACACTAGTATTTATATGAAAATTTCATGGTCATTTCTCATGTGTAGCTATTTATTTGATTTAATCCTTGTTTAGTAGACTTCATTTATGATAAATAGTTTATGCTGTTGTTAAATCATGAAAATATTTCTGAGTGATCTTTTTGAATATTTTAGCTTGTAAATAAAGTTTGAACCCCAGTTCATGAATAGAACAGGAGCTAAAAATGAATCTTGCTAATTTGATGTCTGTTTTGTTTATTTTCTCGGAATTAATTCTTTGTAGATAAAATAATGAAAAATTCACAGTATCTAATTCATCCCTGTTTATGCTTGTTGTTAAATTTTTAACTTCTGTTTTTCTCTAGATTAATCTGTGTAATTCAATCTTGTTCTAGGTGTTATCTGAATGAATGAATTGTTGTGATTAAATGGCTACATGTTTTGGCATGAATTTTATAGGATAGCTTGTTCTGTTTACCTTCTGTTCAAAGTAATTTTTGATGATTTTATTACTGAATGTACACTGAGTGACTAATTTGTTAGCAAACCATAGTTTGCTTGCTATAGGAAACCACTCCCACTTGTTTATGATGTTAATATAGCTTCCTTGTGCTGTTGATCAGGATGCCTTGTGTAGTTAGAATTGTTATTTAACTACTCTATAAATGATTGCCCATGTGTGTTTATAATACTGTTCTTGCATTACATATAGATACGACTGCTTTGTCGGACGGGACGTACGAGCTGATCCCGGATTCCGAAGGAGGTGATTTCGAAGCTCAAGTGAACACTGCCATACTAACTGAAGCCCCGGACCAAAGTTTGGAAGAGCCCAGGGCTGAAATAGTTAGCGACTACCGAGAAGGCAAGCCCCGGACATAACCTATATTTCAAATTATTATCATTTACTGTTATTACTTACTTGTGCATTTATAGTTCTTAGGATTTGAATTGAAACCCTAGATGCATGATCCTAGGAACCTATATACTGAACACTAGACTTGAGTTCGACTACTTGCTAAGCTTATAGGACCGGTAAAAGTCGAGTGATTGCCTGTCACTCGCGAGCTTTATAGGAACTGCTTGTTTACTTTCTGTTACCAATATAAGGACGACGGACTGGGTTGTGTTCGATATCATGACCTTATGTGAGACCCCGTCTGTGTTGGTGAACTTGCTAAGGTCGCGGTGTGTGGTAGTGCTGGTTAAGTTTTTGAACGTACTAGCCACATGCCGTAAATATGGTACGCGGTAAGCCTAGTAGTCGATTGGACCGGGGAGTGGATATACTGACACTCTCTCTTAGAAATAGGTTTTTAATTATGTTTATGTTGATCAACACCACGGGTGCAGGGAGGAAGTTGGTGCCCTGTAGTCGGGGAGAGTGTTCCTATCCACAAGCCGGAAAAAAAGGTCAACGGTTGTTTGGTAACGAACCGACGGTGTTCCAAACGTGTGTGTTAGGTCTGCCTGGCCAGGTTAACAAACTCGATTCGAATCGTCTGCTTCCCACAGTTTGGGACTACTTGATCTCTTTGCCACACAGAGTAACAAGAGCAACATTATTATGATTAATCTTGATATTTGCTTAAAGTTCTACCATGGTTGAATAGTAGTTGCTTACATAGAATGGTTAATCAACTAGAATATGGAAAGCTAAAATGTGAAATAAGGACCTACTCTTTATTATTTTTCAGCAAAGGAAACCAGAACCTCACAAACCCTGCATAGTCTAGCTAAAGTGGGTTAAGTATACCCATTGATGGTTAAGTCTTGCTGAGTATTAGAATACTCAGCCTTGCTGTTGAAACCCTTTTTCAGGTTTGAGTTTTGAGGACCAAGTCGCTAGTTTGTCTTGGCCCTGCTCTTTGCCTCTTGGTTGGTCCGTCGAGTGGGATTCGTCTTTGGCCAGCAATGACCATGACGAGTGATACCTTGCTTGGGCTAGCTTGGTATACCTTTGCGACGTGTTGTAGCCGTCGTTGTCTCTTTGCACTGCTTTTCAAACTCTGAAGTTAAAGTTATGGCTTGTATAACTGTTTACAAAGTTTGGTTTTGTAATAAGTACTTTGAAACATGTTGTAATCACTACTTTGCCTATGTTGTAAACTTGTGGTTGTAATATCTCTGGACTCGCCTTCGTGCGGGGTATGCTTGTTCGATCCGAGAACCGGTGGTTGTATCGGGACGTTACCCGACAGACCAAGAATTGTTCCGTTTGAAGTGCGTTTGAGCCGGTGTTGCCTTTATGGTGATGGCCTGCGCACTTGAGCCGGGATAATTCAGGTGGTTCTGCCACACCATGCACCCGAGCAGAGTACATGTCCGCATTCCGTCTCTCCTGCTCTCTCCTCACAGCCCGCTTCCTCCTGAAGCAAAACTCCTCCAGGTGACCTTCCCTGTCATAGAACTCGCAGTGGTACCTCACCTCACGCTTGGGAGGTGGAGGCCTAGCCTGCGGACGGGGAGGAGCAGCCCACTTCTTCTGGGCAACCTGGGCTGTGGCAGCAGGGAGCGTGTCGAGGCGGTTCCTCAGCGCATTGGGCTTTGGAACCCAAACCTGCTTCTGCGGAGGTGCTCTTGGTGGTTCTTTAAGCACACCATCCGCGGGATCAACAAGCGAAGGCTGTGTGCTCGTGCTAGCAGTGTATCCAGCAGCCTTGCCAATCTTACCATACAACCTGTCAAAGTCTGACTTCGTGTATGTGTAACCGGCCCCAAACCCATCACCACGCTTGAACTGCTTAATCATCATGCCCAACTGCGGCTCACTGCTAGAAACCCAACTCAGAATCGCCCTAAGGTATGTGTTCTCATTCTCCAAGTTTACTTTCTCTACCGCAAGATTATCCAAATCAGAGATCAAACCAGGGCAAACAGAGCAGTCGATAGGTGGGCTAAACTCTACGACCTTAGTCTTTCCAAAAGACTTGATCAAAGCGTTCTTCTCCTCTAGCTCCATCCTAAGCGTGGGACAAAGCTTACAAGCGCCAAGCAAAGCAGGCCTAGATCTAAGCTCCTCTAGTTCACAAACAACAGTAGCTATACCTAACCCTCTTTTGCGTTGGAGTTCTTGGCCCTAACCTAGAGCAGGGGCTGGGAGAAGGAAAAACCCCGAGAAAACAAAAGACTCAAGAAACTCACCCACCCACGAGCTGGTGGGGGGTATTTATACCCGGCTGCTGCGGCCAGACCGGTCAGACCGGTCCAGGGGACCGGTCAGACCGGTCAGGGCAGCAGCACCCTGCTGTACAGCCTCGATCGACGGCGGAGCTTCTTTCTTCGACTCGAAGTCTTTGCTGCGATGCCGCCACGTCGACGAAGATCCGGTCCGCGGTTTTGGAGGGTCCGCGAAACCCGGGTAGGTCGCCGGTTTAGAAAAAACCGCCAAAACCTCACGCGCGGGAAGATTCCCGCCTCCACACCGTGGCCCTAGACGCCGTTCCCGCCTCGGCCTCCTGACGGCCCTAGACGCCGCCCGACGCCCGTCACCTCCTCGCCCGCAGCGAGGCCCTAAACGCCGTCGACACTCGTCGCCTCCGTCAGTCCGAAGACCGACGCCTGTGCCTCCACGACTTGGCGTCTTCAACCGCCGCCCGCCTCCTTGGTTTTGTGGCGCAAACCAAGAAACCCGCCTTCCGTCGCCGCTTGCGCCCTCGATCCAGGAGTGGACGCCATAGCTACCGCCCGGTCCGAGCTCCGGTCCCGACTGCCCTTCACCGCCGTCCACCGCACGGTCCATCGGCCACAGCACCTCCACGGCAGCTCCCCGTCGACACTCGATGCCCGTGTACCTGCAATCCAAAGACCAAGCGCACGATCACACCGCACGGTTGACAATTCACTCATCACAGGCAGGATAGAGTACTCAACATTCCTCACGATCATCAGAGTCCGAGATTTGATACGCTGTGCATTGGCTTATGCATGAAGTTGCAATGGCTCAGTCACTTTACCCTGAAGCAGAAGTGACAAAGCACGCCATGCCGCAGAATCAGAGGTGCAGTAGGAGCGATGGCATCTTATCTTGCAGAGTTACGTATACAAAATCCGTGTCATGTTGATCTTAAGTAAGAAGAAATGTTTGTGTCATGTTGCTATTTATTGGAGTGTTCCATGTCACTCTTTTAACGAGGGTTCTTAATATGTGTATTATATTTTGTATACTGTCACTACTAAAAAACGGGCCAAAGGTCCAGACCAAAGGTACCAGCTGCTGTTGCAGCCGGTACCTTTGGCCTGGACCGAGCCCAGCGAGGACAATTGGTACCGGGTCATGGCACGACCCGGTCCCAATACTACAGCATAGGCACCAGATAGTGCCACGAACAGGCACCAAATGCCCACGGTGGCATAGGCACCGGTTGGTGGCACCAACCGGTGCCTATTGTGCAGGCAACGGCATCGGGTCATACCACGACCCAAGGCTAGCAAGTGCCTAGGGCAAAGGACCCGATTGGTGCCATGACCCGGTGTTTATGCACAATATTTAGCACAGGGTCTGTGGCACCAATCGGTGCCTTTGGTCTGCCTCTATAAATACCCCACCTCCTCTCCCCTCCAAACTATCGTGAACTCACTGTTTATGGCAGCCGAGTGGGGGGAGGGGAGGGGAATGTTTGTAATTTTTAAAAAAAAGTTAGTAATTTTTCTCCATACCTTATAGCAAATTAATTTTTTAGATGTAGTTAGCACTTGATTTAGTTTATATATATGATAAATATTTGTAAATGTAGTTTGCACCCGATTTAGTTTACTTCTTATATTAGTTATACATGTGAAAAGACTATCATGCCCTCATTTGTTTGCCACATGTGGTTAGTTTTGGCATGCAATTCAAATCTGACCACTTAATTAGGAATACTTGAGATCCAATATCTAGAATTACATTGTTTGTGGGATTTTTTTTTCAAAAAACGGGATTGTATTTTTCATGCAACTGAGGGAGTAGCAAATATGTCAATGCGATGCTACGGCTGAAGATTAATGCATACATTATAGCTGGTTGTTTATTTTAGAAATAGAAGAGAGCAATTGATTGATCAATAAATCATTGCTTATTTTAGAAGATTAGATTAGATGCGGTGATAAGTCTAGGGGATCAGAGGAGTTCATCCAGTCACGCACTCAGTGTTTGCCACATTGTGTTGTGGGCGAACTTGCAGGCCTGCTGCACCATACTATCCGGATGCTATTGCGCTAGTCCATAGGAGGCCTAGCTTGCAAACTACGTGCAGTCTCTATACTACACCTATCTATACATGAGGAGGGGCCCTTGGTTTTGGGGGCTCGGGGCGAGGCTGCACAGCTCCACCCTCCTCAGGGCCCGGGCCTGGGCCTGGGCGGCGGTGCCTCGCCGGCGCTCCTAATGTTTACTCCAAACCATTCTCCCCTATGTGGCCTCGCTTGGAGGCTCTCAACTCGCTGGCGGGCGGCAAGGCTGCCGTATACGGCGAGTAGAGGGCAGACGCCCGGACGGTATGCCAATTACTGTCCGGGGTGGACGGTATTTCATTTACCGTCCACCCCTCATCAGCCGAGAGCCGTTCGATCCGCAATCGACTACCACGATGCACCAGATTCAGACTCCAGCGTAGCGAACGGGGCTACCCACACACCCTCGCCGAGTCGTCGCCTGCGGCGCTGCCTCGCCGGCCTCCGGGGAGAGGCAAGCTCCAGAGCATTGCGTGCACGAGAGCCGGTGTTGGTTCAATCCGGCCTGAAAATCACGATTGCTTCCGGGCAAATATGATGCGCTTTGATATCGATCTTCCCTCTGCAGACCCTCCTGAGCGTTGTTCGGTTGGATGCTGCCGCCATGGCAAGCTGGAGCAGGACATAAATCGAGGACGTTGCAAAAGCGTTTGCTTCGGTGGCCAGAGCAAACTGAGAATAACTGAGCAACTCCCAAGTTCTCCATTGCAATTTGTAAACCTTGGACCGGACAAGCGTGGCATCACTACTAAAAAATAATTTTTAGAATTCGGCCTTTGTTTAGTTGCTCCTAGAATTTTTTTTGAAAGGTATTAAACATAGAATAATCACAAAACTAATTACAGAACTAATCTGTAAACTACAATACGAATTTATTAAGAATAATTAATCTATTATTAGCACATATTTACTGTAGCACCTTATTGTCTAATCACAAACTAATTAGGCTCATTAGATTCGTCTCGCAATTTACAGACAATTTGTGAAAAATGATTTTTTTCGTCTACATTTAATACGCCATGCATGCGTCCAAACATTGATGTGATTGATGTGTAAAGTTTTTGACTAGCAACTAAACCAGGTTTTCGTTTAAATCCAAAGTTCAAACTTCCAAAGGTGTCCCATCGAATATTGTGGCACTGCATGGAGAATTAAATATAGATAAAATAAAAAAAAACTAATTGCACAATTTGCTTGTAAATTGTGAGTTGAATCTAATGAGTCTAATTAGATCGTGATTAGATAATAAACTGCTACAATAACACATACTCTAATGATGAATTAATTAGACTTAATAGATTCATCTCCCGATTCCCGGTCTATCCGTGTAATTAGTTTTTTAATTATATCATGTCTAGTCTTTCTCATCTTCAGTTGAAAATTGCTAAAAATAAATTTCATCCAAATTTTTACAGAATCTAAGACCTTAGAGATGGGTAAAAACATATTTTTGGAAGTGGGTGCGATACTCGTCTCTAGTTCTCACAGCTACAAATCAATTTATAGTATTTGTTTGGGACGGGTCACCGACTCATCCATCCATGCAAGTCAAATTGGAGGGACCGCAACAAATCATTTTTGAAAAAATGAAAAAAAACTAAAAGAAAACTCAAAAGCAGCAAAATTTAAAAAAAATCTCAGCTAACCGGCCACCACCACAAGCCCATATGCTATCAAGGTACAACTTTTTAAAGAAATATGCACACTTTCATCTTGCGGTAGTTGAGAGGTCACTTCTGAAAAACTGCAGATATGCAAACAATTTAAATTTACTTCATCTTGCGGTAGTTGAGAGGTCACAACTCACAAGCTGCAAATTCAATAACGTATTTTTTCTTCATCTGATACAGCTTCTCAAGGACGAAGACCTTGTTTGTTCCTTCCTTGTACATTGATGCGTAGATGGTAGGTGTCCACTGTCCAGACTTTGAGCTTAGTTCCATTTGTCTTTTCCACCGGTCCTTGTCAGTAATCCAAACGCATTTATATACATATGCGAAACACAGTGAAATGCAGAGTCTGCTATTGCTGTTAAGACAGAAAATTTTGAGGCAACTGAAGTTAAAAAGAATCTTACTATTGAGGCTCCTTTTGAGCCTCCACGTGATACCACCTAGAATTCTAGGTAGACACTTTAAAAAATAGAGAAATCTTAGAAACTCTCACAAAAATCAGAAACATTCAATCATCTTTCGACAACTCTAATTATAACAGTTATTGGATTCATTATCTTTCCTAATAAATTACGTACCTCTACCATTATGAAAATAGATCAAAGTAAACCCCTAAACATATATCTAATGGTGAGCTTTTAGGTTCAAGTGATGACAAAGAGAGGAGAGGCGTAGCAAGGCCCGAAATCTGTTGCAACTTGATAATGATAAATATGTATTTTAAAGTATATTACAATATTTAATAGATGAAAGAAGTCATGATAGATAATTATAATTATTAGATATAAGTCTTATTTTGGTCGTGCGGGTAGTCCTTCATAATTAGTTCACTTTTCTTTGCATAGACCAATTCCTCCCCACGCCTCACTCTGCCATGAATGACTAGTCTTCTTTTTCCTCTCTAATCTTGGGCGCCAGCGTCATCCTTAAGTTATCTTACTTAAGTGAACTGGCATCTTAAGCACGGCATGGAAATTATTGCTGGAAACTAAAAATATTCGAATATTTGCTGCTAGTGCCTAGTGACATGTGGCGGACTGGCAGTTCGTTCATCCACTAGACCAATTCCTTGTTCACCAGACCTTAGAAGCGGGCGCGCCGTCCTCGCCGCTTGGGCCTGGCTCCGGTGGGGCGGGGGCGCCTCCGCCGCTGCCCGCCCGGGCGGCCTCCCACCTCCGGCCGGCCCTCGCGTGGCTGGCTGCCGGCACGGGGCGCCGCCGCTCGCGCCTGCCTGGCCCGCTGGCGGGCTGCCCTTGCCGCTGGAGCCTAGGCTCCAGTGTGGCGGGGGGCGCCGCCACCGACCCCCGGGCTCGGCCCTGCTTTGGGGCAGCCTGTGGCCTCGTGGCCGCCGCCGCCGTTCGGCCCAGGGCGGGTGTTGCACCTCCGGTGGCCGCGTCGTCGTCACTGTCGCTCGCCCTGGGCTGGTTGCCGTTCTAGATGTCCGTGCCTTGGGGTCTGCGGCCGGCCCTCCGGCGGGCTCTTCTGCGCTTTGTCGTTCCTCAGCCTTCGGCTTCGGGGAGGGTTCAGGTGGAGGCGAAAGCCTAGGTCTGCTTGCAGACCAATGACGGTGACGCCCTCGGGCGCCATTTACTTTGTTGAAGGCGTCATTTTTCACCCCTATTCCCTCCGCCCCGATGTGCTTTCCGGGTGAAAACCTTGACCTCTTGGTCGAACGTTGACGGCGCTTTGCGTCGCTCCCTTGCTGGAGGCATCATTTCGGAAGCTCTGCCGGTGGTGGTGGTTGCCTGCCTGCCTTCGCTCGTTTCAGCTGCATTGTCCGGACTGCAAAGGTCATCGTCTGGCAGATGCTTTGCCGCCATTCTATTCGTTGGCGGATACTTTGCCGCCGTTTGGCCGTGGCGGATGCTTTGCCGCCGGCTTTGTGCTTCTATTCAGGCGGATGCTTTGCCGTCTGGTGGGTCGGGTGGATGCTCTACCACCTCTTGTCGTGTTGGCGACCTTTGCTTCCTATGGCTTGTAGTATTTTTTTGTAGGTTTGGTGGTGGTCGTACCTAGGTTTGTGGGTTCGCCTGTGTTCCTCCAGTTTTTCTTGCTGTTCATTTTGTGTACGGGTCGTGTGCCACTTGCGTGGTGGTTCTTTGTTTCCGTCTTAATAGCCTCTGTCTATTAAGGTTTGTAATGGTTGTTCTGCTTTCCTCTTAATGAAACACGTGCTCAGTCACGTTCGCGAAAAAAAAGAAGCAATCCAACCACTCTCACATCATGATGACAACAATCCTGAAGTGCAGATTCTCATATTGCTCCGAAGTCAACAATACACATTTGTCTGACGAAGTCAAGTCAAGTCATTTCGTAAAAAAAATCCCATGTATATGCCAATGTACACAATTACCGTGGGGGCTTCCTCTGGTTGACGCCTCCCGTCAGGTTCTTGCTTGGCGCTCGCCATGATTTGCTTGTTGGCGTGTAGCTTCTCGGACGAAAACCTTGCTTGTGCAGGTGATGATGGTGCCCGTGGGTATCATTTTCCTTCTCGAAGGCATTAACGTGAGGACGTCAATCTGAAGGGACAGATCTAAGTGAAAAATTAAAGAACCAATTAAGTGGTTCGGATGGTGGCGGTATTTTAATGTTACTCTCCTCTTGAGGCGTCGTCTTGGAGTCATTGATAGCAACACCATGGGCGACAGGAAGGCACATGACCATCGACAATCCTTACATCAAGGGTTTCTAAGAAGACAGTTCACTACCAGAAAAAGAGGCATTCGTCCATCTCCGATTAGTACCGATTGCTTTAAAACCGGTTGTAGCGAAAATGGCCTCTCATGCCATATTTCAATATAATGTTTTGGCGATTGATGACACACGCAACACTTGAACCGACGCCAAGCAAATTACACACGTCGGTGCATTGACTTGAGCACGTCTGGGAGTTTTAGTATCACCGGATGAACCGACGTAAGGCAAAATGTACTCATCGGTGCAATGACAGAGATGGCCTGCGGGCTAGGGTTTGGCACCGGATGAACCGACGATAGGAAGTTTGAATACGTCGGTGCTATGGCAGAAGCAGACCAAGGAAAATGCATACATCGGATGAACCGATGATGCACCGGTTAATGGCGTCGGTGCAGTTGTCCAGAGAGTTTGTTTTTCAAGGATCAGAGGACAGTTGCACTCACCGGTTAAACCGACGCTAACATTACATACACCGGTCGATTGCGTCGGTTGATTGCCCGTACACGTAACGGCTAGTTTTCAGTGGGCAGTTTAGTATCACCGGTTAAACCGACGATGGCGATTTGGGGAGCATCGGATTAACCGGCGTTAAGCGTTTTTCTGGCAGCTTTTCTCCAACGGCTATATTTGCTTGTGCTGCCTATATATACCCCCAAGGCCGGGTCATTTGCGAGTGCTGGAGTTCAAAGAAGTATACTAGAGCTAAAGATCATCTCCAACCACCATAGAGCTTCATTGTACATCATATAGGCTTAAGCACACTTGTTAGAGTGCTTAGTGCTTTATTAGGGATTAGTTCTTGTGAGAGCTCCCTTGAGAGAAGTCTTGCTGTGGCAAGCAAACACTTGTACTCGTCGTGTGACCCTCCGACTTGGTGTGGAGTGGCAACGACACTTTGTGCGGGGAAGGAGGCCCCTACTTGGTGTTAAAGCTCCAAGATAGTGAAGACGGTGCCGTGGTGACGCTTCGAGATAGACGGTGGCGGTGACCTCGTCTTTGTGACTTGGTGTCACTTAGCCTTTGCTTGTCGGGAGCCTTGGAGGCGTGGCAAGACGGTGATCAAGCGAAGAGACTCGGTATCACACTTGTTCTTTGTGAGCAAGTGGCCGTGGACGTAGGGAGGGACTTTGGTGTCCTAACCGAACCACGTTAAATCGTGTGTCTTGGTGTCTTCACGGGAGTTTGCATATCCTCTCCCTTACCGCTTTACGTTTCCGCATTTACTCTTTCTTGCTTACCTTTACTTTCCTAGTTAGTTTGATTAGGATTGACTATAGGTTGCAAGTCTTTTTGGGTAAGTAGAGGGTAGCATAGATAAACCTTAGTCATAACTAGCATGTGTAGGACGTGTTAGGTTTATCTTATGCAATTAGATTGAGCCCTAGGATAGAAAAGCGATTAGCGACCCTATTCACCCCCTCCCCCTCTAGGGTCGGACACCCCGGTGATCCTTACACCGGTACTAATGTCAATTTAGTACCGGTTCTACAACACAGTACCCCCAGGACCCATTTAGTACCGTGTTATAACACTGTCCGGTACTAAATGTCACCATTTAGTACCATTTGATGTTATAACCAGGTACTAAATGGCTTCCGGCCCCCCCACCCATTTAGTACCGGACAATAACACCACCTAGTACTAAATGCCATCATCTAGTACCGGGTGGTGTCAAAAAACAATACTAAATGGTCATGGCCCGATACTAAATGGTCCGTTGGAGTTAATCAAAACGATAGCATCTCCTATATACTCACATGTGCTATGTGAGTGGGATGGTAGAGAAGGCTACGCGCAAAGCCATAGGTCACGAGTTCGAACCACGGCGCACATGCATTTATTTGGACACATTTTTCTTAGTGGTAGTGCATTTAGTACTGGGCATTGCAACCGGTACTAAATAGAGTCCATTTAGTACCGGCCAGCCGGGTACCGGCTGCACGGTACTATTGCTACTTTTTGTAGTAGTGGTTGATGTGAGATTTATATTATGATACGACGACTAAGCAAGGTTAAAGGAAGGATGTAGAAGAAGCTCGAAGCTTAGTCTTTCGCTTTCTTTCTTGTTTCTTACTTTCTTATCTTTTGTGCTCCTCGGTTGGAGGTTTGGAGTCTAAGTACTCATGTAAACTTCTATCTTTGTGGTCAGATTTGTTTCTTTACGGTCATAAACATTCACATTTGAATGTTCAAGGCCGGAATTTTCCCTTAATCTAAAAAAATGCCAAAGTGCTCCTCACCCATGTAGAAAAAATTAGTAATTTTTCTCCATACCTTATAGCAAATTAATTTTTTAGATGTAGTTAGCACTTGATTTAGTTTATACATATGATAAATATTTGTAAATGTAGTTTGCACCCGATTTAGTTTACAGTTCTTATATTATTTATACATGTGAAAAGACTATCATGCCCTCATTTGTTTGCCACATGCGGTTAATTTTGGCATGCAATTCAAATCTAACCACTTAATTAGAAATACTTGAGATCCAATATCTAGAATTACATTGTTTGTGGGAATTTTTTTTCAAAAAATGGGATCGTATTTTTCATGCAAATGAGGGAGTAGCAAATATGTCTATGCGATGCTACGGCTGAAGATTAATGTATACATTATAGCTTGTTGTTTCTTTTAGAAATAGAAGAGAGCAATTGACGGATCAATAAATCATTGCTTATTTTAGAAATAGTCGTGAGGGAGTTAGAAGATTAGATTAGATGCGGTGATAAGTCTAGGGGATCAGAGGAGTTCATCCAGTCACGCACTCAATGTTTGCCACATTGTGTTGTGGGCGAACATGCAGGCCTGCTGCACCATACTATCCGGATGCTGTTGTGTTAGTCCATAGGAGGCCTAGCTTGCAAACTACGTGCAGTCTCTATACTACACCTATCTATACATGAGGGGCCCTTGGTTTTGGGGGCTCCGGGCGGCGCTGCACAGCTCGACCCTCCTCAGGGCTCGGGCCTGGGCCTGGGCGGCGGTGCCTCGCCGGCGCTCCTAATGTTTACTCCAAACCATTCTCCCCTATGTGGCCTCACTAGGAGGTTCTCAACTCGCTGGCGGGCGGCAAGGCTGCCGTATACGGCGAGCAGAGGGCAGACGCTGGACGGTATGCCAATTTCTGTCCGGGGTGGACGGTATTTCATTTACCGTCCACCCCTGATCAGCCGAGAGCCGTTCGATCCGCAATCGACTACCACGATGCACCAGATTCAGACTCCAGCGTAGCGAACCGGGCTACCCACACACCCTCGCCGAGTCGTCGCCCGCGGCGCTGCCTCGCCTGCCTCCGGCGAGAGGCAAGCTCCAGAGCATTGCGTGCACGAAAGCCGGTGTTGGTTCAATCCGGCCTGAAAATCACGATTGCTTCCGGCAAATTTGATGCGCTTTGATCGATCTTCCCTCTGCAGACCCTCCTGAAGTTGTTCGGTTGGATGCTGCCGCCATGGCAAGCTGGAGCAGAACATAAATCGAGGACGTTGCAAAAGCGTTTGCTTCGGTGGCCAGAGCAAACTGAGAATAACTGAGCAACTCCCAAGTTCTCCATTGCAATTTGTAAACCTTGGACCGGACAAGCGTGGCATCACTACTAAAAAATAATTTTTAGAATTCGGCCTTTGTTTAGTTGCTCCTAGAAATTTTTTTGAAAGGTATTAAACATAGACTAATCACAAAACTAATTGCAGAACTAATCTGTAAACTACGATACGAATTTATTAAGAATAATTAATCTATTATTAGCACATATTTACTGTAGCAACTTATTGTCTAATCATGAACTAATTAGGCTCATTACACTACTACAAAATCCTTTATTTATCCCGGTTCCTAACAGCCTTTAGTCCCGGTTTTTCAACCGGGACTGTCTGGCCGGGATAAATGTACCAACCCTTTTGTCCCGATGAGTATAGAACCGGGATAAATGTAATTTTTAGAATAAAAAAAAATCTCAGCTTCCGCCCACACCCCCCTCCCCCTCCTGCTGATACCTGCAGATTTCTGTCAGAGTAGTTCTTGAGGCTTCAACTCCACATGATTCACAACATCGCAATATAATCATGAGCAATATACAACCAATGAATTAACATCGCAAACATGAGTTCAATCTGATTCATTATACAACAATTGATTCACAACACATGGATTCGATTTGATTCACAGTACAACATCTAATTCACAACACACTCAAACGAATCATTCACAAACACAAATCATTCACGAACACGAACTCATCTAATCTGTAGCTTCTCACCGCCTGGATCCGCTGCGGACGGGCCTGTCCTCGCGTCCACCGAGGCCGAGCCGAGCTGCTGCTGCCGGCCGGCCAAGACACGCCGCCCTCGCCCACGACCGTCCGCACGCCGGGCTCACGGCGGCGGCTGCGGCTGGCCGGGCCATGGCGGGCTCCACCTGGCTGCGCACCCGGCTGAGGGCGGCGGCGCCTGGCCAGGCCATACCGGCCTGCGCGCCGGACGGAGGGTGGCGGCGCCTGGCCAGGCCACGGCGGCCTGCGTGCCCGGGCGGAGGGCGGCGGCGCCTGGCCAGACACGACGGCCTGTGCGCTGGGCGGAGGGCGGCGGCGCCTGGCCAGCCACGGGCGGCTCGCCGGGCCGCCCCCGGGCGTACCCGCCCCGGGCTTGGAGGGGAGGGATGGGAGGCAGGAAGCTTGAGGATGGAGAGGGACGGGAAGCCTCGAGGCGAGGGAGACGAAGAGATAAGGTCGGAGAGAGGGGGATGCGAGTTAAATAAAATAGATGGATGTGAACTCGTGCGTGGTGATGCAATTTGTCCCGGTTGGAGATCTTCACCGGGATAAAATGGTACTCTCTGGTCCCGGTTGGAGCCACCAACCGGGATAAAAGGCCACCCTTTTGTCCCGGTTGGTGCCTCCAACCGGGACAAAAGGCCCCTGTCCCCCGCTAGCCCGGCTAGCCGTTGGACCCGGGACAAAAGCCACCTATTGTCCCGGGCCCAAATGCTGCCGGGACAAATGTCCTGGAACAAAGGCCTGTTCTGTAGTAGTGTTAGATTCGTCTCGCAATTTACAGACAATTTGTGAAAAATGATTTTTTTCGTCTACATTTAATACGCCATGCATGTATCCAAACATTGATGTGATTGATGTGTAAAGTTTTTGACTAGCAACTAAACCAGGTCTTCGTTTAGATCCAAAGTTGAAACTTCCAAAGGTGTCTCATCGAATATTGTGGCACTGCATGGAGAATTAAATATAGATAAAATAAAAAAACTAATTGCACAATTTGCTTGTAAATTGTGAGTTGAATCTAATGAGTCTAATTAGATCATAATTAGACAATAAATTGCTACAATAACACATACTCTAATGATGAATTAATTATACTTAATAGATTCATCTCGCGATTCCCGGTCTATCCGTGTAATTAGTTTTTTAATTAGATCATGTCTAGTCTTTCTCATCTTCAGTTGAAAATTGCTAAAAATAAATTTCATCCAAATTTTTACAGAATCTAAACAAGACCTTAGAGATGGGTAAAAACATATTTTTGGAAGTGGGTGCGATACTCGTCTCTAGTTCTCACAGCTACAAATCAATTTATAGTATTTGTAGGGACGGGTCACCGACTCATCCATCCATGCAAGTCGAATTGGATGGACCCCAACAAATCATTTTTCAAAAAATGAAAAAAAACTGAAAGAAAACTCAAAAGCAGCAAAATTAAAAAAAATATCTCAGCTAACCGGCCACCACCACAAGCCCATATGCTATCAAGGTACAACTTTTTAAAGAAATATGCACACTTTCATCTTGCGGTAGTTGAGAGGTCACTTCTGAAAAACTGCAGATATGCAAACAATTTAAATTTACTTCATCTTGCGGTAGTTGAGAGGTCACAACTCACAAGCTGCAAATTCAATAACGTATTTTTTCTTCATCTGATACAGCTTCTCAAGGACGAAGACCTTGTTTGTTCCTTCCTTGTACATTGATGCGTAGATGGTAGGTGTCCACTGTCCAGACTTTGAGCTTAGTTCCATTTGTCTTTTCCACCGGTCCTTGTCAGTAATCCAAACACATTTATATACATATGCGAAACACAGTGAAATGCAGAGTCTGCTATTGCTGTTAAGACAGAAAATTTTGAGGCAACTGAAGTTAAAAAGAATCTTACTATTGAGGCTCCTTTTGAGCCTCCACGTGATACCACCTAGAATTCTAGGTAGACACTTTAAAAAATAGAGAAATCTTAGAAACTCTCACAAAAATCAGAAACATTCAATCATCTTTCGACAACTCTAATTATAACAGTTATTGGATTCATTATCTTTCCTAATAAATTACCTACCTCTACCATTATGAAAATAGATCAAAGTAAACCCCTAAACATATATCTAATGGTGAGCTTTTAGGTTCAAGTGATAACAAAGAGGAGAGGCGTAGCAAGGCCCGAAATCTGTTGCAACTTGATAATGATAAATATGTATTTTAAAGTATATTACAATATTTAATAGATGAAAGAAATCATGATAGATAATTATAATTATTAGATATAAGTCTTATTTTGGTCGTGCGGGTAGTCCTTCATAATTAGTTCACTTTTCTTTGCATAGACCAATTCCTCCCCACGCCTCACTCTGCCATGAATGACTAGTCTTCTTTTTCCTCTCTAATCTTGGGCGCCAGCGTCATCCTTAAGTTATCTTACTTAAGTGAACTGGCATCTTAAGCACGGCATGGAAATTATTGCTGGAAACTAAAAATATTCGAATATTTGCTGCTAGTGCCTAGTGACATGTGGCGGACTGGCAGTTCGTTCATCCACTAGACCAATTCCTTGTTCACCAGACCTTAGAAGCGGGCGCGCCGTCCTCGCCGCTTGGGCCTGGCTCCCGTGGGGCGGGGGCGCCTCCGCCGCTGCCCGCCCGGGCGGCCTCCCACCTCCGGCCGGCCCTCGCGTGGCTGGCTGCCGGCACGGGGCGCCGCCGCTCGCGCCTGCCTGGCCCGCTGGCGGGCTGCCCTTGCCGCTGGAGCCTAGGCTCCAGTGTGGCGGGGGGCGCCGCCACCGACCCCCGGGCTCGGCCCTGCTTTGGGGCAGCCTGTGGCCTCGTGGCCGCCGCCGCCGTTCGGCCCAGGGTGGGTGTTGCACCTCCGGTGGCCGCGTCGTCGTCACTGTCGCTCGCCCTGGGCTGGTTGCCGTTCTAGATGTCCGTGCCTTGGGGTCTGCGGCCGGCCCTCCGGCGGGCTCTTCTGCGCTTTGTCGTTCCTCAGCCTTCGGCTTCGGGGAGGGTTCAGGTGGAGGCGAAAGCCTAGGTCTGCTTGCAGACCAATGACGGTGACGCCCTCGGGCGCCATTTACTTTGTTGAAGGCGTCATTTTTCACCCCTATTCCCTCCGCCCCGATGTGCTTTCCGGGTGAAAACCTTGACCTCTTGGTCGAACGTTGACGGCGCTTTGCGTCGCTCCCTTGCTGGAGGCATCATTTCGGAAGCTCTGCCGGTGGTGGTGGTTGCCTGCCTGCCTTCGCTCGTTTCAGCTGCATTGTCCGGACTGCAAAGGTCATCGTCTGGCAGATGCTTTGCCGCCATTCTATTCGTTGGCGGATACTTTGCCGCCGTTTGGCCGTGGCGGATGCTTTGCCGCCGGCTTTGTGCTTCTATTCAGGCGGATGCTTTGCCGTCTGGTGGGTCGGGTGGATGCTCTACCACCTCTTGTCGTGTTGGCGACCTTTGCTTCCTATGGCTTGTAGTATTTTTTTGTAGGTTTGGTGGTGGTCGTACCTAGGTTTGTGGGTTCGCCTGTGTTCCTCCAGTTTTTCTTGCTGTTCATTTTGTGTACGGGTCGTGTGCCACTTGCGTGATGGTTCTTTGTTTCCGTCTTAATAGCCTCTGTCTATTAAGGTTTGTAATGGTTGTTCTGCTTTCCTCTTAATGAAACACGTGCTCAGTCACGTTCGCGAAAAAAAAGAAGCAATCCAACCACTCTCACATCATGATGACAACAATCCTGAAGTGCAGATTCTCATATTGCTCCGAAGTCAACAATACACATTTGTCTGACGAAGTCAAGTCAAGTCATTTCGTAAAAAAAATCCCATGTATATGCCAATGTACACAATTACCGTGGGGGCTTCCTCTGGTTGACGCCTCCCGTCAGGTTCTTGCTTGGCGCTCGCCATGATTTGCTTGTTGGCGTGTAGCTTCTCGGACGAAAACCTTGCTTGTGCAGGTGATGATGGTGCCCGTGGGTATCATTTTCCTTCTCGAAGGCATTAACGTGAGGACGTCAATCTGAAGGGACAGATCTAAGTGAAAAATTAAAGAACCAATTAAGTGGTTCGGATGGTGGCGGTATTTTAATGTTACTCTCCTCTTGAGGCGTCGTCTTGGAGTCATTGATAGCAACACCATGGGCGACAGGAAGGCACATGACCATCGACAATCCTTACATCAAGGGTTTCTAAGAAGACAGTTCACTACCAGAAAAAGAGGCATTCGTCCACCTCCGATTAGTACCGATTGCTTTAAAACCGGTACTAATGTCAATTTAGTACCGGTTCTACAACACAGTACCCCCAGGACCCATTTAGTACCGTGTTATAACACTGTCCGGTACTAAATGTCACCATTTAGTACCATTTGATGTTATAACCAGGTACTAAATGGCTTCCGGGCCCCCCCACCCATTTAGTACCAGACAATAACACCACCTAGTACTAAATGCCATCATCTAGTACCGGGTGGTGTCAAAAAACAATACTAAATGGTCATGGCCCGGTACTAAATGGTCCGTTGGAGTTAATCAAAACCATAGCATCTCCTATATACTCACATGTGCTATGTGAGTGGGATGGTAGAGAAGGCTACGCGCAAAGCCATAGGTCACGAGTTCGAACCACGGCGCACATGCATTTATTTGGACACATTTTTCTTAGTGGTAGTGCATTTAGTACTGGGCATTGCAACCGGTACTAAATAGAGTCCATTTAGTACCGGCCAGCCGGTACCGGCTGCACGGTACTAATGCTACTTTTTGTAGTAGTGGTTGATGTGAGATTTATATTATGATACGACGACTAAGCAAGGTTAAAGGAAGGATGTAGAAGAAGCTCGAAGCTTAGTCTTTCGCTTTCTTTCTTGTTTCTTACTTTCTTATCTTTTGTGCTCCTCGGTTGGAGGTTTGGAGTCTAAGTACTCATGTAAACTTCTATCTTTGTGGTCAGATTTGTTTCTTTACGGTCATAAACATTCACATTTGAATGTTCAAGGCCGGAATTTTCCCTTAATCTAAAAAAATGCCAAAGTGCTCCTCACCCTCTTTATTTTCTATTGAACTCGTCTAACGTGGCCACCACTTTCTTCTCTATAAGTTCTCATCTTCCCTTGCAGTAAGTAGGTTTACTCTCTAGACACTGGATAGGTGTCTACCTCCTTCATAACATTCAATTGAAGGTAGGTTCTTGCAGCTGCCAAGCTAAAACTTGCTTGTTCTCTAGAGTTCATATATCTCATCTCTCATATATTTCTATATATTATATTTTCCGAACAGGGAAGGAATACTTCTTGAACTCTAATGGCACGGGTACTCAGGTCTGCAGTTGCCCAGGAGACAGTTAGCCAAATCCTATCAGGTCTTGTTCAAAATTATGAGGAAAAAGAGGAATCAAATGCCAACATAAACTTGGAGAGGCTAGAGATGGCTCACATCAGGCTCGAGGCTGCTCTTGAGACATCAGAAAAGTGGCAGATTACTAATAGATCCTTGTTGCGTTGGCGCAGGACGCTGAAGCGTGCTGCTCAAGAGTGTGATGACACACTGCACAAATACAAGCATAGAGTCCTGGAAAAGGAACAGATGGAACAGGAGGTGAGGAATTCCTCCATTCCTAACCGGATTGTGCATGCTACCAAGTCGTTTGCTCTCTCTATATTTAACCACGACAACGGAATGTTGAGCAGATCCATTGTTCAAAGATTTGAGTGGTTTGCAGATGGTGCTTCTGAGTTTCTGAGATTCATAGAGCTTGGCGGAACACCACATCGTCAGGTGACCTTCCACTCCCTTGTCAAGCACCTTTTTGCAGGCAAGGAACTACATCATAAAATTGCCCACGGAAAGGAGTATCCATCTTTTCTATTATGGTTGGTGCCGTTCAGGACTGCAGAGCATGGAATAGAGGTTAGCCTGATATTTATACACAAAGATAGTAATGCACCAGAGGGCAACTTCTTCTTGGGTATAATGCTACAGCTTTCAGAGAGTTCCGATATAGTTGGGATGGCAATTAGGTGCTTGCAGTTGTTTCCTCTTCATTTCAAGTCTACAGTTGAAATTATTAGGAAAGAACTTACTCATCTACCCACACAGGACTTCTTATGGGTACCATATGTTGATTCATGGCATAGAAAACACTGGGACAATCTTCATAGGTTTAGCACTCAATGGTTTCGCTCAGACCCACTATGTTGCAAGAAGCATGATTGGCATGAGCTTCAACATATTAGCAGCCAAGACATGGCAAGATTATCAGATGTTTCTCTAGAGCCAGTAATTGTTGTGAATCTGCAGTGCCAAGTTTCACAGTCCAAGTACAGCAAACAGAATACCTCGCTGTCTGCAAACAGTATTCTTCTGCAAGATTCACCATTTTTGAAAGCTGGAATTGTCTTTATGCCCCATGGATCTTCAGAAGACATGCTGCATGTGAATAAAACTTCTTCAATGGTGGCTCTAGTTGGCGGGAAGCAAAATTGCTTGCATACAGACATTACTTTGGAACAAGTAGAGGAGATCATACTTCCAAAGGCAATGGATTACTTCTGCCAAAATCCTGAAGCGGCAATGTACCAAATGATTTGGAAGTCTAAACATGGCTCTGCACTCATGCAGGTTGAGAAGGCAAGAATGGGAACGCGTAGAACAAACATGAGAACACGGAGAACTTTTAGGGGAGCTAGAAAAACTAAGGTGTCTCAAGGACAGGATCAGGAGCTTCGGAGTCAGACACGTATGGTCTCACACTTGCTGGACTTATGGGGGGCACATGTGCCAGTCCGGCTGCAAAGTTTGCTTATGAACTGGATGCAGAAAGAAAAGGAAGGGCACTTAGCAGCGCCAAAGCAGCTCCTGAAATTCTAACTTAGATTGACAGGTGAAACAGGGAGTAATAGAAGAATATAATTGGAATGTTCTATGGCGCTTAATGTGTGTTTCATATGGTGCTGTTGTGTTTCTCATATGCCGGGTATTACATGGTTTTGCTTTCTTTTAAATAATAGAATAAAACAATTTTACATGATTTTGTTACTACCATATATGTATATCGGCCTCTGTGGCGGATGACCAGAGGGGCGTGAATGAGAGCTTTAAAAATTCTCCAAGGGTGTGTGTGTCAATATCAATACTAGGGCCTAGGCCCTACCCTGCTTGCACCTCAGCAGAGCACGTCAGTAAACAGGCCTGGCGGAGGTGGCCCACCACATCATAGCCACACATGGACACACCCTCCTTCCAAATATCATACTAAAAAATATACCGATGATTGTACTTTGTATGATGAACTTGTGCGTAAAAAAATATGCAAGAAATATTCCTAATAAAGATAACAATTTTTTAGAAGTTGTGCTAAAAAATTATCCTCCAGAAATTATTTGAGAAAACTATGCATTATAATTGCACATATTGTAAAAGTTATGCTAAAAAATCATTCTTCATAGAGTTGTTAGGAGAGACTATGCATTAAAGTAATGTGTGTCGTACAAGTTATGATAAAAAATTATCTTTTAAAAGTTGTGGGTAAAAAAAGTTATGCGTAAAAGTCTTGTCTACATGTTATAATTTTCCAAAAAACAAGTTGGGGAAAAAAATTTCCAATAAAAGGAAAGACACCTGCTGTTGGAGATGGAGCACTAATAGCGCTCCTGGCGCGCATGTATAGTTGGCCGTTTAGCATGCGGCCCCGGGCTAGCCCGGGGCACAATTTTTTTGTCCGACCTAGGTATGGCATGGCTGGCCTAATTGTGGCGCGGGCCTCAGGCCATGCTTAGGCTTGCTTCTCGGCATGCCGGGCCGGCAGGCACAACCCATTTAGATCCTGCCCAAAGTGGCACTATGGTACGATATGAGCCCGCTTGGCCCAAATCAGCCTATGACGACCTGGCCCGACTACCCCTGTATATAACCCCCCTCCCCCAGCTGCCCCCACAAACCCTAATCTTCGACCCCCCACCCATTCCAATCTCCTTGGCGGTCGCCTCCGCCCCCACCCCGCTCCTCCAAACCCTAGCCCCCCAACTCCCATTCCTCTCCCGGCCGCCCTTTGTCCCATCTCCGGTCGGCGTATCTACACCTCCGGCCAGCGCTGCGCCTCCCACACCATCTCCTCCCGCTCCGATCACCGGATCTACATTGCGGGCCTATGTTCTCGCACATCCAACACTCCACTCTCCGGATCTACGCAACCAGACGTCGTTGTGCCACGCGCGAGCCGGTGGGCCGTCTCCTACTCTCCTTCCTCTCCATTGCTTTCTGATCTGCGGATCTACACCGAGCACACCACCACCTTATCACCTCCCCCTGTCTCTCGTCGACGGATCTATGCCACAACCCTAGCTTGTTGTTGCCCTCTTCCTCTCTGTTGGCCGGACTGCGGTGCTCCGACGGTGTAGGTACGCCAAAACCCTAGATATATGTCTCTCTTCATTGTCTTATTTCTTGTCTGACCCTTTGTCCTCTTCCTCCCGTAGGTTTCTAGCCGATGGAGCCTCCATCGAGCTGCTGCAGCTCTGTTGAGGGACTGAAGGCCGACGACAACAATATTTTGTGATATTTGAAATATTTGTAAAATTTGAAGCTGAAAAGAGGGTATTTGATAGTGTGGGCTAATGGGCCAGCATGAGCACGGCAGGCTTAACAAAGCCATTTCAGGCCAACAGTCAGCACGGCATGCCTAACACACTATCGGGCTGTGCTTGGGCCACATGGTCAGCCCGTGAGCCAGCATGGCACGACACTGTTACTAACCAAGCCCTAAACAGGTTCGGCCGAATAGTGCCCGGACTAGGCCGCCCATTTGGCCAACGATACGCGCACGTGCCAATTAGCTGAACAGAGGGGTCGTGGCCTCGCCAGCGTGCTCTTGGCTAGCCGGCGGGCGGCCTTACCACCGCGTTTTGAAACGACTATTATGTAAAAAACAAAAACTCCATTAGAAACCTTTGAAAAGGCCGTCAGACTCAGACATCAATTTGACTCGTGCGAAGAAGATGAGAGATGGCGAGCCACGATAGTTTGGGGTTAACCAGGCATTCAGACTTTCATTAATTGAGTTGCTGTGTCTGATTATTTTTCACCTTACGCAACCTCACAGTCCAAGGCGTGTGGCAACTGAAATTCAACATGATGTTACTTTTGTTTTCAGCTTTTACCAATGCACGAGGCACAGAACTACCCATCTGATGACGGAAGGGAAGAACAACAATCGACCAAATAGTGTATGAGATTCGATACCCTGTAGCCTGTGCATTGGCTTACACATGAATTTGCAATAGCTCAGTCACTTCACCCGGAAGAAGAGGAGGCAGAGCAACCTGAGGTTCCGATGCCCCCCTCACCGTCACTGTGCCCCCCGGCCGACACCTGCATCCACCACGGTGCCACGTCCGGTGAGGTCGTGGACGCTGCCGCATTCTCGTCAACCTGAAGCTCCGGGATGTTGCCCTTTGCTGCCGCACTATGCATCGTCTCGCACCTCATCACTGCAAGTCAGTACGGACACGCCCGGCGGCGGCTGCCCACCACACTAGTCACACACCCCTCCTTCCAAGAAATCTGAAAATCTGACACCAGCAGGCTGCCACCGCGGCACCACCTCCCGCTCGTCCAACGTCACGGCGCCAGTCGGACTTGGACGCGGAACTGGGAAGGCAGAAGCGGCAACAATTGGTGCCAATGCAGGCGGCGGCGGGTGCCTCGCCGGCGCTCCCAACGTTTTCTCCAGACCATTCTCTCCGGACACGGCGACCAGAGGCGGACGGTACACCAATTACCGTCCGGGAGAGGATAGTATTTCATATACCGTCCACCACTGGACCAGCCGAGAGCTGTTCGATCCTCAACCGACGATCAGGATGACGATCAGGATGCACCCGATTCGTACTCCAGCGAAGCAAACCGGCTCCCCGCCCCCCGCGCCCCCGCGTCGAGTCGTCTGGCGCTGCCTCGCCGGCGGCGAGCTCCCGAGCGTTACGTGCCACGAGCCGGTGTTGGTTCAATCCGGCCTGAAAATCACGATTGCTTCCGGGCAAATTTGTACGCTTTGATCGATCTTCCCTCTGCAGACCCTCCTGAGCGTTGTTCGGTTGGATGCTGCCGCCATGGCAAGCTGGAGCAGGACATGCATCGGGAACGTTGCAAAAGCTTTTGTTTCGGTGGCCGGAGCAAACTGAGAATGACTGAACAACACCCAAGTTCTCCATTGTAATTTGTAAACCTTGGACCGGACAAGCGTGGCATCACTATAAAAAATAATTTTTAGAATTCGGCCTTTGTTTAGTTGCTCCTAGAAATTTTTTTGAAAGGTATTAAACATAGACTAATCACAAAACTAATTACAGAACTAATCTGTAAACTACGATACGAATTTATTAAAAATAATTAATCTATTATTAGCACATATTTACTGTAGCAACTTATTGTCTAATCACGAACTAATTAGGCTCATTAGATTCGTCTCGCAATTTACAGACAATTTGTGAAAAATGATTTTTTTGTCTACATTTAATACGCCATGCATGTGTCCAAATATTGATGGGATTGATGTGTAAAGTTTTTGACTAGCAACTAAACCAGGTCTTCGTTTAGATCCAAAGTTCAAACTTCCAAAGGTGTCCCATCGAATATTGTGGCACTGCATGGAGAATTAAATATAGATAAAATAAAAAAACTAATTGCACAATTTGCTCGTAAATTGTGAGTTGAATCTAATGAGTCTAATTAGATCGTGATTAGACAATAAACTGCGACAATAACACATACTCTAATGATGAATTAATTAGACTTAATAGATTCATCTCACGATTCCCGGTCTATCCGTGTAATTAGTTTTTTAATTATATCATGTCTAGTCTTTCTCATCTTCAGTTGAAAATTGATAAAAATAAATTTCATCCAAATTTTTACAGGATCTAAACAAGACCTTAGAGATGGGTAAAAACATATTTTTGGAAGTGGGTGCGATACTCGTCTCTAGTTCTCACAGCTACAAATCAATTTATAGTATTTGTAGGGACGGGTCATGGGCTCATCCATCCATGCAAGTCGAATTGGAGGGACCCCAACAAATCATTTTTCAAAAAATGAAAAAAAACTGAAAGAAAACTCAAAAGCAGCAAAATTAAAAAAAAAATCTCAGCTAACCGGCCACCACCACAAGCCCATATGCTATCAAGGTACAACTTTTTAAAGAAATATGCACACTTTCATCTTGCGGTAGTTGAGAGGTCACTTCTGAAAAACTGCAGATATGCAAACAATTTAAATTTACTTCATCTTGCGGTAGTTGAGAGGTCACAACTCACAAGCTGCAAATTCAATAACGTATTTTTTCTTCATCTGATACAGCTTCTCAAGGACGAAGACCTTGTTTGTTCCTTCCTTGTACATTGATGCGTAGATGGTAGGTGTCCACTGTCCAGACTTTGAGCTTAGTTCCATTTGTCTTTTCCACCGGTCCTTGTCAGTAATCCAAACACATTTATATACATATGCGAAACACAGTGAAATGCAGAGTCTGCTATTGCTGTTAAGACAGAAAATTTTGAGGCAACTGAAGTTAAAAATAATCTTACTATTGAGGCTCCTTTTGAGCCTCCACGTGATACCACCTAGAATTCTAGGTAGACACTTTAAAAAATAGAGAAATCTTAGAAACTCTCACAAAAATCAGAAACATTCAATCATCTTTCGACAACTCTAATTATAACAGTTATTGGATTCATTATCTTTCCTAATAAATTACCTACCTCTACCATTATGAAAATAGATCAAAGTAAACCCCTAAACATATATCTAATGGTAAGCTTTTAGGTTCAAGTGATAACAAAGAGGAGAGGCGTAGCAAGGCCCGAAATCTGTTGCAACTTGATAATGATAAATATGTATTTTAAAGTATATTACAATATTTAATAGATGAAAGAAGTCATGATACATAATTATAATTATTAGATATAAGTCTTATTTTGGTCGTGCGGGTAGTCCTTCATAATTAGTTCACTTTTCTTTGCATAGACCAATTCCTCCCCACGCCTCACTCTGCCATGAATGACTAGTCTTCTTTTTCCTCTCTAATCTTGGGCGCCAGCGTCATCCTTAAGTTATCTTACTTAAGTGAACTGGCATCTTAAGCACGGCATGGAAATTATTGCTGGAAACTAAAAATATTCGAATATTTGCTGCTAGTGCCTAGTGACATGTGGCGGACTGGCAGTTCGTTCATCCACTAGACCAATTCCTTGTTCACCAGACCTTAGAAGCGGGCGCGCCGTCCTCACCGCTTGGGCCTGGCTCCGGTGGGGCGGGGGCGCCTCCGCCGCTGCCCGCCCGGGCGGCCTCCCACCTCCGGCCGGCCCTCGCGTGGCTGGCTGCCGGCACGGGGCGCCGCCGCTCGCGCCTGCCTGGCCCGCTGGCGGGCTGCCCTTGCCGCTGGAGCCTAGGCTCCAGTGTGGCGGGGGGCGCCGTCACCGACCCCCGGGCTCGGCCCTGCTTTGGGGCAGCCTGTGGCCTCGTGGCCGCCGCCGCCGTTCGGCCCAGGGCGGGTGTTGCACCTCCGGTGGCCGCGTCGTCGTCACTGTCGCTCGCCCTGGGCTGGTTGCCGTTCTAGATGTCCGTGCCTTGGGGTCTGCGGCCGGCCCTCCGGCGGGCTCTTCTGCGCTTTGTCGTTCCTCAGCCTTCGGCTTCGGGGAGGGTTCAGGTGGAGGCGAAAGCCTAGGTCTGCTTGCAGACCAATGACGGTGACGCCCTCGGGCGCCATTTACTTTGTTGAAGGCGTCATTTTTCACCCCTATTCCCTCCGCCCCGATGTGCTTTCCGGGTGAAAACCTTGACCTCTTGGTCGAACGTTGACGGCGCTTTGCGTCGCTCCCTTGCTGGAGGCATCATTTCGGAAGCTCTGCCGGTGGTGGTGGTTGCCTGCCTGCCTTCGCTCGTTTCAGCTGCATTGTCCGGACTGCAAAGGTCATCGTCTGGCAGATGCTTTGCCGCCATTCTATTCGTTGGCGGATACTTTGCCGCCGTTTGGCCGTGGCGGATGCTTTGCCGCCGGCTTTGTGCTTCTATTCAGGCGGATGCTTTGCCGTCTGGTGGGTCGGGTGGATGCTCTACCACCTCTTGTCGTGTTGGCGACCTTTGCTTCCTATGGCTTGTAGTATTTTTTTGTAGGTTTGGTGGTGGTCGTACCTAGGTTTGTGGGTTCGCCTGTGTTCCTCCAGTTTTTCTTGCTGTTCATTTTGTGTACGGGTCGTGTGCCACTTGCGTGGTGGTGCTTTGTTTCCGTCTTAATAGCCTCTGTCTATTAAGGTTTGTAATGGTTGTTCTGCTTTCCTCTTAATGAAACACGTGCTCAGTCACGTTCGCGAAAAAAAAAGAAGCAATCCAACCACTCTCACATCATGATGACAACAATCCTGTAGTGCAGATTCTCATATTGCTCCGAAGTCAACAATACACATTTGTCTGACGAAGTCAAGTCAAGTCATTTCGTAAAAAAAATCCCATGTATATGCCAATGTACACAATTACCGTGGGGGCTTCCTCTGGTTGACGCCTCCCGTCAGGTTCTTGCTTGGCGCTCGCCATGATTTGCTTGTTGGCGTGTAGCTTCTCGGACGAAAACCTTGCTTGTGCAGGTGATGATGGTGCCCGTGGGTATCATTTTCCTTCTCGAAGGCATTAACGTGAGGACGTCAATCTGAAGGGACAGATCTAAGTGAAAAATTAAAGAACCAATTAAGTGGTTCGGATGGTGACGGTATTTTAATGTTACTCTCCTCTTGAGGCGTCGTCTTGGAGTCATTGATAGCAACACCATGGGCGACAGGAAGGCACATGACCATCGACAATCCTTACATCAAGGGTTTCTAAGAAGACAGTTCACTACCAGAAAAAGAGGCATTCGTCCACCTCCGATTAGTACCGATTGCTTTAAAACCGGTACTAATGTCAATTTAGTACCGGTTCTACAACACAGTACCCCCAGGACCCATTTAGTACCGTGTTATAACACTGTCCGGTACTAAATGTCACCATTTAGTACCATTTGATGTTATAACCAGGTACTAAATGGCTTCCGGGCCCCCCACCCATTTAGTACCGGACAATAACACCACCTAGTACTAAATGCCATCATCTAGTACCGAGTGGTGTCAAAAAACAATACTAAATGGTCATGACCCGGTACTAAATGGTCCGTTGGAGTTAATCAAAACGATAGCATCTCCTATATACTCACATGTGCTGTGTGAGTGGGATGGTAGAGAAGGCTACGCGCAAAGCCATAGGTCACGAGTTCGAACCACGGCGCACATGCATTTATTTGGACACATTTTTCTTAGTGGTAGTGCATTTAGTACTGGGCATTGCAACCGGTACTAAATAGAGTCCATTTAGTACCGGCCAGCCGGTACCGGCTGCACGGTACTAATGCTACTTTTTGTAGCAGTGGTTGATGTGAGATTTATATTATGATACGACGACTAAGCAAGGTTAAAGGAAGGATGTAGAAGAAGCTCGAAGCTTAGTCTTTCGCTTTCTTTCTTGTTTCTTACTTTCTTATCTTTTGTGCTCCTCGGTTGGAGGTTTGGAGTCTGAGTACTCATGTAAACTTCTATCTTTGTGGTCAGATTTGTTTTTTTACGGTCATAAACATTCACATTTGAATGTTCAAGGCCGGAATTTTCCCTTAATCTAAAAAAATGCCAAAGTGCTCCTCACCCTCTTTATTTTCTATTGAACTCGTCTAACGTGGCCACCACTTTCTTCTCTATAAGTTCTCATCTTCCCTTGCTGTAAGTAGGTTTACTCTCTAGACACTGGATAGGTGTCTACCTCCTTCATAACATTCAATTGAAGGTAGGTTCTTGCAGCTGCCAAGCTAAAACTTGCTTGTTCTCTAGAGTTCATATATCTCATCTCTCATATATTTCTATATATTATATTTTCCGAACAGGGAAGGAATACTTCTTGAACTCTAATGGCACGGGTACTCAGGTCTGCAGTTGCCCAGGAGACAGTTAGCCAAATCCTATCAGGTCTTGTTCAAAATTATGAGGAAAAAGAGGAATCAAATGCCAACATAAACTTGGAGAGGCTAGAGATGGCTCACATCAGGCTCGAGGCTGCTCTTGAGACATCAGAAAAGTGGCAGATTACTGATAGATCCTTGTTGCGTTGGCGCAGGACGCTGAAGCGTGCTGCTCAAGAGTGTGATGACACACTGCACAAATACAAGCATAGAGTCCTGGAAAAGGAACAGATGGAACAGGAGGTGAGGAATTCCTCCATTCCTAACCGGATTGTGCATGCTACCAAGTCGTTTGCTCTCTCTATATTTAACCACGACAACGGAATGTTGAGCAGATCCATTGTTCAAAGATTTGAGTGGTTTGCAGATGGTGCTTCTGAGTTTCTGAGATTCATAGAGCTTGGCGGAACACCACATCGTCAGGTGACCTTCCACTCCCTTGTCAAGCACCTTTTTGCAGGCAAGGAACTACATCATAAAATTGCCCACGGAAAGGAGTATCCATCTTTTCTATTATGGTTGGTGCCGTTCAGGACTGCAGAGCATGGAATAGAGGTTAGCCTGATATTTATACACAAAGATAGTAATGCACCAGAGGGCAACTTCTTCTTGGGTATAATGCTACAGCTTTCAGAGAGTTCCGATATAGTTGGGATGGCAATTAGGTGCTTGCAGTTGTTTCCTCTTCATTTCAAGTCTACAGTTGAAATTATTAGGAAAGAACTTACTCATCTACCCACACAGGACTTCTTATGGGTACCATATGTTGATTCATGGCATAGAAAACACTGGGACAATCTTCATAGGTTTAGCACTCAATGGTTTCGCTCAGACCCACTATGTTGCAAGAAGCATGATTGGCATGAGCTTCAACATATTAGCAGCCAAGACATGGCAAGATTATCAGATGTTTCTCTAGAGCCAGTAATTGTTGTGAATCTGCAGTGCCAAGTTTCACAGTCCAAGTACAGCAAACAGAATACCTCGCTGTCTGCAAACAGTATTCTTCTGCAAGATTCACCATTTTTGAAAGCTGGAATTGTCTTTATGCCCCATGGATCTTCAGAAGACATGCTGCATGTGAATAAAACTTCTTCAATGGTGGCTCTAGTTGGCGGGAAGCAAAATTGCTTGCATACAGACATTACTTTGGAACAAGTAGAGGAGATCATACTTCCAAAGGCAATGGATTACTTCTGCCAAAATCCTGAAGCGGCAATGTACCAAATGATTTGGAAGTCTAAACATGGCTCTGCACTCATGCAGGTTGAGAAGGCAAGAATGGGAACGCGTAGAACAAATATGAGAACACGGAGAACTTTTAGGGGAGCTAGAAAAACTAAGGTGTCTCAAGGACAGGATCAGGAGCTTCGGAGTCAGACACGTATGGTCTCACACTTGCTGGACTTATGGGGGGCACATGTGCCAGTCCGGCTGCAAAGTTTGCTTATGAACTGGATGCAGAAAGAAAAGGAAGGGCACTTAGCAGCGCTAAAGCAGCTCCTGAAATTCTAACATAGATTGACAGGTGAAACAGGGAGTAATAGAAGAATATAATTGGAATGTTCTATGGCGCTTAATGTGTGTTTCATATGGTGCTGTTGTGTTTCTCATATGCTGGGTATTACATGGTTTTGGTTTCTTTTAAATAATAGAATAAAACAATTTTACATGATTTTGTTACTACCACATATGTATATCGGCCTCTGTGGCGGATGACCAGAGGGGCGTGAATGAGAGCTTTAAAATTTTTCCAAGAGAACAAGGTCTATATTCCAAAATCAATCTGACACACATCTCTTCTAACTGTCAAGGTAACACAAGCCAACTCGTGATGAGCTCACCCTAGGAACAGTTAGGAAAAGATTGACGCAAAACGGAAGCAAGAGAAGAGCTACGCTGAAAGCTCGACACAAAGCGGAAGCCAAAGTAAAATGATTCACTCGAGCAAAGATAACACTAAAACTTCTCTTGACCAAGCATGTGATGATTTTAACAAGGATTAGCAAAACTCAAAATAAGCAGAAGCAAAGCTTAACAAAATGCCGAAGTCTCCCTGAAAAGATTAGAATTAAACACTACGAAAAAAACCCTCTTAGCTAAGCATGCAAAAGACTAACAATTAGAGCTAATTAACACAAGTCAAATAAACATGCAAAAGCTAGCAAAGATTAGCAAAAGTAAGGATTTGACTAAGCATGCAAATTACAAGTATTAATAACAACAAATACTAATAAATTAAAGCATGAAGTAATTGTATGTGAGAAGAAAACAAAAGGAGCTAGTTAGGGATGGCAATTTTACCCGCGGGTGCGGGTACCCGCGGGCACCCGACCCGATGGGTAAGGGTATGGGTATGAAATTTTACCCGTGGATATGGGTGCGGGTACAAAATTTTACTCGTGGGTAGAGTACGGGTAAAAATTCTTACCCGCGGGTAACCCATCGGGTACCCGAAATATATAGAAGGCCCAACAAATTACATTGATGCGGCCCAGCACAGTAAAATTAGTCCCACTAGTGGTGCGGGTCAGATGGGGATTTTGGGGCGGGTTTTCAAATGGGGATCCATTTATGTGGGTAGTAACGGGTTTAAAGGCTAACGTGTTGGGGCGGGTGGGCTGCATCCGTGAGTTGGGGCGGGATGAGGGGTAGAAACGGATCAGATCGCCTGCTCCCGCTAGAAGCTAAGAAGGCGACACCGCCGCCATCGCCGTTGCCGCTGCCGGCCACCATTGCCGCCGCACCTCCCTCCTCCAACCTTCACAGATGGAGGTACTCTTCTTCCACCTTGCATCTTCATCTCCTGCGCATCACCCCTTCCTCCTTCTCGACGGCTCATTCGCTCCCTTCCTCTTCTTGCAAGATCTGTGGGGAGGTGCTGTAGGCACGCGCTGGATCTGTGGCCACCGGCTTCGCCTTCTTCCAGGCTGCCAACGCGGCTGTCCGGTCTCCCGCGAGCGGCGACTGCGAGACGGGCCGGTCTGCGGGCGTGGAGGCCGGAGGCCGTCGGCGCAGATCCGCGGGCGGAGTAAGGAGGCCGTCGGCGGAGGGGCAGGTCAATGGGTGGAGCGCGGAGGCCGTCGGCGCGGAGCCGCGCACGCAGATCCTCTGGGCAGCAGGGGGCGGAGGCCGACGGCCGCGGCCCAGGTGCTGGCTGCTGCTGTAGAGCTTCCCGCCCCGAACCTTCTCGCCTCTGCTCACTAGCAAGCAGCTTGAGCACAAGACCCCATTCCCTTCCTTCGAGGATCGCATCGGATTTCTCAGATCAGATCCACCGCTGCCGTCTCCGGCCGATGCTACTCCATCCAGTCCGGTCCAGGTAACCTTTACTACTCATTCCAATCCTTCCTCCTCCGACCCCCGTGGATCGGAGGGATTGCCCCAAACCCATGGTGGATGATCCGCTTTGCCTCCGTTAACTAGCTTGCTTGCTTATTTACTCCTGCTTGCTTATTCCAGTAATTTGAGAAATCCTTTAGTTCAGTAATTGTTGCAAATTTACTCCTGCAGACATAGGCAGTTGAAGTTAGTGAACTGTTGCACCTGTAGCCTTCCTCTTGAAGCTGTTTGTTAGCCAACTCTTGCACCACGACGACGTGAGATCTGCTGTTTCAGTAATTCAGTATTCTTGTTTCATAATGTTTCGTACTTAAAGCAATTGACAGCATGTGTTACTACTCCTGTTCTATGATTCTATCTCCTCTCCATATGTTTTGTTGTGATTAAATTCAGTTATTGACGGCATGTGTTTTAGTTTTATTCTTAGCTATCGAGGTCAGTAATTAGCTTTGTTCTAAATGAGCTCCTCTCCATATTCTGCATGTCTGGTCGGATTCGTGTTTATGGTGAGATCGGATCTGCAAAATGAGCTGCTCTTGCCTGCTCGCTTTTGGCGTTAATGACTTAGCATCTAGTGATCCCAGGAGAGGGAAGAATTGAGGGAGGGATGGATGTATAATGGACGGTTTGCCATTAGCTGACAGGGACAGATTGGACCATCTGCAGTCTTGACTAAGCCACTAAGGCTTGGTCTTATTGACCACAGGCCAGCCAGATCCCGGGCAGGCCATGCTTCTGAGTCCTGCCTCGCATTCGGCATGCCTGCAGCAACTCCATTTAATCTGCTTCTCACTTCTGTTATAAAATATAAATGTCATCTTGACCATGGTTTTTACGGCGATAAGGCGAGGCGAGGCGACTCACCCCCTTCCAGACGCCTAGGCGAGTATGGCGTGCGGCGAGGCGACGCCATACACATACCTTAATCTAGATAGTAAGCAGAACAGAGCATAGAGCAGAGCACGTTGCAGCCAGCAACAAGTAGCATATAGGCACACAGGAGCACTACCAGAGTATATCCTAGTCCAAGCACCAAAGGGCGTGAAGGGAGAACAGAGGGGGGAGGGCCGGAAGGGAGAGACATACCTCTGGGTTCTGGCAGAGAGGCGGAGCAGAGGAAGGAATCAGCCACAAATCGATGGGGGCAGAGCTCCAGAGGTTGGAGGCGTCGATCTGCAGGCGGAGGCTTCAATCGGCAGCAGAGGCTGGAGACGCGGGACGCGGCTGCCGATCTGCAGGCGTCAATCAGCGGACAGGACGACGGGCTGAGCACAGGTCGGCTCGGGCTTCAATCGCAGATGGGCGGACGGCCGGCGGACGGGTGGAGCAGAGGCCGCAGGCCGTGGTCCTGCTGGCGGATGGGCGGAGCAGAGTCTGTAGCCCGTGGTCCAGCCGGCAGATGGGCGGAGCAGAGGCCGTGGACTCGTGGAGCTGCTGAATCGGCGGACGGGCGGAGCAGGCGCGCGCCGTCGGATTCCAGGTCGCTGCCTTGTTCTCTCCCCATCCCCCCTCTTCTCTCTTTCCTCCTCTCTCTCTCCTTTCCTGCATTGCAACGATGCGGCGGCCCGCACGCGGGAGTATAGGCGGGCGATTTCCTGCCTTTTCCCCTGCGCGCGCAAGGGGATGGCGCATTTTTTTCCCGCGCACGTGTCCGCCTTCCGCTCGTGTGGCGTCCCCCCGACGCCTTGGCGACGCCTTGGCGGGCGAGGCGACGCCATACGCACCAAAGGCGTGGCGAGGGAGACGCCCCAATTCAAAAAACGCCTGGACGACTAGGCGTCGCCTAGGCGATGCCATAAAAACCATGATCTTGACTTCGAAATCTAGTGTTTATTTGAAGAAAATCTGTGTGCATGCATTTGCACAGTGAACCACAACTTTTGAATTCAGGTCTTGTTGCCTCACTATGTTGACATGGTTTTTTTCCCTTCCGATTATAGGGTGCATTTACTCTTAGGAAAGAGATAGAACTTGAGCGACCGGGTATAGCTGGCACAACGATTCGGCCAGACAACAAGATTGCTGCAACCCCATTCTTGGCTTTTACTGTTTATACTGTTGACTAGGGACAGCAATTAGACCTATTTAACTGGTGTTCCTGTATCAACTTGTTAGTGATTGTACTGTTGACTAGGGACAGCAATTAGACCTATTTAACTGGTGTTCCTGTATCATAGATTGGACTTAATTAACCAGGCAGCTAAAAATGATGAATTATTTTGCTATTCCTAGTAGATCAGGGGAGCTGACTGTCCATTTGCACAAGATGTTGTCTAGATGGTAGCAAGAGCAGCACTCTGTTTTTATAACCACATGGTAAGTATAGTTTATGCCTTTTCAAAACAGATGTCTTCTCTTCAGTTAGAGGCCTCTGGTACAAGTGAGAGCACTGATAATAGTTCGTCACAAACACCAAATAGAAAGGCACCAATCTGGGAGTATTATGAGCCGGAATTGGTCAGGATAGATGGTGCACTAAAAGCAATTTGCAAGTACTATGGAACAAAGTTGATTGCAAACAGAAAATTAGGTACAAACAGCCTTAGAACTCACATTTGCAAGCTTTATCCATTTGTTGCAGTTGCTATCACTGATGAAATTTTGTATAATAATATTTGTGCCATCTGTGATATTGCAGGGTTCAAGCCTTCCTCAATAGCGATCAGAACTAGGTGGTGGTGTCTTCTGTCTTGTGGTGAACCCTTGGTTTTTTAGTGTGTCTACTTGGTTTTTGTACATCGATCGGCAGGCTGCCCCTTCGGTGATCGCCGACGTTTCTTTAGGATGTTCCTGGCAGCATGGCCATGCAGCTAAGGCCAAGTTGGTAGTAGCCTAGTAGGACAATGACCTTAGAATCATAGCATGTTACTTCTAGCTAGTATGTGTAAGTGGCAAAGTCACCGGACTCCTTTCAGATTCAGAGTACAATTGTCATGCTGTTGCTTTCAGCTTCAGGCTTGAGCACCAGAGAACAGGAAAAGGTGAGATTCTTGCCCCAGAGAACAGAAAGAGTGTACCCTTTTTATTCCATTCCATGTAGTAGAAGTCAGAAAAACAAGGTAGGAGTACTGGTAGAGTGCTTTCATAATGTTGCTCCTATATGCTTGCTACTGCTGACATCGACAGCTCCTGCATCGGCAAAGAATATCCATGCATAACCCAGGGGTGGGGCGGGTTGGGGTGGGTTGATTAATTAAACATTTGGGTGGGGACGGGTTGGCAAAAATTAATTGAACTGCTGTGGGTAGGGGCAGTGAAGGGGCGGGTACGTCCCCATTAGCAAGCCTGTAAAATCATCCACCACCCTGTCTGCATGCCCTTATCCACACGGTCAACTCCCTGCTCCTGGCTCCCCCCGTCGCCTCCCCGCCAGGCCACCAGAGTCCCAAACCCAGACCCCAATCCCATCTCCCGCCGCCAGAGCTTGCGAGCTGCGACCACAGCAAGGCCGGCCGGCTCTGGCCCTGCGTCCTGCCCGTGCGACGCAAGTCACCGACGCGGCGACGCCCCCGGCCTCGAGGCTCCGACCCCGACGTCGGCCGCGCGCTCGCTTCCTGGGAGCGCCTGCGCGGCCGCACGCCCGCCGCCTGGGAGCGCCTGCGCGAGGGCGAGGCCACGAGCCCGTGACCCCAACAGCTCGCCGCGCCGCCGCCCTGAGCCCCGCTCGGTTCTGCCGCTGCCTGACATGTTTCTTCTATCGCCCAATGGGTACCCAATACCCGGCGGGTACGGGCATGGGTAGAATTTTTCGCCCGAAGCATTTCGCGGGTACGGGTCTAGCTGCCATGTTCGGGTATGCTGTCGGGCGGGTAAATGTCTTACCTGCACTATACCCGACCCATTGCTATCCCTAGACCTAGTAAGAGATTCTTATAGTGCTGCTTGCTCCTTGTGCATGGGCCGTGAGCCACTTGCGTGCCTGCTACTGTGCTGCTGCTAGGCAGCTAGCTTGCAGCGGTTTTTTCTTTTTTATATTTAAAAAAAATTAAAATTTCAAAAATATATATCCGTTTTGAAAAATTTCAAAAATATACCCCGGTCGCCCTATGGGGGGGCGACAGGGCTCAAATATATTTTTTTTCTTCTTCAAATTTGCAACAAAGTCCCTGGAGAAAAAAAAGAGGAGGCCTGTCGCCCCCCAACGGGCGACAGGCCCCTGTCGCCCACCACAGGGGCGACCGACCAGGGGCGACCGACCCGTGGGCCTAGCCTACAGGCGCCAGGGGGCCGGTCGCCCCTCCCGCGGGCGACTGGGGGGCCTGTCCCCCCCCCCCAGGGCGACCAGGTCAGCCCTCCCCATATAAGGCCTCCCCCCTCATCCCCTCCTCCTCATTTGACCTCAAAAAATCCACCAAAAATCCAGAAAAAAGAGAGGGGTAAGGAGAAGGGAAGCGGCGAAGCTCTGCCGAATTCCGCACTTGTGATCTACCGGTAACTTCCGTATAAATTCGTTGATATTGTATAACAATTTAATTTAATTAGTGGATTAGCTGAATTAGATTTGGTGCTTTAGAACACTGGTTTAGTATTACAATTTGAGTACTATTACAGACTTTTTCAAATAAAATAATTATACATTAGAATAGAATTATGACAGTACCTTATTGATATTGCAGTATAAAACAATAGAATTATGACAGTACATATATTTTCACGCATCGATTTGGTATACGATATGTGCATTGCTTAAATCATTGTTTTTTTATTTGGCGCACCACACAATAGCGTCAATGTCTTCGTCAGAATCAACCTACATTCCGTGGAGCAAGTGTAAAGCCACCGTACCCGAAGGAATTGATGTGCCAATGTGCTTCTGCGGTTCGTTATGCAAGTTCATGCAATCTGAGGTTTTAGGAGATGACTACGGCATGAGGTTCTTTATGTGTGAGAACTACGAATATGATCCACCTAAGCGATACAGCAAAGACCGGGCCAAGGTAGCAGGAGAACATACGCTATTTTTCTCTATGACCTAACATTGAGTTATGATTCTAACTTGTGTTGGACAAAGTCTCCTCCGCCTCTTTGTGATTTTATGCAGTGGTTCGACACCGTGCAGTCGCAGCAGGCAAAGGACATTGTGGAACAAAAAGCAAGGTGGGCTGAAGAACGTTGGCGCCGAATGAAGCACGAGGAACAGCAAGAGGAGAAGCGTAAGAAAGAGCAAGAAGAGATCCGCAAGAGGATTGAGGAGGTGGATCGTAAGGCGGCGGCCGAACGTGAAGCTGACAGGGAGAGAAAGCGAGAGAGGGCATGCCGTGCGTAGGAAGCCGGGGCCGAAGCAATTAGGAAGGGCAAATATCCTAGGTGCACTCAGTAGAGTAGTACCATGTAATCCCGGCATTTTACATTCCATAAGGCATGGTAGGTTTAGATGCAACAAAAAATTATCTTGTCGCGTGCACATGCCACTGCAATTAGTTGTTTATGTTTTAAGTTGAGAGCTTAACTTTGTGTGTTGTAGCCTTTACCATTAATTTATAGTTGTAGCCGGGAGTCTATGAAATCTTTGAACTTGTCCTTAATATTTTCGGAGCTTTTCATGTCACTAGAATACTAAAAAACACACATTTTATTAATATAACGATAAGAATTAAGAACTAAGAAATACATCGGGGTCTGCTGCTAAAAAGCACACATTTTCATGTCACTAGAATACTAAAAAGCATCCGGAGACCTCACCCGCCGACGATGATGATGACTACACGCTCGAATAGCTCAAAATAGGAACCATAGTGTATCTAGCTGCGAGTACGAGATCACAGGTTGCCACTGCTCAGCACGGCGATCACGGGTTTCAAATAGCAGTGCTCTTCCACCATTTCAAATAGATGTGACAAGACGGCAACCACACCAGCTCACCTTCAAAGCAGTCTCTCTGGCGAGGACGACGGACCTGTCATTCTATAGCGAAGGTCTGTAGCGTGTAGTGGGGAAGGCGGCATCTAGGCGCGATCGACCGAGCGGCAGCAATGCAGTGCTGTGAGTCTGCATGCACAGAGATGCATCGAGTAGTCATTTCGAGCATCGAATCTAGCCTTTTCAATGTTAGGTCAGCTAGCCTCTTCACTGTGTTGTCATGTAGGCTTTTTAGGTGCATTTACACTCAACACTCCGGGTATCAAACCTTTGTGCGCCTATAAATACTCCCAAGTTTGTGAACTCCCAGCACAACTCAAACACCAAACCTCATTGTATACCCAATGTCTGGAGGTGGGTCTAGCGGGAAGAATTACTATGGTTTTGGGAAAGGAAAATGGGGAAGAAAGGGAGACCCCATAATATGGGAGGGGCCTCTTGGACCTGATTCCTTTCCGGAACCAGTGTTTGAGTTTCCGCCACAGCACAAGAGTGAATTTACCAATGAAACTCCTCTTCGACAATACGATAACCGTAGAGAACCGTGGCCAAAATGCAGACATGGTGCGGACTGCTTAGTGCAGATGTGCACCGACGGGATGGATGGCGGTCGGCGTTTCTTTAAATGTTCACACGCATGGGTAATACTCGGTTTTTTTAATTTCTTTATCTTCAATGAGACACCTTACATGAAATTTGTTTTGCAGTCTTCCGATGCTCCAGAAAACTGTGGTTTTACTAGGTGGGTAGATCCTGCACCAATTGATTCTGTTCAGGAGTTCATCGAGTACCTCCAGATAAAGATCTTTGATCTGGAATGCAAGGTGAACCATTTTGAGGAAGTGAGCGAGGGTAACAAAGACGACGAAGTTGATGATACCAGCAATGCAGCCGGTTCACAGGATGAACCATGCACTATTCCTTACTGCAACTGCCCTTGTCACAAGAAGAAGGGCCCTGCGCCTCCGGCACCACCACCTGCACCACCTGCAATGGGTGGATACTGCGGAGAAGGCTCAACACAGTTTGCTACGTGGGGGTACGACTACTAGGACTTCCCTAGTGCTAGTGACATGCTGCATCGTTGTGTTTGTTCTGTTTTTTTTTAAATTACCTAAGGCATGTTAGGTTAGTCCGGAATCTGTTTACCGTAGTTTGTAATGGGTTCTGACATGCCACTGCATGTGTGATGTGTTTTTCATTATCGTTGTATTATGATGTAAAATTTGGTGGTTCACATTACGTAATGCATTTCTTAGTTCTTATTTCTTATCGTTCTATTTATTACATGTCTGCTTTTTAGTATTCTAGTGACATGAAAAGGTCCGACGCCATAGGGGTGGTTAGATATATCTGATGTTTGTATCTCTGATGTTTATTTGTAATGAGATAGCTGTGGACCGCTTATTTATACACTTCAACGTTCGTCACTGATCACTCTCGTATTTTCCATTACATACAATAGATGGTATGTTTATACTTCGATGCTCCATTACGACTAAGTACGATTCAAACTCGACATTATGTACATGTCCAGTGAATGCAAGTTAGGTACGAGACATACATACAAGCATAATACAACATTAACAATACTAAATGCGAATACATCTTAAACCGATGAACATCATATGTTATAGATCATGGCATGAAATCATCTAGCTCGTCATCCCAGTTGACAGATGGTGGTGCTGCAGGTGGTGTAGTATGGCTCGACGAACCTCTTGGCTTTCCCTTTCTCTCTTTTCTGGATCTACGTTCATGTACAGGGGGAGGAACATCATGTGTTGGAGGCCATGGTTTGGGGGGCATGAAGTCATCCATGTCGTCATCCCAGTTAACACAAGTTTGTGCTGCAGGTGGTGCAACATGACTTGACGAACCTCTTGCCTTTCTCTTTGTCTTCTTTCTGATTCTAGGTTCATGTACAGGGGAGGAACATCATGTGTTGGAGGCCATGGTTTGGGGGGCATGAAGTCATCCATGTCGTCATCCCAGTTAACACAAGTTGGTGGTTGAGGTGCTGAAGCATGACTCGACGAACCTCCGGGCATCTGTTCTTGCGCAGGCCAAGTACTATCACCCGAAGATCTTATCCGCCTCCTTCGTCTAGTTTGCGGCATAAGTCCACCACCGAAGATACATACCAATTTACGGAAATTTGGTATCGTTTTGTTAATCAACTCCGTGTCCTCGGGGTAATCCTAGCATATAATTAAAAAACAATGTTACTGTTTCATAAATATGGATTCGAAATGACGGACGGGATTAGAACTGAATGAGAGTTACCTTAATGTGCATCTCATACACCTCTGGCCGCATCCATATCTTACAAGAACTTTGTAAGAATCCAATGATATTAGGATGATTTGCTAGTTCACATACTCTCATGTATATCTTCCGACGTTCTAGCAGGTGTCCCATTACATCTTGCGTCGTAATACCTCGAAATAATGTGAAATCTTTACACTCTACTACTTTGGACAACACCATCTCTATCGTACCATCCGCTAACGGATCCAACTTCTTACTGATAACAAGATGGGTCATGATATCAAGTATTATACTAGATTTTTCTTCGGTCCATGAAAATCCTCCACAATTTGAGGCAACCATTGCCTTATGCTGCAATATCAATAAGGTACTTTCATAATTCTATTCTAATTCATAATTAATTTAAAAACAAGTATGTAATAGTACTGAAATTGTAATACTAAACGAGTGTTCTAAAGCACCAAATCTAATTCAGCTAATCCGCTAATTAAATTTAATTGTTATACAATATCAATGGATTCATTCGGAAGTTACCGGTAGATCACAAGTACGCAATTCGGCAGAGCTTCGCCGTTTTTCTTCTCCTCACCCCTATCTTTTTTCCTGAATTTTTTGGCTCAAATGACAAAGTGAATGACGGCATATGGCGGCCAGGGCTTATATAGGGGGAGGGACCCTGTCGCCCCCCAACAGGCGACAGGCCCCTGTCGCCACAGGGGTGGGCGACAGACCCCTGTCGCCCGTTTGGGGGGCGACATGCCCTTTTTTTCCAGTGACCTCGTTGCGAATTTGAAGAAAAAAATTACACTTAAGGCTTGTCACCCTATTGGGGGGCGACCTGGGGTATTTTTGAAATATTTCAAAACGGATATATATTTTTGAAATTTTTATTTTTTAAAAATATAAAAAAGAAAAAAGCGCTGGCTGCTCGCACGCGTCTTGGGCCGAGCACGCTGCTCCGGCCTGCTAAGCGCGACCGCTGCGCCGTGAGTTTCCTCGCGAAGGAGCGCTCGACGCCGCCGCCGCGCGCGTGCTCTCCACTGACTGGTACGCGCCTCTGCGCACCGCCGCTGCCGCGCCACCGTGAATCACCGTCGTGAGCCACGTCGGCTCCATCACCGCAATCAACGACTTGAGCAGGAGGATGCCGTAGGTGCGCGACCGGTAGCTCGGCCGGCGCAGGACGCAGGTCAAAGTGTCCAAGAAGTCGGGTTCCCTTCCCAGGATTTGCGCAGGACGCCAGTGCTCGATGCTGCCGCAGTCGTAGGTGATGCCGGTGGCGAGCGTCGCTGGATCGCGCGTGACCTCCAGGGAGATCGGGCAGAGGAAGTAGTGGGCACCTCCGCCGCCGCCGAAGACGATGAGAGACCTCCATATATATGCTGCCTGTGATCTCTGCGCTGCTGCTTGTTGCTTGTGTGTGATCGGAGGAGCGATGAGGTTGATGCTAACTAATCAGTTGTGAGCTTGCCTTGCTAATGGAGAGATCGAAGAGGAGGGGAGATGTCGTTTATTGGAGTTGAACGAATGGAAGGGGAAGAGAAGGCGCATTTTATAGCAGGACAGGATGGGGACGGAGTGCGGAGGGAAGGGGAAGCCAAGAAGTCAACCATCGGATTTGGTCCCAGAAAGCAGAAATGCAGAAGGGTAGATACGTCTTTCTCCACCTCCGTTAGGATCGAGTCATTCCATCCAAAATGACACACACTTAAAAAAAATCGCATACTGTGTATTTTCAGCTTTATCCCAATAAGTTGCTAAGTTCCGGTTCAAGATTTGTTTCTGAAAGCTGCCGGAGATGAGGGCCGAGGTGCCGCCCGTTCCCGTGGCGCGCAGGCCCAGTTGAGGTCAGGGTTAACAATTTCGGCGAAATTTCGCCGAAATTTCGGAAAATTTTTCGTTTCCGCTAGTTACCGGGATCCGAAATTTCGGTATTTTTCAGTATATTTCATTTTCAAATTCAAAATTCAACAAATTTCGACCAAAATTCAACGAAATTCGCCGAAATTTACCGAAATTTCGGAACGGAATTCCGTTTCCGCTAAACACCGAGATTTGACCGGAAAACGAAATGGTTAACCCTGGTTGAGGTACTCGCTTCCGGTCGATCTGATGCAGCAATCCCTAATAATCCGCTGTGCTGGGTGAAGGAGCGGACAGGCACCCAGAAGGGGCTTGAATGGGAGACGATAAAAATTCTCCAAGAGAACAAAGCCTATGTCCCGAATTCAACTCGACGCACCTCTCTTTTAACCGTCAAAGTGACACAAGTCAACACGTGACGAGTTCACCCTAGGAACAGTTAGGAAAAACTCAATGCAAAGCGGAAGCAAGTGAAAGACAAATCACTCGAGCAAAGCGCAACACAAAGCGGAAGCCGAGATTAATCAAAATGCCATGAGCTCGACACAAAATGGAAGAAAAGGCAAAACGATCATAAAGCAATCTTCTCGAACAGAGCTACCAACAATCCACTTAAGAAAGCATGCGATGATTCAACAACGATTAGAAATAAATGCTACACAAAGGACTAGCACTAATCAATTGAATGATAAGCATCCAAGCAAAGATTAGCGAGAACCAAAGGTAATTAAGCATGCAAAGACTAGCCAAGATTAGCATGGATAAGAAAAACTAATCCAGACACTAATCAGAGACAAGCGCCATCAAAAGTGCTCACTTTCGCATAGTAAAGCTGTGTGCAGCATTTCCTCAAACACTTGGCGGGCGGAGGATGATTGTTCAAGAACGAACTCGATCCGTGCCGGGATTTTTCTCGTACTCACTCGATCCGTATCCCTGCACAAGACCAAGGAATCAAGAAATCCAAATGCTCACCTTGCGCCACCCTCACCTGAACAACACGCGCGTCGTGGCCACCACCCCGCACCGCTCTGCGCACCCGGCCGCCGCCTGCGGTTGCTGCGGGCCGCTGTGCGCGCCCCAGACGCTGCCCTACCGCGCGAGCTGCTGTGCAAAGCCCCTGCCTGCGCGCGCTGCACTCTGCTGCTGGCTGATCCTGCGCCAATCCAAAAGGCCAGCGCCCCTCCTGGCTCCTCGCTGCTGCTGTTGCTGCTCGTGTGCTAAGGACAGGGGCGCCTGCTTCTTGTGCAGTGCTTGCTTCCCTACACACGCACGCCCAAGGGCCAAGCCGCCCAAACCTTCTGCACCAAGAACGGAACCAAACCCAAACCACGGGAATCAAAAGGAACACAGCGAAATGAATCAAATCAAAAGCCCCGAGGACACAAGGAGGGAAGGGCCTCCTTTCCCATATCCAAAACTCCAATCTCTCAAAAATCCATCTCAATCCCTAACCCTAGTGGAGGAAGGGAGGGAGAAAAGAGAGGAACAAGAGAAGAGGAGGGGCACCCCAAATGAATGGCCAAGTTGGAGGGCTGCCCATCCCCCTTTTCTTATCCTCTAATCCTTCCACTAGAAAGTCTGAAATACCCCTACTTAATTAATTACAATACATGCCAACGCAGGGGCAATTTCATCCATCTTCTTGTAGGAACCACAGACGGACACGCCGTCTTTACGACTTCACTTCGTCTCGACGCAAGCTTCGTGATGGCACCACATGCCCTCCGCCCGGAGCTTGACCGCGTCAAGTCCGCCCCAGGTTTTGAGGCCCAAACTGGTCAAACCTTCTCACACGCCGCCGCATGACGTGATTGACTCATCATCCAAGGGTGACCACCATTGGTTCTCACTGGGGGAGAGATAAGAGAGGCTTGAATTATAGGAGCAGAGTAGTTTCGGTCGATGATGCGATTAAAGAAGGAGATTATGCGATCCAACTTATCCAGGACGCTTAAATCTATTATTGTGTTTGCAATCTAGTTTATGCAGGTGTGGCAAGCCAATTAGGATAGCACAGATGCAAAAGCAGCTAGAAGGATGGCACGTAAGGATGCAAGTGGGTACGTATTTTTTGGGACAGCTAATTAATTACGATGGTATGTCACTTTAGTTCATTTCTCCGTCCTTCCAAATTATTTACTTATAATGTCAATCTAGTTCATTTCATCTACTTTTTGGATCGATCCAATGGCCTAAAAATTATCTAACTTGCATCCCTAACGGTATGACAGCATTATAGCCGTCCATGTTCCGTCCAACAAAAGCACGGCATATACATGACAAAACTTTCATGCACATTACAAATTTAGAATATCTGTTTGCTTCCTCCACAAGCATTTGCCTTTCATAGGCCAAGGCTTCGCTGAATTCCTTCCTTGTTTAGATGTATTCAAGTTTGTCATTTGCTTTGTTGTCCTTTCTTTGCCAAATGTCAGTACCTCCATCACAACCACCCACCATTTGGTTTTTAGCATGGTTCGCTGGGCAATTCTTTTAGCCAACGTACAGACTGCCTCTCATGTTTCAGTCAAGTCAAAGAAGCACTTCTTTGAGTTAGAAATTAGGATAGACAAAAACAATCCTGCCTTGATCTGTTATGAATCAAAGTCCAAAAGCAATGTGAATTCCTTGACTTTGATGATGGCCAATTAATGAAGAGAGGAAGAAAGAGGATGCACGTTCACATACTGTAAATCAGCCCCTCTTTCTATAAATAAGGGGGTCACTTCCATCGGTTATAACTGGGAAAAACAAGAAGTGAAATACAGAAACTCTCTCTTCCCAGCTTGCCTAGTGCCTATGTGATCAGTGGGATTGTGTGTACAAGAAGCTGATTTCTAACATGATCGACAATTTTCCATTGTACAGGCCCACTGCTCCGCACCCCTCACGATCAGACCCATCTATATTATGATCCATCTACCTCTTTTGGCTCTCAACGTGTTGGGCCACATTCTCTTCCAACTTTAACACCCTTCCTCTTCTCTATACAGAGGTTTCACCGAATTCGATCGATGGTACGCCCTTAAAACCGCTAAGAGCAACTCCAACAGATTGATTTTCCCCTTTCCCCTTTCTCATCTTATAGGGGAATCCCCCATCACAATTTTAGCTTATTGAGGAGATGTACTCCAGCAAATTGATTTTTCTCTTTTCCCTTTAATTCATGAGTGGCCAGGATCTTCTCATGCATGTGGATCTTGAGGCTAGGAACGAATGGATAGAAAGGGAGAAGAAAAGGGAGAAGGTGGAATTCCCCTTTAAAAAGGGGAGAGGGGAGGGAAATATAGGGGAAATGGGAAAAGGGAAAATCAATCTGTTTGAGCTAAATTTTTTCCCCTAAATCCCCTTTATGGCTAAAAAGTGGAAAGGGGAAAGGAAAAAATCAATCTGTTGGAGTTGCTCTAAGCTAAATCATATTTGTTCATGATCCAAAGTTCATCAGCTAAGCTATATGCATACTTTAATATATTGCTTGTCCTGTGCAGATTCTGGATGCTACATATGCTTGAATTCTGATGGCAGAAATGGTCAGTACTGCGATTGTCCATGAGACAGTTAGTCAAATTCTATCTGACATTGTTCAAAAATATGAGGAGAAAGAGGAATCAAATGCCAACAGAAACTTGGACAGGCTAGAGATGGCTCACATCAGGCTGGAGGCTGCTCTTGAGACATCAAAAAAGTGGCAGATCACTGATGCATCCTTATTGCGCTGGCGTAGGAAGCTGAAACGTGCTGCTCAAGAGTGCGATGAGACGCTGCACAAATGCAAGCAAAGAATCCTAGAAGATGAACAAATGGAACAGGAGGTGAAGAACTCCTCCCTTCCTAACCGTATTGTGCATGCTACAAAGTCTTTTGTTTTCTCCGTCCTTAATCCCAACAAAAATGAGTTGAGCAGATCCATTGCTCAAAGATTTGAGTGGTATGCAAATGGTGCTAGTGAGTTTCTAAGATTCATAGAGCTTGGCGGCACACCATTCCATCACATGCCCTTTAACTCCCTTGTCAAGAACCTTCTTGCAGGCAAGGAACTACATCATAAAATTATTCGGGGAAACAAGTATCCCTCTGTTCTGTTAAGGTTGGCGCCGATCCATACTTCAGAGTATGGGAAAAATGTTGCATTGACATTTGACCAATATGATGGTACACCGGAGGGTAATATATTATTTGGTTTGGTCATACAACTCTCAGAGAGTACAGATATATTTGGTATCACACTTAGGTGCTTGCAGTTTTTTGCCCCTCATTTCAAGTATAATTTTGAAAATATAAGGAATGAACTTTCTCAACTGCTCACTCAAAACTTCTCAGAGGGGCCATCTATTTATTCATACCAGAAGGAACACTGGGACAAATTCAACAGCTTCTTGTTGCAGTGGACTCGGCCAAACCCATTTTGTTGCAAGCAGCATGGTCAGCATGAGGTTCAGCGATTTAGCAACCTAGACATGGCAGGATTATCAGAAGTTTTTCTAGAACCAGTAATTAATTTTAATTTGCAATGTCAAGTCTCAATGTCTGTTTACAGCAAGCAGAGGACCTCGCTGTCTGAAGACATAATTTTTGTGCATGATTATCCATATCTAAAAGCAGGAATCTCCTTTGCGCCCCATGGCTCTTTAGAGGTCATGCTGCCAGCGGATAGGAGTTCTGAAATAGCGGCAATAGTCCACAAGGAGCGACACTGCTTGCATACAGACATTACCTTGAAACAGGTGGAAGAGATTATGCTGCCAAAAGCAATAGATTACTTCCACCAGAATGCCGAAGCGATGGTTTACCAAATGATTTGGAAGTCTAAACATGGGCTTGCACATATTCAGGTTGAGAAGCCATGCATGAGCACACGGAGATCAAGTATGAGAACACAGAGGACTATAGGGGTAGCTAGTAAGAGAAAGCTATTGCACGGGCATGACGAGCAGCTTATCAGAAATCGGATACATGCCTGTCACTTGCTCGACTTATGGGTTACACATGCTCCTGTCTGGTTGCAAAGGTCCATTATGAACTGGAAGCGGAAAGAAAAGGAAATTCTGTTAGCAGCACCGTAGCTACACCTGAAATTCTAAATCATGAAACTTAGATGGATAAGGGAAACAAGAAAAGAATGACCTGAAATAGAATGCTATAGTGAAGAAATCAAATATTAGTGTTAATATTCACAAGTCACAACCTAGGACAAAATCTGTCAGAAACACGGGTATCCTTGGAAATAGAATTCATGTCAAATACTCCAAATAGTTATAAATTAGTATTATTGGTGTAATTTTTCTTGAACACGTGTGAGGGATTTCTACCATTTCTTTAAATAAGAGCATAAAGAAAAACAACCACAATAGCTGGGACCTTGAAGATCTATATTCTTATTAGGAACTTCCGAACTTGTGCAACTGTAGCATGCCACTTGTTCTTGGTTTCAATTTGTGTGTCTTCTATGTATGATGTTGTTAGGTTCTCACCAGCTGAGTATAGGCTGGGGATTACTAAATTACATAGGAAATCAGAACCCAATGTGCATTTGTATGAGTAGACTTACAATTATACCATCATCACTTGTTCTTAGTTTCTATTTAAATTTCCAGTGTGTAGCTACTTTGGTACCACGGGCCTATTATTCTTGGGCCTTGCTACGGTACACCTCTTACCTCCGAGGAGGTAAAAATTACATCAAATCTGGACCCTTGATTATAAAGAGAAAAAACCAATTAGAAGATAACAAAATATTAACCAGCTTCTCCGGACTATCCATTACAAGCATGCATGCCGTTATTTTCTCCGTGAAATCTGCATGCGTGCAAATACCATCATAAACAATTTTTTTAATTTCTTCCACAACTTTTTCTCGACCCTGGAATGGCGTACGTGTTGGTTCTATGTCTAGCACTGCACAACTAATAGCAGACTTGTTTTTTATCCGTGACATTGGATTAATTATGTATGAATGTTACACGATAAAACAATTAGTCATTCCCAAAAAATTGGATCTGTCACGTCTCATCAAAAATATGTTACAGGTAATGCAATTATTATGTCACTAAAAAAATCAACCTATCACGTGTCAAGAAATATCTGTTACATCTGTATATTGCAACTCATGTATGTATACGTGCATTTATCACGCACAAAAGTTTTTCATACATTTGTTTGGAAGTTCATGCATGTTAGGGTAGTTAGACGGTCACGTTACCTTAGTTAGATCACGTTAGCACAGATGCATCTAATTGGTTGTTTTTTCCTTATTTATCTCTCTTTTAAAAAATATAATACAAAAATATAATAATTGTTTGATTCATCAATTACTTCTTAGGAGGTAATATATCGCATTCTTTGATCATCTAACAAAAAATGGTCGCTCCACAATTATTCTGGTGTACCGTAGCAATTGCCATTATTCTTTGTATCTGACTATATTGGCAACTTTCACAAACAAAGCCAAAGTTACTGGATTTTTCTGAAATATTTTTCAGACCAAGAACATGTACGCCTTCTATACAAAATCCTCAAAGTGAATCTATTAATACGTTCTCAAACTCTTTTTTGTATTGGGTAGTTTCCAGTCAGGGGACTTCCATGTAAGAAAAACATTTGCTGGGATAGCTTTGACCAAGCGTTGACAGATTGACACGCCTTGAGTGTCAGAGAAGATGAGCTCTGATGATTCATAGACACGGGGAGATGTTCAAAGCTTTATTTTGTTTGCACATGAAAAGGCTTTATTTTTTCCACCTCTAGCAGATCCACAATGACTAGTCAAGCAGATCCACTGTTCAAAGATCCACTGTTCTAGAGATTCATACGTCATGTTGACACACCAATCAAGCACCTTTTAACATGCAACGGATTACTTCTGCCAGAAAATGTACCAGATATATATTTTTGAACTTGGAACTTGGAAGTCTAGGTTGAGAATGCATCAAACATCGATCAATCAGAAAACTCAACCGTCAACAGGTCAATCAGGGAAATTGAAGAAACAGAGAAAAAAAGTAATGGAGTACATATTTGGAGGAACATACCAAATTTGAAATTACTATGCATAACTGAGAACAGACCTACCAAAAGGTAGGATTTAGATCCAATACTCGAAACAAAAGGGCAAGAGAAGCAACTCTACAGCAGTTGTGAAGTTAAATATTACTAAAAAAAACTCAACATGTGGGGGGGGATCACCCCCACGACATTTTCACGAAAAAAAGAAGACATTTCCCATACAATTCGAGAAAACCCCTGATCCCCTACCCCATCCGTACAGAGTGCCCATACCTCGTGAGAATGGGCAATACACGCACATGAGGGGACCACCGACCAGGGGCGAGCCCAACTGTGCTTTGAACATAGGGCGGGCGAGGGGATTTTTTTTGATGCAAATCTCAGGGTTCGAACCCTAGTCGGCTGGCAGGACCGACCCCTGCTCAACCATTGGGCTATCGCCTAGCTTGCAAACAAGAGAGATGTAGAGATTTTTTTTTGTTACATATTACTAACAAGATAGGGCGATCAAATCTAGTTGCGGAGATGTGGGATCGATCAGTCGATCGTCCATCATATTTGTAATATAAACCATGCATATACAGATTATGTTCGCCACTTTATGCCTGTCGGCAATCACAGACAAATGCCGAGGGGCACTGTCTCATGCAGTCATGCTTGTTGAGTACAAAAAAGCACTCTCTCATGCAGTCATGCCTGTTGAGTACAAAAAAACAATACTGCACTGATCAACATAGATTCCTTGTCAAGGCCAACTCCTCTGCACTCCTGACCCCTAATACTACTAATTTTTCACTTCTCTTTCCTCTCAAAATCTTAGCCATCACTACCTTAGCAACTGTTGGTGATGGCAAATTTTGGTGTCCTACCAACTGTTGGTCCATGAAAAGTGGGACAGACAACATTTGGGCTTGTTGTCATTAAAGTTGGCTAACCACTTTTTTTGCATATTACCTTCTTAAGCAGTATGGTAAAGTTATAATGACAACTCAGTTGGAGAATATCATGATTTCTGGAACAATATAATGCAGGATCTTAACTTTCAAGTTTGGAAATAAATTGGACATCAGTCATATTATTTTTCCATGGAAATAAATTTACAATGACTAGTATATTGGCTTCATTCTACGAGAAATCGCCAGTGACAAGGAGCCAAGAAGTTTCTAAGTTTCTTGTCCACTGGCGCATGGATGAAATATTTTCAAACTTCGTTTCACATCTCCACTTCCGTTCCCTGTCATTGTTAATTATAACACCAAACTGAATTTTCATGCAACTCTAGTTGACGCCCCTCTTCCACTTTTTCTGCATAATAGGTCAGACTTCTTGACTACAAGGTTTCCCATGTCTAACTATCAAAGATGATCCCTCACTATCAAAGATGTCTAACTTTTACCTCGTCAAAGTCTTGGCCATCACTATCTTCTCCTTAAATTCTTATGATCCCTCACAGCATGATTTACCCTCTATACACAGGCTACCTGTCCTGTTCACATCCTCCGTACCATTCAATCAAAGGAAGGCTCTTGCAGGCTTTCAGCTGCTAAGCTAATCTGGCACATTTTTTTAGAAAAAGGATTACAAATCGGGCCTCTACATCCATGGACATACACAGCCAATTATTACAAAGTTTAAGAAAGAAGAGCACAACCAGTCTCTAAAACAAAGAACTACCGCAAACGATTGTTTTGCATCCACCCTCCCATGACTACCTCCATAGCAATGATCTCTATGTTTCTGCTCAGTTCGGAGAGTGTGTTCTTAGTGTGCTCGTCACGCTGCAGCTGCGTCCAGAACCATAACCAGTATGTTTCCCTGAAGATAACCTGCAACTTCGGGTAGCACCACCAGATCTTCAACAAGGTGGAAATTCTCGTATTTCATATGTACATGTTCCTGTGGATGTTGATTGGTTTTTTTTAACATCTCTAATTCAAAACCGAACATGAAATTTTGATATCATTCGGCTCCTTTATGGATATTCTCACCACTTACATCTATATCAGCTTTTCTGTCTGAATGGAACCAAAGCTCTCTGCTTTCTAGATGATCCCTATAGAATAAGAGATAGAAATGTTAGAATCATTAGGACCTCCTAGGAGTAGATCGATGGGATACTCACTGGTTCTTGAGAAAAGGTCTGCGCTAGGGTAGCGACGCGATGTGCAGAGGCGTCGCGGTGGAGATGGTGAGGTCGCAGAGGCAGCGATGTGAGAACTTCCCTTTGCTTTAACGCCCTCTCTCAGATCGGATCGAGTCTAGGGTTCTGGAAAACTTAGGCACGGCGAACCTTGGTTCACGTGCCCCCACGTCACTCTCTTACTTTTATATTGGCGCTGCGCAAAGGGGGGCCACTTGCCAGTGAAGGGCAAGAGCGCCCCCGATCAGGGCGCGTGAGAGGGGTCTGATTCAGTCATTGGACTGGGTCAGATGAGATCAATTTTACATTCTCCCCCTTGATCTCACTCTGTACTTTAAACTTAGTTCTCTACTTTCTCTTTACTTGACTTGCTCTTGGTCCTCGTCTCATTATAGATCAGCACGTAGGGCATGCCTCATCATGACAGTTATCATTTACTGTCAGATTAACAGCCACAATGCACCTTTCCATATTGAAAGAAGACTTCAACCTTTCTTTGGGCCCTTAGTAATCTAGAAATCATAGGCCTTCTGTAAATCACATGTCGACTTGGGCGGTAGGCCTTTGGTAAGCAGATCCGCAAGCACTTGCTTGGTACTTTGATGCTCAATGCTATCATATGATTCTGGATTTTCTTCTTTGCAACATAAAACTCACTGTCAATGTGTTTGGCAGCACACTTGACATGTTGCCGTAGGAGAGAAGATACTTGAATGGTATATTGCTGTTGCCTACCATTATTAATTCTGGGTAAAAGTTTACTCAACCATTTTGCCTGTCCTGAAGCCTCATATCATGCTAAACTTTGGGTATACATGACCCACGATATCACAACTATTTTGCTTTGGAGCCTTTCCACAATAAAACTCCAAGCGCGAGTGTTAGCTACTACTGTGGGCTTCACAAAACATCTCGCCAAAACTCAGTTCTTTTTACTCTCAACCTTTTGAGGGCATGTGGTTCTTTCTTACTTACCACAAGGCTTACAACACATTGCAAGAATGCAAAAATCATTCTCTAACTCCATTCCAATGATCTATTACTGGATTAGACTCTCCCAAAATATCCCGGATATACAAGCTATGTCAGGTAGATTCTTTCTTGAGCATTGTTTTTGCTTCCAACAGCTGAAGCACATGGAATCGTTTTTCTTTCGATCGATCTCACATTGGTTCCTGGAATACTGAAAATTCCAAAATGATTACCCTTGACAATAGGACAGGCGTAGGCTTACTCGCATGCATACTATGTTTCTTTAGAATTCTTTTGTAAGTATGCTCTTTGCGATAGTCCTAATACCCCCTTTCCTTTATCCCAGTGAATTTCCATTCCTAGAGCGAATGAGTATTCACCGAGATTTTTCTTATCAAAATTAGAGGTCATAATAACCTTCTTCTTTGGACTTTGCGGGAAATGTATTTCCCATCTTTGAACTTTGCATATTTGCAATTTGTCATCTTGTATTTACCTTAACTTAAAACCCAAAACTTTTCTTTGTTCTCACAAAACTTTAGATACCACTATTCTGTGATCTGATGACATCAGGTAGTATCCTAATGTTCTTTTCTTTCCACAACAAAAACCATTTGGTTATGTCATGAATATACTTTCATGTACAGATCTCCGTTGGGAGATATTGCTCTAACATCCATCTGATGCAATTCTAAAAGTGGTATGCCACCAATGTCATTATGATTCTGAAAGAATCCTTTCATGGACGGTACAAAGTGTCTCATTATAACTTATTCTTTTCTTTGCATGAAGCTTTTGTCACAGGTCGTGCTTAGCGACTTTCCATACTCACATTTAATTCTTGTAGACACATTATAGCCTACTATCATGGCTCTGTCAGGAACTTGTTCTATGTTCCAAAATAATTTTGAAACTTCTAGGTCTCATGACATCTTCCTTGGCTTCTTGCCACTTCGATGAATGAGCGCCTCTCATGACTTCTCCAAATGAGGTGGAATCACCTTCATTTGTACTTCTTCATTTATATATATTTTTTGTCCTTTAACAATAGATAGCTAGACATATTGCTTTCTGTCTAGGGATATTGTTGCTCTTTATTGACAAAAAGCAATTGTCATCTCAACTTCTATCGTATTGTAGTGCTTGAATAATTGGAGTGAACGTACGATCCCACTTCTCTTCAAGCCTTAGTTCTCAACATACTTTACTCCCTCAGATTATCCCATCTATTCTAAAGATGAAATATCTTATAGCTTTAGTTTGGGTTTAGTCTTACCAAGCCTCATAGGGTGCTTTAAGCACCACCTTTTTCTTTTTGGTTGCTTTGAGCCTCAACTATCTTTTCTTTCTATTGGAGCTTAAAAAACTTCAGGATTTTCTTTCTTATTTCTGTGGTTGGGGCATCAATGTTATGATCGTTGTACTCCTTTTTCGGTCAAATTCTTCTTTAATAGATCATTCTTGCTTTAAAAATTCATCGTATTTACTTTGATGAGAATTTCTTTAAACTTTAATCTTTCTGGTCTTTTTAATCTTTCTCCCCCTCGAAATATGACACAAACTTTGCTGCCATAATTTCGAAACTATTTCTAACACTTGCGAATGAGGAGTCTTTCATTACTTGGTTTATTCACATGACCAAATCATGCAAAACAATGGGAGTACCATTTTCTCGTTCTATATCAAGAGCTCATCAGAGTTCTTAATATTTCTATACTTTTCCAAGATCTTGACTTTTGGTTCATATACCACTTCCTTTTGTCCTTCGACTCTATCCATTTCACTATCCAACATGACACTATTGAAGTGCATGAGTATTGCTGGGATAGCTTAAAAAGCTCCCCCAAACTTCTTCTCTTTTCTATGATACTCAAGTAGTACATGAGTCATCACAAACTTTCCCTGCCATGCAGGACATGAATGGAACACATGTTTAATTCAACGTTGGTCGAATTGAACATGCATCTTACTCATTTCAACCATTATCTTTACTATTGAATGACAAGAAATTATTTTACAGTGATAAAACTTTAGTCACAATTACTAAAACATGTATATATATACTTTCTTTCCTGATTAAATTGCTCTTTTCTTTCTTAACCTCAACAATGCAGCTGAGTAAACTCAAAATTTGTCTATAGCGTTGATCGAAATCAACTATTGCCTGCTTATATCTGTCTATAGGGAAAAATTGTATGTCTTAATTTAACGTTGGTCAAAATTGAAAAACATACAATTTTTTGGTACTTTCAATTCTATATCACCGTTGGGCGGAAATAGAACTAATGATTATAATAAAATTATAATATTGTCATCATCAACTTTGGTCAGAAAATGATAATATTATAATTAACTTTAAATTTCTTTTATTTAAAAGCAAACTAATGCTCAACCTGACACTTAAAATGACAAAATAATGCCAAAAGGTCAACTTTGACTTAAAACAACGGAAGCTTTTTTGAACCTTAAACTTTAAATGTGGCTTTTACCCATGGAGAAAAACTCATCTTATCTTTCTTTATTGTAGCAGAAACTTTTCTTTCTTACAGAAAGAATTTTTTGTCCTTCGCTGTTCTCTAAAAAATTGATCACTTTGATGCAAAAAATTTGTCAGAGAATTAACCTTGAATATAAACTCTTAATAAAATTATAATATTGCTATCATCAATGTTGGTCAGAAAATAACAATACCATAATTTAACTTTAAATCATTATATTTCTACTCCTCTATTTAAATTTTCCCGTTGGTTCCAATTTAAATAGAGGATGAAACTTTTACTTTGCAGCGGAAACAGTTAAATTCAGTATTCAGAAGCATTATCACTGTGAAACTTTACTATTCTCTAAAATAAATTATCTCATTGGTTCAAATTTGAATAGAGATTCTTCATCAAACTCATAAGTAAACGCTTATTTTTCATTACTGTACTCACTTTACTCTCTAAACAATATACATGTTGGTGCAAAATTGAATAAAGATCAAAACTATTCAAAATTCTCAAAGAAATGCTTCTGAAAAGAAAAGTGTACTCTTTCTTCGCTGTGTTTTAGGCCCAGCTCGCAAAACAGCCCGCGGCCCAAAACTTGCACGCAGCGCTCGGCTCGGCCTGGTGACTCACTTGCACATGCGGTCCAAAACCCCAGCTGCTCCCCCGACCGATCCACACTGTCGGCTCAAATCCGACGAACGCCCGTTGATCTCGCGGGGACAAAACCGGCCGGCGGCGCTCCCCCTTGAAACCTAACCCTAGCTTTCTTCCCTTCTGTGCTCAGCTCGCTCGGCCGGTAGGGGGGGCGGCGCCGCCGACTCTCTCGCCGGCGCGACGCCAGGTCGGACCACCGGCGGCGACCCACAAGCTTCTTTTCCCCCAAGAACTCTCGGGTTTCTTCTTTCCTCCACTTCTCTCTACTCGCAAGGAGCGACGGCGGCCATGGCAGCTCGCCGGAGGCGGAGGCACGACGCCGCCGCAGGCCCCCTCGGCGGCATGCGTGCTCGCCCGTGCGTGAGCGCGCAGCCGTCGAGCGGCACTGCGACGGAGCCCTGGCCCCGAGCTTGCACACAAAAGCGCCGGCCCAACTTGCCTGTTCGGATACTGTGGTGCGCCGGCAAACCGGCAGCTCTGCTGGGCTTCCTCGCGGCGGTGGCCGGTGGTCGAGCCAGCAGTGGGACCCAAGTAAGCCCCGCCACTACTTTGATCCCCTAGGGTTAGGGATTGCCTTTCTTCCCTTCTGTCGATCCGATTCGAATCGGAATTGTTTCATTCTTCTTTCTTCCTTCTTCCGATTTGAGATCGAAATGCTGCTGTCATTCGAATCCTCCAAAACAACTAGAGTTTGAGGTTCTTTTGCTGTGTCGATCCGAGATTGATTTTTCTTTCTTTTCTTTCTGATTCTTTTCCCAACCGAGATCTACTCGCTAGATCGAGGCATCTGATACTATTGTTAGAATCATTAGGACCTCCTAGGAGTAGATCGATGGGATACTCATTGGTTCTTGAGGAAAGGTCTGCGCTAGGGCAGCGACGCGCTGTGCAGAGGAGTCGCGGTGGCGATGGTGAGGTCGCAGAGGCAGCGGTGTGAGACCTTCCCTTTGCTTCAGCGCCCTCTCTCAGATCGGATCGAGTCTAGGGTTCTGAAAAACTGAGGCATGGCGAACCTTGGTTCACGTGCCCCCTCGTCACCTTCTTACTTTTATATTGGCGCTGCGCAAAGGGGGATCCACTTGCCAGTGAAAGGGTAAGAGTGCCCCCGATCAGGGCGCGTGAGAGGGGTCTGACTCAGTCGTTGGACTGGGTCAGATGAGATCAACCTTACAAGAAATTCTCCTAAATATCTATCTAATCTACTTACTTCATTCCCTAATTTCATTCAATCGAATTAACTTTGCTTTTGTCAAAAATAATATCATTTTGACATCTCCAAATGGCCCAGCAAGCAGTAGCGACCCCGACCCAAATCAAGTTCTTAATCTTTTTTAGATTGATTAGAAAGCCATGAGTCAAACATATGGCTAATCGATCTAGGTAGCGTCGAACCTGTAGCATAAAAGATAATCCTCCAAATAAACCATTATCGCATAAGGGCAGTCCAGAAAAAGGTGATTGATAGTTTCATCAAAAAAAAAGGTGATTGATAGTCTCATAACTATTACAACCACATCATCTTTGACTTCGTGTCCAGTTTTTCTTAGCGAGCTAATCTTGCACATGATCAGTTGTTGTTCCTGTGTCCCATAGTGTTGCAAGTTCTGATTCAAGATGCTGTTGAAAACCATTATTATTTCTGAAAGCTCAACTAACTATGATCCTAGATTAGCAAGCCGAGACATCATGCCTGGAGTACATTCAGTTTTGTGCTTGAGTTAAACTGGGCCAAGAGTTGCTCGCAGGTCTCCAGCAGGCCCATCGCGCTGTTGCCATAACAGAGCCCATTCCTGGGTACTTCTAGGATTCTTGGATTCTCCCTTTACGTGCCTCCTGTGGCTTTTGACAGGGCACGCATCACTGTGCAATGGCTAACAGATCAGCCTTTTTTTTCCTTCAGAATTTCGATTTGGCAGATTCTATTGTTACCACCGCACAATCTCACAGACAAATGAAGGCGTTATACCATGTCAACTGGAATTCATGATGATGTTGCTTTTATTTGTTAACTGGGATTTACTACCCTCCCTGTCTGTGGCTTGCACTTGAAGCGGCAAACGGTTCACTTCACCCTCAAGCTGAAGCAGAGGTGTTCGAGCAAGAAAGTGCCATGCCGCCCAACCTGAAGTTCCGCCGCCACACCATCACCGTGCTCTGTATTGCCTCGCACGTTCCCAGTCACCACAAAACTAACACCAGCAGCCAGCCCCGCAGCCCCGCCGTCCCTTGAGCTCGCTCGTCAAACGTCTGTCGTCGCCGCCACCGCCGGGCGCCTACTTCTCCCTCCACTCGCCGAACCATCATATCAGCGCATGGGTAGCTACCGCCCCGATGATCGGCCGTTCGTTTTTGTTCCAAGATTCACGCAGAGCTGTCCACATGGATTTTAACGTTTAGCTATTATTTATGGATTGATTGTGAGGTGGACATCGCCTCAAAAAATTGTGAGGTGGACATGATGCGTTCACATGTATCCAGACGCTACCTTGGGGCTCGCGCTTGACCAGGTTAACGTGTTCACACATATTTGCACGTTTTCTATGTCCGGCTCATTTATGGTCCCTTGTCATGGAGTGCCTGCATGCTTGTTTTACTTAGACCCTGTTTGGACAGCGTCTGGGACGTGTTTCAGTGGAAAAATCAAAAAAATCCCGCCAAACAGGTGTCGCGTTCAACGGCCGCACTCAACACGATAAGCGAGCAAATGAATTGAAAGGGGAAACGCGAGAAGCGGGGATCGAGCCGCATTCCGCTTTTACACAGCGCGCTTCCGCTGGCCACAGTCCCAAACAGGGCCTTAGGACATGTACAACGCAGAGACGACCTCGTCGACTCCCCTCGCACGTGGTGAAATAAGACGATCCGAGCCTCATGAATCACGGAGAGAGCGAAGCCGTCGCTTCTTCCGTCGACGGCAAAAGCCCGTGCTCCGATGCAAAGACGGCTCCTAGCGCCCATTGTACGAGCTGCTGTGGTCTGCGTTGACGGCGAGGATCCCATGCGCAAAGGACCCCCACCCCCCTCAGTCCTCCCCTCCCCTTCGGCATGCGGCGGCGTCTACAACAGGAGAAGAAACGAGAGGAGTCGTCTTGAGGAAGAAGAACAGCGTGAGGCCGCTAGTTGGACCGTGAGATGGTCCGTGGGCTGTGTTTTGGTGTCCTGGCTGCTTGGCCTAGCTGAAGACTTTGAGTGGGAATGGCCCAAAGGCCAAAAGCATCAAAATATGATCTTCACAGGCTATAAAATGAAATAATAAAATATATTACAATCCTCTTTTAAGCGTTGTATAGATCCTCATCAACAAACAAAACATAATGCATTCTCACATAGGGTTGAAAACGGTAATCTGAACTGTTCGAACAAATTTAATATTTTAAAATAGATATGTATAAAATTGGATGGTGATCATTTCTTATATTATCAAGCACATTATTACAAATAAGAATAAAATTCTGCATAAATTATTTTATGCATTATTTGCTCCCTACAACAAAAAAAAGTGAAAAACATACCGAATTTGTTTCCGAATCCATACCGAATTTTATATCTATTATTTGAGAAAATATAGGATGAATTTGAGGTTTACCTTTTTTGAATCTTTACAAGCTCAATGCTCAAAACAAGAATACAAATTTGTATACAAGATTCTATATCCTATTTATTCGCAATCAAAGAAAAACGACCAAAAAACTGATTACCGAATAATTACCGTTTCCGACCGTTTTCAACCAATCTCACATATATGCACCAAAATGTCTACAAAGATCAAATTATGCACTAGACCACTATAATTTTTGTGTTGAAGGATGAATTAAATATCTTAGAGATAACCAAACAGACGACTCATTGTACAAGCTGTTTGTTTAGCTGTCTATATGTGACAAATAGACAACTATCTAAACTGTTGTACATGCCCTTAAGCTTCCTCTGGATCTGGACATAGGGTCTGTTGTTTCTACTTTTGCTACCTGCTTTTGCTGTGAAAAAAGTCGATCACCAACCAAACGACCAGCAAGGCCAACCTGGTTTTACAAAAGCACCTGCTTTCACGTAGTGTATTTTCTACAGCACCTGAGACCCTGTTTCTATCGGCTGTGGCTTCCAACTCTTGCTCAAAATTACCCACTGCCACTGGTTATGAAGAGCAGCGTACCCCTTCGATCTATTTTTCTTTTCTGTCGTCTCTCTTCTCTCCCAACGCGTGAGCCTCTGCTGCCGTGGGCTCCAGCCCCAAGGAGAGCTCCTCCGGAGCGCGGGGCGCTCCTCCGCCGGCGGGCTCCGCCCCCAGGGTGAGCTCCTCTGCAGCGCGGGGCGCTCCTCTGCCGGCGGAGGCTCCGCCCCTAGGGTGAGCTCCTCCGCAATGCCGGGTGCTCCTCCACCGCCGCTGCGCGAGGTCCTCGCCGTTGCCGCCTTGAGCTCCTCCACCGCCGCCGCGCAAGATCCGCCGCTGCGTCGGGCCCTCCGCCGCCGCCGTGCGAGATCCGCCGCTGCACATGTTCTTCCGCAGCCCAAGGTCCGCCGCAGTGAGATCCGTAGCCGCCGCCGCGCGAGGTCCCCCCTCCCCCCATCGCCGCTATGCAAGGGCACGCGTGAGGACCCCGCGATCGCCGCCATGCAGGGGCGCACGCGAGGGAAGAGAGAAGAGATTAGCTGCGGCGAGGAAGAAGTTGAGGCTGACAAGTGGGGTCCGCTCGTCAGTGAGAGGGAGAGCGTTGAGTAGGGTCCATTTGTAAGTGTTTTCGAAAAAGCCATTACCGTTTCACCAAACGGCTTTCAGCTTTTCCACAGCTCAGAGCCCACAGCTGCTTTTTCACAGCTCAAGCCCACAGTAGCTTTTCTTCACAGACATAGCCCAACCAAACACACCCATAGTTGCCTCCTGTAGGTCTGACAGATTTTTTAAGTTCAACTATACTGTAGTAACCTTCATTGGTTTATTTATATATTTTTTCAGATTTTTGTTCTAGTAATAATCGATTACTGCTGGATATGCTTTGCTTTTAATTTAAAGTTGGAAAAGGTTTTTATCGTCAACACAAGGTAAGGGTTTAGTGTTTAGGGTTTAGGGTTTTAGCGTTTTAGTATTTAGGGTTTATGGTTCAGTATTTAGTATTTATGGTTTTCGAGTTTAGGGTCTAGAGTTTTTAGGCTTTGGGGTTTGGACCTTATGATTTAGGATTTAGAGTCTAGGGTTTATGTTTTAGGGGTGTTTAGGATTTAAGGTTCTTGGTTTTATAGGGCTTAGGTTTAGGATTTTAGGGTATGGGGTTGTCAGGTTTAGTGTTTAGGATTTTAGTGTTTAGAGTTTTTGATTTAAGATTTAGAGTTTAGGGTTTATGATTTAGAGTTTTAGTGCTTAGGTTTTAGAGTTTTAGCGTCTTAGTGTTTAGGGTTTATGGTTTAGTGTTTATAGTTTTGAGTTTATAGTTTAAGGTTTAGGATTTATGATTTTAGAAGTGTCATGAAAGGTGATTCCATTAAAAGCGGATGATTCGTGACCTTGAGGCTTCTGCCTGAATATTGACCGAGCTATTTGATTGGCAGTGGCTTCTACTAGAAGATTTGAGAGAGCATGTAATAAATTGCTTTAGGTCCCACATCACAGTAACTTTGACCAGCACTGGTAATGGCATCTATGTGAAGTAGCTTAAACATCTCCAGTAGGATGACTAAATTTGGGTGACTAAATCCCATTTTAGTCACCCACCCTAATATTTAGTCACCCTAATATTTGATCTCAACTCCAGCAAGACTGATCAACTCACTCCCTATTATTCATCCAGACATGTGGGTCCACCCTATCATAGAAACATCAAATTACCCCCTCTCGCCCCTCCGCGCTCGTGCTCCCGACCCCGACCGCGCGTGCGCCAGCGCCGCCCCCACTCCGCCTGCCGGCGCCGCCTGGGCCGCCTACCAGCGCCGCCTCCTCCTGGTGCCGACGGCCCACCCGAATTTCCCTACCCTGCTCGGCGCCGCCCCCGCTCCGCCCGCCGGCCACCGCCAGGGCCGCCTCCCAGCGCCGCCCCCGCTCCGGAGGATCGATGGGTTGAAGAAGCCCACGGAAAAGGCCGACACGGTGGAGAAGAAGACGCCGGGAGAGCGGACGAAGGCGGGTAAGCGGCTCCTTCATCAGCGACGTCTTCGAGGACTAGGAGGAGGTGGTGGACGCCCGCCTCCCCACCTCCAAACTAGAAGCACACTGTTCCACCCTGCGAGATCCAGGCCTCCGTTCTCCTCACCTTCCCTGCCTCGGCAAGCCTTTCCCCTGCCCCAAGCCAAGAGGTGAAGGTGAAAAAGTTTAAACTTTTGTCTCAATGTTTACTTAGTTTGCATAGGTTATTATTATAGTATGAACTGCTGTGATGATTGCTCGTTTGGGTGCCGTTTGATGATTGCTGCGGGTAGTAAATAATGGTCAGGATGTCCTATTTTCAGATGATACTTGGTTGAAAGATGTCCCACTGAAATTTGATTGCTGCAGAAGAAGAAACAATTGTTTTATATATGTTCTTGTTCAGATGGCATAAAGAATTTTATCTGGGATTGATAGAAGGAACAAATATTATGGCATAAAGAATTTTGTCTTGCATAAAGAATTATCTCAACTCCGCCTATGCTGACTGGAAGACTCTCTCTCTCCGGAGTCGTCTCAACATAGCCGGTTCCAAGCCCGGGTAAAGGAGGAGGGTTGCGTTAGGTTTTGGCAAACCAGCATAAAAATGCCACTCTAATGGATTTGAAACCCACAAGAAACTCGTTGGGGCGTAACCCTCTTAGCGACGCGCTACATCGGAACCCGGGTGTGGTGATAAATGGGCAAGGGTCGGGTCGCCATCCCCCCAAGGGCGCGTCGTATCATGACCTGGGTACGATGATAAGTGAGCAAGGGTCGGGTCGTCACCTGAATGGCGCGCTACATCTACGCCCGGGTGTAGTGAAAAATGAGCAAGGATCTTCGCACTTTCCCTCAACGGGTGCGAAGGGTAAGGAAGCTAGCCGAGCCAACTAGGATTCGTATAGGTAGCTGGAACGTAGGATCCCAAACGGGTAAGTTGCGAGAGCTAGTTGATGTAGCAATTAGGAGGCGTGTAAATATTCTATGCGTTCAGGAGACTAAATGGAAGGGCCAGAAGGCGAAGGAGGTTGAGAATACTGGCTTCAAGCTTTGGTACACGGGAGCAACTCCGGATAGGAATGGTGTAGGCATCTTGATTGATAGGAGCCTTAAGGATGGAGTCGTAGAGGTTAGAAGGTAAGGCGACCGGATTATCCTAATCCGGTTGGTAGTTGGAGATTCGGTTTTGAATGTGATCAGTGCCTATGCCCCTCAGGTAGGCCTTAGTGAGAGCACCAAAATGCAGTTCTGGGTAGATCTAGATAGCATGGTTAGTACCGTGCCTACCAGCAAGAAACTCTTCATAGGAGGAGATCTCAACGGCCATGTGGGTGCGACTAATGTAGGGTTCGAGCGAGTGCACGGGGGTTTTGGGTATGGTAGTAGGAGTCAAGAGGGGGAGGATGTGTTGAACTTCGCGTTAGCCTACGACTTGTTGTTAGCGAATACCGTGTTTAAGAAGAGGGAATCTCATCTTGTGATGTTTCGTAGTGGACAACACTCGAGCCAGATCGACTTTATCCTTACTAGGATGGAGGATAGACGTGATTGCTTAGATTGTAAGGTGATACCTGGGGAGTGTGTTGTCCCTCAACACAAGCTTGTGGTGGCGTACTTTCGTCTTCGGGTACGTGTCCACCAGGACAAATGTGCCAAGATTGCGAGAACAAAGTGGTGGAAGCTTAGAGGGGAAGCGGCACAAGCATTTAAGGAAAGGATGCTAGGTGAGGGGCCTTGGGAAGAAGGAGAAGACGCCGATGACATGTGGATAAAGATGGCAACATGTGTTCGGAAGGTGGCCTCAGAGGTGTTTGGCGTGAGTAGGGGAGGCAAACAAGAGAGGAAAGACACCTGGTGGTGGAACGACGAGGTGCAAAGGGCTATTAAGGAGAAGAATGAGTGTTTCAAGCGCCTCTACCTTGACAAGAGTGCAGCCAACATCGAGGGCTATAAATTAGCGAAGAGGGTTGCAAAGCGAGCTGTGAGTGTAGCAAAGGGTAAGGCGTATGATGACCTGTATCAGCGGCTAGGCACGAAAGAAGGGGAGAAGGACATTTATAGGATGGCTAGGATCCGCGAGCGGAAGACAAGGGACATCAACCAAATCAAATGCATTAAGGATGGGACAGATCGACTGCTAGTGAAGGATGAGGAGATCATGGATAGATGGAGAGAGTACTTCGACAAGTTGTTTAATGGGGAGAGTGAGAGCCCTACCCTTGACTTAGATGACTCTTTTGACGATACAAACAGACGTTTTGTGAGGAGAATTCAGGAGGTAGAGATCGGGGAGGCTTTGAATAGAATGAAGAGAGGTAAAGCGATGGGCCCTGATGGTATTTCCGTTGAGGTGTGGAGATGCCTAGGAGATAGAGCAATAGTATGGTTAACTAAGCTTTTTAATCTCATTTTTCGGTCAAACAAGATGCTGGAAGAATGGAGGAGAAGTATATTAGTACCTATCTTCAAAAACAAGGGCGATGTTCAAAGTTGTACTAACTACCGTGGGATTAAGTTGATGAGCCATACGATGAAGCTTTGGGAGAGGGTTATCGAGCATCGCCTAAGAAGAGTGACAAGTGTGACCCAAAACCAATTTGGGTTCATGCCTGGAAGGTCAACCATGGAGGCGATTTTCTTAATACGACAATTGATGGAGAAATATAGGGAGCAGAAGAAGGACTTGCACATGGTCTTCATTGACCTTGAGAAGGCATATGACAAAGTACCGAGAAATGTCATGTGGTGGGCTTTGGAGAAGCACAAAGTCCCAACTAAGTACATTACCCTCATTAAGGATATGTACAAGGATGCGACGACGTTTGTCCGGACATGTGATGGCAACACCACTGACTTTCCTATTAACATAGGCCTACACCAGGGGTCAGCATTGATCCCTTATTTATTTGCTTTAGTGATGGATGAGGTCACAAGGGATATACAAGGTGAGATCCCTTGGTGTATGCTCTTTGCTGATGATGTGGTGCTAGTTGACGAGAGTAGGGTAGGGGTTAATAGGAAGTTAGAGCTGTGGAGACGCACGTTAGAGTCGAAAGGGTTCAAACTTAGTAGGACCAAGACCGAGTACATAATGTGCGATTTCAGCGCGACTAGGCATGAGGGGGGAGACGTTAGTCTAGATGGGCAAGTGATGGTCCAGAAGGATACTTTTCGGTATTTAGGATCGGTACTACAAAAGGATGACGACATTGATGAAGATGTTAGGTATAGAATTTCAGCTGGCTGGTTGAAATGGCGGCAAGCTTCTGGCATCCTTTATGACAAGAGGGTGCCACAAAAGCTAAAAGGCAAATTCTATAGGACAGCAATTCGTCCGGCGATGTTATACGGTGCTGAATGTTTGCCTACAAAAAGGCGACATGTGCAGCAACTGAGTGTAGCAGAGATGCGGATGTTGCTGTGGTTTTGCGGGCACACAAGGAGGGATAGAGTCCGGAATGAAGTTATTCGGGATAGGGTCGGGGTGGCACCAATTGAGGAGAAACTTACTCAGCATCGGCTGAGATGGTTTGGACATGTCCAAAGAAGGCCTCCTGAGGCGCCAGTGCGTAATGGGGTTCTTGAGCGGGTCGATAATGTAAAGAGGGGTAGAGGTAGACCTAAACTGACGTGGGATGAGTTGGTTAATAGAGACCTTAAGGATTGGAATATCTCTAAAGAGATAGCTTTGGATAGGAGCGCTTGGAGACTAGCTATCAATGTGCCTGAACCTTGAACTTATTTCTTTCGGGTTTCATCTCTAGCCTACCCCAACTTGCTTAGGAAAAAAGACTATGTTGTTGTTGTTGTATAAAGAATTATCTCAGACAGCTTATTAGTAGATAGAAGAAGAAACAGATGTTTTTATGCAGGAGATTACTGAACTTGCAGTTAACTTGCTTATTCTCTTATGCAGGAGATTACTTGTTTGGCATGAAGGGGTAAACTTTGGAATTGTCAGGGCTAATGGCAACAAACTATACAAGCAAATGGACCATGCGTCTGCTCTTTCTTTTACTGCCCTGTTCAGGAGATTAATCTCAGCTAGCATCTCCATAGTTTCCTCTGATAGTTCATCGCTGACCAAGCTTCTCTTGGCAAGGATATCCAGAAGCTTCTCTTGACCAAGCTTTCTCATAGTACCTGGATAATGTATGGATGTAATAGTGGTTCACGAAAATAATGTATGGATGTAATAGTGGTTCACACTGTATACCTGGATCCTTCTTTGCCTGTAACTATTGACCTTCTTCGCTTGTAACTGCTGACAGAATGTGTTACTGAATTCTGAGCAGAAATAATAGTCTAACAATGGTTTTGTATGAGCTTACTGGTAATTACTCACATGCTTCTCCTTGGCTTGCATCCAGCTTTTGTACTCCTGGGTGTCACTTAAAGCATGATTAGCATGTCTAAAGAGTGCCAAACTATTCCTGAATCTCCACATCTTGTACTGCTGTCTTGGATTCTGTGTGCACCCAGATCCACGTATTGTCGGTTGAGATATGGATGTTGCCTGCTTGGTTATGAATGAAATTTCTGTGGTAACTTACTATTGTTAGTACCTGAAGTGCATGCTGGAAGTACAAACGAAGACCAGACTGCATTGCAAGGAGGCTGTGTTACAGCTTTAAACTATGTTTGCTGCCAAGAGTAATTGAAATGGGCTGTGCTTCTGTATAATTTAATTTGCTTTACTAGGTATATATACCAGGCGCCAAGGAATCAAATTAAGTTGTGCTTCTGTGCGTTATGCGTGAGAAATAATTTTAGGTGACAAATAATTTCAGTGAAATAATTTCAGTAACTGAAGTGCGTTACACTTGGTGATTGCACTTGTTCACATTCACACAGACAGGTACTTGATTCAGCCTTCCAGAAAATTACATTCAGGTGACAAATAATTTCAGTGGCAAATATAAATACTGGCAATAGATTCAGAAATAGTACTTTCTGCTCATGATCATTCAGTTGACAATCCACATATACATTCAGACCACAAAATCTCTGAAATGGGAGATACTCAAACATTCAGCTTACAAACATTAGTACCTAAATCTCTGAAATGTTTCAGCCACAAATGCAAAACCTATTCAGCCTAAATCCTTTTTTTTTTGCCACAGCCTGTCCAATAAACTTAATTTATTGCTCAGCTCAGCCTGTCAGCATAACCTGCAAAACAAAACAATCACAGGCCCATCAAATGCAATACAGCATGCATACTAAAAAGAGTAACACAGAATTTCGGTTGCTCAAATATATGCAACTGAACAAAATAGTACTGAACAAAATGCTTCTCTGCAGCATCACTATTAAGAAAACAAAATCTGAACACAAAGAGTAACCCAGAATTTAAGTGAGGATCTCTCATACCTCGGGAAAGTATCACGCGGAGCTTGCGTCATCCCCAGCCGCCCCGCTGGCATGCTCGCTTGCCCCCGAATTGAGTGAGGCAACCTTTGCCGCTGCAACCTGTGCCCTCATCACTCGAACGTTGGCTCTCTGACTCTCGTCCATCGAGCTGAGATCACAGAACATAATCTTTTGCTCTTGCTCCCACATCAACCGCCGCTCCTCTATCTCGAGCCTCTTCTCCTCAAGCCTGGTAGATTCTTCAAGCTTCTTCTCCTCAATCCCGGAACTTTCTTCAATCTTCCTCTCTGCAAGCCTGGTTGATTCTTTCCATCTTTCTTCTTTTTGTTTTGCTTCTTCCACCTTCATCTGAACAAAGATGCCCCAGACCTCTATGCACTCATCAACTCCTCGTCCATTCCTCTTCAGTTTCTCCTTCGACTGTTTTCGACCCGGAGGTCGATCTTGCTTGGCAGGTGTCAAGTCTTGACCTCCTTCATTTTCTTCAGCTTCAGCCGGTGTAGCATGCTTATCTGATGTGCTTGGCCTCTTGGATTGCTTCATGGCCTCTTGCAGAGATAGAAACTTCTCGGTGTGCCTAACCTCCAACCAGCAGTGGATGAAGGCGAAGGACTTGTTTTTGGAGTCACATCGAGCATATAGAGCTTGAGCTTCTTTTATCTGCAAGAAAGAGAAAACAATGAATCAATTATTAGAAGATAATAAGCATTCGAACATTGAAAGTAACAAAGGCGATGTTGGATGCCACTTACATGCTCAGTGTAAGGAATACCACTTGGATGTCGACGCTGATCTCGTCATAGAATCCTTGAAATCTCATGCAATCCTTCAGTATGCCTCCCATTCTTTTCTCGAGCGAAGCAACAGTCCTATTAGACTCAAAACATTTGTTGTCATGGAAGTGGTCAGCGATCCTTGCCCAATACGACTTGCTCGGCTGATCATTTGCAGTGATGGGATCGGTTGTGATGTCGCTCCAAGATCTGCAAAGCTGGATATCCTCATCATGGTGGTAATTGCCACCTCTCTTGCTTCCACTGCCTTGATGTTGCGTCAGCACATCCACCCCCGTCTCAATTTCTTGTGTCTTAAGATTGACAACCTTCTAGGGGTATTGAATCCTACAAAAAAATCGACAAGTTAGAAGGTAATAGAAATGTGAAAACATATAACTGGATTTATGAACTGAAATGGTCGACAAGTTAGAAGGTAATAGAAATGTCGAAACATATAACTAGATTACCTGGGTGGAGTCCGAGGTGGGGGTCCAGTCAAAGAGGTTGGGTGCACTGAAGTCGTCCACGGTGGCCTCATAGTCGAGTGCTGGTGTTGAGGAGGTGCTTTGAGTGTCCCCGTCAGCGGCATGGCCGAAGGATGACATCGAGACTTGGTACCCTGGCAGAGATGGTAGGCGGGCCAGCTCGGAGATGCTTGGCATCAAGGCCTTCATGGTGCTTTGATTGTTGATCCCTGTGACAACAATAAGGAAGATAATTTGAATCAGGAATGCTTATCATTGAAATGCTTATCACTGCTCTGTAGATCTTGTTCTGCAACAGCAATGCTTATCACTGAAAAATGAATTGGAGAATCAGGAACTTTATGATGCATAGTAGATGCAGCAAAGAATAACTGCATTGCGCTACAATTAAGCCTAAACTAACAAGATAGAGTAGACAGAAGACAAGAGTCAGCTGGTTTTTCAGAAGCGAAACGCTCAAGAACACTGCAGCGTCTCAAAAATGAATATCACAAAAATTTGACTTAAAAGATGTAACATTGCACTTGATTGAGCTCCACTTATTGCTGAATGACGACTTTATACATAGATATATTGAATCCATAGGATCATTTCGACCTCCAATAATGATCGATACTGTTCTTGAAACGGTAATCGACAAAGCTACAAATAGTTTGAAGAAAGAAGCTAAAGCAGTAATCAAACAAAAGGAGAGCACCTCTAGTATTGGTATGCTGGAAGCCGCCGGGAGAGTTGTTGGGAAATGGAGGCAGGCCGCCGCTGGTACTTGGTGGAGGAGCTGTCTGTCGGGGAAGCGGTACGACGAAGGACTGGCGCGGTTTCTTGGAAGGGGTACAGGTCGTCGGACAAGGAGGCTTGCGGCCGCTGGAGATGGCGCGGGCCTGCGGCGCCAAGTTCATGGAGCTCGCCCCGACGCCGGTAGCCTGCTGCAGATGGCGTCTTTCCCTGGCTTGGAGGTGCAGCGCGTCGCGCGGCCTGACTTGGGGTGCCGGATCCTGTTGGTCTCCGGCGGCAAGAAGCAGGGGCAGGCAGGTCCGGCGGCGGATCCGGGGAGGACGAGGACCACGGTGTGCTGCTGCTTCGGCGGCGGGAGAGGCGCCGGGGCCGAGAGGGCCCGGTGGCGGCGGCGGGGCGCGGAAGCGCGGGCGGCGGTGGCGTGCGGTGTGCGGCGGCGGCGTCGGCGGGGGCGCGCGGCGTCCGGCCGGAGCCGGGGAGGAGGAGGCGTACTGGAGGCGGGCGGGTGGCGGCGGGATGGAGCGCAGCCGGCGATGGCGGGATAGAGCGCAGCCGCCGCCGGCGGGATCGGGCGCAGGCGAACGAACCGAGAGAGAAGAAGGAAAGGGAAAGAAGTGGGGCCACGCAGCCCAAATAGAGGCCCCAAATTGGGGGTGGGGAGGGGAGAAATTTTAAATGCCTATTAAAATGACAGCCTATTTGTTTCTCTTGCTGGAGTTTGATTTTTTATGTCCACCACTTAAATCTTAATTTGGTAGCCCATTTGCTCATCTTGCTGGACTTGCTGTTAGCTATTAAGGGCATGTTTGGCAGGGCTCCGGCTCCGGCTCCTCGGAAAAAAGCTCCGGCTCTGGTTCCTCCGGTGGAGCGGCTTCTCTGATGGAGCTGGAGCCGTTTTAAAAAATATTTGGCAAAACAGCTTCACCATTGCATTGAGGTTGTAAAATGTCTAAATTGCCCTTATTCTTTTTTTCTTTTCCTTTTTTCTCCTCTCCTTTTCTTTTTCTTCCTTTTTTTTCCTGGACCCACATGTCAGTTTTCTATATTTACCCATAGCCCTCTCCCCTCCCATTCACCCTCTCTCTGTCCAGCGTCGGACTGCTCCGCCGCCTTTCTCCCTCCTCCGCCTGCTCCGCTGCTTCGTTCGGGCCTGCGCCTCCCTCTCCGCGCCCCTCCGCCGCCTCCTCCGGCCTCTAGCTCTGCAGATCGGGCGCGGACGGCGGTGGATCGGGCTCCATGCTCCCTCCGCCCCCATCCCCTGCTTGCGCGGCGGCCGGCAGGCCGGCGAGCCGCGAGCGCGTGGCGGGCGGGCGGGCAGCGAGAGCGTGGCTCGAGGGTGGCTCCCATGGCGACGTCGAGCTCCGCCGCCGCCTCGAGCTCCTCCCTCCCCATCCCTCGCTGCTCGCGGACGCTCGCCTCGGACGCGCGCGGCGGCGGTGGCGCCATACCCCATCTGCGGCGGCGCAGCCCCACCCCGCGCCCTAGTCCCCCTGCGGAGGCGCGACGCGGCCCGTCCCCTGCTCCCTCCCGACCAGCGACCCGCGCGCAGTCCGTGCCCAGGGGCAGAGATGGGGAGGGGGAGGAGGAGCCGTGCAGAGCCACGTTCCCGTGGCTTCGCCTCCCATGTGTAAGCCGAAAACGGCTCCAGGTGCTGCTCCTAGGATGGAGCTGCTCCGTTTCCACCCCTTTGGCAGGGCTCCGCTCGGAGCCGGCGTTGGAGCCGCTCTCGGAGCCCTGCCAAACAGGGCCTAAATGTCTTGGACGCCAGGGACGCCGGCCACTTCCAGTTGCATTGCAGCTCCCATGGGCCATGGCGCACACGGAACGGGGCAGCCAGAATCCTTGGGGCCGACGCAGGCGGCAGCGGGTGCCTCGCCGGTGCTCCTAGTGTTTACTTCAGACCATTCTCCCCTTCGCGGCCTCGCTAGAGGGCTCTCGGCTCGTCAGCAGGCGGCCTTGCCGCCGGACTAAGGGTGGTAACGGGCCATGGCTCTAGTAGATTTTTCACAACCCAATAAGACCTTTAAATTTTTTAGCTCAAAATTATATAGGATTAGAGCCCGGCTCTTTTAGCGTCCGCCCTTTAAATTTTCTAGTTTAAAATATTGAGCCCTTTACCACCCTACGCCGGACACGGTGACTAGGGGGTGGACGGTATCTTAGTCACCGTCCGGGGCGGACCGTATTTCATTGACCGCCCCTCCCTAGGCAGCCGAGGGCCGTTGAATTCGCAACCGACGGCCAGGATAGAACCGATTCGGACTCCGAAGCGAACTGGGCTCTTCCCCGCGGCCCCTCGTCGAGTCGTCGTCCCGCGGCGCTGCCTCGCCGGCCTCCGGCGGCGAGCTCCCGAGCCTTGCGTGCACGAGCCGGTGTCAGCTCGATCCGGCAGTGAAATCGCGATTGCTTCCGGGAGAATTGTTGGATCTCATCGATGCAGACCCTCCTGAACACATCGCAGCTCCTTTCCGCTTTGGGTCCATGGCCGATCGGTCGTCGGATACTCGGATGCTGCCGCCATGGCGAGCTGGAGTAGGACAAGAGCAATTTGTAAACCTTCGACCGGACAAGCATGGCATGGAAATCACTCCTCAAAAACTGCAGATATGCAAACAATTTACATTTACTTCATCTTGCGGTAGTCGAGAAGCCAGAAAATTTTGAGGCAACTTGAGGTGAAAAAACAATCCTTCATAATCAGTTCGTTCACTCTTCTTTGCAAAGACCAGTTGCTCCCCACGCCTCACTCTGCCATGTTCATCCAGTCGAAGTCAATACACATGGAAGCAATCCAACCACTCTCGCATGATGATGACAACAATCCTGAAGTGTAGATTCCCACGTGGCCCTGAAGTCAATACACATTTCCCTGACGAAGTCAAGCCAAAGTATAATACTCAATTCAGTTAAAAAAAATCCCATGTATATGCCAAAGTCCTCCCCACCCTCGGTATCATACTCTTAACTTGATGATGAAATCACCCTGTTATTGACTACTCCATCTGTCCCAATTTATTAGTCGTCTGAGTTTTTTTGTGCATAGACTTTATTATGCATCTAAATATACATTATGTTTGGGTGCATAACAAAATTTATATGTCTAGAAAAAATCAAAACGACTAATAATTTGGACTACTAATTTGGACGAAGTGAGTAATTGCCTGCTGCCTTCTTCTCTGGAAAGTCCATATCACTTTATTTATAGGTGCCATCTTAATTACCACACAACATTACTCTCCACAGATAGCTAGTAACCACTTCCATGAAATTCAATCAAGGGTAGTTTCTTACCGCCCGGTATGCAAAACCTTCCTGAGCAGGGAACGGATGCTACAAGTGCTACAAGTACCGCATTATATTCATCCATGTATCTTACCCGCAAAAAAAAAATATTCATCCATGTATCCAGTGTCTCATGTATACCGGTATGTATTTCTTTTCCCGAGCGACAAGTGCTTCAACCGTCCTAATGGCAGAGGTGGTCAGTTCTGCAGTTGTCTAGCAGACAGTTTGCCAAGTCCTATCCGGTCTGGTTCAGAGGTAACAAGGAATCGTAAGCCAACTAGGGTAACACAACAGCAAAGCCAGTAAATTAAACAGGGGTGGTATAAACCGTCCATGTTCCGTCAAATAAGCACAGCATACACAAAAAAGCTTTCATACAAATAACAAATTTAGAATATCTGTTTGCTCCTCCACAAGCATTTGCCTTTCATTCCTTGTTTAAGTGTGTTCAAGTTTGTCATTTGCTTTCTTGTCCTTTCTTTGTAAAATATCAGTGCTGTCACAACCACCCACCATTTGGTTTTTGGCACGGTTGTTCAGTGTTCACTAATTTATGCCTTTTGGGCAATTCTTTGAGCCAACGTTAAGACTAGCTCTCATGTTTCAGTCAAGTCAAAAAAGCAGTCCTTTCAGTAAAAAGTTAAGATAGAAAAAGAAACAAACCTGCCTTGATCAACAGTTTTCCATTGTACAGGCCAACTGCTCCGCACCCATCACGATCAGACCCATCTATATTAATGATCCATCTACCTCTTTTGGCTCTTAACGTGTTGGGCCGCATTCTCTTCCAACTCCAACACACTTTCTCTTCTCTATACAGAGGTTAGCTGCCCTTCGAACCGCTAAGCTAAATCATCTTTCTCAATGATCCAAAGTTCATCATCTAAGCTCTCATGCATACTATTATATATTAGTTGTTCTGAGCAGGGACTGGAGGCTACAGATGCTTGAATTCTGATGGCGGAATTGGTCAGTACTGCGGTTGTCCAGGAGACAGTTAGCCAAATCCTATCTGGTATTGTTCAAAAATATGAGGAGAAAGAGGAATCAAATGCGAACAGAAACTTGGAGAGGCTAGAGATGGCTCACATCAGGCTGGAGGCTGCTCTTGAGACATCTAATAAGTGGCAGATCACTGATGCATCCTTATTGCGCTGGCGTAGAAAGCTGAAGCGTGCTTCTCAAGAGTGTGATGACACTCTGCACAAATGCAAGCAGAGAATCCTAGAAGATGAACAAATGGAATGGGAGGTAAAGAACTCCTCCCTTCCTAACCGTATTGTGCTGTGGCGAATCTAGCCTAAAAATGTAGAGGGGGATCATGTCCGCTTTCTTCTTCTTTCTCCTCTTCTCTTCTTCTTCCTCCCCTCTTCCTCTTCATTGTTTCATCCAAATAATAAGGGGGGGGAGCTTAGGGGGTATCCATGGGTATTAGGGAGGTAGGGGGGGCTTAATCCCCCCTAGCCCCCCATGTGGATCCGCCCCTGGTATTGTGCATGCTACAAAGTCATTTGTTTTCTCCATCCTTAATCACAACAACAATGAGTTGAGCACATCCATTGTTCAAAGATTTGAGTGGTATGCAAATGGTGCTAGTGAGTTTCTTAGATTCATAGAGATTGGTGGTATACCACGCTGTCACATGTCCTTTGACTCCCTTGTCAAGAACCTTTTTGCAGGCAAGGAACTACACCATAAAATCTTTCGGGGAAACAAGTATCCCTCCTTTCGGTTCATGTTGGTGCCGATCCGTATTTCACATAATGGAGCGAATGTTGTCTTGACATTTGACCAATACGATGGTACACCAGAGGGTCATATATTCTTTAGTTTGATCATACAGCTCTCGGAGATACAGATATACTTGGTGTCGCACTTAGATGCTTGCAGTTTTTTGCCCCACATTTCAAGTGTAATTTTGAAAATATATGGAATGAACTTGCTCAACTTTCCGCTCAAGACTTCTCATGGAGGCCACCTATGTACTTATCATACCATAAGGAACAATGGGAACAATACTACAGCTTCATGTGGCAGTGGGCTCGGCCAAACCCATTTTGTTGCAAGCAGCATGGTCAGCATGAGGTTCGGCGCTTTGGCAACCTATACATGGCAGGATTATCGGAAGTTTTGCTTGAACCAGTAATTAGTTTTTATTTGAATTGTCAAGTCTCAATGTCTGTTTACAGCAAGCAGAAGACCTCACTGTCTGAAGACATAATTTCTACACAAGAATATCCATATTTGAAAGCCGGAATCTCCTTTGCGCCCCATGTCTCTTTAGGGGATATGCTACCAGCGAATAGGAGTTCCGAAATAGCATTGATAGTCCACAAGGAGCAACATTGCTTGCATACAGACATTACCCTGGAACAGCTGGAAGACATTATGCTACCAAAGGCAATAGATTACTTCCACCAGAATGCTGAAGCGACGGTTTGCAAGATGCTTTGGAAGTCTAAACATGGCTATGCACTCATTCAGGTTGAGAAGCCATTCATGGGCACACGGTGATCAAACATCAGAAAACAAAGAACTTTTGGGGGAGCTACTAAAAGGAAGCTATTGCAAGGGCATGACAAAGAGCTAATCAGGAATCGGATACGTGCCTGTCACTTACTCGACTTATGGGTTACACATGCTCCTATCCAGTTGCAAAGGTCCATTATGAACTGGAAGCAGAAAGAAAAGAAATTTCTGTCAGCAGCACGGGATAAGGGAAACAAGAAAACAATAAAGGACCCGAAATAGAATGCTATAGGGAAGAAATCAAATATTAGTAGATTGCCAAACATAACTTCAATGGCAGCTTCTTCATGGAAATCTTCATTATTGCAGCCTGGCAAATCTGGAAGCAACGAAATGGACTCATTTTCGAAAATAGCCCAATCAGCATCAATAGTTGGAAAAATAACTTTGTGGATGAATGCCTCAATCAAGCCCATAGAATGAAAGAGTCACTTAAGATTCCTTTTCTTTCTTGGGTCAACTCCTCTGTATAGCTTTCTTGTACTTAGAGCTCTCTTTTGTAACCTATCTGCTTTCTTCGTACAGCTTAACAAGCGTCTGTAAGTAGTTGTTGTGACTGGTGGTGACCTTTCTCTTTCATTTGTTTTAATAAATTTCTTTACAGTGGGGGCCTCCCTCGCTGTGTTTCCTGTTCAAAAAAAATCAAATATTAGTGTTAATATTCACAAGTCACAACCTAGGACAAAATCTGTCACAAGCTTGCAATGAATTCCCTATTCCATTCTCATATCTTCATTTCTTTGTTTTGCGTTGTAATCACGAATGATAACCATATTTCACGCATTGCAAGCTTCCACAAATAAGACCAATATATCTAGCTCACAAGTGTATGTCTCTTTTTATGTTTATTGAACCATGAAGTCTTGCAATAATGCTTTCAACAATTTGAACTTCAAATGTGCCAAGCCATGAATAGAGACCATTTGATAATATTTCATAAATACTTGTCTCTTGCTTTCCTTCACAATATGCTTGACTTTCAACAATAAGCTTCTCTTTTATTTGATCCTTTTTCACATGAGTCAATGCATAAATGATATACAAACAAGTCCCTGCTCATGATATCTCAAATAAAGTGTTAGTCCTTTAATCATGTTTGTCATTCAATTTACCAAAACCCATTAGGGGCCTAGATGCACTTTCAGGTAGTCTTGTACTCTGTAGTCGATAATATTTTTGAATTTTGCTGACCCACCATCAAAAATGACCAAAATTTGATCATATTTTAATTTCAAAACGACCAAATTTTAGCTTGGCCGGTTGGGATCACAATCCGAAACACTCGCCCAATCTCTTCCACTAACTCACTAAGTGGTGGTAGCCTGGACAAACCCAGAGTCAACATTTTTTTTCTTGTTTTGGTCCAATGTGTTTGCTTCAAATTTCATGGCATTCTTCCGAAATGCTTTGCAAATGTCTCCTGACTTGTTCTAAGTTTATAGCCTTCAACACTATTGTAGGTACAATGGTTCTCAAAACGACGTGCAAATCTTAGTATGATGTTTCTATTTGGAGGCCTAGGATGAGTGTGTTCAACTCACTTGATGGTGCCTCGTGAGTGAATATGATGTCACAGATGCATATATACTTGTTGGCAACTGGGCAGAGATATACATAAATGGTTATTTCTTTTAGAGTTTCAAGGGACAAAAGACGCCGAGGCCTGTTTTGCATTGCACAGGACCAAGCAACATTCAATTTACATCAGAATTCAGCTTTCAAGATGCACACCCAACAGCAGCTAATAAACCAGGATACAGAGTTGAAAAGTTCATCAGACCTCAGGCAAGGTACCGAGCACCCCACCTGCTTGATCCTTTTGTCATGGACCTGAACATCTTCAGAACCAAAACGCATACACCAGAAAACGCCTACCGAGGACATCATATCAATAATAAAGATTTCAATAGCCTCCAGAACCAAAACATGTTTAGATCAATGCAAAACAGAAACATACAAGCGAAGAAATTGAAAAACAGTAAATCACTAACAATGTAACTGTAGATCAGACATATATAAGTCCATAAAGCAACTGGCAATAGTAACTCAAATTTCTTATCTATTCGCTAGAACAGGTCATTTTTATTCTTCTATTGCATGGTCGGAACTTTCAGGTGTAGCTGCAGTGTTTTTTCAGCTTCCAGTTCATGAGCAAGCTTTGCAGCCTGGCAGGTGCATGTGCGCCCCATAAGTCAACCAAGAGAAAGATCAGACGTGTCCGATTCCTAAGGAACTGATCATGTTCTTGCAACACCTTACTTTTTATAGCTCTCCAAAAAGTTCTCCGTGTTCTCATCATGTTTGTGCTGTGTGTCGATGTTAGTCTTCTCAACCTGAATGAGTGCAGAGGCATGTTTAGACTTCCAAATCATTTGGTAGACTGTGGCTCCGGCATTCTGGCCGAAGTAATCTATAGCCTTTGGCAGCATGTTAAAAAAAAACTTGTTTGTGGAACATAGCCACTATTGTTTCAATTCGAGTCCTTAACATTGGAAAGGCATTTAAAAGTGAGGTCAAGTAATATAAAAATGAGGGGGGGGGGTACGAAGTGTCAACTCATTATTGATTCTTCAATGTCTAGATGAAGTTAGCCAAAGGTACCAGTAGATGTTCTGGAAATAAAGTTATTTCCTAACTAGCCAAGTTAACCAGCCGAGAATGATCAATTCTATTTTTTAGTATGACTTGACATGTTAATTATACAGGTGAGCACTCATGAGATTCATAAACAAAAACACTTGACAGTCAGCGAAGTGACAAGTAAACTTTCAGTAAATTAAAATTGTTGCTATCTAGCCACCTCCTCTGAGCATTACCTTAATAGTCCACTTCTTCATCTTCATCATCGTCTCCATCGTCCTCCGAGACTTTGAAGTCCTCATGCTCCACTTCCTCGAAGTCTTCATCTTCATCAGTGTCCACATCATCCTCCTCTAGGTCTTCATCTTCATCTGTGTCCACCTCGTCCTCTTCCTCCTCTAGGTCTCCATCTTCACCACCAACATGGTAGTCATCATGAGAATAATCTAGCACCAGATGCTTATAGAAATTAGTTGTATAGAAAATTTCCTTTTATGATAGCATGCAAGTGCAGATACACAGAAAGGATAAAAACACTATCTAGCAAATACTAAGGAGCACCTTCGTACACTATCCAGCAAATACTAAAGAACAACTGTGTACACTTCTTCATCTGTTTATAAAGAAACCATCCTAGTGCATTCCATGAGTAACAATGCAAGAAAATAGACAGCAAGTTAACTCACCATGTGTTGTGTTCCTTTTCTGATCAGGAAGCAAATCATCCATGCATGGGGTGTAAATGAATGACTCATGGGTAGCTGCAACCTGACTATGGCAGCACCCTGCAGGGTAAAATGTCCCTAGATATTGTAACTTGAAGCTACCTAGGTAGTAAGCAAACCCTTCGAAACGATCGCCCAAGAAAGCGATCTCTTTTCTTGGATGGTATCCCAAAAAGTCCATGCGATAGCTTATATTACAGTACCTATCACCATTGTCGATTCCATCTTCTCCTTCCACACTAATAGCACTATCATCACTAGAGTCCCATCCGCAGTCTACTCGATCATCTGATCCTCCTTTTCCACGGTCCAAGCTCCAGGACGTCCTGATTTCTTCTCTATCTTCTCGCATGTAGTGCCGTAAAAAAGAAGGCCTGATGTCAGCCTTATGCTTCAACTCCCACTCTGGCATTGGACGAGACTCTGATGCTTCACGCAACACCCATACTCATAGCTGGTGCCAAGAAACAGCAGTGTAGTAAATCCCATGCTCTGATTTCCCAAGATGCGTAGCAGGTTTCTCTCTATCCAATGATTCCTGTTCCATTTGAAATTCTCTCAAACAGTATGCCTTACTCCGATATGGTCCTTCTTGGCTCAAAAAATCATTGATATCTAATTTCGGTTGCGTAAACAAATTATCTAAGCTCGGTGTTTTGATCACTTGATACTTGTGCTCTAGCAGTGACAACCTGTACGTATACCATGCATCAGAGATTGTTTAGTAGCAGCAAGCATATTATTAGATCTAATAATACAACATGGATCAAATCAAACAAAACCTCCAATAGCGCGGTGCTTACCTCATGACGAAACCACCATGACAATGGAGGTAGAATGCTCCCCGCCAGAGTACGGCGTTGCGCCGAGGAGCATAGTAAGTCAATGTTTCACTATCTGGTCCCTATGGGTCTGACCAGACGTCGAACAGTGTAACTGCGACTTCGTCTTCCCGGACATAGGCTCTTTCCTCCCACCGGCCGGTCCTTGATGAGAACACTTGCACCGTGTACGTGGAAGGTGGCCATTCTACCGATCCCTTGGTCTCCACTTCCTGATGGTACCTGGCCCTCAGAGATGATGGCAAGCCCTCGATTTCCTCAGCAGTGTATACACTGAGTCATTGGCACCATGATGGTCTTGGGTTGGGATACCAGGCTGGATTGGTAGCTTTGGCTTGCGAGGCACCTTGGAGAAGGAGATCACCTCGTAGTGCAGCGAGACTGTTGGATCGAAGACGAGGTGCGCGGCGTCATCGCCGCTGCCCTCCGGCCGTGGGGGAAGCCGCGCCCACCTCCGTGTCGCGGGGTTGCACACGTACAGGGTGCTCCAATCCATGAAGAGGAGGAGGCCGTCGCAGTGGTGCGCGACTGCTCCCCATTCGATGGGTTCCAGGAAGCGGAGCTCGGCGTCGATGCGCGGCCGGCGCTCGGGCCGGGAGAAGAAGTAGGGGCGGTCCTGCCCGACGTAGTTGATGAAGACGCCGCGCAGGCCGCGGGGCACGCGGCGCGCGAGCACGGCGAGGAGGCACCGGCCGTCGACGACGGCGCGCAGGTCCCTGGACACGCTCCGGCACACGGCGAGGGGACGCGGCGGGAGGCGCCGGAGGATGTCGGTGAGCAGCTCCTCAGGGAGGAGATCCATGGCGGCGGCGGCGGCGTGGTCAGGACGATCTGGGTATCTGGGGGATGCACGTGGTTTTTTGGGATCAGGAAAGCCGAAGAAGAATTGAAAACCTGTACTCCTAGGCCCAAGGCCCAAGCACGCAAGGCCCGTTAGTAATGCTAATTACTAATACACTTTTTTTCTTTTCCTTCCATAAAACAATAATGCTAATTAGTCCTTCCAACTAAAATAATGACGCGAATTATGGGTCCTAACGTAAAACAATAACATCAGTTATTATCCTTCCAAAATAAATAATGATGTAAATTATGGGTGAATCATATGCAAAGGAAGGTAAAGTGTGTGCCAAAGGAAAATAAGAGTAAAATGCACCCTGGGTCCTCAAACTTTTCGCCGGCTCCCATCTACGTCCTCGAACTTTAAAAGTGACTATCAAGTTCCCTTATCTTTTGCCACGGCGCACGGATGGTCCAAAGTGAGCCACGCCAGCTCCATAATCCGATGTGGCCATGCCACCGTGTGTCCGCCCGTGCCCTTTTAACAAAGGGTCAGTTGGATCCATGCCACTACAACTTCTTGAAATTGGATTTCATGTTGAAATCCATGTCATTGAGTGGCATGATTTTCAACGTGAAACCCAATTTCACGGAGTTGTGGTGGCATGAATCGAATTTTCCCTTTAACAAACCCCCCTACTCCCGCCGCTCATTCATTCCCCATTCTCCTCCATCCTCTTCCCCTTTCTCCAGCTAGGGTTCTTGGCTCGTTGTGCCGCCAGTCCCTTGCTGCACGCCGCCCGCACCTGCAGTTCGTGGCACGCATCCTCCTTCGCCACGCCTCTTGCTCGAAGACACAAAGCCCCTTGCTGCACTCGGCAATGACGTTCGGTGGCTCGTCCTCGGCGCAGTTGGTGGTGGCTCCCAAATTTGGGAAGTGCACAGGGCTGCCGCTTGTGCCCTGCCCCAAATGTGGTGAGGATATCATGGAGCTCACTTGCGGTGAATGATATAAGGTTCCGGGTGCCATCTTCTTCAAGTGTCGGCTTCATGAAAGAGATGTAAGTCATGAGGTTCTACCCTTGATGTAGTTGTACATTTGTGGTTAACTTTCTGATTTGGATGAACCCTCCTGTATCTATTGCAGTTGCCTGGGTCTTGCCCATGGTATCTATTTGCTGACAAGTACGAGAAAATGCTCATTGCGAAGGGGATTATTGAGAAGAGTGGGACTGCTGGGGCCGCCATTAGGCCTGACGGATCCTTGCCTGAAGTTGAGCATATGAGGATAGGAATTGGATGCATTGAAGCACTAGTTGAAGCAAACAAGACTGAATTAACACCTTTGCTTGATGATGTAGTATCTCTGAAGAATAGAGTAGATGAGAAGCTAGAAAAGCTTGTACTCATAGGCAAAATTGCAGCTCTGTGCCTTGTAGTTCTTGCTGTTTTTGTTGTTGTGGGTGTAATAATTATGGTAATCAAGTGAAAGTGTGACCTGAACAATAATGCTAATCATGTTGTTTATGTGAATGCAAGTGTGACCTTTCTGTTTTTGCAAGTCAGTGATGACATATGAGCATACCAGTATTTAGAACTTGACAGATTAACTCCCAGAATAATATATGATTACCATATGAGCATACCATTAACTGGAAATTCCCAAACCACATGTCAAAGTCACTGAAATTACTGCACCATAGTTTTGGCCATTCCTACTATGAACATGAAACTGCCAGTAGACCACTATATATGATCACTGCACAAAAGGCAGCCATTTGCTGCTGGACAAAAGGCAGCACTGCTGCTGGACAAAAGAAAATTATAGCTGTTTCACAAAAGGAAGCTATTTGTCATTTACAAAATTATGACCGTAAACTGTCTTCACTTCATTTTTGGATTGGCAGTCTTCTTGGACTTGGTAGGCTTCTTCTTCTTGTCTGCAGGTACCCTGCTAGCCCTCACAATATTGGATGCTGTTGTAAGTCGCATGTGTCTTGCTGGTGGAAGGTTAGAGGTGATGTAGGTAGAATCTGGAGTTGGTTGTGTCACTGCAGTTTGCCACACAGCTTGGGCAGCCTGCAAACAAAAGGGATCCAATTAGTAGTGTTACAAAGGAAAAATAGTGGAAGGAGTTGGGAAGAAGGTGTTGTCTCATCATGCAGTTGTGACACCATTGGGTTCTCCAAAGTTGATATAAGTGGTTGTGTTTCACTCCCTTGCTGGTTCACTTCCTGAAAAACCTAGCACATAAGTTTGATATAATGATTTACTCTGGCATTTAATTGGGTGTGCACAAACCTGGACAGTGGCAGATTGATCTGGCTGAACTGGAGTAGGAATAGGTTGCTTAGCTTTCTTCACTGCTGGTTCTCCACTTTTCTTCCTAGCACAAGTAGCTGAGTTGTGCCCTGGTTCTCAACAGTGGCCAGAATGGATGATGGTGCCATGTTTGGTTAGTCTTGGACCATTTGGTCCACCAACTTCATGTGCTGCTTTCCTTCTAGCTTTACGAGGCCTTCCTACACTCTTCTCATAGACATGTGGTTTCACTTCTGGGCCACCAATATCTTTCCAAGCTGACTTGTCATTGCATATCAAAATGTTCCATCCATATGCTTTATTAAATGCTTCGATGGAGTAACACCAGGGGAGCACTGAATCCTCTGAAATCCTCTCATGCCTCAAGCAAGAAATTGTATGGCTACAAGGTATTCCTGTCAAGTCCCATCTCCTACATTCACAGTGTCTTCCTCGAATGTCAACATTAAATTGCCACTCCCTGTCATGAACTTCAAATATACCATGTCCACTTGGTATTGCATAGCATGTGTTTGCCATATCTGCATGTCTTGCCAATTTCATCATGATCTTTGGACAAATCTGCATCCCTGCCCACTTTTCAGCAACGTCTTTCTGTTTGTTGTAGTGTCGACTCATGAGTTGTCCCTTGATCCTTTGCAAAATGCTCAAGATAGGAAGTTCTCTAGCATCTAAGATATATCTATTGAATACTTCACATGTGTTGTTCAATAGAATATCACATTTTGGGTACTCACTGAAGAATGTCCTTACCCAAGTGTTTGGGGGCCATTGTTTCCAACCAAGCATGGGCATCTTTGTTGAGTACCTTAATTTTCTCCATCTCTTCATTCCATCTGGGAACTGTACTTGCTCTTGCACATGCCCAAAGTTGATTTTCAGATTTTCCCCTTTGAATTTTCCTTGGAAGTTAGAGCAACGATGCCTAACACAAAACCTATGTTCTGAATCTGGGAAAGTTTGTTGCATAGCAGGGATTAAACCCTTCTGTTTACCTGTCATGATGGTCCATGGTGTAGTGTTTTCTATTCTAAGTTCCCCTTTCAAGGTCTCTAGGAACCACTTCCAAGAAGCAAGACATTCCACCTCAACCACTACCATTGCAACAAGAAATATGCAGTCATTTGGGTCTATTTCTACAGCAGTTAGCAACTGACCCCCAAATTTAGTCTTGATGTGACAACCATCAAGACAAATAACAGGCCTGCATCCACTTAAAAATCCCCTTTTGCATGCATCCAATGAGACATACAGTGAACTGAAACAACCATAAAGCAATTTTAGATACAAAGATCTACCTGGATTTGTCTTCCTAAGTTCATGCCCATAGTTCCACAAGTTTGTAAACTGCTGCACTTCATCTTCATTTATCATGTTCCAAGCCAGTCTTCTAGCTCTAGATAATTTGTTCCTAGATGGGGTCAAATTTAACTCTAGCTGCACAGTCCTTGCAAAATTTGTCGAAGTCATCTTCTCATCAGCTTTGAACTTGTCTACATACTTCTTGGCAAGCCATTTTGCAGTACACCTTTTCAGTACCCATTTCCTCTGACAAGTGTGCTCCCCAACATAAGTCTTGATCACAAAACAATTCACCCTTTTGTCTTCTGAAGCATACAAGTACCAAGGACATTCTTCATCACAATGAGCTTTGATTCTTGTCCTATCATTCTTGGGCATCTTTATCTCCACTCTATTCTTGATACCATATTCAGTAATAGCCTTTCTAAGCACCTCTACTGAGTCAAACTTCATGCCAACTTTGAAAATTGAGTTTTGCAAATCTTCTGGTCTAAAACTTCTCATGTTGTGTGCAGCATGACCCTCTTCATCAGATTCTGGTAGCTCTAATTGTTCTTCATCAGAGTCCAACTCATCCCATTCTCTGCCTGCTGGGTCATTGTTTCTCTCAAATGGGGCAAATCTTTTCCTCCCAGCTCTGACTATTATGCCCTTTGCTGCACCCTCATCAATGACCCCTTCATCAACATTGTCACAAAACAGGTCATCGTCATCATCATCAACTGCATTATCACTGTCAACAAAATCCACATCCGAACTGCCTTGACTATCATCACCTTCAGAAGAGACATGCATCTTTCTTGGACTAATCACTTTGGGTAAGGTTGCAATTGGATTCAACACAATGTCCTCCAAGTTGTTATCATCAACAGTGTTGTAATGGTCCATATAAAGCACATAGTTCTTGACCTTAAATGCAACTTGCTTCATTATCTGTGCTTCTTTGTCTGATTCAGTCAAACACAAACCAGTAGACAAGTCCAACTCAGGCAACAACCAAAACACTAGGACACCCAGATCATAACCTAGCAGCAGCGTTATCTCATCAACTACAGTAAAAGACCAGTACTTCACTTTGACATGATCGAACCAATCAACCTTGCCATGGAGGTACACTCTATCTACACCAGTCCCATAGAAAAATCCACCATGATGCACTTCCACTGAAAACTCTTCTTCGTCAGGCCCTAACCAATGCAAATCAACCCTAAATTTAACCACCGAACATGACCATTGCCACCAAAACAATTTCCTGCCTACAAAGACCAACTACTACGGCCCCAAAACAACTGTGATTGGATGCATTGAGCTATAGCTATAGAACTTACCATAGATTGGTGCCGCTGCGCCTTTAGGTCGTCGACCACCTGATGACATGGTGCTGCCGCGCCACAATCCCTATCCGCCGTCGAGTCAGGCCGTCCTAGCACCTCGAGTCACACCGTCGCGTTCATTTCTCCCTACCCGTGACTTCGCCGTCATCTCGCATCGCCTCAACCCGCCCTCGTTATCAGAACAGGAGAAAGGGGAAGAGGATGGAGGAGAATGGGGAATGAATGAGCGGCGGGGGGGGGGGGGGGTGGGGGTTGTTAAAAGGGCACAGGCGGCCACACTGTGGCATGGCCACGTCGGATTATGGAGCTGGCGTGGCTCACTTTGGACCGTCCGTGCCCCGCGGCAAAAGATGAGGGACCCTGATAGTCACTTTTAAAGTTCGAGGACGTAGATGGGAGGAGGCGAAAAGTTTGAGGACCCAGGGTGCATTTTACTCGAAAAATAATATGCAGGTACAAGAGGTGGGTAGATGAATGACCGGTGTAAAAGGAATTAAAATTTGGGTGGAAACATCTTCTTTCTATCAATTTCGTGGGTCTACACCCTCTTTCATCGAACCTTTGCCCTGAAAAGTAGGACCTTTGTGAGGGGTACGGTGGACCTAATTTTAGTGAAAAAGAGTTTTAGTTGTTTCAACTTTTATAGTATAGATATAGATATATCGAGTGCAAATCTGCTAGAAACCTAAATGTACGGATATCGTCGGAGCTACAATTTGTATCAAATGCTCCAAATACAGGGGGCATGGGGGGCAACCCAATAGCATGAAAGGGAGCAAAGTTACATCTCAAAAGGCTGTGATATGTTGTTCCTACAACTAGATAAAATTATGAAGATAATTTTTCGTTACTTCACGTAATTCTCTGTAGCTAGGAATAATTGCATCATATGAAATTTATTTTTCCTGAAATTTCTTAATTTTATGATCTTCTGCGCCTGATAATCTCAGGAAGAAGATGGAGCTGCAGTTTACCCAAGCATGATTTTGGTATGATGCTTTCATTTCTTTTTGGCATCTTCTTGTTGTTTCGCTGTTACCAGAAGATGATGCACTTGTTGTAACTTTTCACAAATTCCAGCATTTTTAGTTCAAAAATCGTAAGTTCCAGCCGGAGTTAAAATCATTGGTACCATTGCCTTTTGTTTTTGGCGCTGCTGTTTGAATGTGAAATGTACTTGGGCCAAGCTGAGCCAGCCTGGCCCAGGTACATTTCTGGATTGTCGCCATGGCGGGCTCAGACAAAGGCCTGACAAAGGCCCCGACCTGAGTGCCCAATTCTTTCGTCTTCCCGTCGTCGGCGAGCCAGTGGAAAGGAGACGACCGGCCGACGATGAGGTCGGCGAGGAAGGTGGTCCCGCGCCGCCGCTGCCGCGGTGACCGTACGGGTGTATCGTCGAGGAGGAAGAGGATTACTAGCCAGCCGTCAGGAGGCACCCTGACGACCTGGCGGCCCAGATGAGGTGTGGCACCACCCGACCTGATCCCATCTCTCTGCCTGTTCCGCTTAGATTTAGTTCCAGTCACCTCCTAGCCGGTTGAGATTTTCAGCGTAGGTTGCGTCGATCACTGGAACTTCTTCCTTTAGTTCCTTTCCTAGGGCGATTAGTCGATTAGAAGGCTGTGAGACACGAGCTCTTCTCCAACAGGGCCACCACAAATGGTCCGTCACTGGCAAGCACAAAAGTCAATGGCACGAAACTGGTATGTTTAGGCTTCTAGCACGGCGTATATGGGGCAAATCTTTTTCCTTTTCAGATATTCAATTTTCCTCAACGATGATTTTACAAGTGAAAAGAGCATCCAGATGTTAGTGCTAATTGTGACTACTAGTTCCTTTGGGAGCATCAGTGTTATATGTTCAGAACCTCCTATGCTGAAACTGAATCCTCAAAGGAAAAATAGGGGCCATGTGGGGACAAGGATAAACACCCAAAACCAATACTAACCACGAAAGCCAACATCCATGACTTGCAAAACACTGGTCAGACAAGCAACACCGATTTGTTACGTTCCCTGCAGGAAGCAATGCAGCTGTCTGCCGCGTTGCAATTTCTGGATTAGAACCTGATAGTGATGTAAACAGTTTTATGATCGTGACACTTGCTGCTGACAATGAGCTTGAGATGGAACTTAGTGGTTCATAACGGTGATCTCGCAAAGTTGATGAGAACTAGCTAATACTTGCAGGAAAAAAAACTTACCTAGCGATGAGCCATACATTTGTTTTACTCCTATACAATCATATCGTTTATTTGTTGGATCTCAATCTTCCTTTGACTTTTGACTTTAGACACACCTGTGTGCTTTGTTGTACACTTGTACAAATAAATAAGATCACCAGAGTGCGACTTCTTAACAACTCTCCTCTGCCTTTCGCATAGCTTTACGAGTCATTTACATTTGTCTTACACCTATACAATCATCCTTTATTTGTTGGATCTCAATCTTCCTTTGACTTTAGACTTTAGACATACCTGTGTGCTTTGTTGTACACTTGTACAAATAAATAAGATCACCACAGCACCGATTCCTGCACTCTATTTGTACACCAACTTCAAGCTTGCTTCATAGAGTTGGTCTCAGCACACTTCGGCACTATACACAACAGTAAGAGGAACAGGTGAGGATTTTGCATTCCAATAGTATGCTCAGCTCGGTACTCAAAAAGGATAATAGTAACCTTATTGTTTTTCTCAGCAGGGAAATCCCAGAAGAGACTGCACTTGTTCCTCATGGATGGAATGGCAACTTCAGCTGTTGTTCAGGAAACTGTCAGCAGAGTGTCTTCGTTCATCTTCAACAAGCATGAGGAAAAAGTATCCAAAGGCCACAACTTGGAGAGGCTGGAAATGGCTCATACCGAGCTGGAACTCGCGATTGAAAGGTCAAGCAAGTTGCCTATCACCGATGTAGCACTGCTTCGTCGCAGGAAGATTCTGAAGCGTGCTTTGAATGAGTGTGGTGATGTCCTGCTGAGGTATAAGCTGCAAGCAATTGAAGATGAAGAGAGCCAGCAAGGAGTAATGGTAACACATCCCTCTTTCCCTAAACGGATTGCTTACGCTACCAAATCATCCATTGCTCATTTGTTTGGCTTGGCAAAAGATGGCCCGAGTGGCTTGGATGTCCAAAGATTTGAATGGTTTGCAGGTTGTGCCGGAAAGTTGGTAAAAGACCTGGAGTCTGGCTGTTCGCTTTGGCAGTACACCTTCTCCAACCCTCTTACCCGGCAACTTCTTGAAGGGAAAACACTCTGGTATGAAATGGAGAAGGGAACTATACAGCGAGGGTTTTTTATATCGCCCATATGCTTTGAGGACCGTGGTTTGGAGGCAGCACTAGCATATCGGTATAAGGATCAAGAAATGCCAGAGAAGAATTTTCGTTTAGCATTGAACCTAAGACTGTCAGAAAGCACAGACATAGTTGGATATGCTATTAAGTGCTTGCAGCCATTGACATCTCAGTTCAAGGTAGTGGCTGAATTTGCAAAGGAAGAACTCACCCTGCTACCTAATTTACAAGATATTTCCCATTCATTTGCTCCTCCAGCTATCATTCAAGAGTCATATACCGAAATCACTCAATCATTCCGCCCAGATCCACTATGCTGCAAAACCAATGGGCAGAGGCCTTTTGCCAACAACATCATGTCATCCGAGTTGGCGCACATATTTCCCGAACAAGTCATTGGCATTTGTCTTACACCCAACATTTCAGCACTAGAATACAGCTTTCATAGCTCAATTGATGGAGCCAGCCGGTACACAGTCACATATCGGCCACCACCACTGGAGTTTGCAGCTTGTTTCATTCCCCATCTCTTGAGCGAAGGTGTGCAAAAGAACTATGTAGTTGAGAGATTGGGAGGCAAAATAGAACATAAGAATGGTGCTAGCATACAACAAACGTGTGAGATGTTCAGATCAAAGACTTTTGATTGTTTTGTCCGCCAAGCAGATCTGACAGATTACTCGGTGTCCTGGATGTCTAAACATGGTGCTGCGTACTTTTGTCTGCGAACCCCAAGCTCTGAGAGAGCAGGTGCGCCCAAAACCAGTGGAAGGTCCAGTACCTGGAAAACTGCAAACAGGACGCAGTATGTCTCATAGTTTGTTTAGGGTTGTTTTCGTTTCCTAGTATAAGTTTGTTTCCATGTTTCATGGCATTGATGGACTCCATAATTTAGACGTTGTATTGGTTGTATAAATATTTCATGGTATATTCAGGTCTTAATTTTCTTTCAGACAAACAGATGTCCATGCTCTTATTGACATTTGCAACATTCACATAGCATTGATTGATATTGATACAGACAGAAAAAGATTATGGGGTGTAGTAACCAGTAGATTGTCCTGCAAATTACAAGTACTCTATATTGCTTCATGTTCAAGTAATTTTCACTAAAAAGGGGAAGATATTTTTTCATTCATCAGATACAGCTTTTCAAAGATAGACCCTGCTGAATAAGCTTACACTGATGCATTATGCATAGATGAAGTTGTTCAGAGTTGTGTTTTGATTTGATTCGTTCTCGGTGTAGAATTGTATAGGGCAACTGGACAATTCTATTCATCATCAATGTGTACAAATATATAGTATACATCAGTGCCCTTGGGCCATGCCGTGATGGAGTCCGGGCAGCAGCTTAATCCGATCCTCTCTCTTCCGCTTCCATGGCGCACTCAGCCCACCCACTCCGGCCTCTCCTCGTCCGACGATGAACTTCCCGTCGCCCCAGCTCCTCCTCTGTGATCCAAGGCATCTCCATCCGTCACCACGTTCCTGTCATCCTTGACATGGACGACGGCAACTACAGTCAGTGGCGCCTCTTCTTCGATCCACCCTCGGCAAATTCGGCCTCAAGGGCCACGTTCGCACCACCACTCCGCCCGCGGACCGCGATGGCGAATGGCGCATGGTGGACTCCTGCATCGTCAACTGGATCCTTGCCGCCGTCTCCACAGGCATCTTCGACATGGTTCGCCGCGATCGCCACGACGCCTTCCTCCTGTGGCACGCCATTGAAGGCATGTTCCGCGACAACAAGCTGCAGTGCGCCGTCCTCCTCGAAACCGAGCTGCGGTCCTTACAGCAAGGAGACATATCCTCGAAACCAAGTTAACTCACCATGTGTTGTGTTCCTTTTCTGATCAGGAAGCAAATCATCCATGCATGGGGTGTAAATGAATGACTCATGGGTAGCTGCAACCTGACTATGGCAGCACCCTGCAGGGTAAAATGTCCCTAGATATTGTAACTTGAAGCTACCTAGGTAGTAAGCAAACCCTTCGAAACGATCGCCCAAGAAAGCGATCTCTTTTCTTGGATGGTATCCCAAAAAGTCCATGCGATAGCTTATATTACAGTACCTATCACCATTGTCGATTCCATCTTCTCCTTCCACACTAATAGCACTATCATCACTAGAGTCCCATCCGCAGTCTACTCGATCATCTGATCCTCCTTTTCCACGGTCCAAGCTCCAGGACGTCCTGATTTCTTCTCTATCTTCTCGCATGTAGTGCCGTAAAAAAGAAGGCCTGATGTCAGCCTTATGCTTCAACTCCCACTCTGGCATTGGACGAGACTCTGATGCTTCACGCAACACCCATACTCATAGCTGGTGCCAAGAAACAGCAGTGTAGTAAATCCCATGCTCTGATTTCCCAAGATGCGTAGCAGGTTTCTCTCTATCCAATGATTCCTGTTCCATTTGAAATTCTCTCAAACAGTATGCCTTACTCCGATATGGTCCTTCTTGGCTCAAAAAATCATTGATATCTAATTTCGGTTGCGTAAACAAATTATCTAAGCTCGGTGTTTTGATCACTTGATACTTGTGCTCTAGCAGTGACAACCTGTACGTATACCATGCATCAGAGATTGTTTAGTAGCAGCAAGCATATTATTAGATCTAATAATACAACATGGATCAAATCAAACAAAACCTCCAATAGCGCGGTGCTTACCTCATGACGAAACCACCATGACAATGGAGGTAGAATGCTCCCCGCCAGAGTACGGCGTTGCGCCGAGGAGCATAGTAAGTCAATGTTTCACTATCTGGTCCCTATGGGTCTGACCAGACGTCGAACAGTGTAACTGCGACTTCGTCTTCCCGGACATAGGCTCTTTCCTCCCACCGGCCGGTCCTTGATGAGAACACTTGCACCGTGTACGTGGAAGGTGGCCATTCTACCGATCCCTTGGTCTCCACTTCCTGATGGTACCTGGCCCTCAGAGATGATGGCAAGCCCTCGATTTCCTCAGCAGTGTATACACTGAGTCATTGGCACCATGATGGTCTTGGGTTGGGATACCAGGCTGGATTGGTAGCTTTGGCTTGCGAGGCACCTTGGAGAAGGAGATCACCTCGTAGTGCAGCGAGACTGTTGGATCGAAGACGAGGTGCGCGGCGTCATCGCCGCTGCCCTCCGGCCGTGGGGGAAGCCGCGCCCACCTCCGTGTCGCGGGGTTGCACACGTACAGGGTGCTCCAATCCATGAAGAGGAGGAGGCCGTCGCAGTGGTGCGCGACTGCTCCCCATTCGATGGGTTCCAGGAAGCGGAGCTCGGCGTCGATGCGCGGCCGGCGCTCGGGCCGGGAGAAGAAGTAGGGGCGGTCCTGCCCGACGTAGTTGATGAAGACGCCGCGCAGGCCGCGGGGCACGCGGCGCGCGAGCACGGCGAGGAGGCACCGGCCGTCGACGACGGCGCGCAGGTCCCTGGACACGCTCCGGCACACGGCGAGGGGACGCGGCGGGAGGCGCCGGAGGATGTCGGTGAGCAGCTCCTCAGGGAGGAGATCCATGGCGGCGGCGGCGGCGTGGTCAGGACGATCTGGGTATCTGGGGGATGCACGTGGTTTTTTGGGATCAGGAAAGCCGAAGAAGAATTGAAAACCTGTACTCCTAGGCCCAAGGCCCAAGCACGCAAGGCCCGTTAGTAATGCTAATTACTAATACACTTTTTTTCTTTTCCTTCCATAAAACAATAATGCTAATTAGTCCTTCCAACTAAAATAATGACGCGAATTATGGGTCCTAACGTAAAACAATAACATCAGTTATTATCCTTCCAAAATAAATAATGATGTAAATTATGGGTGAATCATATGCAAAGGAAGGTAAAGTGTGTGCCAAAGGAAAATAAGAGTAAAATGCACCCTGGGTCCTCAAACTTTTCGCCGGCTCCCATCTACGTCCTCGAACTTTAAAAGTGACTATCAAGTTCCCTTATCTTTTGCCACGGCGCACGGATGGTCCAAAGTGAGCCACGCCAGCTCCATAATCCGATGTGGCCATGCCACCGTGTGTCCGCCCGTGCCCTTTTAACAAAGGGTCAGTTGGATCCATGCCACTACAACTTCTTGAAATTGGATTTCATGTTGAAATCCATGTCATTGAGTGGCATGATTTTCAACGTGAAACCCAATTTCACGGAGTTGTGGTGGCATGAATCGAATTTTCCCTTTAACAAACCCCCCTACTCCCGCCGCTCATTCATTCCCCATTCTCCTCCATCCTCTTCCCCTTTCTCCAGCTAGGGTTCTTGGCTCGTTGTGCCGCCAGTCCCTTGCTGCACGCCGCCCGCACCTGCAGTTCGTGGCACGCATCCTCCTTCGCCACGCCTCTTGCTCGAAGACACAAAGCCCCTTGCTGCACTCGGCAATGACGTTCGGTGGCTCGTCCTCGGCGCAGTTGGTGGTGGCTCCCAAATTTGGGAAGTGCACAGGGCTGCCGCTTGTGCCCTGCCCCAAATGTGGTGAGGATATCATGGAGCTCACTTGCGGTGAATGATATAAGGTTCCGGGTGCCATCTTCTTCAAGTGTCGGCTTCATGAAAGAGATGTAAGTCATGAGGTTCTACCCTTGATGTAGTTGTACATTTGTGGTTAACTTTCTGATTTGGATGAACCCTCCTGTATCTATTGCAGTTGCCTGGGTCTTGCCCATGGTATCTATTTGCTGACAAGTACGAGAAAATGCTCATTGCGAAGGGGATTATTGAGAAGAGTGGGACTGCTGGGGCCGCCATTAGGCCTGACGGATCCTTGCCTGAAGTTGAGCATATGAGGATAGGAATTGGATGCATTGAAGCACTAGTTGAAGCAAACAAGACTGAATTAACACCTTTGCTTGATGATGTAGTATCTCTGAAGAATAGAGTAGATGAGAAGCTAGAAAAGCTTGTACTCATAGGCAAAATTGCAGCTCTGTGCCTTGTAGTTCTTGCTGTTTTTGTTGTTGTGGGTGTAATAATTATGGTAATCAAGTGAAAGTGTGACCTGAACAATAATGCTAATCATGTTGTTTATGTGAATGCAAGTGTGACCTTTCTGTTTTTGCAAGTCAGTGATGACATATGAGCATACCAGTATTTAGAACTTGACAGATTAACTCCCAGAATAATATATGATTACCATATGAGCATACCATTAACTGGAAATTCCCAAACCACATGTCAAAGTCACTGAAATTACTGCACCATAGTTTTGGCCATTCCTACTATGAACATGAAACTGCCAGTAGACCACTATATATGATCACTGCACAAAAGGCAGCCATTTGCTGCTGGACAAAAGGCAGCACTGCTGCTGGACAAAAGAAAATTATAGCTGTTTCACAAAAGGAAGCTATTTGTCATTTACAAAATTATGACCGTAAACTGTCTTCACTTCATTTTTGGATTGGCAGTCTTCTTGGACTTGGTAGGCTTCTTCTTCTTGTCTGCAGGTACCCTGCTAGCCCTCACAATATTGGATGCTGTTGTAAGTCGCATGTGTCTTGCTGGTGGAAGGTTAGAGGTGATGTAGGTAGAATCTGGAGTTGGTTGTGTCACTGCAGTTTGCCACACAGCTTGGGCAGCCTGCAAACAAAAGGGATCCAATTAGTAGTGTTACAAAGGAAAAATAGTGGAAGGAGTTGGGAAGAAGGTGTTGTCTCATCATGCAGTTGTGACACCATTGGGTTCTCCAAAGTTGATATAAGTGGTTGTGTTTCACTCCCTTGCTGGTTCACTTCCTGAAAAACCTAGCACATAAGTTTGATATAATGATTTACTCTGGCATTTAATTGGGTGTGCACAAACCTGGACAGTGGCAGATTGATCTGGCTGAACTGGAGTAGGAATAGGTTGCTTAGCTTTCTTCACTGCTGGTTCTCCACTTTTCTTCCTAGCACAAGTAGCTGAGTTGTGCCCTGGTTCTCAACAGTGGCCAGAATGGATGATGGTGCCATGTTTGGTTAGTCTTGGACCATTTGGTCCACCAACTTCATGTGCTGCTTTCCTTCTAGCTTTACGAGGCCTTCCTACACTCTTCTCATAGACATGTGGTTTCACTTCTGGGCCACCAATATCTTTCCAAGCTGACTTGTCATTGCATATCAAAATGTTCCATCCATATGCTTTATTAAATGCTTCGATGGAGTAACACCAGGGGAGCACTGAATCCTCTGAAATCCTCTCATGCCTCAAGCAAGAAATTGTATGGCTACAAGGTATTCCTGTCAAGTCCCATCTCCTACATTCACAGTGTCTTCCTCGAATGTCAACATTAAATTGCCACTCCCTGTCATGAACTTCAAATATACCATGTCCACTTGGTATTGCATAGCATGTGTTTGCCATATCTGCATGTCTTGCCAATTTCATCATGATCTTTGGACAAATCTGCATCCCTGCCCACTTTTCAGCAACGTCTTTCTGTTTGTTGTAGTGTCGACTCATGAGTTGTCCCTTGATCCTTTGCAAAATGCTCAAGATAGGAAGTTCTCTAGCATCTAAGATATATCTATTGAATACTTCACATGTGTTGTTCAATAGAATATCACATTTTGGGTACTCACTGAAGAATGTCCTTACCCAAGTGTTTGGGGGCCATTGTTTCCAACCAAGCATGGGCATCTTTGTTGAGTACCTTAATTTTCTCCATCTCTTCATTCCATCTGGGAACTGTACTTGCTCTTGCACATGCCCAAAGTTGATTTTCAGATTTTCCCCTTTGAATTTTCCTTGGAAGTTAGAGCAACGATGCCTAACACAAAACCTATGTTCTGAATCTGGGAAAGTTTGTTGCATAGCAGGGATTAAACCCTTCTGTTTACCTGTCATGATGGTCCATGGTGTAGTGTTTTCTATTCTAAGTTCCCCTTTCAAGGTCTCTAGGAACCACTTCCAAGAAGCAAGACATTCCACCTCAACCACTACCATTGCAACAAGAAATATGCAGTCATTTGGGTCTATTTCTACAGCAGTTAGCAACTGACCCCCAAATTTAGTCTTGATGTGACAACCATCAAGACAAATAACAGGCCTGCATCCACTTAAAAATCCCCTTTTGCATGCATCCAATGAGACATACAGTGAACTGAAACAACCATAAAGCAATTTTAGATACAAAGATCTACCTGGATTTGTCTTCCTAAGTTCATGCCCATAGTTCCACAAGTTTGTAAACTGCTGCACTTCATCTTCATTTATCATGTTCCAAGCCAGTCTTCTAGCTCTAGATAATTTGTTCCTAGATGGGGTCAAATTTAACTCTAGCTGCACAGTCCTTGCAAAATTTGTCGAAGTCATCTTCTCATCAGCTTTGAACTTGTCTACATACTTCTTGGCAAGCCATTTTGCAGTACACCTTTTCAGTACCCATTTCCTCTGACAAGTGTGCTCCCCAACATAAGTCTTGATCACAAAACAATTCACCCTTTTGTCTTCTGAAGCATACAAGTACCAAGGACATTCTTCATCACAATGAGCTTTGATTCTTGTCCTATCATTCTTGGGCATCTTTATCTCCACTCTATTCTTGATACCATATTCAGTAATAGCCTTTCTAAGCACCTCTACTGAGTCAAACTTCATGCCAACTTTGAAAATTGAGTTTTGCAAATCTTCTGGTCTAAAACTTCTCATGTTGTGTGCAGCATGACCCTCTTCATCAGATTCTGGTAGCTCTAATTGTTCTTCATCAGAGTCCAACTCATCCCATTCTCTGCCTGCTGGGTCATTGTTTCTCTCAAATGGGGCAAATCTTTTCCTCCCAGCTCTGACTATTATGCCCTTTGCTGCACCCTCATCAATGACCCCTTCATCAACATTGTCACAAAACAGGTCATCGTCATCATCATCAACTGCATTATCACTGTCAACAAAATCCACATCCGAACTGCCTTGACTATCATCACCTTCAGAAGAGACATGCATCTTTCTTGGACTAATCACTTTGGGTAAGGTTGCAATTGGATTCAACACAATGTCCTCCAAGTTGTTATCATCAACAGTGTTGTAATGGTCCATATAAAGCACATAGTTCTTGACCTTAAATGCAACTTGCTTCATTATCTGTGCTTCTTTGTCTGATTCAGTCAAACACAAACCAGTAGACAAGTCCAACTCAGGCAACAACCAAAACACTAGGACACCCAGATCATAACCTAGCAGCAGCGTTATCTCATCAACTACAGTAAAAGACCAGTACTTCACTTTGACATGATCGAACCAATCAACCTTGCCATGGAGGTACACTCTATCTACACCAGTCCCATAGAAAAATCCACCATGATGCACTTCCACTGAAAACTCTTCTTCGTCAGGCCCTAACCAATGCAAATCAACCCTAAATTTAACCACCGAACATGACCATTGCCACCAAAACAATTTCCTGCCTACAAAGACCAACTACTACGGCCCCAAAACAACTGTGATTGGATGCATTGAGCTATAGCTATAGAACTTACCATAGATTGGTGCCGCTGCGCCTTTAGGTCGTCGACCACCTGATGACATGGTGCTGCCGCGCCACAATCCCTATCCGCCGTCGAGTCAGGCCGTCCTAGCACCTCGAGTCACACCGTCGCGTTCATTTCTCCCTACCCGTGACTTCGCCGTCATCTCGCATCGCCTCAACCCGCCCTCGTTATCAGAACAGGAGAAAGGGGAAGAGGATGGAGGAGAATGGGGAATGAATGAGCGGCGGGGGGGGGGGGGGGGTGGGGGTTGTTAAAAGGGCACAGGCGGCCACACTGTGGCATGGCCACGTCGGATTATGGAGCTGGCGTGGCTCACTTTGGACCGTCCGTGCCCCGCGGCAAAAGATGAGGGACCCTGATAGTCACTTTTAAAGTTCGAGGACGTAGATGGGAGGAGGCGAAAAGTTTGAGGACCCAGGGTGCATTTTACTCGAAAAATAATATGCAGGTACAAGAGGTGGGTAGATGAATGACCGGTGTAAAAGGAATTAAAATTTGGGTGGAAACATCTTCTTTCTATCAATTTCGTGGGTCTACACCCTCTTTCATCGAACCTTTGCCCTGAAAAGTAGGACCTTTGTGAGGGGTACGGTGGACCTAATTTTAGTGAAAAAGAGTTTTAGTTGTTTCAACTTTTATAGTATAGATATAGATATATCGAGTGCAAATCTGCTAGAAACCTAAATGTACGGATATCGTCGGAGCTACAATTTGTATCAAATGCTCCAAATACAGGGGGCATGGGGGGCAACCCAATAGCATGAAAGGGAGCAAAGTTACATCTCAAAAGGCTGTGATATGTTGTTCCTACAACTAGATAAAATTATGAAGATAATTTTTCGTTACTTCACGTAATTCTCTGTAGCTAGGAATAATTGCATCATATGAAATTTATTTTTCCTGAAATTTCTTAATTTTATGATCTTCTGCGCCTGATAATCTCAGGAAGAAGATGGAGCTGCAGTTTACCCAAGCATGATTTTGGTATGATGCTTTCATTTCTTTTTGGCATCTTCTTGTTGTTTCGCTGTTACCAGAAGATGATGCACTTGTTGTAACTTTTCACAAATTCCAGCATTTTTAGTTCAAAAATCGTAAGTTCCAGCCGGAGTTAAAATCATTGGTACCATTGCCTTTTGTTTTTGGCGCTGCTGTTTGAATGTGAAATGTACTTGGGCCAAGCTGAGCCAGCCTGGCCCAGGTACATTTCTGGATTGTCGCCATGGCGGGCTCAGACAAAGGCCTGACAAAGGCCCCGACCTGAGTGCCCAATTCTTTCGTCTTCCCGTCGTCGGCGAGCCAGTGGAAAGGAGACGACCGGCCGACGATGAGGTCGGCGAGGAAGGTGGTCCCGCGCCGCCGCTGCCGCGGTGACCGTACGGGTGTATCGTCGAGGAGGAAGAGGATTACTAGCCAGCCGTCAGGAGGCACCCTGACGACCTGGCGGCCCAGATGAGGTGTGGCACCACCCGACCTGATCCCATCTCTCTGCCTGTTCCGCTTAGATTTAGTTCCAGTCACCTCCTAGCCGGTTGAGATTTTCAGCGTAGGTTGCGTCGATCACTGGAACTTCTTCCTTTAGTTCCTTTCCTAGGGCGATTAGTCGATTAGAAGGCTGTGAGACACGAGCTCTTCTCCAACAGGGCCACCACAAATGGTCCGTCACTGGCAAGCACAAAAGTCAATGGCACGAAACTGGTATGTTTAGGCTTCTAGCACGGCGTATATGGGGCAAATCTTTTTCCTTTTCAGATATTCAATTTTCCTCAACGATGATTTTACAAGTGAAAAGAGCATCCAGATGTTAGTGCTAATTGTGACTACTAGTTCCTTTGGGAGCATCAGTGTTATATGTTCAGAACCTCCTATGCTGAAACTGAATCCTCAAAGGAAAAATAGGGGCCATGTGGGGACAAGGATAAACACCCAAAACCAATACTAACCACGAAAGCCAACATCCATGACTTGCAAAACACTGGTCAGACAAGCAACACCGATTTGTTACGTTCCCTGCAGGAAGCAATGCAGCTGTCTGCCGCGTTGCAATTTCTGGATTAGAACCTGATAGTGATGTAAACAGTTTTATGATCGTGACACTTGCTGCTGACAATGAGCTTGAGATGGAACTTAGTGGTTCATAACGGTGATCTCGCAAAGTTGATGAGAACTAGCTAATACTTGCAGGAAAAAAAACTTACCTAGCGATGAGCCATACATTTGTTTTACTCCTATACAATCATATCGTTTATTTGTTGGATCTCAATCTTCCTTTGACTTTTGACTTTAGACACACCTGTGTGCTTTGTTGTACACTTGTACAAATAAATAAGATCACCAGAGTGCGACTTCTTAACAACTCTCCTCTGCCTTTCGCATAGCTTTACGAGTCATTTACATTTGTCTTACACCTATACAATCATCCTTTATTTGTTGGATCTCAATCTTCCTTTGACTTTAGACTTTAGACATACCTGTGTGCTTTGTTGTACACTTGTACAAATAAATAAGATCACCACAGCACCGATTCCTGCACTCTATTTGTACACCAACTTCAAGCTTGCTTCATAGAGTTGGTCTCAGCACACTTCGGCACTATACACAACAGTAAGAGGAACAGGTGAGGATTTTGCATTCCAATAGTATGCTCAGCTCGGTACTCAAAAAGGATAATAGTAACCTTATTGTTTTTCTCAGCAGGGAAATCCCAGAAGAGACTGCACTTGTTCCTCATGGATGGAATGGCAACTTCAGCTGTTGTTCAGGAAACTGTCAGCAGAGTGTCTTCGTTCATCTTCAACAAGCATGAGGAAAAAGTATCCAAAGGCCACAACTTGGAGAGGCTGGAAATGGCTCATACCGAGCTGGAACTCGCGATTGAAAGGTCAAGCAAGTTGCCTATCACCGATGTAGCACTGCTTCGTCGCAGGAAGATTCTGAAGCGTGCTTTGAATGAGTGTGGTGATGTCCTGCTGAGGTATAAGCTGCAAGCAATTGAAGATGAAGAGAGCCAGCAAGGAGTAATGGTAACACATCCCTCTTTCCCTAAACGGATTGCTTACGCTACCAAATCATCCATTGCTCATTTGTTTGGCTTGGCAAAAGATGGCCCGAGTGGCTTGGATGTCCAAAGATTTGAATGGTTTGCAGGTTGTGCCGGAAAGTTGGTAAAAGACCTGGAGTCTGGCTGTTCGCTTTGGCAGTACACCTTCTCCAACCCTCTTACCCGGCAACTTCTTGAAGGGAAAACACTCTGGTATGAAATGGAGAAGGGAACTATACAGCGAGGGTTTTTTATATCGCCCATATGCTTTGAGGACCGTGGTTTGGAGGCAGCACTAGCATATCGGTATAAGGATCAAGAAATGCCAGAGAAGAATTTTCGTTTAGCATTGAACCTAAGACTGTCAGAAAGCACAGACATAGTTGGATATGCTATTAAGTGCTTGCAGCCATTGACATCTCAGTTCAAGGTAGTGGCTGAATTTGCAAAGGAAGAACTCACCCTGCTACCTAATTTACAAGATATTTCCCATTCATTTGCTCCTCCAGCTATCATTCAAGAGTCATATACCGAAATCACTCAATCATTCCGCCCAGATCCACTATGCTGCAAAACCAATGGGCAGAGGCCTTTTGCCAACAACATCATGTCATCCGAGTTGGCGCACATATTTCCCGAACAAGTCATTGGCATTTGTCTTACACCCAACATTTCAGCACTAGAATACAGCTTTCATAGCTCAATTGATGGAGCCAGCCGGTACACAGTCACATATCGGCCACCACCACTGGAGTTTGCAGCTTGTTTCATTCCCCATCTCTTGAGCGAAGGTGTGCAAAAGAACTATGTAGTTGAGAGATTGGGAGGCAAAATAGAACATAAGAATGGTGCTAGCATACAACAAACGTGTGAGATGTTCAGATCAAAGACTTTTGATTGTTTTGTCCGCCAAGCAGATCTGACAGATTACTCGGTGTCCTGGATGTCTAAACATGGTGCTGCGTACTTTTGTCTGCGAACCCCAAGCTCTGAGAGAGCAGGTGCGCCCAAAACCAGTGGAAGGTCCAGTACCTGGAAAACTGCAAACAGGACGCAGTATGTCTCATAGTTTGTTTAGGGTTGTTTTCGTTTCCTAGTATAAGTTTGTTTCCATGTTTCATGGCATTGATGGACTCCATAATTTAGACGTTGTATTGGTTGTATAAATATTTCATGGTATATTCAGGTCTTAATTTTCTTTCAGACAAACAGATGTCCATGCTCTTATTGACATTTGCAACATTCACATAGCATTGATTGATATTGATACAGACAGAAAAAGATTATGGGGTGTAGTAACCAGTAGATTGTCCTGCAAATTACAAGTACTCTATATTGCTTCATGTTCAAGTAATTTTCACTAAAAAGGGGAAGATATTTTTTCATTCATCAGATACAGCTTTTCAAAGATAGACCCTGCTGAATAAGCTTACACTGATGCATTATGCATAGATGAAGTTGTTCAGAGTTGTGTTTTGATTTGATTCGTTCTCGGTGTAGAATTGTATAGGGCAACTGGACAATTCTATTCATCATCAATGTGTACAAATATATAGTATACATCAGTGCCCTTGGGCCATGCCGTGATGGAGTCCGGGCAGCAGCTTAATCCGATCCTCTCTCTTCCGCTTCCATGGCGCACTCAGCCCACCCACTCCGGCCTCTCCTCGTCCGACGATGAACTTCCCGTCGCCCCAGCTCCTCCTCTGTGATCCAAGGCATCTCCATCCGTCACCACGTTCCTGTCATCCTTGACATGGACGACGGCAACTACAGTCAGTGGCGCCTCTTCTTCGATCCACCCTCGGCAAATTCGGCCTCAAGGGCCACGTTCGCACCACCACTCCGCCCGCGGACCGCGATGGCGAATGGCGCATGGTGGACTCCTGCATCGTCAACTGGATCCTTGCCGCCGTCTCCACAGGCATCTTCGACATGGTTCGCCGCGATCGCCACGACGCCTTCCTCCTGTGGCACGCCATTGAAGGCATGTTCCGCGACAACAAGCTGCAGTGCGCCGTCCTCCTCGAAACCGAGCTGCGGTCCTTACAGCAAGGAGACATATCCTCGAAACCAAGTTAACTCACCATGTGTTGTGTTCCTTTTCTGATCAGGAAGCAAATCATCCATGCATGGGGTGTAAATGAATGACTCATGGGTAGCTGCAACCTGACTATGGCAGCACCCTGCAGGGTAAAATGTCCCTAGATATTGTAACTTGAAGCTACCTAGGTAGTAAGCAAACCCTTCGAAACGATCGCCCAAGAAAGCGATCTCTTTTCTTGGATGGTATCCCAAAAAGTCCATGCGATAGCTTATATTACAGTACCTATCACCATTGTCGATTCCATCTTCTCCTTCCACACTAATAGCACTATCATCACTAGAGTCCCATCCGCAGTCTACTCGATCATCTGATCCTCCTTTTCCACGGTCCAAGCTCCAGGACGTCCTGATTTCTTCTCTATCTTCTCGCATGTAGTGCCGTAAAAAAGAAGGCCTGATGTCAGCCTTATGCTTCAACTCCCACTCTGGCATTGGACGAGACTCTGATGCTTCACGCAACACCCATACTCATAGCTGGTGCCAAGAAACAGCAGTGTAGTAAATCCCATGCTCTGATTTCCCAAGATGCGTAGCAGGTTTCTCTCTATCCAATGATTCCTGTTCCATTTGAAATTCTCTCAAACAGTATGCCTTACTCCGATATGGTCCTTCTTGGCTCAAAAAATCATTGATATCTAATTTCGGTTGCGTAAACAAATTATCTAAGCTCGGTGTTTTGATCACTTGATACTTGTGCTCTAGCAGTGACAACCTGTACGTATACCATGCATCAGAGATTGTTTAGTAGCAGCAAGCATATTATTAGATCTAATAATACAACATGGATCAAATCAAACAAAACCTCCAATAGCGCGGTGCTTACCTCATGACGAAACCACCATGACAATGGAGGTAGAATGCTCCCCGCCAGAGTACGGCGTTGCGCCGAGGAGCATAGTAAGTCAATGTTTCACTATCTGGTCCCTATGGGTCTGACCAGACGTCGAACAGTGTAACTGCGACTTCGTCTTCCCGGACATAGGCTCTTTCCTCCCACCGGCCGGTCCTTGATGAGAACACTTGCACCGTGTACGTGGAAGGTGGCCATTCTACCGATCCCTTGGTCTCCACTTCCTGATGGTACCTGGCCCTCAGAGATGATGGCAAGCCCTCGATTTCCTCAGCAGTGTATACACTGAGTCATTGGCACCATGATGGTCTTGGGTTGGGATACCAGGCTGGATTGGTAGCTTTGGCTTGCGAGGCACCTTGGAGAAGGAGATCACCTCGTAGTGCAGCGAGACTGTTGGATCGAAGACGAGGTGCGCGGCGTCATCGCCGCTGCCCTCCGGCCGTGGGGGAAGCCGCGCCCACCTCCGTGTCGCGGGGTTGCACACGTACAGGGTGCTCCAATCCATGAAGAGGAGGAGGCCGTCGCAGTGGTGCGCGACTGCTCCCCATTCGATGGGTTCCAGGAAGCGGAGCTCGGCGTCGATGCGCGGCCGGCGCTCGGGCCGGGAGAAGAAGTAGGGGCGGTCCTGCCCGACGTAGTTGATGAAGACGCCGCGCAGGCCGCGGGGCACGCGGCGCGCGAGCACGGCGAGGAGGCACCGGCCGTCGACGACGGCGCGCAGGTCCCTGGACACGCTCCGGCACACGGCGAGGGGACGCGGCGGGAGGCGCCGGAGGATGTCGGTGAGCAGCTCCTCAGGGAGGAGATCCATGGCGGCGGCGGCGGCGTGGTCAGGACGATCTGGGTATCTGGGGGATGCACGTGGTTTTTTGGGATCAGGAAAGCCGAAGAAGAATTGAAAACCTGTACTCCTAGGCCCAAGGCCCAAGCACGCAAGGCCCGTTAGTAATGCTAATTACTAATACACTTTTTTTCTTTTCCTTCCATAAAACAATAATGCTAATTAGTCCTTCCAACTAAAATAATGACGCGAATTATGGGTCCTAACGTAAAACAATAACATCAGTTATTATCCTTCCAAAATAAATAATGATGTAAATTATGGGTGAATCATATGCAAAGGAAGGTAAAGTGTGTGCCAAAGGAAAATAAGAGTAAAATGCACCCTGGGTCCTCAAACTTTTCGCCGGCTCCCATCTACGTCCTCGAACTTTAAAAGTGACTATCAAGTTCCCTTATCTTTTGCCACGGCGCACGGATGGTCCAAAGTGAGCCACGCCAGCTCCATAATCCGATGTGGCCATGCCACCGTGTGTCCGCCCGTGCCCTTTTAACAAAGGGTCAGTTGGATCCATGCCACTACAACTTCTTGAAATTGGATTTCATGTTGAAATCCATGTCATTGAGTGGCATGATTTTCAACGTGAAACCCAATTTCACGGAGTTGTGGTGGCATGAATCGAATTTTCCCTTTAACAAACCCCCCTACTCCCGCCGCTCATTCATTCCCCATTCTCCTCCATCCTCTTCCCCTTTCTCCAGCTAGGGTTCTTGGCTCGTTGTGCCGCCAGTCCCTTGCTGCACGCCGCCCGCACCTGCAGTTCGTGGCACGCATCCTCCTTCGCCACGCCTCTTGCTCGAAGACACAAAGCCCCTTGCTGCACTCGGCAATGACGTTCGGTGGCTCGTCCTCGGCGCAGTTGGTGGTGGCTCCCAAATTTGGGAAGTGCACAGGGCTGCCGCTTGTGCCCTGCCCCAAATGTGGTGAGGATATCATGGAGCTCACTTGCGGTGAATGATATAAGGTTCCGGGTGCCATCTTCTTCAAGTGTCGGCTTCATGAAAGAGATGTAAGTCATGAGGTTCTACCCTTGATGTAGTTGTACATTTGTGGTTAACTTTCTGATTTGGATGAACCCTCCTGTATCTATTGCAGTTGCCTGGGTCTTGCCCATGGTATCTATTTGCTGACAAGTACGAGAAAATGCTCATTGCGAAGGGGATTATTGAGAAGAGTGGGACTGCTGGGGCCGCCATTAGGCCTGACGGATCCTTGCCTGAAGTTGAGCATATGAGGATAGGAATTGGATGCATTGAAGCACTAGTTGAAGCAAACAAGACTGAATTAACACCTTTGCTTGATGATGTAGTATCTCTGAAGAATAGAGTAGATGAGAAGCTAGAAAAGCTTGTACTCATAGGCAAAATTGCAGCTCTGTGCCTTGTAGTTCTTGCTGTTTTTGTTGTTGTGGGTGTAATAATTATGGTAATCAAGTGAAAGTGTGACCTGAACAATAATGCTAATCATGTTGTTTATGTGAATGCAAGTGTGACCTTTCTGTTTTTGCAAGTCAGTGATGACATATGAGCATACCAGTATTTAGAACTTGACAGATTAACTCCCAGAATAATATATGATTACCATATGAGCATACCATTAACTGGAAATTCCCAAACCACATGTCAAAGTCACTGAAATTACTGCACCATAGTTTTGGCCATTCCTACTATGAACATGAAACTGCCAGTAGACCACTATATATGATCACTGCACAAAAGGCAGCCATTTGCTGCTGGACAAAAGGCAGCACTGCTGCTGGACAAAAGAAAATTATAGCTGTTTCACAAAAGGAAGCTATTTGTCATTTACAAAATTATGACCGTAAACTGTCTTCACTTCATTTTTGGATTGGCAGTCTTCTTGGACTTGGTAGGCTTCTTCTTCTTGTCTGCAGGTACCCTGCTAGCCCTCACAATATTGGATGCTGTTGTAAGTCGCATGTGTCTTGCTGGTGGAAGGTTAGAGGTGATGTAGGTAGAATCTGGAGTTGGTTGTGTCACTGCAGTTTGCCACACAGCTTGGGCAGCCTGCAAACAAAAGGGATCCAATTAGTAGTGTTACAAAGGAAAAATAGTGGAAGGAGTTGGGAAGAAGGTGTTGTCTCATCATGCAGTTGTGACACCATTGGGTTCTCCAAAGTTGATATAAGTGGTTGTGTTTCACTCCCTTGCTGGTTCACTTCCTGAAAAACCTAGCACATAAGTTTGATATAATGATTTACTCTGGCATTTAATTGGGTGTGCACAAACCTGGACAGTGGCAGATTGATCTGGCTGAACTGGAGTAGGAATAGGTTGCTTAGCTTTCTTCACTGCTGGTTCTCCACTTTTCTTCCTAGCACAAGTAGCTGAGTTGTGCCCTGGTTCTCAACAGTGGCCAGAATGGATGATGGTGCCATGTTTGGTTAGTCTTGGACCATTTGGTCCACCAACTTCATGTGCTGCTTTCCTTCTAGCTTTACGAGGCCTTCCTACACTCTTCTCATAGACATGTGGTTTCACTTCTGGGCCACCAATATCTTTCCAAGCTGACTTGTCATTGCATATCAAAATGTTCCATCCATATGCTTTATTAAATGCTTCGATGGAGTAACACCAGGGGAGCACTGAATCCTCTGAAATCCTCTCATGCCTCAAGCAAGAAATTGTATGGCTACAAGGTATTCCTGTCAAGTCCCATCTCCTACATTCACAGTGTCTTCCTCGAATGTCAACATTAAATTGCCACTCCCTGTCATGAACTTCAAATATACCATGTCCACTTGGTATTGCATAGCATGTGTTTGCCATATCTGCATGTCTTGCCAATTTCATCATGATCTTTGGACAAATCTGCATCCCTGCCCACTTTTCAGCAACGTCTTTCTGTTTGTTGTAGTGTCGACTCATGAGTTGTCCCTTGATCCTTTGCAAAATGCTCAAGATAGGAAGTTCTCTAGCATCTAAGATATATCTATTGAATACTTCACATGTGTTGTTCAATAGAATATCACATTTTGGGTACTCACTGAAGAATGTCCTTACCCAAGTGTTTGGGGGCCATTGTTTCCAACCAAGCATGGGCATCTTTGTTGAGTACCTTAATTTTCTCCATCTCTTCATTCCATCTGGGAACTGTACTTGCTCTTGCACATGCCCAAAGTTGATTTTCAGATTTTCCCCTTTGAATTTTCCTTGGAAGTTAGAGCAACGATGCCTAACACAAAACCTATGTTCTGAATCTGGGAAAGTTTGTTGCATAGCAGGGATTAAACCCTTCTGTTTACCTGTCATGATGGTCCATGGTGTAGTGTTTTCTATTCTAAGTTCCCCTTTCAAGGTCTCTAGGAACCACTTCCAAGAAGCAAGACATTCCACCTCAACCACTACCATTGCAACAAGAAATATGCAGTCATTTGGGTCTATTTCTACAGCAGTTAGCAACTGACCCCCAAATTTAGTCTTGATGTGACAACCATCAAGACAAATAACAGGCCTGCATCCACTTAAAAATCCCCTTTTGCATGCATCCAATGAGACATACAGTGAACTGAAACAACCATAAAGCAATTTTAGATACAAAGATCTACCTGGATTTGTCTTCCTAAGTTCATGCCCATAGTTCCACAAGTTTGTAAACTGCTGCACTTCATCTTCATTTATCATGTTCCAAGCCAGTCTTCTAGCTCTAGATAATTTGTTCCTAGATGGGGTCAAATTTAACTCTAGCTGCACAGTCCTTGCAAAATTTGTCGAAGTCATCTTCTCATCAGCTTTGAACTTGTCTACATACTTCTTGGCAAGCCATTTTGCAGTACACCTTTTCAGTACCCATTTCCTCTGACAAGTGTGCTCCCCAACATAAGTCTTGATCACAAAACAATTCACCCTTTTGTCTTCTGAAGCATACAAGTACCAAGGACATTCTTCATCACAATGAGCTTTGATTCTTGTCCTATCATTCTTGGGCATCTTTATCTCCACTCTATTCTTGATACCATATTCAGTAATAGCCTTTCTAAGCACCTCTACTGAGTCAAACTTCATGCCAACTTTGAAAATTGAGTTTTGCAAATCTTCTGGTCTAAAACTTCTCATGTTGTGTGCAGCATGACCCTCTTCATCAGATTCTGGTAGCTCTAATTGTTCTTCATCAGAGTCCAACTCATCCCATTCTCTGCCTGCTGGGTCATTGTTTCTCTCAAATGGGGCAAATCTTTTCCTCCCAGCTCTGACTATTATGCCCTTTGCTGCACCCTCATCAATGACCCCTTCATCAACATTGTCACAAAACAGGTCATCGTCATCATCATCAACTGCATTATCACTGTCAACAAAATCCACATCCGAACTGCCTTGACTATCATCACCTTCAGAAGAGACATGCATCTTTCTTGGACTAATCACTTTGGGTAAGGTTGCAATTGGATTCAACACAATGTCCTCCAAGTTGTTATCATCAACAGTGTTGTAATGGTCCATATAAAGCACATAGTTCTTGACCTTAAATGCAACTTGCTTCATTATCTGTGCTTCTTTGTCTGATTCAGTCAAACACAAACCAGTAGACAAGTCCAACTCAGGCAACAACCAAAACACTAGGACACCCAGATCATAACCTAGCAGCAGCGTTATCTCATCAACTACAGTAAAAGACCAGTACTTCACTTTGACATGATCGAACCAATCAACCTTGCCATGGAGGTACACTCTATCTACACCAGTCCCATAGAAAAATCCACCATGATGCACTTCCACTGAAAACTCTTCTTCGTCAGGCCCTAACCAATGCAAATCAACCCTAAATTTAACCACCGAACATGACCATTGCCACCAAAACAATTTCCTGCCTACAAAGACCAACTACTACGGCCCCAAAACAACTGTGATTGGATGCATTGAGCTATAGCTATAGAACTTACCATAGATTGGTGCCGCTGCGCCTTTAGGTCGTCGACCACCTGATGACATGGTGCTGCCGCGCCACAATCCCTATCCGCCGTCGAGTCAGGCCGTCCTAGCACCTCGAGTCACACCGTCGCGTTCATTTCTCCCTACCCGTGACTTCGCCGTCATCTCGCATCGCCTCAACCCGCCCTCGTTATCAGAACAGGAGAAAGGGGAAGAGGATGGAGGAGAATGGGGAATGAATGAGCGGCGGGGGGGGGGGGGGGTGGGGGTTGTTAAAAGGGCACAGGCGGCCACACTGTGGCATGGCCACGTCGGATTATGGAGCTGGCGTGGCTCACTTTGGACCGTCCGTGCCCCGCGGCAAAAGATGAGGGACCCTGATAGTCACTTTTAAAGTTCGAGGACGTAGATGGGAGGAGGCGAAAAGTTTGAGGACCCAGGGTGCATTTTACTCGAAAAATAATATGCAGGTACAAGAGGTGGGTAGATGAATGACCGGTGTAAAAGGAATTAAAATTTGGGTGGAAACATCTTCTTTCTATCAATTTCGTGGGTCTACACCCTCTTTCATCGAACCTTTGCCCTGAAAAGTAGGACCTTTGTGAGGGGTACGGTGGACCTAATTTTAGTGAAAAAGAGTTTTAGTTGTTTCAACTTTTATAGTATAGATATAGATATATCGAGTGCAAATCTGCTAGAAACCTAAATGTACGGATATCGTCGGAGCTACAATTTGTATCAAATGCTCCAAATACAGGGGGCATGGGGGGCAACCCAATAGCATGAAAGGGAGCAAAGTTACATCTCAAAAGGCTGTGATATGTTGTTCCTACAACTAGATAAAATTATGAAGATAATTTTTCGTTACTTCACGTAATTCTCTGTAGCTAGGAATAATTGCATCATATGAAATTTATTTTTCCTGAAATTTCTTAATTTTATGATCTTCTGCGCCTGATAATCTCAGGAAGAAGATGGAGCTGCAGTTTACCCAAGCATGATTTTGGTATGATGCTTTCATTTCTTTTTGGCATCTTCTTGTTGTTTCGCTGTTACCAGAAGATGATGCACTTGTTGTAACTTTTCACAAATTCCAGCATTTTTAGTTCAAAAATCGTAAGTTCCAGCCGGAGTTAAAATCATTGGTACCATTGCCTTTTGTTTTTGGCGCTGCTGTTTGAATGTGAAATGTACTTGGGCCAAGCTGAGCCAGCCTGGCCCAGGTACATTTCTGGATTGTCGCCATGGCGGGCTCAGACAAAGGCCTGACAAAGGCCCCGACCTGAGTGCCCAATTCTTTCGTCTTCCCGTCGTCGGCGAGCCAGTGGAAAGGAGACGACCGGCCGACGATGAGGTCGGCGAGGAAGGTGGTCCCGCGCCGCCGCTGCCGCGGTGACCGTACGGGTGTATCGTCGAGGAGGAAGAGGATTACTAGCCAGCCGTCAGGAGGCACCCTGACGACCTGGCGGCCCAGATGAGGTGTGGCACCACCCGACCTGATCCCATCTCTCTGCCTGTTCCGCTTAGATTTAGTTCCAGTCACCTCCTAGCCGGTTGAGATTTTCAGCGTAGGTTGCGTCGATCACTGGAACTTCTTCCTTTAGTTCCTTTCCTAGGGCGATTAGTCGATTAGAAGGCTGTGAGACACGAGCTCTTCTCCAACAGGGCCACCACAAATGGTCCGTCACTGGCAAGCACAAAAGTCAATGGCACGAAACTGGTATGTTTAGGCTTCTAGCACGGCGTATATGGGGCAAATCTTTTTCCTTTTCAGATATTCAATTTTCCTCAACGATGATTTTACAAGTGAAAAGAGCATCCAGATGTTAGTGCTAATTGTGACTACTAGTTCCTTTGGGAGCATCAGTGTTATATGTTCAGAACCTCCTATGCTGAAACTGAATCCTCAAAGGAAAAATAGGGGCCATGTGGGGACAAGGATAAACACCCAAAACCAATACTAACCACGAAAGCCAACATCCATGACTTGCAAAACACTGGTCAGACAAGCAACACCGATTTGTTACGTTCCCTGCAGGAAGCAATGCAGCTGTCTGCCGCGTTGCAATTTCTGGATTAGAACCTGATAGTGATGTAAACAGTTTTATGATCGTGACACTTGCTGCTGACAATGAGCTTGAGATGGAACTTAGTGGTTCATAACGGTGATCTCGCAAAGTTGATGAGAACTAGCTAATACTTGCAGGAAAAAAAACTTACCTAGCGATGAGCCATACATTTGTTTTACTCCTATACAATCATATCGTTTATTTGTTGGATCTCAATCTTCCTTTGACTTTTGACTTTAGACACACCTGTGTGCTTTGTTGTACACTTGTACAAATAAATAAGATCACCAGAGTGCGACTTCTTAACAACTCTCCTCTGCCTTTCGCATAGCTTTACGAGTCATTTACATTTGTCTTACACCTATACAATCATCCTTTATTTGTTGGATCTCAATCTTCCTTTGACTTTAGACTTTAGACATACCTGTGTGCTTTGTTGTACACTTGTACAAATAAATAAGATCACCACAGCACCGATTCCTGCACTCTATTTGTACACCAACTTCAAGCTTGCTTCATAGAGTTGGTCTCAGCACACTTCGGCACTATACACAACAGTAAGAGGAACAGGTGAGGATTTTGCATTCCAATAGTATGCTCAGCTCGGTACTCAAAAAGGATAATAGTAACCTTATTGTTTTTCTCAGCAGGGAAATCCCAGAAGAGACTGCACTTGTTCCTCATGGATGGAATGGCAACTTCAGCTGTTGTTCAGGAAACTGTCAGCAGAGTGTCTTCGTTCATCTTCAACAAGCATGAGGAAAAAGTATCCAAAGGCCACAACTTGGAGAGGCTGGAAATGGCTCATACCGAGCTGGAACTCGCGATTGAAAGGTCAAGCAAGTTGCCTATCACCGATGTAGCACTGCTTCGTCGCAGGAAGATTCTGAAGCGTGCTTTGAATGAGTGTGGTGATGTCCTGCTGAGGTATAAGCTGCAAGCAATTGAAGATGAAGAGAGCCAGCAAGGAGTAATGGTAACACATCCCTCTTTCCCTAAACGGATTGCTTACGCTACCAAATCATCCATTGCTCATTTGTTTGGCTTGGCAAAAGATGGCCCGAGTGGCTTGGATGTCCAAAGATTTGAATGGTTTGCAGGTTGTGCCGGAAAGTTGGTAAAAGACCTGGAGTCTGGCTGTTCGCTTTGGCAGTACACCTTCTCCAACCCTCTTACCCGGCAACTTCTTGAAGGGAAAACACTCTGGTATGAAATGGAGAAGGGAACTATACAGCGAGGGTTTTTTATATCGCCCATATGCTTTGAGGACCGTGGTTTGGAGGCAGCACTAGCATATCGGTATAAGGATCAAGAAATGCCAGAGAAGAATTTTCGTTTAGCATTGAACCTAAGACTGTCAGAAAGCACAGACATAGTTGGATATGCTATTAAGTGCTTGCAGCCATTGACATCTCAGTTCAAGGTAGTGGCTGAATTTGCAAAGGAAGAACTCACCCTGCTACCTAATTTACAAGATATTTCCCATTCATTTGCTCCTCCAGCTATCATTCAAGAGTCATATACCGAAATCACTCAATCATTCCGCCCAGATCCACTATGCTGCAAAACCAATGGGCAGAGGCCTTTTGCCAACAACATCATGTCATCCGAGTTGGCGCACATATTTCCCGAACAAGTCATTGGCATTTGTCTTACACCCAACATTTCAGCACTAGAATACAGCTTTCATAGCTCAATTGATGGAGCCAGCCGGTACACAGTCACATATCGGCCACCACCACTGGAGTTTGCAGCTTGTTTCATTCCCCATCTCTTGAGCGAAGGTGTGCAAAAGAACTATGTAGTTGAGAGATTGGGAGGCAAAATAGAACATAAGAATGGTGCTAGCATACAACAAACGTGTGAGATGTTCAGATCAAAGACTTTTGATTGTTTTGTCCGCCAAGCAGATCTGACAGATTACTCGGTGTCCTGGATGTCTAAACATGGTGCTGCGTACTTTTGTCTGCGAACCCCAAGCTCTGAGAGAGCAGGTGCGCCCAAAACCAGTGGAAGGTCCAGTACCTGGAAAACTGCAAACAGGACGCAGTATGTCTCATAGTTTGTTTAGGGTTGTTTTCGTTTCCTAGTATAAGTTTGTTTCCATGTTTCATGGCATTGATGGACTCCATAATTTAGACGTTGTATTGGTTGTATAAATATTTCATGGTATATTCAGGTCTTAATTTTCTTTCAGACAAACAGATGTCCATGCTCTTATTGACATTTGCAACATTCACATAGCATTGATTGATATTGATACAGACAGAAAAAGATTATGGGGTGTAGTAACCAGTAGATTGTCCTGCAAATTACAAGTACTCTATATTGCTTCATGTTCAAGTAATTTTCACTAAAAAGGGGAAGATATTTTTTCATTCATCAGATACAGCTTTTCAAAGATAGACCCTGCTGAATAAGCTTACACTGATGCATTATGCATAGATGAAGTTGTTCAGAGTTGTGTTTTGATTTGATTCGTTCTCGGTGTAGAATTGTATAGGGCAACTGGACAATTCTATTCATCATCAATGTGTACAAATATATAGTATACATCAGTGCCCTTGGGCCATGCCGTGATGGAGTCCGGGCAGCAGCTTAATCCGATCCTCTCTCTTCCGCTTCCATGGCGCACTCAGCCCACCCACTCCGGCCTCTCCTCGTCCGACGATGAACTTCCCGTCGCCCCAGCTCCTCCTCTGTGATCCAAGGCATCTCCATCCGTCACCACGTTCCTGTCATCCTTGACATGGACGACGGCAACTACAGTCAGTGGCGCCTCTTCTTCGATCCACCCTCGGCAAATTCGGCCTCAAGGGCCACGTTCGCACCACCACTCCGCCCGCGGACCGCGATGGCGAATGGCGCATGGTGGACTCCTGCATCGTCAACTGGATCCTTGCCGCCGTCTCCACAGGCATCTTCGACATGGTTCGCCGCGATCGCCACGACGCCTTCCTCCTGTGGCACGCCATTGAAGGCATGTTCCGCGACAACAAGCTGCAGTGCGCCGTCCTCCTCGAAACCGAGCTGCGGTCCTTACAGCAAGGAGACATATCCGTGAACGACTACCGCACCAAACTCAAGCGCCTCGCCGACAAGCTGCGCGACATTGGCCATCCCGTCTCCAAGCCAAGCCAGGTCCTCAACCTCCTCCATGGCCTCAACCCCCGCTACCGCTACGTCAAGCGGGTGATCACCTCCAAGTACCCGCCACACTCCTTCCAGAGCGCTTGCTCTTTCCTCATCCTTGAGGAGCTCGGTGCTCAGCACGATGCCAACGCTAAGGCCAGCCAAGCACTCACCGCGACGCATGCCGACTCTAACTCAACCTCCACTGGCGCCAAGGACGGATCGTCTTCCTCATCTTCGTCCCGATCCAACAGCGGCGGTGGTAAAAGTGGTGGTAGCAACTCCCACACCAACAACCGATCTGATCAGCGCCGCGGTCAGGGTCGCGCCAACGGCAACGGCAATGGCAGCGGGCCACGCTCCAACACCCAGTCCCGCACCAACACTCAATTGGCACCATGGGCCGCGGGCTACAACCCTTGGCAGGCCATGGTGCAGACCTGGCCAATGCCTTCCCGCGCGCCCGACGCTGGCGTTCTGGGCCCCCGCCTACCATTCCAGCCGCAGCAAGCGATGACGGCCGCCCACCAACCTGCTCCACCACCCGGCGGCACCTTCGACACCAGCGGTCTCTATGCCGCCCTACAGTCCACCGGCGTCCAACATCAACCACCCAGTGCCTTTGACTGGTACTTTGACACCGGCGTGTCGTCGCACATGTCCGCCTCCCCTGGTAACTTTAACCCCTTCTCCATTCGATCCTCCTCCTCCAGCATCACAGTAGGCAATGGTGCTCAGTTGTCAGTCACACACCAAGCACACACCCTCATTCCTACTACCACTTCTCCTCTCCACTTAAATGATGTTCTTATTTCCCCTCATCTCATTAAGAACTTGATCAGTGTTAGCTGCTTAACTCGTGATATGTCGTTCACGGACATGTCGCCTTGCTGTAAGGAGCGCAGCTTGGTTTCGAGGAGGACGGCGCGCTGCAGCTCGTTGTCGCGGAACAGGCCTTCAATGGTGTGCCATAGGAGGAAGGGTGGCGATCGCGGCGAACCATGTCGAAGATGCCCGTGGAGACGGTGGCAAGGATCCAGTTGACGATGCAGGAGTCCACCATGCGCCATTCGCCATCGCGATCCGCAGGCGGAGTGGTGGTGCGAACGTGGCCCTTGAGGCCGAATTTGCAGAGGGTGGATTCGAAGAAGAGGCGCCACTGACCGTAGTTGCCGTCGTCCATGTCAAGGATGACAGGAACGTGGTGACGGATGGAGATGCCTTGGATCACAGAGGAGGAGGCTAGGGCGACGGGAAGTTCATCGTCGGACGAGGAGGAGAGGCAGGAGTGGGTGGGCGAGTGCACCATGGAAGAGGAAGAGAGAGGATCGGATTAAGCTGATACTATGTAGAATTGTATAGGGCAACTGACCAGTTTTATTCGTCATCAATGTGTACAAATATATAGTATACATCAGTGCCTTTGGGCCATGCCGCGATGGAGTCCGGGCGGCGTGCAGCCGAGGAGTACGGGCGCGCATGCAGCGAAGGAGCGTGCTCAGCGGACGCGGGGTGCGCGACGTGCGCTGGTCGTTGGAGATCCGCAGGACGCGGCCAGGCTCTAGCCGTTAGCGCTGGAATTCCCTTGTCAGTCATCCAACCACCCTCCTCTTCATTTTCCACGAAACTGAAGTCCTGGAATCCTACGTGGCAGGACACAAGGTTGCTCTCCAAGCTATCCCAATACTACGGTAGGATAGCTTTGACTCAAGGGCTCTGTTTGGTTCATTCTTGTGCTAGGAATAGTAATAGTTTGATCCTAATGAGGTCTTTGACCACGCGATTAGAAGATAATTACTGTAACATTATTGTAGCCAATCATCGATTAATTAACGTCATTAGATTCGTCATGAAAAGTTACACTCATTTCTAAAGAGGTTTCGCAAATATACTTTATTTAGTACTCTATGCATGCGAGATTTTTTTATCGGGAAACGTGCGCACTAGGTTCCTAGCAGGAACCAAACACGGCCAAGAGAAGCAGAGCACCAACGTTGAGTTATTTTGGTCTTTGTTGCTTCTAAATCAGGAACCAATGTAAGCGAAGTGTAGCATTCGAAATGTGTGTTCGGTGTGTGGCGGTGTTTGCTTCCACCAGTTGATCTTACTGGGGCAGTTTCATGGTTAATGCATCTTATTTGTTTTTAATTGCACTGTGACTAAACATATATAAGTTGCACCTCCATGGTGGATGAAACTTTTATTGTAGTTACCTACCCATTCCTAAATATTTATGAACGTTTTGCTTTGGATCATGTTGTTTGACTATTCATCTTATTCACAAATTTTAACGCAGACATGTGTAAAAATATAAGTCACGTTTAAAGTATCTTTTAAGGGAAAAGTCTATTTTATACACTCGAACTATCACAAAAGTTTATTTTTCAACCTTCAACTACAAAACCAAATAACAGAGGCCATCCAACTATCGAAATTGGGCAAGTTCGGCCCTTAGAGTAGTTTTAAAGGTGGTTTTTTTTATTTTATGACAATTTAAAATATTCAAATTTAAAACAAAAATTTATAAGTAATTTATTTCAAATTAGAAAATATGAAACTAGTACCAAGTTTTTTCTAAAAATTTAACCTATCTATTGGCACTCTACTTCTCAATTATTTGGATCCATTTTTTCATATTTCTAGTATTTTTTGCTTGTAGTTATGACTATTATTTTTGAATAAATAAGATTCAAATAGATCAATAATAGATATGTTATATTTTTAGAAAACTTTACCCATTTCATATTTTTATAATTTAAAATGAATTAATTTTGATTTATAGGTCTAATTAGAATTTTTAATTTAATTTTTAAAAATACAAAATCACCCGTCAGTGTTTTACGGTCAGGTCTACCTAAAGATATCCTCAGGTAGAGAGATGATCGTGGGGAATCGTCGAGATCAGGAATACGATGGTGCAAGCAACACAAGGGTTAGACAGGTTCGGGCCGCAGATGTCACGTAAAACCCTATGTCCTGTGTGGTTTGTATTGCCTTGGAGGAATAATGATCTGAATGGAGGGGTCCCTGCCCGCCCTTATATAGGCCAGGGGAGTAGGGTTACACAGAAGGTTCTAGGTCGGTTTATCTCCTAGATCTTATCCCAAGTAGTTTTTGGGTAGATTCTAACTGATCTGACTAGTATAAGATAAGTTACGGGTGGTTACATGTTACATGCGATATTTCCTACTCTATATCTCGCACAGGACCATACCACATGACATATCCTGTGACCCGGGGTCTGACACCATCTTTGAAACCCCACTAACCGTCAAATGTGTCTGGTTTCGACAGTTGGATAGCCCTCGTTATCCAGTTTTGTGAAAGTTGAAAAATCAAACTTTTATGATAGTTCGAGAGTGTAAATTGAACTTTTCTATCTTTCACGTTAAAACGAGGCACAAAAATAAGAAATTTATATTTATATAATATTCTAAATAGGAAGATTGGTCAAACGTCATATGCTGGACATCTATGACAATTAACAAGCATTTATAAACGAAAGAAGTAGTACCATTTTAGCCATTACAACAGAAAAAAAAAACTAACTAACATGTACAAGAAGCTAACTTAACGTGTACAAGATTTGATGAAGCTAACAGCCTGCAATTTGATCCACTTGCTGGCGTTACTGATTACTGAATCGGCCTGCACATTCACTTTGACTGGAAACTGCCGATTGCAAATTCTCTATATAGCAGGTGGGAACGAACTTAATCTTCCCTTACAGCGGCGTCATCGTCATCGCCTGTGACATCCGTCCACTTTTTTTTAAATAAAAGGCAGGAGCACTGCCACATTATATAAGAAGAAGAAGCAATTGTACATAACGCGCCGAAGCGAACACCACCACCACACGCAAACAACGCACACAACAAAACACTACACTGCCACAACCTGGGAGAGGAGCCAAAAGAAATCACCCGCGGACTGTGCCGTCGTCACTAACGCTGTGCCACGCCAAATGCCGCGGCCCGCTGCAGGCCTGAGCGGCAGCTCGAACTCCTTCACCATGGGACTATCACCCTCAAGCCGCGCACACATGACCGTCGATCCCCCTGCTCCAGTGATGCTTCAGCATAACACTCCCGTCGCAGCGCCGATGGAAAACACTGAACCTGGCCACTCTGCGTGGGGGCCTCGCCTTACCCACCACCTCACACTCCTCTGCCAATGACTCAGATATCTGAAACCGCTCTGCCAATACGTGGGTGGTAACACCAACCGGGACAAAAGGGGTTCTTTTGTTCCGGTTGGTGTTACCACCCGGGACTAAATGTCTAGAGCCTTTTGTCCCGGTTGGAGCCACCAACCGGGACAAAAGGCCACTGTCCCCCCCCCCCCCCCCCCGCGCGCTGGCCTGGCTAGCCGTTGGACCCGGGACAAAAGCCACCTATTGTCCCAGGTCCAAAAGCAGCCGGGACAAATGACCTGGAACAAAGGCCTATTATGTAGTAGTGAACCTCTGCCCAGTCGTCTCCGGGATCACCACTGCACCATGTGCGCCAGCTTAAGACCTCCAGCACCCATGGGTCCTCTGCACATCCCTTGCAGCATGGACCATGCGCACCTCCTCTGCAGCTGCGCGCGGGCACCACCACCAACCAACCACCACCGCAGCCTAGACAAGGCGGAACTCCAGATGCGGCGCCTCCAACGAGGGCACGACACCAATGGCGCTGCCGTCGACCGTCCATACAGGAGGAACATGGTGCCTCCTAATGGTGCGCCCAGCAGGGGGAACAACGCCACAAGGGCGCCGCCACCATCGTCACCGACAAAAGCATTAGTGAAGGCTTTCGCCTGACTCGACACCCTACCTGCCGCACAATCTTGGACAAGCCTGTAGTCTGCTCCAACTCGCCTTCGCAACGCCTCCACCGGAAGAAGCCCGGCACAGCCCCCCAGCCCCACCACCAAAGCGGCGCCGGACCAGCATCGCCGTCGAGGAGAAAGGGAGCACCAGCCACCTCACTACAACCTCCGTCACCCGAGCGCAGGTACGCCCCCAGCCCCACCCTCTCCAAGCCGCATGCCCCAGAACAAGCGGAGCCGGCGGCACCTGGCAGCAACCGCCACCACCGCGACAGCCACAGATCCGGCGGGACCCGGCTGCAGCCGCCCCATGCGCCAACACACTGGCAGCCACCGAGCCGCCGCCGCCGCGGCCGCCAAATCCCAGCACCGGCCGCCACCCCTCCACGCACGCCCACGCGCCCCAGTCACGCAGCCAACAGATCCGGCCGGGGCGACGCCAGATCTGGTGGCCCTAGCATCCGCCACCGCGAGAAGGACCGCCGGCGACGAGGGAGCTCGGGAGGGGGGGGGGGCGCCCGCCCCGAGCTACCGGAGAAGAAGGGGAAGAGCCTCGCCGCCGAATTCACCGCGAGCCACACGAGCCACCGGCGGCCCGCTAGGGCGGCGGCGAGGCAGGAGGAAACGACGACGGGGGTGGCGGCGGCAAGGGTTTGGGGGCCGCTCAGTCGTTCGCGCGGGGGGCGATGCGAGCGGAGCGGCGCGGTTATGAGGAACCCATTTACACACATCCGTCCACTATCGTTACCACCACACCGTGCGACGCGCCGACGCCTCCTACTACAACCAGCGTCTGCGACGACAGGGGCATGTTGGCTTCTCTAGTCGACCGGTCATCGCGCACACACATGCTCGAGGGCGGGCGGCGAGGGCTCTGGGCTGGGAGGAGAGTAGCTGCGGAGGCTAGCGGCGGTCAGCGGTCGGCCGGCGACCGCGTCTCCCTCCCGGTCCCGGGTGTCCACGGCGTTGATGTTGAATGACGAGGAGGAGCTCTGTGTGTGGCTTGCGCCATGTCTGGCATGTTGGAACTAGCCCTAGGATCACTCACGCTCGCATACGGACGCAAGGAGAAAGATAATGAGCAGAAGACACTCAGGTTTGGCGACGAACGCCGCGGCCGCCGAACGGCTGTATCTTGGCTGTTTACTAAACTCAAAGGACTCGAACAACCTGAACACACGGGTTACATCCGGCTTTATAGCCACGACAGCACACCACGCACGCAACCACTAAGCTGATCTCCATGCGCACGAACGCGAGTTCCTCGCCCAGCCGTTGCTCTCCACGGGACTCGATCTCCAGCTTGACTGCGCCCCCTTGTGCGTGCTGCATCCCGTCTTCATCGCCACACGCACGAAGACTTGGCCTTCCCTGCAACTGCATGCCGCACTAACAGCACACGCCGTACGCCATGATGCACGACCGATCTGGACGCACGACGCGAGCTCACACACGCGCCATGCCGCCATCACACACACGAGCACGAACTCGTGCATGGACCTGCTACTCTACCGGTCGACTAACACATGCTAACTAACTAGCCTGAACCTATGCACGCACACACGCGCAGCTAACAAGCTAACAACCTAAACAGAACATGGCCATCAACGTCCTGGACTCAACACTGGACGCGAGCACAAGCACCAACTCGTGCGCCAGCGAACACAACACACGCGCACGCCACGGCCACGAACACCATGGCGTGGTTTATTCCTAACATGGCATGCCGCGCCCAGCATCGCGTCGGCCCTCCGCCTTCCACAAACTGACGAGGAAGATGCATGACGGAATCTAGGGGCGGGCCGAGTGTGGCACTCCTCCGGCGGCGGCGACCGGCATGCCGTCCCCTGAAAGGCCCCGATTGAAAGACCCCGGGTGGACGGTATTTCAAACACCGCCCCTGGTAGCACGCCCCTGGTAGCTACCAGCCGTCCGATCGGCCCATCTCGGAAGGCGTCTTCCACATCAGGCGCGCGCGCCCTGCAGGCGGTGGCCGTGGTCCGTTGGCCCAAGAGCTACAGCGGCTTGCTCGCATCTCATCGGCGATGCCGGCGGCAGGAGGCGGCGCGGCGCATCGTTGCGCGAGCGCGGCCTGACGTGTTCGTGGGAATAAAACGCCCGCTTGGGGCGGAGACGAGGGTTGTCCTGGTGCCACCGTACGTGTTGATGGGGTTTCTCGGCCAGCCGGGGGAGGAGAGGCAGGGTGCAGTGCACGGGGAGCGGCGCCGTTGAGGCTGAGCGGCCGCCGATGGCAGCCAATGCACCGAGCCACCGACCCCCACTGCAGCCGCGGTCGGGATTCAGCGAAGGGATGCTGTACATCAGGTGTAGCGCCCAGCTGCTTAGTGCTTACGGCGGCGGGCGGCCACCATCGCCGCCGGCCAACACGGCCGAGACCTCGTTCATTGTTGCCCGCGACGCCTGTTCCTGCAACCAGCGTCCGCGTCATCAACAGGGACAGCGGCAGCGGCGGAGCGGCCTGTGCGGCTGTGCCTCCTCTCCGGTCGACCGGCCGTGCACGCGCGTACGCGAGGGACCGGCGATGGTCAGGCAGCCGGCCGGGTCTCTCTCCCCGGTACCCACGACGACGTCGGTTGAATGTCACGAAGGAGCCGACGACGTCGCGGCGGAGCTCGGTGCTCCCGCCATGCATGTCTGGCATTGGCATGCCGTCCCGCGCGCCGCGCCCAGCATCCCGTCGGCCCCTCCTACTTCCAAGCTAGCTTTCACGAACCGGCCGGCGGCGAGGCGCCCACGACTAAGGGGCCCACGAGGAAGGGGATGTAATCGAAGCTAGGGGACTGGCCAAGTGCGCCGCTGCCGCCGCGCCATGGCGTGAAGGCATGGGAGGACGGTATTTGAAATACCAACGAGGCGGACGGTATCCGAAATACCGTCCACCCCCTGGGCACCTGCCAGCCGTCCGATGGACACCGTGCGGTCAAGATCGGCGCGTCGCGGACGTGGAACTGTAGAAGGCTTCTTCCTTTCCACCGTGTCAGGAACTCAGGTGCGCGCGGCGCGCGGCAGCCGGTGGTCGTGGTCCGGGTCCGGCGGCTCAGGAGGTGCGGCGGCGGGAGGCGCCAAACCGTGGCGCGAGGCGCGGCCAGCCGCGTTCTTGGAAGTGCCACGCTCGCTCGGGCCTCCGGCGAGGGTTGCGCCGGGCTCCCGGTGCCGCCGCGTTGAGAGGAGCTCGGCTGGCCGGGGAGGAGAGGGACGGGGGCGGTTCCGCCGTGGAGGACGAGGACGAGCGAACGCGGATGGCCGGCGGTGCGCCGTCTCTCACGACGACGGCAGCGGTCGGGGTTCAGAGGCACGCTCGATTTACTCCCCGACCGCATATGCCGCGACCTGCGGTCGGGCGTTTCCTCTGCGTCGAGGGCGTTTCCTGGCAGGCGGCGCGACGGCCGCCATTACGGCAGCGCGCAGGGAGGTAGGCTCGATTTTACTCCCCCCACCTGTCCCCGCGTCTCGAACTAGAGCAGAGTATCCTGTTAGTTCAAAAGTCCGATGCCACAATCTTCAGGTTCAACAGTGCTACTATCAGTCCTCTGTACTTTGGTGCATCAAATGCACTTCTCTGGACTAACAAACTCAAGCTGAAAGAGGGGCTGCAAACATAGAAAAGCAAGATGTAAGGAAAATGTCGGTGAATCTTAGACTTCAAAGTTGCGAGCGGCAGGACAAGGGCAGTTTCAAGCTGTCTCGTTCATCTGGCAAAGGGCAAGACTTTTCTGAGTTCTAGTTCCCTGTACCATGAGGAATTGATGGATGAAAGATGGTCCAGTTGACATATTTCACTCTGTTCTCGATCGTCATCAGTTAGCATAGCAGCCTCCGTTTGATTCTTCGTGCAGTTTGAAAGCACCACTTCACTGCTGATTGAAGCCGGATGTCCCTTCTTGAATCAGCATTTTCCTCCTCTAGATAGACACCAAATTCTCCAGACCGTCTTGCTGTCACTCCTCTGTTACTGAATAGTCTGCCTATTTCTGATTCCTATAAGTCCTGGACCACACTATATCTTCTTCTCAAAGTTTGTATCCTACCTTGCAGTTCAAAGGTAGACACCTTCATACACAAGACAGCTGACACCACTTCCTTGTGATTCTATCAAAGGTACATTTCTTACAACCGCTAAGCTAAATCTATTCTTGTGATTAAAAGTCCATATATTTAGTCTCTTGTGTATATACTGATACACTTTTATATACCGCATTTCCTGAGCAGGCAAGGGATGCTATAGATGCTTGAATCCTAATGGCGGAGATGGTCAGTTCTGCTGTTGTCCATGAAGCAGTTAGCCAAATCGTATCTGATCTCATTAATAGGCATGAGGAGAAACAGAAATCAAAGACCGACGAAACCATGGAGAGGCTAGAGTTGGCGCACATTAAGTTGGAGGCTGCTCTCGAGACATCTGAAAAGTGGCAGATTGTGACGGAACCGCCAAATTAAAACTCTAAATTAAACGTAATGGTCGTCATTTGAACACATCAGGCGTATTAGCTTAATGGCTTAATTTGACGGTCTTTTCTCAACCCACGGTCCAATCGAAACATCACCGGTAGTCTCACGTGAAGGTGAGCGCAGATGGTACAAGCACGACATAATACTTAAAATACAAGTACAATACGATTATAAAACATTAAGTTTTACATACCATTTTACAGATATTTACATAATTTATAAATTTTTACAACATAAGAAACCTAAGTTTGGAAATAAAAAGGTCTACCCCTCCTTCATACTGACCAAAAGCGTGCACCCCGCCAACTCCAGGAACTACTCCTCAGGCTCAACTACTACCCAACCTTCTACATCTCGACGGATAAACTTGGCACGGCAGGGACAGAAATCGACGTGGGAAGTACCTGTAATAAATTTTGCAGCAAAGCCATGAGCAACTAATACTCCGCAAGACTTACCCGCCTATTGGGTATAGTTAGCCCAATATCTAGACATGCATGACTATCTGGCTAGTGGTTTGTTTTGCAGAAAAATCATCTATATGTGGATCCTTACTTTCCATGTTTTATCCGCATATTTATATAGATAGACTATCAACAATTGTTTGCATATCTAAAGCAAGCATGTTGGAGCATTCAATAATGATTCAAATTAGTATCATCATGTATCACTAACATTCTAGCTCATTTCTACAAGGAGACAAAGAGATCAAGGCCCTCATATCCGCGAGACACGGCGAATCGATCCATTTTAACCTTGCAAGGTGGACCTAACCAACACGGCACGCATAAGCCCCGTCGGACCACATGCACCAACCATTCCCCTCCCTGCCTCTAACTACAGGACCGCCCCACCATCATATAGTCAGTCGAGCTCAACGTGAGACCACCAAAAGTAAATACATGCATCCCATTTCTCCGCGACTACTCGACTACCCTAGGAGATGAGTTGGAGTCATGTACTTTCGAAGCGAGGCAGTACTAGGCTTACCGGTTCCGACTACCTCCTACTCCCGGCATGCGGTTAATACAATTCAATCCCCGATCAGCACTGCCACAACGACCGGTCCTTAATCGACACAGACGGGGCTAAGACAACTAGGAACCCTATCTTGCTGCCATACCTATACACCATCTTCATTCCTCGTCCGGTCTCAAATTTCCATCAACTTCACATTTGCATTCCACAACTCACTACTCAAGTACATAAATAATTAAACGTCTTGCGAGTAACCAGAAATTACTCGACTTCTGAAACATCCTATATCTCGCGAGTGACAAGAAGTCACTCGGCTTCTACCGAGTCCTATTAAGCATTGTATCGCTAGCGACCCCTATATACTAGTATAAACTCAAGGTATCCTATGGATCATGCAATTATGGTTCCAATTAACTCCTAAAACATAATGCACAAGCAATACATAAACATATATATAGTGAATCATAAGTTGAACTAATAGGACATGCACCGGGGCTTGCCTTCGGGCTGCTGCTCGACACTGAGCTCAGCTGGGCCTTGGGCCGGGTGCTCACAATTCTCCTGCTGAACTTACCCCTGCTGCTCATGTGGCCCGGCGATCACCTCGTACATGGCTCCCTCGGCGGCAGTGTCTACACGTATGCAAATGATATTAGAATGCATGCAATATAATTTGTAACTTTGAAATAAACCTTAACCGATCATAAATACTGCTAATCGAACAACCCGACGCCCAACAGTTCTGCAGAATCCGGATAATCCGGATTTTATATCCAGAATATCTGGATTTTCCGGAGTATCCGGGTTAATACCCGGAGTATCCGGGTTTTGCACAGCTTTCGCCTCCAAAACTGAAATTCTGATTTCTAGCAAAACCAACCTACAAAAATCGAAACCCTTCTAGACCCTAATAGAGGGACTCGTATGGAGATGATTGACCCAAAAGAAATCGCTTAAAACATCCGAGAACGATCACTCCCTTAAACCCTAGCTCGAGTACCTTGAGTAGGTTTCCCTTGCACCAAGAGCTTGAACCGAAGCCACCCCAAGGTGAAGCTCATAGAAAGGATGATTCCCCACGCTGGTAGAAACTTGTTGGGCCTTGGAATGGATTTGTAAGGAAGGATTTGGAGTTTAGGGCTAAGGAGAGAGGGAGAGCTCGTGGGGGAGTGAGGAAGAGAGAAAAGCTGATGTTTTATCGTTTGGAAACAGTAAAAGGACCCTAACACGTGATATAGGATTTCAAGTCCGAACTATGCGGAAGAAAATCCGGATTATCCGAGTTAATCCGGAGTTTCCGGGTTAAAACCCAGAGTATCCGGGTCCACCCGACTCTAGAAAATAAATCTGAGTTTTGATTCGATTTGTGACTCGATTTGCGACGAAACGAATTACTTGCTAAGTATCTAGTTAATCCCAAGTTTAACACTCGAGTGTTACACAGATCACCGATGCATCGTTGTTGCGTTGGCGTAAAAAGCTGAAGCGTGCTTCGCAGGAGTGTGACGGCACGCTGCACAAATGCAAGCATAGAATCCTAGAAGATGAGCAGATAGAACAAGAGGTGAGAAATTCAGCCTTTCCCAAACGGATAGCACATGCTACCAAGTCATTTATCTCCTCTGCCTTTGGCCACAATAACCAGTTGAGGAGATCAATTGTTCGAAGATCAGTTGAGGAGATCAATAACCATCTTCCAGATGGCCACAATAACGCTGCAAATGCCACCTTCACCTCCCGCGGGGCCTATCAGGCATTGCACCCGATCGCCTCCTCCTCCTCCGACTTCATGTACATCTGGAAGATGAAGCTCCCCAATAAGGTCAAGTTTTTCGGATGGCTGCTCTTCCATGGGCGCCTCAACACCCGCGCGCACCTTCACCACAGGAACCTCCGCCGGTTGGATGAGTCAAAATGTGAAACGTGCCCCTCTGAACTGGAAACGGATACACATATTTTCGTTGGCTGTCCCAGGGCACGCGCTGTTTGGCTCCGCATTGGTCACCTGCCCCTGCCTGGTCAGCACCGCATGCACTGGACCCTCGGCTGTAACCTCCCTCCCCCGGATCGGACACGCCCTGATGTCATGCTCCTCCTTCTTTGGCATATCTGGAAAGCTCGCAACACCTTGATCTTCAACCACGACAACCTATCCACCATGGACGTCCTCCGTCGGGTTCTCCATGACCTTGAAGTCTGGACGTGCAGATACGGCCGCCTCTCCCCTGCCATTGACCTTTGGAAGAACTGGATCCGCTCAAAACTGTAGTCTACAAATTGTACTCGATTGTCTCCTCTTGCTTCTCGATGCCCTTGTAATTCTCAGCCTGGAATGCCAGGTTCTACCTTGTACCATTTGACTTTGCCTTCGATCAATATAATTCAGTAGGTGGGGCGTCTTGCCCCCCCCCCCCCCCCCCCCCGGATATTGCTCAAAAAAAAAGATTTGAGTGGTATGCAGATGGTGCTAGTGACTTCTTGAGATTCATAGAGTTTGGTTGCACATCATACTGTCATATGCCCTTCAACCCTTTTATCGAGAACCTTTTTGCAGGCAAGAAGATGCAATACAAAATCGATCAGGGAAATGAGCGCACTTTTTTTGTACTGTGGTTACCCTTCAGTAATGCAGAGCATGGAATAGAGGCTACCCTATTTTTCATCCAGAAAGATGGTAATGCACCAGAGAACAATTTTTACTTCAGTGTCACGCTACAAGCTTCCGAGAGTACAGACATACTTGGGATTGCGATTAAGTGCTTGCAGTTGTTTACACCTCTCTTCAAGTCTAAAGTTGAAATTATTAGAAATAAAATTATGCAACTGCAAACACACACTACTACAGAATACATCATCGCAAACGCCCCGTCACCGCCGGTTTGTTTCGAACCGGCGGTGATAGTCTATCACCGCCGGTTCAGCATCACCGCCGGGTCGTATTACGAACCAGCGGTGATATGTTAGCATCACCGCCGGGTTGTAATATGACCCGGTGGTGATGTGTTCTCCACCTATTTTAATTTTTCTCTTCCTCTCTTTCACTCATCTCCCTTCTCCTCCCCTCTCCCACAGCGCACGCCGCCCCTCTCCCATCATTCCTTCTCCTCCCTCTCATTCCCCATCTCCTCCCCTCTCTCCTCTTCTCCCTTCTCTCCCCAGTGGCGGGGAGATCCACGTGCGGCCAGCCAGCCGCCGCGGGAGCTCGACCGCAGGCCGGCGTGGGAGCTCGGTGCAGGACATCCACGCGCGGGAGCTCGATCACGGGCATCGCGGGAGCTCGACTATGGCCGGCGCAGGAGCTCGGCGCGGCCGCAACCACGGTGGCCGGCGCACGGGCCGTTCCCCGCCGACCCTTCCCCTTCCCTCTCTGCTCCTTTCCCCTGCTAGCTCCAACGCTGGCTCCCCTCCGTCCCTTCCCGCTGCTTCCCCTAGCTCTCTTACCCTACAGATCTGCAGCGGCGGCAGGAACGGCAAGCTCACGGCGAGCGTGGCGGCGTCGGAAGTGACGAGCGCGGCGGCGGTGGGAGCGGCAAGTGCGGCGGCGGGAGCGGGGAGATCGGATGCAGTGCCGTGCGAATCGACCTCTGTGAGGTGCGGTGCCCCTCCCCTCCTCACGACTGCACCTAACCTCGCCTCCCCTCTCTTCCCCTGCAGGTAGGGACTAGCCGCGGCTACCCTGGTTTTGCCCTTCTCTGCCGGGGCCGGCAGCAGCAGCGCAGGAAGCGGCGAGCGCGCAGCAGCAGCGGCAGCGGCGAGCTCGCAGCGAGGGCGGCGGTGGCGGGAGCGGCAAGCGCGGTGCTGCAACGGCGGCTGCAGCAGCATGACGAGCAGCGAGCGGCGAGCAGCAGCAACGCGGCGGCAACAACGCAGCCTATTTTTTTTTTGTTTCCAAACGGGGCAACACCGCCGGGTCTCAAACCGGCGGTGATAGTTCGGACTATCACCATAGGGTCTGAAACTGGCGGTGATGGCCCCGTCCATCACCAATGAGTTAAATCCAACGCCCCCCAAAACCGGCGGTGATGGGGGGCGCTGGAGTAGTGACAAGACTTCTCATGGGTGCCATTTGTTGATTCACGCCAGAAAGAACATTGGGAAAATCTGCACGGCTGTGTTTCTCAATGGTATCGTCCAAACCCATCATGTTGCAAGAAGATTGACCAGCATGAAGTTTGCCATAGCAGCAATACAGACAGCAGATATTTCCCTAGAACCAGTTATTCAAGCGCATTTGCAGTGCCAAGTCTCACTGGATGAAGGCGAAATTTGTCTGCAAGATTCACAATGTCTGATTGCTGGACTCCTCTTTATGGCGCACGGCTCTTCAGAGGACCAGCCGCTTGCTGATAAAAGTTCTGCTATAGTGGTGAATCACAGGTATGAGCAACATTGTGTGCATACCAACATTACCTTGGCACAGCTGGAAGGGATCATCCTGACAAAGGCAGTAGAGTACTTCCTCCAAAACGCAGATGCATTAGTCTATCAGATAGTTTGGAAGTCTAAACAGGGCACTGCATACATTCTAGTTGTGAAGGCAAGAAGGAAGATGCAAAGCACACAGCGAATGATTCAGGGAGGAAAGATCGTTCAACGACAGGATGGGGAGCTGCAGAACTGGCCATATGTGATCCCTCACTTCCTCAACTTATGGGTTGCACATGCGCCCATCCGGCTGCAAAGCTCGATCATGAACTGGATTCAGAAAGATGACAAAAAATCAGTTTGCAATTTCACCACTACGCCTGACATTCTAGATCATTAACATGCATCAATAATTTTTTTTGGAAATGACCTGGCAGGAGAGCTGCCTGTTATATTAAAAAGAAGGAGAAAAGCCAAACAAGGCTAACGGTACAATAGGTGTACAGAAACGCCATCTATTTACAGCGGAAGCAAAGCGAGACAAAACTTTTACGATCAGCACTTAAGCTCTGCTCACTAAATTAGCCAGATGCTTTGCTCCAGCAAGACTCCAAGTCAAAATTTCATCTTTAATCTTTGCTATGACCATGAAAGAAGGTGCCTCCAAGCGATCGAAACTCCGTGCATTACGTTCTACTCCGTGCATTACGTTCTTTCCAAATCTCCCAGCATATGAGGATGACTAGAGATTTAATCCCCTTTTGCGAAACTCCCGTTGTCCTCGCTAGTGCTGTCCACCATGTGTGATGTGAGTTGACAGGAAGTAGTGGTGGCGCCGCTATCCAGCTAGCAAGATCAGTCCAAATATGTCTCGTAAATCTGCACTCAAAGAATAGGTGGTTTCCAGTCTCACGTGCTCTTCGACACAGCGAGCACACCGGGTTGTGGGGCCAGCCTCTCGAGTGCAGTCTGTTAGCCGTCCAAAGTCTATTTTGAATAGCTAGCCAACTGAAAAACTTGCATTTCAGAGGCGCCCAAGCAGGGGTGAAGCCAGGAATGGAAGGTAGGGGGCTGGTGACCCTTCTTCTTCCTTGATCCCCCCCTTCCTTCATCAATGGCTCCAAAATTTTAGGGTGGGCTGTGGGGGGGCTCCATGGCGTTTTGGGCACTAGGGGGGCTGGAGCACCCCCCTAGCTCCGCCACTGCGCCCAGGCTCTCCAGATGAGTTCAGTGAAGTTTGTACTACTAGCACCCAAGAATTGTGCATGGTAGGCTGAGCTTGCCGAATATTGCTTGGATTCAGTTAGCTTCCAAGCAATTTCATCCTGTACACCTGGCCTTAGATGTATTTGCTGCGTCTCTTTCCAAACCTGCACGAACTCGGCAAAATGATGAGCTGAGAAGGATGGGTGCTGGAGATCAATGTCTCGGATCCAAGTGTTAGCATGTAAAGCTTCATATAGTGTTCCATTTTTTCTCTTTGAAATTTCAAACAATGATGGTGCCACATCCCTTGGCCTGTGGCCTTGCATCCATGCGCAGTCCCAAAACTGTGTTTTCCTCCCATGTCCCATCCCCAATTATAATAGTTGTTGCTGCAGCAAAAAGAAGTCGATCCGTGTCAGTGCAAGGGATCTCTTCTCCTATCCAAGGCTTATTATCCGGCTTCCAAGCTCGCCACAACCATCGTAAGCGGAGTGCTCACGCAATTTTTTCAAGTGTAGAACACCTAAGCCTCCATTCTTCTTTGATCTTGCCGTCCTTATCCAATTGACTTTGCACTTTCCACCAGTTAACCTTTCTGTGCCGGCCCAGAGAAATTGTCTTCGTTTGTTGTCAATCTCTTCCAACGTAGCTTTCGGGGGCTTTAGTGCTGACAAGCAATAAATAACTTGAGGTGTTAGAACCGACTGGACCAAAGTGAGTCTCCCAGCATGACTCAGATTTCTCCTGTTCCAACCATTGAGCTTTGCCACTGTTTTTGTCTACAAGTGGTTGAAAGTAACTCCTTCTTAGACGAGCAGTGGTTAGAGGTAGGCCCAAATATTTGATTGGAAAATGAGATTGCTTGGCTGGCAGTTGTCCTAAAATGGTGGCCATATTTAAACCAGCGCAGTGGATTGGCACCCTGTGGACTTGTGAAAATTTGTCTTCAGTCCAGTTGCTTCCCCAAATAAGGTGAGTAGCTCGGCCACGGCAGACACCTCATTTTGCCTCGGCACTAGGAACAATGCCGCATCGTCCGCGTACATCGAGATTCGAATGCCTAGTGTTCGGCCTCTGATTTTACTGAGGAACATGCATCAATAATGGAAACAAGCTTCAAAAGAAGAATGGAAATGGAATTGCCAAGGAATCGATTAAATGTTGGGAATTTTACATAATTAGATTATCCTATATGTAATAAAAATAGAGGGAGTATGTTCTACCATAGGAATCTATGAAAGTGTTACAAAGTTAGATCATCACATGCTTGGAAATTGGAATTACATGACTTACTAGATCAACTAATTGGTAAGTGCAGACTATTTACTTTGTATATGAATATTTAGCATATTCTTATGTACCACGATCAAATAAAGTTGACGATAAATTATAAATCTTGTTGTCACAACCCAGAAAAAAAAAGGAAAAAGAAAATGAAAATCCCCGCCGGGCCCCACCTGTCAGCCTCTTTCTCCCTTCTCTCTGTTTTGCTCCGTGCGCAGCCCGCACGCGTCGCCGTCGCCGGCCATCCTCGGGCCACGTGCCGGCGATCCTCGCTTCGCGTGCATCCTTATCCGCACGGCCGCCCGCTCCCCCTCGCCCTCTAGCTCCCGTGCCCGACCGGCCTTCCTCTCCAACCCTAGCGCCCGATCCCCTTCTCCATCGCCGCCGCCCGAGCTCCCTCCCCATCGCCGATTCACCCGCTCCGGTGAGCGCCGCCGCAATTCCTCGCTTGGGGAGCTCCCTCGCGTCGTCATCCTCCGATTTCGCCCCTAATCCGGCCCTTTCCCCTCCCCTGCAGGGCCGCCGGCGAGAGCCTTCGCCCGCCGCCGCCTCTGTTTGCTGCGCCGCCGCCTCGCCACCGTTTCCCGCTGTCCAAGCCGCCGGTGAGCTTCGCCATCACCTAGGGCACGCCATGCGCCCTCGCCCTTCGCCCCTCCAGCCTTGCTCCGCCGCGCCGCCGTTCGCCGGCGCCGCCGCGCGCGCGTGGGCGCGCCCAGGTGCGGGGTCAAGGCAGGCCTTGGCCTTGACCCGGCCTGGTGGTGCCGCCCGGCCCCCTGGGCCCACCTGTCGGTGGCCGGGGTGGCTACCTCGGGTAGACCTAGCGTTTTAGCTAGGGTTTTATTAGGTTTAGTTTTTCTGCAATCTTGCAAAATCCATAGAAAATCATGTGTAGCTCCAAAAATTATGAAACTTGTTTTGTTGAGTTCCTCTAGCTGAGATCTACCTAGGAAAAATATTATTGTACATGGTACTTTGCTGTAGATTTATCTATTGTTTTATCTTGCAAAAGTGAGTTTATTGCTTAGTTATTTGTGTACTGCTTGAAAAATGCCAAACCAAATTTTGTTAGACTCCTTGTGAGGTTTAGTTTCCAGTGGTGCAGCTTGTTCATGTGTTTCCTTGCTGTTGGTTAGGGTTTCATTTCGTTTTCGTGCTTGCTGCCCAAAATATGGTTTATTATAGAACTTTGTGCAGGAAAGTGATAAAATTGCAAAACCAGTTTTGTTAGCCTTGTGTTCCTGCCTAGTTTCCATTATATTTTTCTTAGATTTGTTTAGTTCAGTTTGCATGCTTTTCCCGATTTATCTTGTTTAGAGTGGCTGAAAGCTAAAATATTTATGGTTATTTATAGGAAAATGTTTTTCCTGCAAAACCAATTTTCTTGAGTTCTTTGCATCATCCTCTGCATGTTTAATTTGTTTCATGATTAATGCTTGTTGTTAAGTTCGTTTCTTAATTCGTGCATCGCATTCATGCATTTTAGTGACCGGACCGTCGGAGAACGAACCCGTGGAACCAGCCGAGTCCGTGGAGCCTGAACCTGGAGTCCCGTTCGTGGTCGAGTCGGAAGTGAACCCAGGCAAGCAGCTAAGCATACTCCTTGCACCTATTTAATCTGATTTAGTTAGCTATCTCACCGGGTAATGTTGGGTTATATATTATCTATGTATTGCATGCTTGTACCTACTTTGATGCATTCTCCTGCCTTGATTCGTTTATTCATATCCTTGGCACTAGTTAGATAGTTAATAACTTAATCTGACTAGATGCTTAGCCATGCTTAGAATACTCTTTTTCTTGCTAGAAAGGATTGGATTGGAGTATCACATTTACCTGATTATCCTTGATCGCACTTGAGCATCTGGGGCACGTGGAGTGCAGTATCGAGATTCGAGCGGAATGTTAGGGCCTAGAGAATGAAGTCACATGGGCATAGTCCGCTTGGATCGATTAAGGACCGAGTGGACGACGTCGGTTTTGAGCACCTTTCCGTGCTACCACATATCCAATATAATGGAACGGATAAGCCAATTACCTTCTTTGACTTGCTCATTGATGTGCAGTCCTAGCTACGTGGCTACAGGCTATGCAGAGAGGCTTAGTGTGTCCCCAGGTGGACTTATGTGTAGGAAAGTTTAGAGATGTCCCTGGTGGAACTAAGTCTCTACTCGTAAGCTAGGTGTGAGGTTCAATGATCGAGCCATGTTGAGAACGGTTGACGTGAGTATCCCCTTGCCCGGCGTGATCGGTTGGGTGAGTCGTATGGTCCTCGCGTCGTGTGGGTAAAGTAGTACACCCTTGCAAGGTTAAATCAATTCGAATTGCCGCGCTCTCGGTTATGAGCACGCTCTTTAACCCATGAACTCCTCATAGATTATCGTTTATGTTGAGAATGGTTCATGTTTTAGCTATGAACAGTTATAGTTTATTTTACTCTCTTAATCAACTAAAATTGTTTGGGTTTGGGCAAGATTAATTAAGTTTGCTAGGTGATAGTCTAGGCAGCTTATGCTTATGCAATAAGTACTTAAACTTAAAGCTTTTCCTTGAGCCTTTGCATGATCCTTGTTTATTTAATCGCGTAAGTCTTGCGGAGTACCTTTTGTACTCAGGGTGCTTTCTAAACCTAGTTGCAGGTGAGCCAGAAGTGGTGTTCGGCCATTTCTACCCCGCTGATCCTAATGCGGGGGAAGAGTAGGCTGTTGCTGCTGTGGTGATGTCCTTGAGCAAGGCATCATCATCTTAAGTAAGTTTTATCGTAGCTGAGCTTCGGGAGAGCATGTACTTTCAATAAGCTCTAAATCTCTGTTTAATATGACTCGCGTGAGCCCAAGGCTTGTAAAGTGAAGCGTGAAACCCACCTATATTGAACTTGTAATATTAAGTCTCGAACTCTGGTTTTATATAACTGCTCTTTGTGGATTGTTGGCTATGTATTCGATTGTATACGGTATGTGCATATGCTGATTCTGGGCGTATGTTGGAGCACATACCGGGACTACCGGATTTGGTATTATTTTGAATAAATGTCGTGTCGGTTATTCGTGTCTCTAGATGTGGGATAACACGTGGCACGCTCTACGGCAAGCACGTGTTAACTCTCATCTGGGTGATAATGACCGGCGGTTCGTTTAAAATAGTATCAAATTGGGCGGTTCTCACAACGGGTATCAGAGCTAAGTTTCCATGAAGTGAACCAAAAATTGGCTTAGTGGGTTGAGAGTCAAATAAAATTTGACTACCTGCACTAATGTTTACTTTTGCTAAAACTTTGAACTTAAGGCTGGTTGCTACCTTTCTTCCTTGGTCTTAGAGCTATTTCTTCCTTACTGCTTCACTCGTTTAATTAAGAAGTGCTTAACCTCTCTTGTCTGCATGAGTAGCGAGAGCGTAGGAAAGCCCTTTCACCCTCTGGAAACCTTTTGAGCCTTTTTACCGGAGTTGAGAAGGTGGGAATCACCCATTGTCCTGAGCGCTAGTAGGTGGGTTGTAGCGCTGTTGGACAATGCGGTTGTTGCGGATCGTAAGTGAGTGTTAGAACGTTAAGGCGTGCTCACGCTGTGAGGAGACGTCATGTTGCATTCATACCTCGCATGCATGCATATTTTCTTGTGGTTTTCAAACCTGCATCTAACTAATCTAGTGTGTCGTGGTCTAGTTTTCGCTGATCTCGTTCTTGCTAATCTTAGTGGACCAAATCTGCTCTATCTCTTAGAGTTGCTATTCCGGTGTTGATCATGTGTTAGATTTTTATCTACACATTGTCTTTCCACCCTGCCTTTGTGTATCATCCTCTATCTTTCATTCCTGACCGCTAACCGTTTTGTTTATTAGCAGGATGGTGTTGCGTTCGGGAAATGAAAGGGATGGTGCCAGTGGTTCGAGTGGTAATAACCACCGCAACAACGAGGATCCCCTTCCTAATCCTCCAGTTCACCCAAACCTCGCGGACGTCCTGGCCCGACAAACTGAACTCATGGCACACCTAGTCAATCAGTTGGGCAATTCCGGCAATAATGGTCCAAGAGCTGAGCCTCAAGTGAACAGGTTCGGAGATTTCTTCCGCACCAACCCGCCTATCTTCCGTGGCTCCAAAGATCCTCTGGATGCCGATTTCTGGCTCAATGTGATTGAAGAGAAGCTTGATCTTATTGAGTGTGAGCCCCATGAGAAGGTTCTCTTTGCTGCTCATCAACTTCATGATGCCCCTGGGGCTTGGTGGCGGAACTTCAAGGCATCTCACCCTGCCAACTACCGCTTCACATGGGAGGAGTTCCGCACAGCTTTTCGCTCCTTCCATATTCCCAAGGGTATCATGGACATCAAGAAGAAGGAGTTTCTGAATCTTACTCAAGGAGGTCGTGATGTGATGGCCTATGTCAATGCCTTCAACACTCTCTCCCAATATGCACCTGAAGAAGTGGCCACCGATGCTAAGAAGCAAGAACGCCTGTACGATGGGCTCTCTGCAGAGTTGCAAGACAAGCTCTCTACTACCAAGTTTGAAGACTTCAATGACTTGGTGAATATTGCCATTAGAGCCGAGCACAAGATGAAGAATCTGGAAGCAAAGAACAAGCGTCCTGCTCCTACCTCAGCAGGCGGTAGCTCCTCGCGTCCACGTCTGGGGCCTTCTCCTTTTCCACCTCGGGCGCCGGGTGCTCAAGCTCCACGTCCTATGTGGATTGTGCGTCACCCTCAACCTCCTCAAGGACAAGCTCCTAGGCCGGTCAGTGCTTATTGGAACAACCCAGGTGTGACCGCAAAGGGTCCGTGCTTCAATTGTGGTGGCTTAGGCCACATCTCTAGGGACTGCCCCTCTCCGAGGCGTGGTGGTGCCTTCAATGCACCTAGGCCCAATACTCCTCTGCCTCAAGCACAACGTCAAGAAGCTAAGCCACAACAAGCTCCTAAACGTGGCCGTCTTAACTACACCACCGCTGAAGAAATTCCGGAGAATGCTGAAGTACTCATGGGTACGCTCCTAACCAATTCCCACCCTGCTATGGTTCTTTTTGATTCTGGAGCAACTTTTTCTTTCATCAGCAAGAAATTTATGCTGCATAACAAGCTTGAGATGCAAAACCTACAAGTGCCATACCATATAGAATCACCGGGTGGGGAAATCATTGCCAAACACTTTGCTAGTGAGGTTCCAATTCTCATTGGGGGAGTTACCTTTCGAGCCAATTTTCTCATTCTAGACAAGCTAGAGTTAGATGTGATTCTTGGGATGAATTGGTTGAGTAAGCATGACGGAGTTATCAAATGTGGGCCCCGTACCATTGATCTTTTGCACCCTTCTGGGAGTAGAGTTGTACTGTCCCTTGCCAAGGTGAAATCTTGTTTATATGCCTTGGCAAGTACCAAAACCACGGTGTTGGAGAATATTCCCGTGGTTTGTGAGTATCCGGATGTCTTTCCAGAAGAATTACCGGGTATGCCTCCTGATCGTGAGGTGGAGTTCGTCATAGAGCTCAAGCCCGGAACTGCTCCTATCTCTAGACAACCTTACCGAATGCCTCCCAATGAGTTGAAAGAATTGAAGAAACAACTCAAGACTTTATTGGACAAGGGTTTCATTCGTCCGAGCTCCTCTCCTTGGGGATGCCCGGCTCTTTTTGTGAAGAAGAAAGATGATAGTTTGCGGATGTGTGTTGATTATCGTCCGTTAAACGAAGTCACTGTCAAGAACAAATATCCTCTTCCACGGATTGATATCTTGTTTGATCAACTCTTTGGAGCTCGTTATTTTTCTAAGATTGATTTAAGGTTGGGTTATCATCAAATCAAAATTCGAATTGAAGACATTCCGAAAACGGCTTTCTCTACTAGATATGGTCTCTATGAATTCACTGTCATGTCTTTCGGCCTCACCAATGCACCGGCTTATTTCATGTATCTGATGAATAGCATCTTCATGGAGGAACTTGATGTCTTTGTGATCATCTTCATTGATGATATCCTCATTTATTCCAAGACCAAAGAAGATCATGCTCGTCACATTCAGATTGTCCTTCAAAAACTTAGGGAGCATCGTCTTTATGCCAAGTTTAGCAAATGTGAGTTTTGGCTTGAAGAAGTATCTTTTCTTGGTCATGTCCTCTCCAAGGATGGTATTGCTGTAGATCCTAGTAAGGTGCAGGATGTTTTGGATTGGAAGCAACCTCAGAATGTCCATGAGATTCGGAGTTTTCTGGGACTTGCGGGATATTACCGCCGGTTCATAGAGAACTTCTCTAAAATTGCGAAGCCTATGACCGAGTTATTGAAAAATGGGGTCAAGTTTGAGTGGTCCCCAGCCTGTGAAGAAGCCTTTCAAACCTTTAAGGATCGCCTCACTACTGCTCCAGTTCTTGCTCAGCCGGATATTTCCAAGAGCTTTGATGTCTATTGCGATGCTTCTCGCATTGGTCTTGGCTGTGTTCTTATGCAAGAAGGCCGAGTGGTGGCCTATGCCTCTCGTCAACTCAAGCGACATGAAGAAAATTATCCTACCCATGATTTAGAGCTTGCGGCTGTTGTCCATGCTCTAAAGATATGGCGTCATTATCTGCTTGATAATCATTGCAACATCTATACTGACCATAAGAGCCTCAAGTATATTTTTACTCAATCTGATCTCAATATGAGGCAACGTCGATGGCTTGAGTTAATCAAGGATTATGACATTGAAGTGCACTATCATCCCGGTAAGGCGAATGTCGTCGCCGATGCGCTAAGCCGAAAGGCTCAATGCAACTGCTTGACCATAGCTCCTCCTGTGCATACTCTTTGTGATGATCTCCGGAAACTCGGAATTTCTATGGTCAAAGAAGGCTATCTTGCTACTCTTACAGTCAGATCTGATCTTTATGATCAAATTAAGGAAGTCCAAAAGAAGAATAAGGGTATGGCTCGAATTCGTGAGTTAATGAATCAGGGCAAAGCTCGATGTTTCTCTACGGATGATCAAGGGGTTTTATTCTTTGGGAAGCGAATTGTGGTGCCTAAGGATCATAACCTCAGGCGAATTATTCTTGATGAAGCCCACAGTTCTCAATTTTCCATTCACCCAGGTAGTACCAAAATGTATCAAGATCTCAAGCAAAGATTTTGGTGGACTCGCATGAAGCGAGAAATTGCTCGGTACGTCTCTGAGTGCGATGTTTGCCAAAGGGTTAAAGCCGAACATCTTAAACCAGCTGGTACTCTTCAGCCCTTGCCTATCCCATCATGGAAGTGGGAAGAAATTGGAATGGATTTCATCACTGGATTACCCAAGTCTTCTCAAGGGTATGATTCTATATGGGTAATTGTGGATCGATTGACGAAGTCGGCTCATTTTCTTCCAGTGAAGACTACTTATCTTGTCAAGCAATATGCGGAGTTGTACCTTACCCGCATCGTTTGTCTTCATGGTGTTCCCAAGAAAATTGTTTCTGATCGTGGTCCTCAGTTTGTTGCCCACTTTTGGAGAAGTCTTCATGAAGCCATGGGAACTGACCTCACCTACAGTACTGCTTATCATCCTCAAACTGACGGTCAAGCCGAGAGAGTCAATCAAGTCTTAGAAGACATGCTGCGAGCCTGTGCTCTAATCTATGAGAAGAAATGGGTTACTTGCTTGCCGTTCGCAGAATTCTCTTATAATAATAGTTATCAAGCAAGTATCAAAATGTCACCGTTTGAAGCTCTCTATGGAAGACGGTGCAGAACTCCGATCAACTGGTCCGAATCGGGAGAAAGGCCTTTCTATGGTCCAGACTTGGTAAAAGATGCTGAGGATCAAGTCAGAATTATCCGTGAGAATCTTCGCATTGCTCAATCTCGTCAGAAGACTTATGCTGATCGTCGTCGCCGAGAACTCCATCTCAAGATTGGTGATTATGTCTATCTCAAGGTTTCTCCATTTAAGGGCACTCGCCGTTTCCAAGTCAGAGGAAAATTAGCGCCACGCTATGTCGGACCTTTTCGAATCATCAAGAAAGTTGGAGCAGTGGCTTATCAATTGGAACTTCCTCAATCACTCTCCGCAGTGCACAATGTCTTTCATATCTCTCAGTTGAAGCAGTGCCATCGTGTTCCAGCTGACGCCGTCGACCTTGAGTCACTTGATCTTCAACCAGGTCTTACCTACGAAGAACATCCAATTGCCATTCTTGATCGAGATGAAAGAAAGGTGAAGCGTAGCATGGTGAAGTTTGTAAAGGTTCAATGGAGCAATCATTCCGAAGATGAAGCCACTTGGGAGCGTGAGGATCGATTACGTCAAGAATATCCGGAATTCTTTTCTGATGAGTAAGTTTTCTCTCAATCACCCCACCTTCTTGATGAAGTTCATAGTTCTAGATGTTATATATGTGTACACAGTCACCATCAAAAAAAAAAACCCTAGGAATGTCTCACACCACATCATCCTTGCCTTGGTGCATCATCTCTTAGATGTTTACCTTGTCTAGGTGAATATGGCCTCAACCTAGTCCGAGTTTTATCCTTTCTCTTTTTTTTCTACCTAAATCTCGGGACGAGATTTTCTTAAGGGGGGGAGATTGTCACAACCCAGAAAAAAAAAAGGAAAAAGAAAATGAAAATCCCCGCCGGGCCCCACCTGTCAGCCTCTTTCTCCCTTCTCTCTGTTTTGCTCCGTGCGCAGCCCGCACGCGTCGCCGTCGCCGGCCATCCTCGGGCCACGTGCCGGCGATCCTCGCTTCGCGTGCATCCTTATCCGCACGGCCGCCCGCTCCCCCTCGCCCTCTAGCTCCCGTGCCCGACCGGCCTTCCTCTCCAACCCTAGCGCCCGATCCCCTTCTCCATCGCCGCCGCCCGAGCTCCCTCCCCATCGCCGATTCACCCGCTCCGGTGAGCGCCGCCGCAATTCCTCGCTTGGGGAGCTCCCTCGCGTCGTCATCCTCCGATTTCGCCCCTAATCCGGCCCTTTCCCCTCCCCTGCAGGGCCGCCGGCGAGAGCCTTCGCCCGCCGCCGCCTCTGTTTGCTGCGCCGCCGCCTCGCCACCGTTTCCCGCTGTCCAAGCCGTCGGTGAGCTTCGCCATCACCTAGGGCACGCCATGCGCCCTCGCCCTTCGCCCCTCCAGCCTTGCTCCGCCGCGCCGCCGTTCGCCGGCGCCGCCGCGCGCGCGTGGGCGCGCCCAGGTGCGGGGTCAAGGCAGGCCTTGGCCTTGACCCGGCCTGGTGGTGCCGCCCGGCCCCCTGGGCCCACCTGTCGGTGGCCGGGGTGGCTACCTCGGGTAGACCTAGCGTTTTAGCTAGGGTTTTATTAGGTTTAGTTTTTCTGCAATCTTGCAAAATCCATAGAAAATCATGTGTAGCTCCAAAAATTATGAAACTTGTTTTGTTGAGTTCCTCTAGCTGAGATCTACCTAGGAAAAATATTATTGTACATGGTACTTTGCTGTAGATTTATCTATTGTTTTATCTTGCAAAAGTGAGTTTATTGCTTAGTTATTTGTGTACTGCTTGAAAAATGCCAAACCAAATTTTGTTAGACTCCTTGTGAGGTTTAGTTTCCAGTGGTGCAGCTTGTTCATGTGTTTCCTTGCTGTTGGTTAGGGTTTCATTTCGTTTTCGTGCTTGCTGCCCAAAATATGGTTTATTATAGAACTTTGTGCAGGAAAGTGATAAAATTGCAAAACCAGTTTTGTTAGCCTTGTGTTCCTGCCTAGTTTCCATTATATTTTTATTAGATTTGTTTAGTTCAGTTTGCATGCTTTTCCCGATTTATCTTGTTTAGAGTGGCTGAAAGCTAAAATATTTATGGTTATTTATAGGAAAATGTTTTTCCTGCAAAACCAATTTTCTTGAGTTCTTTGCATCATCCTCTGCATGTTTAATTTGTTTCATGATTAATGCTTGTTGTTAAGTTCGTTTCTTAATTCGTGCATCGCATTCATGCATTTTAGTGACCGGACCGTCGGAGAACGAACCCGTGGAACCAGCCGAGTCCGTGGAGCCTGAACCTGGAGTCCCGTTCGTGGTCGAGTCGGAAGTGAACCCAGGCAAGCAGCTAAGCATACTCCTTGCACCTATTTAATCTGATTTAGTTAGCTATCTCACCGGGTAATGTTGGGTTATATATTATCTATGTATTGCATGCTTGTACCTACTTTGATGCATTCTCCTGCCTTGATTCGTTTATTCATATCCTTGGCACTAGTTAGATAGTTAATAACTTAATCTGACTAGATGCTTAGCCATGCTTAGAATACTCTTTTTCTTGCTAGAAAGGATTGGATTGGAGTATCACATTTACCTGATTATCCTTGATCGCACTTGAGCATCTGGGGCACGTGGAGTGCAGTATCGAGATTCGAGCGGAATGTTAGGGCCTAGAGAATGAAGTCACATGGGCATAGTCCGCTTGGATCGATTAAGGACCGAGTGGACGACGTCGGTTTTGAGCACCTTTCCGTGCTACCACATATCCAATATAATGGAACGGATAAGCCAATTACCTTCTTTGACTTGCTCATTGATGTGCAGTCCTAGCTACGTGGCTACAGGCTATGCAGAGAGGCTTAGTGTGTCCCCAGGTGGACTTATGTGTAGGAAAGTTTAGAGATGTCCCTGGTGGAACTAAGTCTCTACTCGTAAGCTAGGTGTGAGGTTCAATGATCGAGCCATGTTGAGAACGGTTGACGTGAGTATCCCCTTGCCCGGCGTGATCGGTTGGGTGAGTCGTATGGTCCTCGCGTCGTGTGGGTAAAGTAGTACACCCTTGCAAGGTTAAATCAATTCGAATTGCCGCGCTCTCGGTTATGAGCACGCTCTTTAACCCATGAACTCCTCATAGATTATCGTTTATGTTGAGAATGGTTCATGTTTTAGCTATGAACAGTTATAGTTTATTTTACTCTCTTAATCAACTAAAATTGTTTGGGTTTGGGCAAGATTAATTAAGTTTGCTAGGTGATAGTCTAGGCAGCTTATGCTTATGCAATAAGTACTTAAACTTAAAGCTTTTCCTTGAGCCTTTGCATGATCCTTGTTTATTTAATCGCGTAAGTCTTGCGGAGTACCTTTTGTACTCAGGGTGCTTTCTAAACCTAGTTGCAGGTGAGCCAGAAGTGGTGTTCGGCCATTTCTACCCCGCTGATCCTAATGCGGGGGAAGAGTAGGCTGTTGCTGCTGTGGTGATGTCCTTGAGCAAGGCATCATCATCTTAAGTAAGTTTTATCGTAGCTGAGCTTCGGGAGAGCATGTACTTTCAATAAGCTCTAAATCTCTGTTTAATATGACTCGCGTGAGCCCAAGGCTTGTAAAGTGAAGCGTGAAACCCACCTATATTGAACTTGTAATATTAAGTCTCGAACTCTGGTTTTATATAACTGCTCTTTGTGGATTGTTGGCTATGTATTCGATTGTATACGGTATGTGCATATGCTGATTCTGGGCGTATGTTGGAGCACATACCGGGACTACCGGATTTGGTATTATTTTGAATAAATGTCGTGTCGGTTATTCGTGTCTCTAGATGTGGGATAACACGTGGCACGCTCTACGGCAAGCACGTGTTAACTCTCATCTGGGTGATAATGACCGGCGGTTCGTTTAAAATAGTATCAAATTGGGCGGTTCTCACACTTGTGGTATTGCGTTTGAAGACATGTGCGTCCCTTTCTTACTGGGATGGTGTTTGGTTGGGCATAATATAATAGGCCTGCCTATGATAGAAGAAAAGCACGTTTATTGATGCAGAAAAGTGCAAAACCAGAGCAGAGTCCATGCAGTGTAACCAAATTGCAGCCAGTTTCCTTTGGCTAAAACCATAGACATCAATAAGTTGCTTTAGAATCACCAGTAACAGTTTCTTATTTATATTGTTCATCTGGTGGAGACGATAACTTTTTGAGTTCCTTAATACTTCTGCATAGACTAGCTAAAGATGTATTTTTCATGTTGTTCTCCATCTAATTTCTGAGTTTCCTGCCCTGTACGCTGCTAAATTAATGGGTGAAAGGTTTCCGGGATGACTTGCTTCATGTTGTACTCCACTTGTACCCAGTTAGCATAGCAGCCTCCATTTGACTCTTTGCACAGCTTAAATGCGACCCTTCAACTTGCCACCACTTAATGCACGTTAGCCAATTATATTCAAACACATAAAGATGCGAAAACTCTCATTGTTGATTGAAGTCAGATGTCCTTGCTTGAACCAACATTTTCCTCTTGTGTTGACCAAACCTCCAGACCCCATGTCGTCAGACCTCTGTTAGTGAGTTTTCTGCCTCTTTCTGCTTCCTATAAATCTTGGACCACACTATGCTCTTCTTAATTTCATATCTTACCTTATAGTTCAAAGGGTTAAGATAGCTACATACACAGGATAGCTGACTGCCGCTTCCTTGCGATTCTATCAAAGGTAAACTTACTGCCAGTAAGCTGTATCTTTGCTTGTGATCAAAAGTTCCATATATCTAGTCTCTCATGTATACTGATATACTGTTATATGTTACATCAGCTGTGCAGGAAAGGGGGTGATATAGATACTTAAATCCTAATGGCGGATATGCTCAGTTCTGCTATTGTGCATGAAGCAGTTAGCCAAATCCTATGTGATCTCATTAGTAGGCGTGAGGGGAAAGAAAAATTAAAGGCCAACGAAAACTTGGAGAGGCTAGAGATGGCTCACATTAAGTTGGATGCTGCTCTTGAGACATCTGAAAAGTGGCAGATCACCGATGCATCCTTGTTGCGTTGGCGTAAAAAGCTGAAGCGTGCTGCTCAAGAGTGTGATGACACACTGCACGAATGCAAGAATCGAATCCTAGAAGAAGAACAGATAGAACAGGAGGTGAGGAATTCAGCCTTTCCTAAACGGATAGCACATGCAACCAAGTCATTTATCTCCTCTGCCTTTGCCCATGATAACCAGTTAAGCAGCGTTGTTCAAAGATTTGAGTGGTATGCAGATGGAGCCAACGACTTCTTGAGATTCATAGAGCTTGGTTGCACACCATACTGCCACATGCCCTTCAACCCTTTTATCAAAAACTTTTTTTCAGGCAAGAAGTTGCAGCACAAAATCGATCAGGGAAACGAGACCACTTTTTTTGTACTATGGTTACCCTTCATTACTGCAGAGCACGGAATAGAGGTTTCCCTAGTCTTCATCCAGAAAGATGTTAATGCACCAGAGAACAATTTTTACTTCAGCATCATGCTACAACTTTCAGAGAGTACGGATATACTTGGTATCGCAATTAAGTGCTTGCAGTTGTTTACACCTCTTTTCAAGTCTAAAGTTGAAATTATTAGGAATAAAATTATGCAACTGCCTACACAAGACTTCTCATGGGTGCCATTCGTCGATTCACGCCAGAAAGAACATTGGCACAATCTAGTCGGTTGCGTTTCGCAATGGCTTCGCCCTAACCCATCATGTTGCAAGAAGATTGACCAGCATGAAATTCACCATAGTAGCAATAGCACAACAGACACGTCAGATATTTCTCTACAACCAGTTATTGAAGCACACTTGGAGTGTCAAGTCTCACTGGATGGAGGCGAGATTTGTCTTCAGGATTCTCAATACCTGATAGCTGGACTCCTCTTCATGCCCCATGGCTCTTCAGAGGACCTGCCGCCTGCGGATAAAAGCTCCGCCATAGCAGTGAACCACAGTGAGGAGCAACACTGCATGCATACAGACATCAGCTTGGCACAGCTGGAAGAGATCACGTTGCCAAAGGCAGTAGAGTACCTCCGTCAGAACACAGACACATTAGTCTACCAGATGCTTTGGAAGTCCAAACAGGGCACTGCGTACATTCATGTTGTGAAGGGAAGCACGAAGATGCAGAGCAAACGGCGAATGATTCGGGGAGGAAAGATCGTGCAGCTACAGGAGGAGGAGCAGGAGAACAGTTCATGTGTGGTGCCTCACTTCCTCAACTTGTGGGTTTCACATGCACCCATCCGGCTGCAGGGCTCCATCATGAACTGGATTCAGAAAGAGGCCCAAAATAAGTTGGCGTTTTCACCATTGCGCCTGCAATTCTAGATTATTAAACTCGGACCGATAAGGGAGATGAGCTTGGAAAAAAAATGGAATTTTCTGGGCAGTAGATTAAATAATATTCTCTGAGCAATGATATTGATAAATCCTCCGTGTATAGGTTATTGAGTTACATATGCATCTCTGTTGGTCTTAGCTAAAAAATTAAATTTGTTCTACTTTATGTATCTATGTAAGTGCAGTGCAGTATGCTGCTTTGTATGTAGACCTGGGCATGGGCTGCCCGACCCGACCCGACCCGAAGAGTTTGATGGGCGGGCTCGGGTCAAAATTTTTGACCCGGTATGACTGACGGGCCGGGCACGGGTTAAAAATTTTGACCCGAAACCCGAAAAACCCAAAGGAACCCGACATTTTACATAGGCTCGGCCCGACCCGACCCGAACCCGACCCGATTGGCTGTCGGGTCGGGTGCGGGCTCAATTTTACGGCCCGGCCACCGGGTCGGGTCAGGCACGGGCCGCTAGAAAAAACACCGGGTTTTTTTTGGCCCGACCCAAACCCGACCCGGCCCGGAGGATGCCCAGGTCTATTTGTATGTGGACATTGAACATTTTGATGTGTACCACGAGCAAATAAAGTTGAAGAGAGATTATGAGATCTTGTCGGACTATGTTTCACTGGATATACGTCCCTTTCTTACTGGAGATGATATTTGATAGCGCTTACGCTTTCTTTCTGCACTTTGGGATGCAGAAAAAAGTGCAGCATCAGAGTGTTTTCCAAACTGCAGCCATTTTCCATGGGCTAAAAACAATGGACATAAATCAGTTGCTTCATAGTACCGCAGTTCCTCACGTACATTTGATTATTCCACTCCACACGTCATTGTCACAATTAATACTCCTAGTATTGACTTTTGTGCTTCTTCTTTTTTCGTTCTCAAAAGTCTTGCTTCATGATCTTCTCCTTCGTTATTTTCTGATCTTAACATGCAGTACGATCTGCCCTACAAAGTACAATGATAGATGTCCACTATACTTCCATGCAATTCAGTCAACTTTCTTATTAAACCACCAGGTTTAGGTTTCTGTACTCTTACCTCTTACAAATCATTTCTCAAGTATCCCTATTGCATTGACAAGAACTGTTCATATATAGCTTCTCACAAACACTGTTAATAATTTCACACACACACACACACACACACACACACACACACACACACACACACACACACACACACACACACACACACACACACACACACACACACACATATATATATATATATATATATATATATATATATATATATATATATATATATATATATATATATATAGCTTCTCATGTATCCCTATTGCTTGAATCCTAATTAGCTCAGTGAGCTCTGCTAGCTGTTGCTCAGGAAAAAATCATCAAATTAAATCCTACTCCTTCTATCCCAAATTATTATTCATTTTAGTATTTCTAGATTCGTAGACTTTACTACTTATCTACATATTTATCATGTCTAGGTGTATAGTAAAGTATATGAATCTAGAAAAGTCATGCAGTGCCTTTAATCCGTATTAAAGAAAGATAACCCTATCTAGTTCAACGGGATTTGTCTCTCATTACACACTGATGTTGACATTTTTTTTGTGAAAAACACTGATGTTGACTTGATTGGCCACAATAGGCCCGTGTTTTTCGTTCCCCCAAGAAAGGAACAGCAGGTTTGAGCGAGACGCGGCGGTCTTTGAGCCGACGAAGCTGTCTGTGGTCTGTGGCCTCCGAAACCGCAGCCGCCGCCTTCCATGTTCCATCCCGGGGGCCAAAACCAGAGACGTCCATGCCCCCCTGCTTCCGAATTCCCACCGGCCACTGCTCCCTGCCTGCCCCGGCGCGACACGCGTCTTCTGCGCGCGCGCTCTGACCGCCGCGCCGACCACGCCGCCGCCACAGCTATAAAACGAGCGCGCACGGCGCCGCGTCTCTCCCCGCGCTCATCTCTCGCGGCCGAGAAGACAAGCCACGCTCCGGGATCTCCATCCAACCAATCGTCCATCTCCTTGACAGCTCCGTCGTCTAGCTCTAGGCCGCCGTCGCCCCGCGATGTCGAGCGTGTCCGGCTCCGGCAGCTGGTGGTCGCCGGCGTCCGTGCAGAGGATCCGGCTGCGGGGGCGCGAAGCGATCCGCCATGCCATCGGCTCGGTCCCGGCGGCCTCGTCGTCAGCCGCCGCGCAGGCTCCACCCCGTCACGCCTCGCCGGAGTACGGCGTGTCGCCGGCTGCTGACGCCGGTGCAGGCAGCAGCGGACCCGAGAACGCGGTGGTGGGCGACGCTGATGCGGCCGCAGCCGGCGCGTCGGCGCCGGGCCTGAGCGCCGAGACCGCTGTGGCCATCCTCGTTGACTGCTTCGGCCACTGCTGAGACCGTCATCATGACATCATCTTCACGATGAAACAGTCGCGGCTTTGACTAAAATACTACGTAGCATTGTATTTGCATGTGTGGGAGATTGTGTTTACGAAATGCAAAACGCTATAACTTGACTATTATTTTGAAGGATCTGAAATTTAATTCTTAAAACATCTCCATCAGATTTGGTATCCTGCTTGTCTCGCCATCGCGCTCAGTATTCCCTCAGCATCGCTCGGCAAAGATAGCTGCCCCGCCTCGCCATCACGAGCCCCCTCTCCCACGTCCATCTCCTTTTATTTTTTTTAAGGGTTAACGGGGGAGAGGATCCCTTGAAATCATTCCATTATATTTGGCCCATAATGGCCGGATAGAAAAGTTTTACAAGTGTTTTGTAGCTTTACATTGTTAAAAAAAACGTTGCACCAGTGGTCACTAACTCCCATATCCTACCGCGGGATACAACCTTCCGTCCCTCGCTCGCCATGGATACAGCCGCGAGCACGACGATCAGGGCGGTAGCGCGACGTGGCGGGCGGGCGGGCGCCCGACAGGAGTTCGAGCAACGCCACCGACGGCTTCTGTGTTGACGAGGATGTGCGCAGCCGTGGTCAACATTGCACCTATATGGATTCAACATTTTATTTAAGCTGGTTCAACATTTCATCTGTATTGATTCAACATTTTTATGTATAAATTGTTGAAATGGCATTTGGAAAATGTTGGAATCGGTCAAAAAAAGATGTTGATTTTTTGGTCTTTTTTCGCATAGCGCTGGTTGTTGGGCCTTGGTGGGCTTTTTAGATGGCAAGCTTACCCACCTTCTCGAAGTTAGATAGGAAGCCCAAAAATTTCCCCATTCTCTTCCCCACTCACCGCGCCGAGAAGGGGAACCCCGCCGCCGCCGCCGCCGCCGCTCTGCACGCTGCCCATGGCCTCCTCGTCGGAGAACGCGGGCGCGCCGCTAGAGGAGCCCCAGGCCCCGCCGCCGCCGAACCCAAACCCCAGCGAGGAGGCGCCCGGCGAGGGGGCGGAGGGGGAGGAGGAGGAGCCCAAAACCCTAGAGCGGGCGCAGGAGCTGTTCGACCAGGGGTCCAAGGCCATCGAGGACGAGGACTTCGTCGACGCCGTCGACTGCCTCAGCCGCGCGCTCGAGATCAGGTTAGGGTCCCCCTCCCCCTCCCACCCCCGCTCCTCTTTTCACCTAGTTGCCTGAAGAGACGCCGCGCGTTTGGTGGAATTTTGGAGGAATTGATGGTTGGCACGGTGCATTTCCCTCGGGATCTGCTGGATTTTGCACGAGCGCTTGTGTGATTCGGGGATTTGGGTCACTAGGGTTTAAGGGGTTCTGCAGGAAGTTGGTTAGCAGGAGTGTTTTTTTTTCGTGTTATTGTTGAGCGAGATGGAGGGACAGGTTGTCGTTGTCAGGGATTAGTGGATTTGGCTATCGAGCTGTTGGCCTTGTGTTTTTCTATATTTTTATCATGAGCCCTGTGTTGGTTGGTTCCAATGCTTAAATTGCTTTTACAATCTATTAAAGCGGTGCTGTCTATGAGAATATTTAAATGTCACCAAAGTCAATCAACATTGAACAACCTTAGGACCTTGTATCTTAACATTGTTGATGGAATCTTTGTAGTTCAGTTTTTTCATTGTATTGTTCTGGCTTGTTTTACACTTGACTCTTGTGGCCTGGTGTAAGTTTTCTTAGGAAGCTTTGCAATGATGCTCTGACAAATTTCTGCCTATTTAGGACTTCACATTATGGAGAGCTTGCTCCAGAGTGTGCCAGCACATATTTCAAGTATGGATGTGCGCTGCTATACAAAGCACAGGAAGAGACTGATCCTTTGGGCAATGTTCCTAAGAATGCACCAAATGAAGAATCAGCGAAGAGTACAACTGCTAAAGATGATAGTGTAAGCTCAAAGGCCTCTGTTAGCAATGCAGAGGATGCCACATCTTCAGAGAGAGTTGATGCTCAAGAAGGTATGCAGTGCACTTACCTCACATAGTAATGTCCACTGAAACACATTGTTATCCTGTGTATGTGGATCGTTTCACAACAAAGCACTAAGTATGGCCTCTTCTCTTCATCTGTTTACAACTGCTAATGTTCTGTGGAATACACCCTTAATTAGTAATTTGCTCCTATGTGTTAAGCAGTAAGGATTCCATAGGATTTCATTTCATCGAAGTAGCTTGTTTTCCTCAAACCAATTTTTCTCTACCAATAGTAAATGAATTAAGAGATAGCAGAAAATGCTTCGAATGCCCATATATAAGCTTGTCTATGCGGTGATTTATATTTCAAACTGGGTGCGATTCGGCTATCTTTCAATTAAACGGTGTGTTTTTGTCGTCTACTTCAGTAATGATGCTAGACCAAACAGATAAGTATCACTGCATCACTAGCTTCATTTTGATTCTCATGCAACTAGCTGTCTATCAGTGTGCTTGCATAGGCCGACTTTTACTAAGATATAGTTTTCCTCTTTTGGTTTGGTGTTAATGTGTCGTGCAATATAAATTTGCTTTCTGTTGCTGATGTGTTTATTTCTTTTAACACAATCCAATACTATCAGTACCGGGGTTGAACTAATAATGAGTAAATTGATGGGTGTGTTCCGTGTGTTCTTTTTCTGGCTGTGGTAAATATTGATATAGTCCTGTATTAGGTCAAAGCTCAAATGGCAAAGATCATGGGGATGGGAATGGTGAAATTGAGAAGGATGACGACGACGAGGAGGAGGATGAGAAGATGGGAGATGAAGAAGATTCCGATTTGGATCTTGCATGGAAAATGTTGGACATTGCAAGGGCCATAGTTGAGAAGAGCCCAGAAAACACTATGGAGAAAGTAAAAATTTATTCTGCTCTTGGTGAAGTCGCATTGGAAAGAGGTAGTCACAGTTACCTTCTGTTATGCTCCAGCATTTGATTGGTTTGTGCTGTTAATACTCATGGCCCTCTTTTAATTTCAGAGGACATAGACAACTCACTCAGTGACTACATGAAAGCTTTAGCCATGTTGGAGCAATTGGTTGAGCCTGATCATCGTCGAACTGTAGAACTGTATCCTCTGTGATAGCTACACAATCTTGTGTGCCATACTATTATATGAACCCGATTTGCAACCTGTCTATTGGTCCATCCATCTCTTTGGTTTTATGGGTACATTGTAGCCTAAAGATGTGCCTTTTTAAAAAGTCTATTATATACTAGGTTATTTTATTTTGGTTCATCACAAAATGCATGTTTAGCATTATTTACATGGACGCACTTTTTAGTAACGTCCTGTATAGTTTGTTGCTCTTCCTTTGTTGGTTGCCTTAATCCAGTCCTAGAAACTTCCGCATATGTTTGGTTTACGAGCTGGCATCCAAGATTGGAGATGCAATCCCATATTGTGCAAAAGCGATTTTACTATGCAAGTCACGCATACAGAGTCTAAAAGATTCCAAGGATGCTTCTTTGGCTGGTAAAGATGGTGAATCTACTGCTGAAGGAGGCTCAGAAAAATCTGCTCCCGAAACTGAGATAGAGCAGCTTAGTGGCATATTGACTGAACTTGAGAAGAAGGTAAAACAATGTTAGTTCATTTTGTTTGGTTTATGACCCTTGTACTGTTATCAGGGATGAAGACGATTTGTCTTGCTTCTAAGTTCGAACGAACAATGACTTCTCTGAATTGTTGTTTGTTCAGCATGAAGACCTGGAGCAAGCCATGTCGACCCCAAGGTCTGCTATAGTTGAGTTCTTGAAGACGATTGCATCCAGAGCAGCTGGTGCGCAGAAAGGTGCTGATGGCATCCCAAGGGCTGCATCTTTCACTTCTTCGCAGATGGCTACTTCGAGCAATGGCTTTGACTCCTCAGTCATGTCTACGGCAGCGACAACCGGAAGCACCGGTAGCACTGTAACTGACCTTGGGGTTGTAGGCAGAGGAGTCAAACGAGCTAGCATCAAGCCAATCACAGCTGAACCTGCTCCGAAGAAACCTGCTGTGGATTCAGCATCTGTGAAAGGTGATAGCAGCAACAGCTCAGAGGCTCTTCCTACAGCACAGAATGGTGATGAATCCGTATCGAAGTAGAGTGCAGTTTCAGTAGCCCTACCTATCATGTTAACTCGCTGGAACCTGTTAGTGGCCTATGTCTATGTGGTTGTCTCACTTGATGTGCTCCGCTGTTAGCCGTTTTAGCTTAAGCTATTTAAATGTTTGAGAAGGGGACTGTTCGAGCCATGCTGAGCTTTTGTAACTTTTAAGGTTGAGTTGTTGAGAAGTTTATCTCGCAGCATGTGTGGGTGAGGTGAGAATGAGAGATGAATCCTACAGTTCACTAGCCTTATTTTAACTTGCTGGAGGTACCTATTCTTCTTAACCTTTTTATTCCAGATATTTTACTAACAACCTATATAGAGTATATGGTACTATATATATATAGCGCTGATTTTGCAAGTGCTAATCCTTTTGGTTGCGCCCGTGACGGCCGGTCACATAATTTAGTACATGATACATTGGCGTATTGGCATGTGACGTCATATGATTCCTAACTAAAATTTCCAAACCAAGGTATTTTTATGGTTGCATGCAGTAGGCTATGGAGTAAGTTATGTGTTCTTCCATATTCTACCACGAGGCACCCAAGTTTTAACCATTGCATGCCCCGGGATCCTGGCAGTCGTCGTGGATTGCTGCAACGGCCTCGTCCTGCTCGACACCGGGCCCGGCGCCATGGGCTGCTGCGTGGCGAACCCGGCCGCGTGGCGGCAGCCGGCAGGCACCCCTGCCCCTGTGCCCGCGGCCGCCGTCGCCGGAGGGGACGGTGGAGAGCTCCTGCTACAGTGACCGCTACCTTGTGTTCGATCCCACCGTGTCGGCGCACTACCAGGTTCTCGTGCTCCCACACCGTTTCCCAGATGAGGCAAAAGTCAAGGCCAAGATTGGGGAAGGGCTGGTAGAGTGGCCGCAATTGCCATGGATGATCCAGGTCTTCTCGTCGAGCACGCAGCGGTGGGAGGACAGGTCGATTGTCCGGGAAGGGGGGGAGGCCATTGCCGCTGCCGACCTGCTGCAATCATCTCTTCAGCGACCAAGAATGCGCCACTATTACGCTGCCTGCTGGCACGGAGCGCTGTACCTGCACTTCAACGATGATTTCCTTGTTCGGTATGATATCTACAACTTTTTCATACTTTTTCACCAAGAATTACTTGTGTTTTTTCCCTTTCATCAATAGATTTATCGACCCTAGCTCTGATCCATTCATGTTAATTTCTCAATATTATTATTGATTTCATCGCTGCAGAGTAACATTGTCAGATGATAAGTACCAAGTGGTTAAAACACCGGCAACCATTGATGCGAGAACATGTGGGCAACTTCGTATTGGAAAATCAAGGAGTGGCGTCCATTGCGCGATAACTTACCAGTACCAGCTTCGTGTTTGGTTCCTCCGGGAATCTGGCTGCAGGACAGAGTGGATACTGATCCATGAGAACAACTTGGGTGCTATACCGACACATATCCATCTGAACATTGGTTGTGATGTCGATGGCCCTTGGATCGTGCAGGATGACTCCATTGAAGATCGGAAAGAAGACAGGGAGTTGGAATGGGATTTCAACACCGACAATGTACTCGATATAAAAGATGTGGATGAAAGGCACGACGATGTTGCTGTACCTATAGTTGGATTCCATCCATACAAAGAGGTCATCTTCTTGAATGTTTGGAACTTTGCTCTAGCATACCATTGGAACAGTTCCAAGGTTCAATACTTGAGCAGCAGTTTATCGACGATTGTGTGTCATGATGAGAGTGTACACTCGTGTTTCATATACACGCCTTGTTGGACTGGAGACTTATCTGAAGAGAATTGACTTGGAGTTTTCCCTAAAAACTAGGATTAAGTGTATGCACTATCTGATGGTTAGTTGACTTGCCTCGGGATTATGCTTCAAAAAAAAAAAAAGACTTGCCTCGGGATTATAACTGAAGCAGAGTCTTCCCCAAGTGATTGCAGACGTTATCAGCATACATATTTGTGCTGTGCTCATTCATCTTGAAATTGGTATGCTGAACTTTCAACTTATTCCGAGAAATGGAGCTGATTTTTCAACTGCCTATAGCAGCAAGTGCCACATTCATCCCATGGCGAACAATGCAGATGATTACTAGGAGTTGGTGCCTACATAACAGGAGAACCTGTTAGCTGCTTATGTGGTCCAGATGTACCTGATGTGAACTTCTGCGCACTCATTTTGTGAGAGCTGTTAATTGTTCAGAGAGGCTTATAAATTGTAAGGTTTTATTAGATACTAAAATGTTATCAACACTGGCACGTGCACCTTACCACCTGTGCTTTCCGAGATGTTTCTTTCTTTATAGTGAACAATCTAAATCTGATTTTCGGTTCCCTGCAGTCAAGCTATTCAGGAAAATGCTAAAAGAACAAAATATTGTGGAGGTTTTATTTGGAAAAAGAAAAGAAAATGGAGCTATCTCTATAATTTTGACAAAACCCTGTCAGAAATCAGAACTGCAACGTAATCAGTTGAAGTTTAGAAAAGTTTCGGTATACATAAACCTTAACCCTTTTAACTTCATATTTTAATAATCACTTCTACAATGCCAAATTCACAAGTAAATCCTGCCTGCCGCAGTGACACGAGCTGTTGTCAGACCATATGCATTGGCATTGGCATGACAGGCCATCTTCTGCTTAACTTACCTTGAAACCGAATTTATTGAAATATCGATAGTTTGCAGAGCCCCTTCTGTAGGTTAGCTAATCAAGAGCTGTTGTCACCCTTGATTAGCTAATCAAGGGCTTAACATTACGACCGCAAATTAAGATGAGTGTGACATTTGCATTGCTGCTACATGCTCTTGGCCTGGCCATGCTGCTACATGCTCTTGGCCTGGCCGTATGTCTGGTGAATCAACCAGATATGAGTAGAAAACAGCATAATTTCTAAGGAAGCTAAACCGAAATACCATTTCTCGGTAAAGGAAATGCCCACTTCTTGTAGTCAACCAAAAAAAAAATCAACTGTAGTCGTATTATTTTTAGCAAACATAACAGATTTGAGCCAAAAATTATAAACTCTTGTTGTTACAGTACTGAGTATTATTTTCCAATCAAAAGTAGGTTTAGAAGAAAACACCTTTGAACCAAAATAGTATTAGATAACTAGGCAATTTTCGGTATATTTAATTCCAAATATTATTATCAATTTCATGACATAGATGATTGATGTTGTGAGAACAAAATATGTGCTAGTGTTCATGTTATTCTCACTAATAAACACGAACAAAATAATAAACTAGAATAAGTTTAGGATGTACCCCAAGGCGGGACCAGTGCCGGAGGCACTGGGTGCGCCGTTTTCATGACTGGACATTGTGTCGGTCAGGGCTATTCGATATAGCTGAGCTTAGTCATTGCAGTGCAGATGACCGTCAGGAAGTAGTCTAGATGATCTTGATGTTCACTTGGGAAATACAGGTGTGGCCACCGGGATGTAGAGGATGTAGACGTTCGGCCAACAGAAAGCACTACCGAACTCTGGTTGTTTGCCGAGTGTCAAGAACACTCGACAAAGGCCCTATTGCACTCGGCATAAGGTATGTCGAGTGTTGCACTCGGCAAAGAGCACTCGGTGAGCCGAGTGTCTTTTGTCGGGCACTCGGCAAAAAATAAACGAGAAATTAGAAAAAAACTGCCCCATCGCCAGCCGCTGCCACCACCATGCCGCCGCCGGTGGCGCACCACCACCACGCCCGCTGCCACCACCACACCAGCGCCGATGCCGCCACCAGCCTGCGGCCACTGCACGCACAATCCCGTGGCCCCGCTGGCTGCCGGCCATGGCCGCCCTGCCCCCCCCCCCCCCCCGCCGCCCGAGGCTGCAGGTGGCCTCGCAGGCCGAAGCCCAAGGCCTGCGCACCACCACCCCGCCGCCGCCGCCGCTCGCACCTGTTTCGCCAGATTTGAGGGGAGAGACAGAAAGAGAGACTCACTGGCTTGCGCCGCCGCCGTTGCTGCTCCTCGCACCACCACCTCTACCCTACCCACGTCGGCCGCCGCTCCTTGCGCCACCGCTTTTCTCACGCCGCCGCCGCTCCTCGCGCCGTTGCTGTTGCTTCTCGCGCCGCTGATCCTTGCCCCACCGCCGCTCCCCACTATGGCAAGTGAGGGGCGAGCGAAGGGGGGAGGAGAGGGGAGGAACGACCGGTGCGGATGGGGAGAGGAGAGGGGAGGAGGCTGGTGGGGATGGGGAGAGAAGGAGGGAGGAGGATGGCGAGAGAATGTGAGAGGAGGAAGGGGTACACGGTTTAAATTATGGGTGCAGGACTTTGCCGAGTATCTAGATCTGGACACTCGGCAAAGAGTATCTTTGCTGAATGTATTTTTTTGACACTTAGCAAAGAGTCTTTGCCGAGTGTATTTTTTTGCCGAAGGATGGCACTCGGCAAACAACTAGTTTCCGGTAGTGAAGTTGCCGAAGTAGTTGTTGGGAGTGAGCAGTCGCATCAAGACGCTCCTCGAAAACCTGATTGCCTCGCTATCTTGAGCAGGATTTCAGTGGTGCAGAGATTTCGGAGGCCTGCTCTCACCAAAATCGTGCTTGCAGTGCTAGCGATGGACCGACCGTCCGACCGCTCCACGCCCATGCACCGCCACCAAAACCGTGCTTGCAGTGCTAGCGATGGACCGACTGTCCGGCCGCACCACGCCCACGCACCACCCGCCCTCAGTCCGGCGAGGCGAGTGAGCGCTCGCGTGGTTTATCAATCTCCTCTTACCGGCTTCAAAAGTGGTGTACACAGGGTCCACCATTTAAGTCGGTTAAGATCTTCCTCAAATCCCGATACGGAATTCCGATACGGAATTAAACATTTGATTCCGTAGCATTTATTAGTGGGCTTTTAATTCTTTTTATTGCTAATTAAATGGGCCAAGCCCATAAATTCCAACAAATAGTTGTTCCTGAACTTTACATAAAATTGAATTGTTTATGTGAAAATTCTACAAATTAAAGCTCATGTTGGTGGATTCCAATTTCTAAACGAGCAGAGCGGGTGTTTCCCATTTGTGTCCGGCTGGTTGTACCACACGTCGCTGTCCCATTTTTTTTAGATAAAGGAATATTGAACAATATCCCGGCCTCTATATAGAGTTATATCCGGCCCTTATTACAAACTTTGAAAGCTAAACAGGAAGCAAATTATAAGCCACAAAGCCTATTACTAAACTGCCACCCGTTCCGCGCAAAGATGTCCATCGCCATCACTTCCAAGGCGCGACATGCATCTGCAATCAAGTCTCTGTCCTCCACCTTTTGCAAAATCGCCCATGTCCTGGTAAGATAAGTGGCCCTGAAAATAATCTGGAGAACAGTTTGTTTTTGAGTATTATGAAAAACTACATCATTTCTGGATAACCAGATTGACCAGAGAAGCGCACATAAGTCCGTGAACATAACTTTTTTCTTTTCCCACATAAAACCCTGCAGCCATGACCCGAATAAATGAACAATATTATTAGGTTTTGTAAGACCGAAGAAGAGATGCACAATTGTTTCATCATTCATACAAAAATAACATTGTTTGCTCCATTTCCAATTACGCTTGGCTAAATTATCCTTTGTCAAGATAACCCCACGGTGGAGTAGCCAAATAAAAATTTTTACTTTCAAAGGAATTTTCAATTTCCATACGGGCTTATTTATGGGTAGAGCTTAAACATCTAAAAGAGCTGAGTACATAGAGCGAACTGAAAATTGGCCATTTTTTTGAAGTTGCTAGATTCCTATATCCGTATTATCTCCCAGCTGGATGTTAGCAACACGATGTCCCAAAACCATCCAGTCCCTTAGGTTATTTCCCGTAAGGTGTCTTCTAAACGAGACATTCAAAGAGTCTCCATTAAACACTGTATGAACAGTTACATATTTGAAATAAACCAGATTAAACAAATTGGGATATTGATCTTTAAGGGCCGAGTTCCCCAGCCACTTGTCTTCCCAAAATCTGGTTTGTTTCCCATTCTGTACTTTAAACATCATCCAATTTAGAAATTCTTGTTTTACTGACATAAGCCCTGACCAAAACTGTGAATCACCAGGTTTTTTTCTCAACCTGAGTGAGGGTTTTAGATTTAAGGTATTTATTCCTGAGTATCTGCTGCCAAATGCCATCTTCATTAGTAAGTTTGAACAACCATTTACTTAAAAGGCATTTATTTTGGATTTTTAAGTCCATAATTCCCAGTCCACCTTGTTCTTTTGGTCTACAAAGTATATCCCATTTAGATAATCTATATTTTCTTTTGTGACCATCCCCTTGCCAGAAGAATCTAGATCTATAAAAATTTAGTTTTTTGAGAACTTCTTTTGGGATTTCAAAGAAAGAAAGCATATAGACAGATAGATTGCTTAAAACTGAGTTTATGAGAGTAAGCCTGCCTCCATAGTTGAGCAACTTGCCTTTCCATGTACTCAGTTTACGTTCAAACCTGTCTTCTATGATCTTCCGATCTTTATTACTTATTCTCTTATAGTGTAACGGTATTCCCAAATAAGTTAGAGGAGTTTCCGCTATCTGACATCCAAAAATGTTCATGTAGTCAGATTCTACCTTCTTTGCTTCACCAAAGCAGAAGAGTTCACTCTTATGGTAATTTATTTTGAGACCAGATAACTGGTCAAAGATCGTCAGTATGAGTTTCATGATTCTGGCTTCATCAAAATTATGATCCATAAAGATAATAGTATCATCTGCATATTGTAGAATTGAAATACCGTCATCTACAAGATGGGGCAAAAGACCCGAGATTTGTCCATCCTGCTTTGCTCTAGCAATCATAACTGCTAACATATCTGCAACAAGATTAAAGAGCAAAGGAGACAATGGATCGCCTTGTCTGAGTTCCTTTTTAGTTTGGAAAATTTTTCCTATGTCATCATTGACCTTGACCCCAACGCTTCCCTTAGACACAAAAGATTCAATCCATGCGCACCACTTCTCGGGAAAACCTTTCATTTTCAACGTTTGTTGGAGAAAAGACAATTTTACCTTGTCATAGGCTTTTTCGAAACCAGTTTTAAGATTACCCCATTCATCTTAATTTTGTGAAGTTCATGTAATGTTTCATATAGAATTACAACCCCTTCCAAGATGTATCTCCCTGACATGAAAGCAGATTGTGTTGGTCGGATGATCTTATTCGCCACTTGCATCAGTCTGTTAACTGCCACTTTTGTGAAAATTTTGAAACTCACATTAAGGAGACAGATAGGACGGTACTGCTTAATTTGTACTGCATTATCCTTCTTTGGAAGAAGGGTTATAATTCCAAAATTAAGACTATAGAGAGGAAGGGTCCAATTGTAAAAATCTACAAACATAGCCATTAAATCATCCTTGATTAGAACCCATAAGGCTTGATAAAATTCAGCTGAGAAACCATCCGGATCAGGTGCCTTGTTGTGTTCCATTTGGAAAATTGCCTCTCTAACCTCATTATAAGAGAACTTCACTATTAATTTCTCTTTGTCATCATCTGTCACCTGTGGTATATCCTCCCTTCTACCCTCATCCATGGTCAAAGGAGAGATGTCAGAAGGGCCAAATAGACTGCGATAGTAATCAATGATGTATTTCTTAAGTTGTTCATCCCCTTTAATGATTTTTCCATCATCTTCTAGCTGGAAAATTCTCGTTTTCCTATGTTTCCCATTTGCAATAAGCTGGAAACATTTGGTGTTCATATCACCAAAAAGTAAGTTCTTGGTCTTCCCTCTTTGGTACCATTTAATCTCTTCCTCCCGAAGGAGTTGGATTAATCTCGATTTGAGGGTCTGTTTTAGATCTACCTCCCATTGATTGAGTGTCTGGGTTTCAACTTTTTTGTCTAACATATCTAGTTTAGAGATGAGTTCTTTTTTCTCTTTCATGTAGTGTCCACTTTTATTTTTGGCCCAACCTCTTAAGAATTACCTTAGCCTTCTTATTTTGTTTTGCCACAAATCAATGGCCGTATTTCCTTCACAAACAGACGTCCACGATCTTTCTACTACTTCTCGGAAATCATCTCGAGTTAACCAACCTAATTCAAATCTGAAAATTGGTAGGCTTGCACCTCGTCTGTCACCGAAAGAGAGAAGGAGTGGCGTATGATCCGAAGTAATTTCACGTGGTAAAGCTTGAACGGTGGCCCATGGAAATTTGAACTCCCAATCTATGGAAACCAAAACTCTGCCTAACCTTTCAAACGTAGGCTGAGGCAGAGAATTAGCCCAAGTGAATTTGCGGCCAGACAATTCAAGTTCTCTTAGATCTAAGACTATTAATGACCGCATTGAACAAAGATGGCCATCTGTCATCATACCGATCATTATTTTTCTCATTTGGGCCTCTAATTATATTAAAATCACCCCCCATAAGGAATGGTAAAGACTCATTCTGACAATATTGGACCATCTCAGTCAAAAAGCTTTGTTTATGCTCATCTTGAGCTGCTCCTTAGACTGCGATTAGATTCCACTGGAAATCATCAAATTTATTTCTCAATCGAAATTTAATGTGGTAGTCACCTTGTGAAATAAAACCAATGTCAAAGATGGATGGATTAATACCCAACAGGATTCCACCGGAATGCCCCCTGGGGTCAATCCAGCTCCACAAAAATTGTTTATCACCACAAATATTATTTAATTCTGTATCCGTAAAAATTTTTCTACAAGTTTCTTGAAGAGCAATGAAATCAAGGTTCTGCTCCTTGGTAATATCAGACAAAAATCTAAACTTAGCCAAGTCCCGAAGACCTCTGCTATTCCAAAAAATACCTTTCATTTAGCAACTTTATGTTTAATTTTAATTTTTTTGTCCCTTTCTTATGACTGGGACCTTCAATATTTTTTTCCTTTGCTGGTCTTGGATTTTGGTGTCAACGCAGAGAGACAAATATCATCTAATTGACTATTGCTCTCTGTCGGACCATCCACCAGTTTATCACAATTAAAATCCTTCAAACCGACATGATCAAGACCATCATCTTCCAGTGTATCTAATTCATCAAGATCTTTCATAAGATCTCATTTAACTTTGGAATTAGATATCGGCAAATTGGCTATCCTACCATGTTCGAAATCTCTAATCTCCCTAGTCACCTTTTTAATTGCAAGATCATTGTTACCCAAAATTACACCTAGGTTGGTAATATTTTTAACAATGCGATTATCTGAAAGACATAAGAAAGAGCCCGAGCAAGTACCTTGATCAAGGTTGCGTTTCGCAATAAGCTGTTGCGCCCTTGTCAATGAGTGCTCGTCGAGAGATCCCGCCCTTCTCGCGCTAGAGCAGCGACTAGGTCCCTAGGCTTGCATAGAAGACGCCTTCACTGGCGTCACCAAAGCCTCCTCACGACCATCCATCTCGACGACACCCAATGAAACAGCCTCTGCGCCAGATTCAGTGGTAGAGTAGCCCTCCTGGTCAGCCCCACCCACCTTGTGTAAATCAGCCGCATCCATGGCCATGTCACCCACCATGTCTGTGCTCCCAACGAAAGCGTCCAACTGCTGCAATTGTGTAGGTGTTGCTGCAGGCGCAACTTTGAAAGCTACAGCCTCGCCAGTAACTCCCTCAAAAGTGGTTGCATCCCTGCTGCACGCAAACTTGCCATCAGCACCCAACGACTCCATCACTGAGTCTTCATTGCCATCAGCACCCAACGACTCCATCGCTGTCCCATTTGTGTTTCCCATTTAGGTCATATTGTTTTAGTCCTTGCTTGCTATTAACCATGAGCTTCGCATCAGGTAGCTATTGGGTTAACCCCACCAAAATCAATGACACATGCTTAGGAATTGGTTAACGGGCATAAGCATAAAAGAAAGAAGACTGATTTTTGTTGGGGCCGTAGCCCGTATGTGGGCAATATAGTGTACACGTAACGACTTAATTTTTGAGAAAAAAATATTTACCGCAGTCTTCAGGGGAGCGTACTGGCTGCGATTCTGGTCCCTGCTACAGCGTGAGGATACAAGGAAGACTGTTTGTTTGGCAAGCAAGGCATTGGAGGTCGTCGCCTTGGATATCTTTGCCAAGAATGGATGGAGAAGCAATAATAGACTTTGCTTTTAATTCATTTAAGTCATTTGTGTACTCCTCTCTATTTTATCAGCTTGTTTGCTGAGAATTTTGTAAAAACTTGACTGTGTGCGGCTGCAGAGGCCGTAGACGTATCCATTTTCTAAAAAAATACCGCTTTGTTGAGGTCCTCTGAGTGGCTTTCTCCAATCTAGCTTGATTGCTTCCCTTGTGCTACATTTTCAGAGAGAATATGGATCTGAGTGCCCCTTTCATTAGCTAATCCTCTGAGTGGCTTTCCCCAGATCGATGGATGGCCCTCTAAGCTCCTCATGAAAGAAAGAATGAAGAAGCGGGACGAAGAGGAAGAGAAAGGAGATGAGCTCCTCTTATGTTGGCTGAATTCGCCACTAATTATTAGCTAATCAAGGTCTCAACATTACGACCAAAAAGATGAGTATAACATTTGTAGTGCTGCTAGCCTGCTACATGCTTTTGACCTAGCCGTACGTCTGGTGAATGAGCCAGAGCTGAGTAGAAAGCAGCATATATACTTTGCAAGGAAGCAAAACCTAAATAGATTCCACACCATGCAGCCAAAAAAAATATATCAACTGAGTCGTATTTTTTTTATCATAAATACAGATTTCGGCCAAAAATTATAAACACTTGTTGTTACAGTACTGAGTATTATTTTTCACTCAAAAGTAGTAGGTTTAGAAGAAGAAAACCCCTTTGAACCAAAATAGTTGTTCCTGAACTTTACGTAAAATTGAACTGTTTATATGTGAAAATTCTTCAAAATTATTTCCCGTTTCTGTCCGGCTGGTTGTTTTGGCCCCACACGTCGCTGGCCCTAACCCTTGAGAGTCGAGACGGCCAAAGCCAGAAACTAACCCAATCTCGCAACCAACCGGCGGACCTGCCGAGCACAACCAGCGATAGATCGACATGCCGCGCCGCCGCCCTCGCTCGCCGCCTGCGCTGATGGAGGATGCCGTCGAGGAGATCCTCCTCCGCGTCCCGCCGGACGAGCCCGCGCACCTCGTCCGCGCCGCCCTCGTTTGCAAAGCCTGGCGCCGCACCCTCTCCGACCGTGGCTTCCTCCGCCGCTACCGCGGGTTCCACCGGGCGCCGCCGCTCCTCGGCTACCTCCACAGCCTGTACCACGAAACCGGGCCCCCGATCCCCGCATTCGTTCCAACCACCGAAGCCTCCCCCATACCGCCGCTGCCGCTCGACGGCGGCTCATATTGGGCGCGCGATTGCCGCCACGGTCGCGTGCTGCTCCAGTCCTTCCACCAACCCCAGCGCCTCCTCGTCTGGGACCCGATCACCGGCGACCGGAAGGAACTGAGCGCGCCCGCTATCCTGCACACTACCTATGCACATGCCGGGGCTGTGCTGTGCACCATAGATGGCTGCGATCACCTCGACTGCCGCGGTGGTCCGTTCCTCGTGGTCTTTGTGTGGGCGAACGCTTCCGACGGCGGGGATGGTCTTGAAGAATGGGCGACGACGTACTCTTCGGAGACCGGTGTGTGGAGGCCCTCCGTCTCCATTGTTATCCCTAACTTTAACCACTATATTGCGGGGAAGCAGCCATGTCCTCTGATCGGAGACGCTCTCTACTTCACCCTTCGGTATGGATTAAGCATCCTCAGGTATGACTTGGGTGGACACCGGCTTAGCGTCATCGAGCTGCCGCCCCGAGTGTTTGGGCGCATTGTCATGAAGGTAGAGGATGGAGTGATGGGATTAGTCGCCATGTCGAACAACTGCATCTACAAGTGGCTCTGGCAGGTCAATGCTAATGGCGGCACTGGTGGATGGGAGAAAAACATGGTTATGGAGCTCAAGACACTGCTCCCATGGCCTGCCCGGCGCACAAGGCATCAACTGATCGCCCATGTGGAAGGCACGGATACGATTTTCATCAGAGGAGCCCGACGCGCGGGAGTCTTCACACTCGATCTCAAGTCAAGGAAGGTGAAGAAGGTTGGAGAAGAGGTAGACAACTATCCTATCTTACCTTACACGAGCTTCTATACTCCAGGTATTAGGCATGCGCCTTTCTTCAACATCTGCATCTTATTCGCGTTATTAACATCCATTCTTGTAACCGTTCAGAGGTACATATATTAAATATGATAACAATTGAGCCTACAAAGTATGGTTTTTATTTTGCCAGATCTTGTTAAAGGGCAGACTGTCAGCACCATGACTCAATGATGGATCAATTAACATGAGTACAGTCCGGACTGCTACTGTCAGCTTCTTGAGGAGCTGGTGATTAAGTTATTTTGTCTCAATAATTCGAGGTTTGGTTTCATTAAGTTGGGCATTGGGATCAATTATTCTGTCTTGTGTTCAGAACTCAGAAGAGTAGTTTATTGCTTAAGTAATAAGCTTTTTCACGGTCCGTGGAGTGCCTGTTTTTACCTAGATACCATGCTCAATTAGTATGTCCCTTCTCACAATATTTTCATGATTGTGGCCCAAGATTTTTGCCTCTGCTAATTTTTGTGAATGCTCACTTCATGTTTGCAAGCTTACCTAGAATCAACATACTGAATCTTCTCATCTCTTGTGGAACATTGTATCTTCTCATCTTTTTTTAAGGGCGGGTGACGCCATGAGCCGCTCCTCAAAAAGGAGCTCATTTTGTAGGGGCGGGTAATGACGTCATTCGTCTCAAAAAATATATTTTCAGATGCTCTCCACTATTTGTAGGAATAGATTACTTTTTAATCCACCCCTAAAAGAAAAATAGGGCATCACTACAAATCATTTTTGTAGTAGTGGATGAATATATAGGAATACATAGATTAGAGGGCAAGTAGCCTCCCCAAGGGATAAGGAAGGTTATCTCGGGATTACAATCAATCCTAAACTAACTATATCTAGAGTTGCTTAATATACTCTAACAAATTACAATGTATACATGGCCTTGAACTAACTAAAAATTAAAAACTTAAACTGTGCACTAATATTGCAATCGAGTACCATATACAGATGTTAGGTGCATAGCAAGGTATACTTTCACCTCATTGAATTATGGAGCAGCCTCAATATTCCAGAGCAAGTAAATATTTAAAATAAACTAATGCTGGAGCAATATCTCTATTGAAATTTGAAATGCTGGAGCATAACAACAACTTATTAGGTTATGTAGCATAAACTAAGTGCTGGAAGATCTTTATTTTAACCTCACAAATAAGTGGATACATAATGTACATTCCTTTTTAGTTACAGGTAAGTCTACTTTTCATTATATATATGAAAGTTCACGTGACATTGCAACACCTTGATCTGTACATTATACATACACAAATCAACAACCACCCAGTATTGAGTAATGGGAACTAAAGAGATCCAAATAAAAAGAGACGAGATATCTTACTCTATCTCATTGCCACAAATTTAGGTCCTGCAATGAAGCAAAACGAATAGGAAGCTATATTCCATAAATCCATTGTCTCTTCTAAAGAAAAAAAATAGATGAAGATGTTATAATAAGAAAATGAAATGAATATTTCCATATGAGCATAAGCCTATCTTTGATATGATAGGATCAGCGATCCTACCACGGCTGCGTATGTTGTAGGGGTGCGAGAGAGGAGGGCGAGGCTTGGGCAATCGCCGGCGTAGAGGCGCCGTGACTGCCAGTGCGAGCACTGGTGATGGCGGCGGCGGCGGCACGGAGTACGTGAGGAATAGAGAAAGAAAGAGAGGGAGAGAGAGAGACGTGGGTTTTGGATGGCCCCGTGAGGCTAACTAAGATTGATTCGCAGCCTATTTTCCTTCCAATCAAGTGTACGGCATATATAGCTTACAATGTCTAATCTTATGGAAATAAACTTTACGCCTAAGGAAACAATTGATTGTGGCCCTCCTAGCCACTTGTGCACCACCGACGCTGGTACGTGATCAACGGCGGCGGTTGCGCTGGTCCAGGCGCATGGGTCGGCTGGGCCGAGGCCCTAACATCTCACCGCTCCTCAGGAAACAGCTCGTCCTCGAGCTGAAAGTCGGGGTAGCGCTCGAGGAAGGACTCCGTGGCTCCCAAGTAGCATAATCCGGAGATAGGCCCTACCACTCCATGAGGATGTCCAAGGCACCTTGCTGGAAGCGCGCCCGTCGCACCCGAACGGGAGTCAGGACCACCCTGCCATCATGGACAGGCGACAAGGGCGGCGTGGTCATCGAAGGGTCGCCCTGGAAAGGCTTCACAAGCCCCACATGGAAGACATCATGGACACACGAGCCCTCCAGAAGGTGCAAGCGATAGGCCACCTTCCCAATACGCTCGATCACCTGGAACAGACCTACATATATAGCGAGGGCCCAGCTTGCACATGGGACGACGGTCCAGCGAATGAGTTGGCATGTGAAGCAGGTGAAGCCAGACCCAATCGCCCACCGCAAACTCCAGCTCGCGGTGGTGGGCGTCGTAGTAGTGCTTGGCGTGCTGTCGGGCCTGGAGAAGACGCTCGCAGACGTCGGGGAGGAAGGCGTCGTGGTCGTGGAGCAGCGTGTCGACTGCCTCTGTCTGGGCCGTGGTGGTGGTATGTGGCAGCAGCGCCAGCGGGGGCCTACCGTAGACGACCTCGAATGGTGTCACACCGAATGCCAAGTGGAAGGAGGTGTTGTATAAGTACTCCGCCTAGGAGAGCCAGTCGACCCAGGCTCTCAGACGATCTCCTGTAGGGCACCGTAGGTACATGGCCAGCACTTTGTTGACGACCTCTAACTGCCCATCCGTCTGAGGGTGGAAGGCTGTACTAAAGCGGAGCTGACCAAAGAAGTCGTGTACGGATGACTCAAGGCGATGAAGTGGGCTTACTTGGAGAAGCGATCAACCACCGTGAGGATGACTGACTTTTCGTGGACCTTAGGAGGCCCTCGATGAAATCCATCGAGATGTCCGCCCATACCTGCGTGGGGACCTCGAGGGGCTACAGCAGCCCTGTCGGTCATTGAGTCGGTGTCTTGTTGCGCTGGCACGTTGGGCAAGCGCTGACGTAGTCCTGCACCAGCTTCTTGTCGTGAGGAATGTAGAAGTTGGCGCGGAGACATTGCAGGGTCTTCTGGACGCCCTCGTGGCCGGCTGAATGGACCACGGAGAGCACCTACTGGCGAAGGTCATGCTGGGCGGGCACGAAGATGTGCTTGCCGTGGAAGAGGAGCCCAGCGTCCGTACGCAAGGGTGCATCGAGGCCCCCCTCCTAGTGCTGGGCGGCGGTGGATGTGGCCACGTGGATGTCGTCAAGGAGGCTGAACGACGGTCTGGAGATGGTGTGGAGCTCCGCGGTGTCGTCGGAGATTGACTCGCTATCACGGCGGGAGAGGGCGTCCGCCACAGAGTTTAGGCGGCCGGGGCAATACTCCACGGCGGAGTCGAACCCGAGCAGCTTGCTGAGCCAATGTGCCGCGGAATCGTCGATAGCCGCTGGTCGAGGAGGTACTTCAGGTTGTAGTGGTCGGTGCAGACCAGAAAGCGGTGCCTCCAGAGGTAGGCCCCCCAATGCTGCACAACATGGACCAAGCTGATGAGCTCCCTCTCGTACGCTGCCAACTTGACATGGCGGGTGGCGAACGGGCGGCTGAAGAAGGCAAGGAGTCCGGACCCCTGCTATAGCACCGCATCGAATCCGGTGCCAGAGGCATCACAGTCCACCACGAATTGTCGCTCGAAGTCCGGCATCTGCAATACCGGCCCAGTAGAGTGCCTTATTCAGTGTTGTGAAGACCTCCGCCGCTTCTGCGGTCCAGGCGAAGGCCTCCTTGCACAGGAGGCATGTCAGGGGGGCAGCAATCACCCCGAAGTCCCGGATGAACTTGCAATAGTAGCCAGCGAGGCCCAGAAAACCACGAACGCCCCAGGCCGAGTGGGGCTCAGGCAAGGACACAACCGCCTCCACCTTGGCGGTGTCCATCGCGACTCCCTCGGCCGAGATGACATGGCCAAGGTAGACGACCGAGCGGGAGCCGAAGGAGCACTTCGAGCGCTTGAGGTGGAGGTCGTGGGCATGTAGTGCGTCGAGGACTAGGCGGACGTGCTGCAGGTGCTCAGACCACGAAGAGTTTTAGATCAGAATGTCATCAAACAAAACGAGAACAAATCGCCAAAGGAACGACTATAGGACATCGTTCATAAGGGCCTGGAACATGGCTGGCGCGTTGGAGAGATCAAATGACATGACAAGGAACTCGAAGTGTCCGTGGTGAGTGCGGAATGCGGTCTTCTCCGCATCAGCCAAGTACATATGCACTTGATGGTAGCCTGAGCGCAAGTCGAGCTTGGTGAAGTACTTGGCGCCATGCAGCTCATTGAGGAGCTCGTCGACCAATGGGATCGGGAACTTGTCCTTGGAGGCCTTGTCATTAAGCGCGCGGTAGTCAATACAAAAGCGCCAGGTGTCGTATGCCTTCTTGACCAGCAGCACAGGCGCCAAGAACGTGGAGGTGCTGGGTCGAATGATGCCCTGGGATAGCATCATGGCACATTGGCACTCATTCTTCTGCAGCTGCAAGTAGCGGTACGTCCGGACCGCCATTGGTGTTGTGCCCTACAGGAGGTCAATCCTGTGGTCGTAGGAGAGGGACGGAGGGAAGCCGCGCGGCTCGGCGAAGACGTCGTCGTACTGCTAGAGGAGGACGTTGAGGAGTGGGCGAGTGGGGTCGGCCGCGAGAGAGCGCTGGCTCGGCTCAGAGATGTCATTGCGTGGTGATTCGATCCCATGCAAGAAGACACAGTGCCCATGCCACCAGAACGCCATGCAGAGTTCCTCGAAGTCCCACAAGATCGGGCCCAAGGTCCGCAAGTAGTCGACGCCGAGGATGAGGTCGAACCCGCCCAAATTGATGTCGAAGCAGCTGATGGTGAAGTCCTCCTGGTCGATATGCATGGCAACGTTGCGGGCCACCGCCCCGCATGGAATGCGGTCGCCGTTGGCAACCATCACGCGCAGCTTGGCGCCCGATGTTGCCAAGCCGATGCGGCTCATCAGATCCGTGTGGATGAAGTTGTGCATCGAGCCGCGGTCGAGGAGGGCTGTCAAGCGGTGTCCGTGGATGTAGACATGGACCCTCATCGTGTCCTCAGTGTGGATGTCGGCGATGGTGTGGAGGGAGACAACCGGCTCGGCGTCCTTAGCTGGCTGGGCACCTGCACTCCTAGCCGCAGTGTCGTCCTCGCCATTGAACGTGTAGTCGGCCACCTCCAAGTAGAAGAGGCGTTGGCACTGGTGGCCACGGACGTAGGGCACATCGCAGTTGTAGCAGAGGCCCTGGCAACAGGGTTCCATCATCTTGTCTAGCGTTAGATGGCGAAAGGGACGTGGCGGCGGCGCCGGCGGTGGCAGTGCCGGTGCTGGAGGAGCTACGCGTGGCGCCTCCGGGGGTGGCAGAGGTAGGCGTTGAGGTGGGAGCCCTGCACGCTGCGGTGGAGCGGTCGCAGTGGCCGCTGCGCGACGCTCGAAGGCCCGAGCAAGGTACATGGCGGTTTGCAGTGTTTGGGGCGCACACAACTCAACGTCGACGCGGATGTGGTTCGGCAAGCCACCTACGAAGAGTCTGCCTTCTGCTGCGGCGATTGCTCCGGCGTGTGACATACCATGGCGTTGAAACACTCCTGGTAGTCCTTGACAGTGCTATGCTAGGAAAGTCGAGCCAGCTCCGACAAGCGATTGGAGCGGCTGGTTGGCCTGAAGCGCTGGTTGACGAGCTCCTTGAGGTGCTCCCACAATGGCATGCCCTTGTCCTGCTCGAGGGCGTAGTAGAAGGTTTGGGACACCCCAGTCAAGTGGTACGAGGCGAGCTAGACCCGATCCGAGGCCAATGTACGCAACCTGCGAAAGAACTGCTAGCAGCGGTGGAGCCAATTCAACGGATCTTCAGCGCCGTCGTAGGTGGGGAAGTCGATCTTGCTGAAGTGAGGGACCCCGTGCGTTCGTTGGTGCTGCCATACCCTAGGCCACCTGGCGCGCCATGAGGGATGAACCGGGGGGGTCGAATGCCGAGGGGATCGACGATAGGGAGTAGGGGAACAGGATGCTGGTGATCGGCAGGGTCGTCGACGATACCGGGGGTGCCGTAGCAACTGTGGATGCAGTGGTCGAAGAGAGGCTCGCCCACGTCGTGGAGCCTTACCCCGGCATCCCGTAGGGCATGGATGCGTGGGGGGTCAGCGGCATGCGCGCTGCCCTTCATGGCAGCCAGGCGCGCTTGCATCTCGTCTAGCGTGTCCAGGCGGAGCACCTTGGTCATCATGGCAGCAAGCCCTTCGATGGTCGGCAGCGGACGTGGTGGGTTTGGGTTCTTGTCGACGCCTGACATTGCTGATACCAGGTTGATAGGATCAGCGATCCTACCGCGGTTGCGTAGGTTGTAGGAGTGCGAGAGAGGAAAGCGAGGCTTGGGCAATCACCGGCATAGAGGCGTCATGACTGTGAGTGCAAGCGCTGGCGATGGCGGCGGCGTGGGCGTGGAGTACGTGAGGAACAGGGAGAGAAAGAGAGGGAGAGAGAGACGTGGGTTTTGGTCTTTTGGATGGCCCCGTGAGGCCATCTGAGATTGATTCTCAGCCTATTTTCCTTCCAATCAAATGGACGGCATATATAGCTTACAATGTCTAATCTTATGGAAATAAACTTTACGCCTAAGGAAGCAATCGATTGTGGCCCTCCTAGCCACTTGTGCACCGCCGACTCTGGTACGTGATTAACGGCGGCGGTTACACTGGTCGAGGCGCATGGGCCGGCTGGGCCGGGGCCCTAACATGATATATATGATGCCCTGCAAAATTACAGAATTGAAATTTTGTATGATACGAAATCTGAACAATTATTTTTTTTCTAAGAACACTGCCAATCTGGCTAGTTCAGTGCACATTTAACTCATGCTAACTCCACTAAACAATTGGTTTTAAATTTGAGACTAATTGCCTTTCAAAGATTTAAAATTCTATGGAGATCACAATCGGAGAAGTATGCACAAACTTTGATTCAGGCTTCTAAGCCATCTTTGACAGAAGCGTAGTGTTTCTACGGTATACCCATGTATTTTTTTTGGGCCATAGGCTCCTCACACCCAAATTTGCTAAACCCAAACAATATCCTTGAATGAATGCAGGTCGTATCTCCCTCTAGCACTAGCTTTGACACCATAGTGTCTCCAAATATGATGAGAAAGCGGAAATGTGCGCCGTCGACAACGAGGCAGCTAGTCGTCTGGGACCCCATCATCGGCGGTCAGGAGCATGTGCGCCGTCAACAGCTGCGACCACCTCGACTGATACGGTGATCGGTTTCTGATCTTTGTGGGCATGAGCTATACGTGTGAGCATGCCAAAAGAGTTCAACGCCATTCTCATGAAGCCAGAGGATGGAGAGTTAGTACTTGTGGCCCTGTTGAACGATTGCAAGTTGCAACTACATGTGGTCGCGGCGAGCTGGTGGTAGTGGCATTGATGGCTGTGGGTGCTTCCTCTGCACAATCAAACAGCCAGAAGCCCGGCACCACGAATCCAACCTTTCCACCTGAGTTGCCATACTGCGAGGATGAAGGCGGCAGCAGCAGTAGTACGAGCTGCCCTGCACGGAGGCGGTGCGCCGCTAGGGCAAGGCATGTACAGGGTATCAACCTAAACATCTGCAAAAATTAAGGTATACCCACATCTTAGAATAACATGTACAACATAAACCCTCCCCTGAAGGGATCATATCATCATCCATCAATATACCCACAGATGAGGCCACTACCTCCAGCATCAAGGTATTAATCTTAACATCTTGAAATTGTTTTTATTTTTTTTAAAAAAAGACACCACAGACCGAACATCTACAGGTGCAACCAGCATACATCAACTTACAGCCAACAACACTGATACCAGACACGTTTATCTCGTCTCAACATACAACAGTACAACAGTACTTATCCATACAAACTTACATTCAACAACACTGGTAACAAATACGTTTACTTTGTCTCTGCATTCAACAGTACTTTTTATTTGGTATTTAGGGGGAATCAGGAGAGCCTTTTCGATTCCCCATGCCTATTTGTTGGCAGTCGGAAACACTAGGTATCGATGTTAACATCGCCGTCCTCAGTTGCTTCATCATCAAAGGTGGAGTTGTCCTCATTGGCAGGTTCCTTCTGCTGGGCGCTGGATTTTGTGGACTTGTCCTTTGTTGCGGGCGTTTTGCCCTTCTCAGGCTGCTGCAACTCAAGCCCCCCAACGGACAGCCGGCGCATCCTCTTTGAGACTGGCCCTTCCGCAGGTTCGTCAGCAACAGAGTTGTTCACTGCTAGAGGAATAAAACCAAGAACATTATTGACTGTGAATAAAACAGTTAGCATTAAACTGAAACTAATACTTTAAACAACATGAAATCCTCAGGTTTTCAAGATTCTATCCCTGCTCACAAGTCCTCTGGTGCTAGTAATGCAACTCAGTCTAGTTTGAATATGCTGAAGCATTTAGTTTTGTTGGTGCATCATCATCGTTTCTCAACATGCATGTGCAGTTTTGTGATTTTCTACGACCTAAACTAGACCAAATTCAGTCAATTTTTTCATCATGGTGGATCCACAACTTAGTTTTTTTTATATGGATATGAATACAAAAGGAATCACAACGCTAGCACAAGAAATTGCATAGAGACTTTGGAAAACAAATCATAAGCGCGAGGACTATATTGCATAGAATCAAAGCAACTAATTAACACAAGAAATTGCAAAAAAAGATACCTTCCATTGGGCTTGACACTAGAGTAGCTTGACCACCCTGTACAGCATCCATTGAGGATGGAGAACCAGAATGGTTGCTATCCACCAACTTTGATGAGCTTCCAAGGCATTTCTCTGGCTGCTCATCAGGAACATCTGGGGAAGGAATTGCTGGTAAGAAGAGAATCTCATCCACAGAATCCTCCACATCACTGAACCTTGCATCCTTCTCAAATGTCTCAATATCAACATCAGAATCCTCATCTATCGCCACTTCCTCATCCTACATATGGGGTTTATTTACAAAGAAAATGCTCAGGTTGTATACGCATGAATATGAATAACAGTTAAAAGACAAGTAGAGAAATTTTATTCACCTCTTCTTCACGTGGGTTCAGGTCAAACTCATCCTCTCGTTCAACGTACTCTTCATTTTCTTCTAATTCTTCAAAATCAGGAGCAAACGCACTCCAGTTCTCTACATGCTCCTTAGCCCAAATGTATACAAAGCCTGTTACAGATACTGTAGCAATTGTAGGTTCAGCAGGATGCCAGGCAAGATCGATGACGGCTTCCTTTGGACCTTCAAGGATCTTTACAAGGGGCCCTGCTTGGTCCCATATTTGCAACTTGTGCTCACCTTTGTTTGCAGAAGCACCAACTACCCACAGACCATTACCACTGAAACATGGTGTCCTCCAATGTGTCCTTGTGATGGAATCCGAAAGTTCAGAGGAAAGAATAAGGCAGCATGTGCCATTTACTTTTAAATTATCATAGTGACTTTCATAGTCATTACTGTTGTTGCTCATGTTTCTAATCGCCTCTCCAGAACCTTTAACAGGCAGAATATTCTTGTAGACTCTAATGACCCGATCATTAGAATTTGTCATCAGATATTGACCATCCCGGCTGAAAAGAATATCCTTAACCACAGCTCCACCAGGGATGGGAATTACTGCATGTACCTGGATGCTTTTTGAATCAACGATTAAAATTTCTCCCTTGGTGTTGCCCACATATACCAGATCCCCATGCTTATCAAATGCAGCAGCTGTTGGTGTAAAAGGTGGGGTACCATCCACAACTTTATTGCGGGCATTAGCTGCAGGGGGGTTACTATTTCCAGATACAGAAACAGGGAGAAATGTGGTACTTCCGGTATCCAAATCAACAAGAAGAGGTGCAGAAGACAGAGGGCATGCCAAACAAATAGATGGGATTGGAGAACCAGGTTGAAGACTGGCACGCAATGGAGCCTTCTGAAGAATTATTCGGGTAATCTTTTTCCCAGAAGACACGTCCCAAAGTGTCAATGACTTGTCAGTAGCAGACGCAAGTAAACGGTGGCCATACTTGGACCAGGAGACACTTGTTATAGACGCAGTGAAATCTTTATCACGAAATTCTCTTGCAAGCCCTTTTGTTTCAAAGTCCCAGATAACACAGCTACCATTTGAGCATCCAGCTGGAAATATGTGTAAGAGACATCGTTATTGACCAGTCAAAACAATTTCAAGCCGAAAGATATTCTAGACCATCCAAAGAGTTAATTGTGCATTTCAAAAGTAATGATGATGTTTATATCACAAGTTTTTGCTCGCATGCAGCACCAACTTCATATGGAACTAAGATTATTATAATATAAAGTGAAATCTGCTGAATGAACCACAAAACTAAAGGCACATAGAAAATACAAGGTTCCTTTGCTAATTTAAAACATACCCAGGCAATCCAATAGGTCCTGCCAGTAAAACAGAAAAGAAATTGCAATTCCAGACTAGAAGAAATTTTAATTCCTGTTAACCATAATAAACTCAACACCAGTCAAGAAGTATACAAGAAACCAGCATGGTTTACATGAACTAGGACAATAATTACATAAAACACTTGAATATACTTGAAGACTAACAAGCTCAAATAATTACCAGCAAGAAGCGTCCCAGTACGGTTAAATGCGATACATTTCATAGCACCATGCTGCAAGTACTCCTCAATCATGTCAGGAAATTCTGCCTCATATGAATCTACAAGAATACAGAGAATAGAGCAATTCAATATATCAGAAATATTTTCTTCATGTTTCTTGTCAACATAGAAATCAAAGAACACAATATGTGTTAAAGTATTTCCCAGATATATGGTTAACTTCCATCTCTGATAAAATAAGAGAAAAAATAATTCTGGACATCGAAAGATCGTGCCATATAGAATCAAGTGAAAAGTTTTCGATCCAACAACCATCTTACCCATGCATTACAGTCTTCTCCATCTTTCTACCTATTGCACCTCTACGTCCCGGTCGCACACCGCCGCACCCCAACACCTGCATCTGAAGCCTCTTTTCATCACAGCCCACCTCTACTCGAAGCCACAGTACAGCGGCTTACTCCATCTGAAGCTTTCACGCCCCAGCTCAGCTCCACCTGGTGCCTAGGTCACCGATGCATGCCGCACCACGCAGCATGAGTCATGCATGTGCCCAGGTCACCACTGCATGCCGCAGCACACCAAAATTTTGGAGCTTATCTTCCTCAGATCGAAAGGGTCTCCTCTTGTCCAAATTGCCTACCTCAGTTAACTTCAGCAAATCAAACTCCACCATGCCCAAATCATCTACATGCTGCAGATCGGGAGGAGTTCAATCCAGTGTAGATCTGCAGATCTACATGCTGCAGATCTACACTGGATTGAACTCCTCCCTACCTCGAATAGAGCAAGCTAGCAAATTGCGCGCAGAGCATGTGCCAGCACTCCGCCAAACAATCAAATCGTAACAGCATGGGACGGATTCGATTGGAAAAACAACACAGATCTGGTTTTGTTTGCTCCATAACCTAAAAAAGAAGGAACTAATCCAAGACCAGATGGATCTGCACTCATGGTGCCAGGAGAGGGGAAGAGGGGCAGTGATAAGAAGAGACGGACCCGAGCGGCCATGGCACGGTTTCGAGACCAACCTTTGGAGTCGCATGGCGGCGGTGACCCTGGCATGTCGGGCGGCGTCTATTGGCAAAAACAACCAGCACGGAGGAGGAGGCACTCAGTGGATTGTCACTCGAAATAAAACAGCAGGATGGGTTGATAGAAAAGGAAACAGCTTGGCATATCTTTAAATAGCCCGAAATTTCGGTGGTATTATTAAGATACACCAAGACTGATACGGTAATATTTAATTATAAAACTGTGATATCTTAAGGGTGACCCTGAAATATCGCAGCGGAGGGATATAAAGCCGGGGTTCGAGGAAACTCCCCTGAACCCCGGCTATTGCCATCAAGAAGAATTTTATTTTCCGGGGGTGAGAACGGGGAGTCGAACTCCGGACCTATAGGTTGCATCCCTGCCGTTCTACCGCTGCACTATGTCCTCACTTCCTTGAAATACAACGTTTCAGAGAATATATGCAGATTAGTGATTACTAGACGTTGAGATGGATACTTGAAATGACAAGTAACAAACTAGAACCTAGCAAACCCTAGCTTTCAAGTCCCAGCGTTCAGATTTCCCCGAAATGAAATAAGCACTCGTGTTATTACCACTTGCCAGCAGACTCTTGGGGCAAGACATGATGAAATCCGCCGAACCTTTTCTAGTCCTGAATCACCTAAAGGAGAAGAAATTCATGGCCGAGACGAGCCAGCCATAATCCCCTCACCCATCCCCCCAGCTAAAACCCTAGCATCCCGCCTCGAATCCGCGAAGAACGACGACGCGAATCCGCGATGCAGCAGAACGGGTTCCCGGCCTCAGATTCGACGGGATGGTCGAGGCGGCAGAATCCGACCGAACCCCCACGAGAATCGGGCTAGGACTCACCGAGTATGGGCGAGCTCATCATGGCGTCGCGCAGCAGCCGCCGCCTTGCTCGCGCGACGTGCCCTCGCGGACGGCGGGGGTCAAAGAAGAGGGGACGAGTCAATGCAACGCCTGAAAGGCTCAGTGAGCTACAAAGCCATCCGGCCCAACTTATAAGATTTCATACAATCGAAGGGACATCCCAGATTTAAAAAAAAAAGTTCTGCCCATTTATTTACATAAAAAAACATCGAGGAAAAATGTTCAAGTTGTTTACATTTCTAAAAATATATGTACACCCCCTCGTACTAATGTGTAAACATTTCAATGTGCAAGGAAATCATAAAATAGGATTTGGGGATTAATTAGCCAAACAAGTCATCATTTTGGTTTGGGCTATGAATCTTCATTCGCCAGTTTACGTGCATGCATATTGTTGGGAAAAGAAAATCCACCTACACTTTTGATCCCATGGCTTACCTCATCCATTTATTTATCTTGCATGGCCCGTGCGGAGTCAGGCACTTCTGTAGGGGTCAGTGCACCATACCACAGCCCCGATATAGTGATTTCATTGTAGTCGGTATAAGTTGTTTCGTCGATATAGAGTTATGCCGACCCCGACTATTTGTCGTTAAAAGTGGCATCGGGATAAGTTTATGCCGACCAACAAGGCTTTACTAACCAACTGTCTGACGCCCTCTGGGGACAGTACCGAATATGCTTCAACGGAATCATTAAAATGGACAAAAAAAGGAAAATCATGAGCCATAACAACATCAATATAGATACATACAAACATTGACATTGATCATCCATACTAGTAAAATATTTAACAAAAATGTAGGCAACACAGGGTTCAATATCAGCCAACAAGTACAAGGAGACGACCTAATTTGCCAACACACTAAACACCAAAAGGCATTTACCACACAGCTCAAACAGCTCAAGTACTCCAAAAGACTTCAAGATAAGGAGCAAAAAGCATTTAAGATGTCCGCATAGCAATGGCAACAGATTAGCTTACTAACTTCTAAGAAGGACTGAAGGATCGATGGATTGATTGGGATTTGGAGGAGAACGAGCTCACCAGTCACCAGAAGATAAGCAGAGGAAGCGTCGGGCATTGGCGGGCGGCACCGTGTCGATCTGAGGAGGAGAGGCAATGATGGCCTGAAGGGCTGATGGTAGTGCGTCGATCTGGGGAGGAGCAGTGAGCGGGCGCCCGGTGGCGCTGCATTAATCTGGGGAGGAGCAGTGAGCCGACACTCGACGACACTGCGTCGATCTAGGGAGGAACGGCGAGCCGGCACCCGGCAGCGTTTCATCGATCTGTGGTGGGTGACGGTGATGTGTGGAATGGAGAGGAGGCGGAGGCTCGTGGAATGGGGAAGAGTGACGACGGCGCATAAAATGGAGAGGATGCTCGGGTGGTGGTTCGGAGGCGGAGAGGTCATCAAGGGGGCGTGGCAGATGCGAAGCATGTCAGCGGAGGAGGTGAGGAGGGAGGGCGCGGCTGCGCAGGGGTTGAACTAGAGCTTTGTGGGCGGGTAGGTGTGGTTGAAAGAGAGGGACAGGAGGGCGCGGAAGGAGGTGGCGGAGGGCAGACGGGGTCAAAGAAGAGGAGGGAGACGCGGTTGTGGAGGTCCTCGAGGACATGATATATGTTTTTTTAAATTAGTGGTAAATTGTTGTTAATAGCTGATCAATAATGGTGATGACCCGGGCCTGCAGTAGTATTGACCCCGTGTCGTTCTCCGCTAGCTGCGCCCCTGTGCATGGCATCAATCAAATAGTTAAATCGCTCATCTACTCATAATTCCTTTTTTTTTAAGAAACGGGCACTGCCAAATCATTTATTAAGAAGGGGAAGTAGAGATTTACGGTTCACCAATAGGAGATTATACAAAATAGGAAACACTCATAGCCTGTTTGCGATGGCTCCGCCCGGAGGGGCCCCGGCTCCGTGCTACAGTAATCACTACTATATCCTACTGTAGCGATGAAAATAGGGCTCTGGCTCCTTGCTGCATTTGCCTGGGCAGCGGAAGGAGCAGCCGGAGCTGTGTTTCCCTAGCTCCTCCAGCTTCGTGCTACAAGGCGGTACAGGGACAGAGCCGGAGCTGGAGGGAGCCACGCCAAACGGGATCTCAAACTCAACAAGAAACAAAGCTAACATAGGAACTACGTGGTACTCAGCACACTCAAAACCGCTTGCCGTAGGCCGCCTCTAGGTTATAATTGAAGACCGCCGAGCTGTTATCATTTTGCCTTCAAAAACTCTTGTATTCCTTTCCTTTCACGAACTCATAATTCTTCTATCTACTCATAATTCATCGTATCATTGATTCGAAAATGACTGGCCCTCATAGAACATGTGGTTGCATACTTGCATGCACATATGAAAAAATAAGAACATATTTAAGTAATTTGCTAGGTATATGTCGAATTTCTTTAATTTTTCATGCAAGCAAGTTCATCCTCATTTGACATTCAGGCCATTGCAATAAATAAGTTCGCAAGAAAACCATGGAGGACCACCTCGCAATCTTCAAGCTCTACCCACAACGGCTACTCATGTGACGCCCAAGGGCAGCAATGCCCCTCACCGGATCCGACGATGAGGAACCGCATGTAGTACAAAACACCGCGAACTCAACAGTCTCTTATTGCGAGCTCGACACAAATTCCTAAATCGACACAACAATTTTATTGTTTTAATGTGCCCAGCACCAAGCCACGCCAATCCAACCCAAACCCAAATCGATGTGCAGTCTTGCCTGCGTCAAATCGAACAAGACGCCGACAAGCCGATGGCGACAAGCTAGATGGCCAAGGAGGATAGCTTGATCACCGCCGCCCAGCGCGGCGCCTTCTCCACCTCCACCTTGCAGGTTCTGCCGCTGTACAGTGACGACCTCCTCACCGAAATCCTCCTCCGCCTCGCGCCGCGCCACTCCTCGCTCCCGCGCGCCGCGCTCGTCTGCAGGCGCTGGAGCCTTCCTCCGCCGCTTCCACGCCCGTTGTTTTGTCGAAACTGCATGTCAAATTGTGGGCGAGGAAGAAGGTGGATTCTCATAGTTATGGTACTGCCGAATAGGTGCTGAAGAAAACCATTGAACTGGACCAGCTCCTTGCGCTGAGGCCGGCGGCGGTGAAGTGGTGGCACAGCCCTGAGATACTAGGTTTCTGATGAAGATAACAGCAATGTGATTTTTCAAATGCATTCTATGGGTGTCCTCATGATCCAACTTGAGTCAAATCAGTATACCATCTTTTCAACAAAATTTTGTGTACCCCTTATTTTCCATACAGGAGTTTCTATACCGCAGGTAACTATATATACCCTCATTATTAGTGCATTGGTGCAAAAGCTGCTTGAGGCCTAGTACAAAAATATATGATTGTGGCTACTATTGCCTGCCCAACAACATATGCGGTAAACTGCCCAACATATGTAATTGATCATCAACTGATCTTTGAATTATTCCTAACATTGAGTAACAGGAATACTCAGTAAAATATATATTCTCTATGCTACTAGTCATGTACTAACCTACCTCTGCTGGTCTTCCTGCTGTTAAATGTATTCAATAAATAGCACTATGTTTAAACAGTTTTGTAAGAGCCTTTTCAAAATGCCATTCACTTTTACCTGATTAAAACTGAATAAATAGTGCTTAGTTTTACTGCTTAAAAACTATAGTTTCTAGTTTTGCTGAGAAATTATTAGAACAAGTTCCATCTTGACAACTTCATTTTCTATTATCATCTGAGAAGTGTAAAGATGATCTTGATCGAACCTCTAATGCAGTAAGTATACACTGTTGGAGAAACGCTTATCGGTACCAGCACGTTAGTGCCAGTCACAAGGGAGCCGGCACTAACGTATATCTACAGTACACCACAGTCACTTTAGTACCGGCTATTCTCTACAGCCGGCACTAAAGTGTCACCCCCAACGGTTAGCAACCTGCGCCCTGGCGGTCAGAGCCAATTTAGTGCCGGCTGGAGCCTCCAGCCGGCACTAACTTGGCACGGTGCAGGTTAGTGCCGGCTGAAGGGTCCAGCCGGCACTAACTGTCTACAGTTTGTGCCGGCTGAATTTTCTAGCCGGCACTAAGTTGCCCCGTATATACTGACCCCTCCCTTCTTCCCCAGCCCGACCCATCCATTTGGCCGAGCTTCTCCTCTCAACCATGGCGTGTTAGAGGAGAGGTGCTGCCCCTTTTCTCCAAAATTTATGAGGATTTCGCCCATCCAAGTGCATTAAAGGTTAGCAGCTTCTTCAACTCTTCTTTCACAGTGTTTATTGTTTTGTTTCATGCTTTCTAGGTAAAGAAAATAGTGATTTTAAGGTTGAGGAACAATGAGCATAATTTTTCAATTTGTTCATTAATTTGAACAAAATAGAATTGATTTATTGTGTTTTAGAGAAGGATTACTATATAGTTTGAGTATGACACATTTAGATTATTTTTTTTGAATTATTTCATGGGGACATGTTTATATGTTATTATGCAAAATTTTAAGGATGAGGGAAAATGAACATGATTTATCAATTTGTTCATTAATTTGAGCAAGGTAGAATTATTTGTTGTTTTTTAGAGAAAGTTAACTATATAGTTTGACTATCACATATTTAGAATGATTTTTTCGAATTATTTCATGGTGACATGTGTATATGTTATTGTGTCAATTTATTTTGCTATTTACTTGAGGTTTACTAGATAGGTGGCCTATGACACATTTACAATTTGTTTTCGAAATACTTCATAGTAACTTGTTTTGATATATGTAGAATTGATTTTTGTTTTTATACGGTAATTAATTACAGATGGACCGGCAATGGATGCACGGCAGCCGGAGCACCTCGGCGTGGATTCAGGGTTTAGATTCTTTTCTCAAGGCGGCAATGGCAAATAGGTCGCCAAAGGGTTTAATGTGTTGTCCATGTAGTATTTGCGAAAATAAAAAGGAATTCCGGAAAAGAGATACTCTATGGAATCACCTGGCCTTGAATGGATTCATGAGTAACTATACCCTTTGGACCAAGCACGGCGAAGTTGGAGTTATGATGGAAGATAATGAAGAAAATGCCGATGATGATAACAACCTTCTAGATTGGGCATGGGTTCATGAAGCAGGTGGCTTTCAAGATGAACCAATGGATGAGGGTGAAGCAAATGTTGCACAAGAGGAGCCACCTGACGAGCTAGGTCAGGCGTTGCTTGATGCACAGAAAGACAGTGAAACTGTGAAGGAGGCATTAAAGTTCGAGAAGATGTTGGAGGATCACAAAAGGCCGTTGTTCCCTAGTTGCAAACCGGAGCAGAAGAAGTTGGGTACCACGCTAGAAATGCTGAAATGGAAGGCAACTAATGGTGTCACCGATAAGGGATTTGGTGAGCTATTAAAGATTGTAAAGAACATGCTTCCTGAGGGTAATGAACTGCCGTCAACAACATACGAAGCTAAAAAGATGGTTTGCCCTCTTGGATTGGACGTGCAGAAGATTCACGCATGTCCTAACGACTGCATCCTGTATCGCGGCGAATACGAGAACTTGGAAGCTTGTCCTATTTGTAGCACATTGCGGTATAAGATCAGGCGAGATGATCCAGGTGATGTTGATGGGCAGTCGGTAAAGAAGAGAGTTCCCGCAAAGTTGGTGTGGTACTTCCCTATAATACCACGTCTGAAGCGCTTTTTCAAAAACAAGGATAACGCTAAGTTGATACGGTGGCACAAAGAAGACCGTAAGGAGGATCACATGATCAGACACCCAGCAGATGGGTCCCAGTGGAGAAACCTTAACCGAGAGTATCCTCAATTTGACAACGACCCAAGGAATATAAGATTTGCTCTAAGTGCGGATGGAATGAATCCGTACGGTGAGTTTGGCAGCGCTCATAGTACATGGCCCGTGACCCTATGTATGTTCAACCTTCCTCCTTGGTTGTGCCTGAAGCGTAAGTTCATCATGATGCCGGTGCTTATAGAAGGGCCAAAAGAACCTGGCAACGATATTGATGTGTTCCTGCAACCCTTGATGGATGATCTCTTACTGCTTTGGAAAGAAGAAGGTGTACATGTGTGGGATGAGTATAAACAGGAGTCTTTCAACCTCCGAGCTTTGCTTTTTGTATGCATCAATGATTGGCCTGCACTTGCAAAACTTTCGGGACAGTCGAACATGGGATACATGGCCTGCACCCACTGTTATGATGAGATCGATAGCATTTATTTGAAACACTGTAAGAAGTGCGTATACATGGGCCATCGCCGATTCCTTCCTACCGATCACCCCCTAAGAACCGAAGGGAAGCATTTCAAAGGAGAACCCGAAACTCGTCCTAAGCCTCTGTTCCGTAATGGAAAGCGTGTGTTCTCGATGATCAAGAATGTGAAGGTTGTATTTGGAAAGGGTCCCGGTAGCCAACCTGTTCCCAAGGATGACCAGGGACATGTTCCAATGTGGAAGAAGAAGTCTATATTGTGGAACCTACCTTATTGGCAAGTCTTACAAGTTCGCAATGCAATTGATGTGATGCATTTGTCGAAGAATCTTTGCGTGAACCTACTAGGCTTTCTGGGAGTGTATGGTAAGTCAAAAGACACATTGGAAGCAAGGCGTGACATGCAGCAGCTAGCTGGGCGACAAGGCTTGCAACCTGAGAAGAGAGACAAAGGATGCCACTATTTAAAACCTGCCAGCTATAATCTGAGCAAAGAGGAGAAGGAAAGTATGTTCGATTGCTTGAACAGTATCAAGGTCCCATCTGGGTACTCCTCAAATATACATGGCATAATAAATGTGAAAGAAAAGAAAATCCAAAACTTGAAGTCCCATGACTGCCACGTTCTGATGACACAATTACTTCCGGTTATACTGAGGGGTGTTCTACCGGAAAATGTGAGATTGGCAGTTGTAAAGCTTTGTGCGTTCATGAATGAAATTTCACAGAAAGCAATTAATCCAAATAATCTAATAAAGCTACAGAAAGACATTGTCGAATGTCTTGTCAGCTTCGAGATGGTCTTCCCACCTTCCTTCTTCAATATTATGACACACCTTCTAGTTCATATTGTGACAGAAATAACTATCCTGGGTCCTGTTTTTCTACACAATATGTTCCCTTTCGAGAGGTTCATGGCAGTATTGAAGAAGTACGTGCGTAAACGTTCTCGCCCAGAAGGATGCATTGCTAAGGGCTATGGAACAGAGGAGGTCATTGAGTTTTGCGTTGACTATCTTCCTGATCTCAATCCGATTGGGCTCCCCGTGTCACACCATGAGGGGCGACTAAAGGGAAAAGGCACACTAGGAAAGAAATGTAATGTGAACATCCCTTGTAGTGAATTCAGCCAAGCAAACTTCACGGTTCTTCAGAATTCATCCAAGGTGGCTCCATATATTGATGAGCACATGAATATTATACAGTCTGAAAATCCACAGAAGAATCTTGCTTGGATTACACGCCAACATATAAAAACTTTTGACGGCTGGTTCAGACGAAAATTATTGGGCAATAACAAAGTTGATCAAGAACTTCAATGGCTGGCTAGGGGACCATCAATCACTATCCAGCAATACCAAGGGTATGAAATCAATGGGTATACATTTTATACGAGAGCTCAAGACAAAAAAAGCACCAACCAAAACAGTGATGTCCGTATGTGTATAGTAAACAGTAATGGAGAAAAGAACAACTACTATGGTGTTATAGAGGAGATATGGGAACTTGAATATGGACCCATAGTTGTCCCTCTGTTTCGTTGTGAATGGGTGGCTGGAGGAGGCGTAACGAAGGACCGGTTTGGGATGACCATAGTCGATTTTAAAAAAGATTGGATATAAAGATGAACCATTCGTTCTAGTCAAGGATGTGACACAAGTGTTCTATGTGAAGGACATGTCGAGCAAACCGAAGAAGAAGTCGGATAAGACGCCTGAAGCAGACAAGGCTGGAAATGAGCCGAAACGGCACATAGTTCTTCCCGGAAAAAGAAAAGTTGTTGGAATTGAGAATATTTCGGACAATTCGGAAGATTATGACCAGATTGATGACCTTCCTCCATTCTCAGTTGACGTTGACCCTAGCATCCTCTTATCAAGATGCCCTTCACAAGTGCCTCGTCAGTGTATGGTGCATGTAAGTATTGTCTCTCGTTTCATTATTTTAGTCTTGTGTGTTGACTGATCCCCGTTTTTCTTGTGTCATATAGGTCAAAAATTCAAATTTGCCGAAAGAAGAACTTCCATAACGTCGGGTTCTTCGACCCCGATATTATACACGAGAAATCGCTAGCGCTAAATCCTGGAGACATAGTCAATGTTATATACAGGGGGTTGCGTAAAAATAGCATGTGTCCCTTCATTCTCTTGCCATACAACCATCAGTGAGTCGTTCTTTGTTAGACTTTTTTTTCAATCCCTTCGTATTAATAATACTATTTAATAACTATTATAATCAACATTAATTGGTTATGCGTATGTATATGCACAGCTTTCATTGGATATTGCTTTGTATTCGGATTGAGGAGCACAAGGTCTTGGTGTACGACTCGTTAAGGCAAGATAAATCAAAGTACCAAGATATCATCGAGGTGGTAAATACTGCATGGAGTCGCTACCTCCACAAACACATAGGCTTGCCCATAGGTGAAATCGAGCCTCTTCATTGGGTGACTGATTTTCCGGTATGAATATACTCTCGCTACTAATGTCATTCGCAATAAACATCAGAAAAATTCTATATCGTAACCCACATTTGTCCATAGTGTTGGAGACAGGGCCAAGGAAACAACTTATGTGGATACTACGTATGCGAGTGGATCAACTCTTTTGCAAGTGAAAAAGGGCAAATGACAGTGGAGGCATTCAATGTACGTGAGCACAATCACATCTGCTCATTATTTTAATTTATTATTTTTTATTCTCATTTTTTTATCAAAAAATGTGATAGCGTTGGTGGATGAAAGAAGAACTCATTGAAATCGCTCGGATCAGGGCAATTCAAGAAGCTATATGCGGATTTCTACTCGATGAAGTCATAAATCCTAAGGGCGAATTTCATGGCGATCTCCGTCTAAGCGTCGCCCAAGAAGATCCGACGACGAGGAAGCTGATACGTTATTATAGTTGATGTGCGCAATAATTTGTAACATCTCATGTACTGTGGAACTCCTAAGTGTTCCATACATGGCATATATATATAATATTAGTGTAATATGCTGTTCTAATAATACTGTGCAATGCAAAGAGTACGACTATGTAGTCACATACGCTAGAAATACGCATAGCCATATGTATAAAAATGAAAAGAAAAGAAACATAAAGAAGAAAAAACATTTAGTGCCGGCTAGTTATATCAGCCGGCACTAACCTTGCTGTCAGGACTCGGGCGGGGGCGGGCACATTAGTGCCGGCTGGTATTACGGACCGGCACTAACATACGCACGTTAGTGCCGGTCAGAGTAGCCGGCACTAACGTCTGTCACGTTAGTGCCGGCCATTTAGTGCCGGCCACAGGGACCGGCACTAAGCCGTCCTGTGACCGGCACTAATGTGCCGTTCTCCAAAGTGATACTAGTAGTCTTTATAGCGCATTTCCTCTAATTTATTCTTGTTGATTCGATTTTTCTTTGTCCTCATCGGATTATTTTGCTTGTAAAAATGATGCTAGAGCGGTAATGATAACCAATACAGTGTCATGACCAATACGGGAATTAAGAAGGGGTAAAAAAGTAGAGAATGAACAAAACGAACAGAGATAGAAGAGGAGAGAGATAGAGATAGAGTTGTTGAAAAGCGAGAACTACACTTACTTTGCGACACATTTTGAATCCTTAAACTACACTTGGATGATTCATCCTACGTAATTTTGTTTTCGAGAATGTATTCATCATGCGTAATGACAAGACCTAATGTACCACTTCATCTTAAGTTGTGCGGTCTGTCTAAATTCAGAGTCTTTTGTGTTGTAATGTTATCGAGCTTGAATTTTTGGTTTTGATTCAACTTGCTGCCTGAAACTTCCTCTCACGTTTCACGGAAACAAATCATAAGAATCATATGCTAGTTGAACAGATCCCCCAGAATTTCGCTCTCCTCCTCATCTCTCTCGCCTTCCCTCGCCCAAACCCTTGACTCGCCCGCCGTCGCCGCGGACGACACGCGCCATGGCGCAGCCGCGCACGCCGCCGGAGCTCATCGACGATGCCATCCAGTGGATGAGCAACCAGATCGACATTGCCTCTCTTGAAGGCAACTGTGAGGGAGCACACTGGAATACCCTCCGGGGATTGCTGCCTGTCTACAGAGCAATCACCACCACCACTGTCGGCAATGGTCTGAACACCTCCTTCTGGCACGATAACTGGCTGCCGTGTGGTCGGCTTGCTGAAACTTTCCCTGCACTGTTCAGCCATGCCAAAGTGCCGAATGCTTCGGTTAGCAATGTCTGCTCAGCACCACTGCGTGCTCACTTCGTCTACCGGCTCTCTCAGGTGGCGACTGCAGAATTGGCAATGCTGGAAGAAATAACCGAGGAAGTACTCCTACAAGATGCACAAGATGACAGAACCTGCCCCCTCGCGGCAAGAGATGGAACATTACGTGCTGGTCCTGTATACACTGCCTGGATGAGCGTGCAGGGGGGTACCGACTGCCCGTTCTATGAATTTGTCTGGGCCAACCATGCACCGCCCCGAGTTCGTTTCTTCGCCTGGCTGTTGGTCCAAAGGAAAATACAGTGCAAAACAAACCTGCTAGCAAAACACATTGTGGATGACTCTGAATGTGAGGTGTGCCGGGATGGCACTGAAACCCCGGATCACCTAATCCTCCACTGCCAATTTGCCTCCCAGTTCTGGAGTAGGATTGGCATTACGGTACACCAGGCGTCCGTGGAGCAGCTCTGGCTACTTCCAAGGCCCACAGGAGTCCCTGCTCAGCACTACCACACCTTCCTTCTACTATGCGCTTGGCAATTGTGGAAGCACGGACACGATGTAATCTTCAGAAGCCAAGACCCCTCCCTATTGCGTCTGCTGCTAAGTTGCAAGGAGGAAGCTCGTCTCTGGAGCTGTAGACTACCGCAACAAGACAAGAGTGTGGCCGAGTCCTGGTGTTCTATTTTTTGTTCCAATATGTAATCTCCAATGTAAAAGTTGCAAGTAGTATTTTTTTTCCTTCCATGTAAAAGCTGCTGAACCCTCATGATTTAATGAGCCTCCGAAAAGGCTCCAGAAATAGAATTGGTGGGGATCCTCTCCCCCCGTTACCCCTAAAAAAAAACGATGCCATCGGAGAGATACTCCTCCGCATCCCGCCGGGCGAATCCGCGTACCTCGTCCGCGCCTCCAGGGTATGCAAGCTGTGGCGCCGCATCCTCTCCGACCCCGACTTCACCCGCCGCTACCGCGAGTTCCACCCAACGCCACCGCTGCTCGGCTTCTTCCACAACCACTACCCCGACGGCGATCGCCGATTCATCCCCACCATGGCAGCCTGCCCGTTCACCCAGTCGGCCGTCGATTGCAGCCGGTTGTTGACCCCTCGACGACCGCCGCCGGTTATGGGCTGTCGACTGCCGCCACGACCGCGTCCTCCTCCGACATAGAGACACGAGGAACCTCGTCGTCTGGGATCCGATCACCGGTGGCCGAGAGGAGCTGCTCGGGCCCCGCGCTGCACCCACGTCGCTCCACAACAGTATGATGGTGCTCTGCGCGGCGGCCAGCTGCGATCACGGCAACTGCCATGGTGGTCCTTTCCTCCTCGTCTTCGTGTGCAACCAGGGCAACTCGGTGCATGGCTGCGTGTACTCATCCAAGGCTGGTGCCTGGGGGACGCCGGTCTCTGTAAACATAGTCAACGGTGGCTACTACGTCTCTGCCAACAGTGCCGGCCATGCCAAGCGTGGTGCCCTTGTCAGGGATAATGCCTACTTCGCCCTGCGCAAGATTGCCTTTAGAGGTCATGAAGAGTTCACCACGCACAATGCCAATCCTAACAAAATTCTGAAGTACGATTTGGGCAAGAATTTCTTATCTGTTATCGACGTGGAGCCGGCGCTAGATACGTGCATCAGGGATGCTTTTGTCATGCCAATGGAGGATGGTTCTCTTGGATTCGCCGGCATTAGGGATTCAGGCCTCTACATATGGCGGCGGACGGTGAGACGCTGGGGAGATGCACGATGGGTACCATGCAGCACTACTACAGATCGGACAATTTGTCCCGATTCCAAAGGGCCATTTGTCTCGGTTTTGGAATCGGGATTCGGGCCATTTGTCTCGGTTTTGGAATCGGGATTCGGCTGCCGGGACAAAAACCCTGGAGGCTTTTGTCCCGGGTGGTAGAATCGGGACAAAATGTCCCTCACGCTAAAATTTTTTTGCGTCCTGCGGGATTCGAACCCAAGACATATTGCCTGGCGCATGGCTTCCTTGCCAACTCACCTAAGTACTACATGTGACTCAGTAAAGAATAACTTCCTTTTGAACTATCACGTGGAGGGGCCTTTTGTCCGGGTTGGTGCCACCAACCGGGACAAAAGGGTCCTTTAGTCCGGGTTGGTGCCACCAACCGGGACAAAAGGGTCACTCTTTAATCCGAGTTGGTGTTACCAACCGGGACAAAAGGGTTGGGCCTTTTATCCCGAGTGGAGCCATCAACCGGGACAAAAAGGGGTCCTTTTGTCCCGGTTGGTGCCTCCACCCAGGACAAAAGACCTCTGTCCCCCCGCTGGCCCACCTTTTGTCCCGGGCTCAAAGGCAGCTGGGACAAATGACCTGGAACAAAGGCCTGTTCTGTAATAGTGTAGGGTTGTCGACCTTGAAAAACTGCTCCCTAGTAACATCTCCTGTAACCAAGCTACTGTTGTTGGTTTTGCTGAGGGTGTGGGTGTTGCGTTTGTGAGAATAAACAATAGTAGCATCTTCATGATTGAGCCCGTGTTCAGTTCCAAAATTCAAAATTCCAAATTTTTTTTCGGCACCCGCATGGAGACTTAAATCTAGACGAAATAAAAAACGCATTGTGACTGCTGTATGTGAATGGCGAGACGAATCTAATGAACCTAATTAAACTGTAATCAGACGCTAAATTGCTACAGTAATGGTACATTAAACAACCTCTAATGACGGATTAATTATGCTCGTTAGATTTGTCTCGCGATTTACAGACGAGTTCTGTAATTATTTTTGTGATTAGTCTATGTTTAATACTTCAAACGTAGAAAGATGTCTTTTTAAAATTTTTACAACGCGCAACCAAACGGGGCCTGAGTTGAAGTCAGAGCAGATCAGGAAGGTAACCGAGCTTGGACTCCTTTACACAGTCCTGCCCTTCATGAGCTTCTATACTCCTGCAGGTACGGTACGGGGCCACCATCATATTTTCTCTTTACCCCTTTGCTTATATTTACGATATGTAGATATTTGGTTCAATGGAAATAAACGATACCTGTGAAGAGAAAACTGAATATTTGACGGTGCAGTGCCGTATCATACCTTGCTTGGGTCACTTTCTACTTGTAATTATTAATGGGCAAATTTTGAATCTTGGAAGTATAAAATAGTTGGTTTTTATTAACTGCAAACCTCAATTTATTTATTGAATAATATTTTTTGATATTTGCTCTTTTTGCCAATCTGAATCTGAAATTACAAAACATGACCTTGCATGGAGAACCTTTGGAACTTCACTATTGCAAAATCATATGCTAATTTGTATGTTGTCTTCTGTGTCTGCACGTTATTTCGCTCGTATTGTTTGTAAATATTACACAGCAGACGCTATATTTCATCTGAAAAGACTGGATCTGAAACAATTTTAACTTGTTATGCTTTGTACTTTTCAGGTTCTACTAGCAGTTCATTACCATTGCCAGTGGAGAAAATTAACCACTCCTGAGTTGAAGTATGGTAGTACCTTGCATATTTACAAATCCATCAAGTTGAATCTGCGGCTGTTTGACATGTTGCAGGGCTGATGCTTTGGATGTCTCAAAAGTTGATAATTTAATTTCTTTTAGTTCAAGCGTTGATAATTTAATTTCTTTTAGTTCAAGCCACCATGAACAGTTGTGGACCTTATACTCTTCCTCACTAGTTGTTTATGATCATTGCTGTTATGACTATGTTGCTTGCCTTGGTTTGCTCTGACCATTCTTTGTTAGTATGTTGCTTGCCTTGGTTTGCTCTGACCGAGAAAAGTAGCCTATTTCAGCATGTCCTAGAATTTGCTTCCTTTCTTCGAAAAAAAAAGGAATTTGCTTCCTCAAGTTATAGTTCATCAAAAAGAGCCACCGTGCATGTAGGATGCATATTGTTGGCAGTTGGCACGGCCGCATATCTCTAAAAGACGAAAGCTCACCCTGGGATCGGGCCCAAATCGAGCGTAGGAGGAGCCACGTCACCCGAATTTTCTCAACCGTCCGTTCACATGCTAACGATCGGATTCAACCTTTGCAGCTTCTACCTCCGGCTATTCTAGAACTATCAGGAGCTCCCTCGACCTTGACGTGTGAAGGTCACGGCGACGAATCAAACCAGGATCCTGATCCTAGCGAACCACGTCGCCGGCGCCCGCTCGCGCCTTGGCCTGCTCGCCCGCCGACACCACCCGCGCCCGCCTTGGCCTGCACGGCCGTCGATGCCGCCCGCGCCCACCGTAGCCCGCCCGGCCGGCCGCCGCCTTGGCCTGCTCGCCTGCCGTGGCCCAGCCCGCCGCCTTGGCCTGCTCATCCGTGGCCCAGCCCGCCGCCTTGGCCCGCCGCCTTGGCCCGCCGACGCCGCCCGCGCCTGCCGACACCGACCTCGCCTGCCTGCCCGTACCCGTCCACGCCGACTGACGCGCCGGATCTGGCGATAGAGGGCGGCGGCGGACAGGGAGGAAGTCGCGCGGCACTGGGGAGGGCCCGAGCTCCAGCAGGAGGACGTCGCCGGCCGGCCAGAACACTGACATATCTTCGGTCGGTCAGAATTGTTTTCCTGCACAATCCTGAAGCTTCGCCACATAAATGTCTAGACTTTTATCTTCCTGATACCCAGCAATCTATCGCTCGATTCCATAAATCTCTGCGCCGCCGGTCCCGAAGACCAGGGGCGCAGGCCGCCGCACTGCCGGGCCCTGCAAGCCGCGGAAGCGGGTGCTTGACGCGTGAAGCACCACGCGGGCGCGGGCCCCGTCGCTGGCCGTGGCCCAGCCGGTCACTGGCCGCCACGCGGGCGCAGGAGCGACCCCGCCTGCCAGGCGCAAAGCCGCCGCCGGCCGGGCCCCGCAGGCCGGGCGCGCGCGGCCAAACGCAGCGGTGCAAAGCCGCCGCCGTCCGAGCCCCGCAGGCCGGGTGAGCGCGGGTAAACGGGGCAGCTGCCGCCGGCCGAGCCCCACGGGCCTGGCGCGCGCGCGAGCGCAGAAGCCGCCGCCGGCCGGTCCTCCTCCCACAGGCGCCAGACGACGCCGCCTTGTTTCCTAGAGAAGCACGAGAGAGATAGCTTCTGGTGTTGGAGCTCACACCGCCGCTGCCGCTATCCCACTGATTGTCAACTCCATTCGCCTACGTCTGAGCAGATAGGCACGGCGCCTGCCCATCCGCAGCTCGTAGCGGCGTCGCGCCGTCCCCTCCGCCACAGGGTCCAGGAAGCGGGAACCTGCGTGTGCTGTTGCCGGCACCACCTCCACGCATCCAATTCCAACTCCGGCTCCAGGTTCTGTACACTCCATCACCTTTTTGTGAGACCATAAGCTCCAGCACTACATCAATCTTGTATACCGCAAGCAATCTCGTTCGGCAAAGATATGTTGCTAGCACTGTTATCGTAATATTAGGCATCAATTTTGCTACAAACTACTGATTTTGACAAAAGTAGTCTGCTGAAAAATTCTATCATTAGCCATGGGAGTTTTTAGCTGCTTTTGCGGTTCGTTCAGGGAACCTAGGCATACACATGCAGATAACCTGTGAAAGGAAGTCATTTCAGAGATGCTTATAATTTGGACATTATAGCTGCAGTACGTACCCTATTATTGAATTCCCCACATTATGTACCTTTTTCCATCCACAATACTTGTGATTCCTACTCTGATTTTCCTATTTCCATCTTTGTTGATCAGTTCCAAAATAGTGTTGCTCTGATATACAGTACACATTGAGTGAGAACTGGTATATTAGAAATATGCTTCTAATAGTAACACTTTCTTCACAGCAACTGTGAATTGAATAGTGCATCTAAATCATTTAACCTCTTTTATTGTTATTATGTTTCTCCAGGAGCAACTACAATTCACAAATTAAAGATAACTATGGATCATGGGGGACGGCTCAAACCTACAGCAACACAAGGAATCTGAACTTCTACAGGCAATAACTAGCAACTTACTTTCTTCAACAGTTTAGAGCTATGGTCATGATCTTCAACCAACATCTAGGCTGAATATGGTAAGAGATTGGTCAGGGGATTTCGTTGCCACCTTGCTTTCTACCTCTGATATACTTCCCTTCCTCTTCTACGGGAACAAATGATAACCTTTGAAGGTTCAATTTATATGAACCACAATTTTGTATTAAATATGTAATTTTATCAAGGTATCATGTACTATTTGTAGGCACTCAGAATCCATGAATCACATAAATATGATATTACCACGAATGTCTCAAATGTGTAATCTCTGTTTAAAAAAGATCTCCATTCACATCCAAAGTGCTGTGAAATGGTATACTGTCCCATGGTAAACCACAAGCTCAACTCACCTGAAGGCGCGGCAAAGCCGCGCCAGGTTTCTAGTATAGTACGAATTCTACAAGGATCCCTTGTGCCCTGATTGTGATGTTCTTTCACCTATCAGCTGACTAACAAGAGATGTGTGAACTGTGAAACAGCTGTTTTTTTTTAACTGACTATTCTGTTGGTGTTGTTAAATCGATGAAAGTGTTATGCCTGTGGTCGGTTAAGCACTATCTAGTTAATCGTGTTTCAGGCTTACAGTTAATCGTAATCTGGTTGGTGCTGGAAGTCCACTTGAACTGAAGGCGATAGATTGTGGTTCTTCTGAATGAAAAAATCAAATATGAATCTGAATGCCTTGTTTCAGCTTCAATTCTGGAATGATAGTCGTTTCAGCTTTCTCAGCAACACATTTAATTTGGAACTGAAACGGTCTGTTTTTTCAGCTCACTTTCCGCACACGGGGAATTGCGAAGCATCTGCTTTAATTTTCAGTAACTTGATCGGACAAATTCAGTTTCAGGAAGCTCATGTGCAGTCTGAATAGGTAAAAAAGAGATGCACAAATTTTGCATTGTTTTTACCGTGCACAGCACAGACAGCACAAATTTTGGGGATGCACAAATTGTGCTCTCGAGGCTAAGGTTGTCCGCACTAGTGTGCAAGTGCGGTAAAGGTTACTGCTAAAATCCCTTGCACCGGGCTACGCTAAAGTGCATGCTACCGAAGCGGAGCGTCTCTGTTCCGCCAAATCTAGTGGGATCCAGGATCTCACTATCCCTCCACGCCGGCCCCACCGATGGGGGCGACCGTTGCTGCCCGCGCGAAGAGAGGAGGAGATGGGCCGCCGCCGCCGCCGCTGGGATTCTCCGGCACCGCCCGAGACAGAGCAGCAGCAGGAGGGAGGGGCCGTCGGCAACCTGGACTCGCTCGAGACCCGGCAACAACAGGAGGGAGGGGCATGTCGGCACGGTCAAGCTCGAGCAGGGACCAGGAAGGGCACGTCGGCATAGCCGAGCTCGAGCGACCCGGAGCAGGGAGGAGGGGCGCGCCATGGCCCTGCGCCGTCCGCAGCTGGCACCCCGCCGTGCCGTCGGAAGCCGCTGCTGCCCTGCGCCGCCTCCCCACTACTTGCCGACGCGCTTGTCGTCCTCCTCCTAGCAGCGCTGCACCCAGCAGACCTCCGGGGCTCGCGTCGGAGGAGGGGCGCCTGGATTCAGGCGACAGCGCTTGAATCTTGGCTGCCCGTGTCGGAGGGGGCCTCAGGGAGGGAGTGCTCCAACTCCGCAACCGCCGGAGAAGAGGGTCCGGCCGGCCTCCGTGCCGGATCTTGACGGCCGCGCCGCGGAGGGGGGAGGCCGCGGAGGGAGGGGGGAGGAAGGAGGCCTGAGGGCGAGCAACGGCAGAGGGGGGGGGGGGGGGGGGGGGAGCGGATGGAGGGAGAGGTCTAAAAAATCTGATGTGTGAGTCTCGTCTGTGGTAGGTATAGAGAGTGTTATAAAATAGGACGTGTTAAGCCGCGACCAGTCGCGCTACAGGGGACTGCGCGACCCAGCATGATCCAAACCGCACAGCGCGTGACCCCTCCTTTCTTTCGGATTTAACGAATGCCTCTCCGTGGCACTAATAAATGTCACTTTCAGACTACAGTATGATGAGAGGTTAAGTTCAGATTCTTTTTTCTAACATGCCACTTCTTCAAATAAATATTTTATCTCCTTCGTATGATCTCCGTTTTGAATACCGATTGCACCATTGTGTTCTACGTGATGAGATGAACAAAACTAGACCTCACTTGTATATATTTCAAAGGTGTTTTGCACTAGTAGCAACTTATACATAAATTTGAGTTTGATATTATTGAAGGAGTTGCTACAATATTTATATATAAATTGCCACAAATGTAAGATAAATGTTGCTAAAAAACATAATTTGTTATAAGCATAAGTTGCCACAAAATAGGATCTTTCATATATATAAGTTGTCATAAACATAAAATATACACATAAGTAGTAAAAAAGACTTAAGTTGTTATACACATAAGTTTATATACAAATTATTATAAAAATAAAGTTATCACACATTTAAACAAAAATTGCCAAAAGATCTATTATACATATTAGTTGTCACGCGTATAAGATATAAGTTACTGCAAATAAAATCTATCAAATTCGAACATATAAGTTGACACAAAATAAAAATTGTTATGCATATAAGTTGTTAGTACATTGAGTCGATTTACACATAAATTGCTACAGATCGAGAGCAAGTCATCACATAAGTTGCTACTAGTATAAACATCGTTAAAACATATGCAACTGGGGTCTAGTTTCGTTCGTCTCGTCACGTAGAACACATTGGTGTGACCGGTTTTGAAAACAGAAGTAATATAAAATAGATAAAACATTTTTTAGGTACAAAATTCATTTCCTTGTAAGCGTGTTGCACGTGCAGCCATGGCATTATGGGATGTGCATGCAAGCCACATTAATTTTTTTTAAAAGTATGATAAATTAAAAGTATGATCTAGTACGTGGGCTGTTATACAATCTAGCATGTGGGTTGTTGGGTTGCGAACGCGTTGTACACTCAGCCGAGGAGTTAAGGCCGCGCGTGGGCCTTAAGCTGTGGCTGTGTGATCGCGCGGGGATGGGCTGGACCGGTCGCACGTTCATCCTCCGGAGCGACCGGTCGCCTGGTAGCTTTTTCCTATAAAATATGAATGGAACTGAGTATACATGAAAAAATCTCGAGCCTAAACGTTAATGTGATGGGCCGAACTGGGCCGAGGCCCCGAGAAATTCCACTTCCAGTCTTGCGATGGGCCGAAACAGGTTGCTCACTTGCCGTCGTCTTCTCCCTTCTCGCACTGCCCCCAATCCCCACCCAAACCCTCGTCGCACCAATCACGAGCACGCCATGGCGCCGCCGCGCCAGCCCCCGGAGCTCATCGACGACGCCGTCGCCGAGATCCTCCTTCGCATCCCTCCGGACGAGCCCGCGGACCTCTTCCGCGCCTCCCTCGTCTGCAAGCTCTGGCTCCGCATCGCATGCGACCCGGCCTTCCTCCGCCGCTACCGCGCCTTCCACCGAGGTGCCCCGCTGCTCGGCTTCTTCTACCGCGTCAGATGCCCGAGCCGTTCCCCTCTCTTCATCCCCACCACGGCAGCATCGCCCTCCTTGCGCCCGCCGGCGTACGACGACCACAATTGGTTGGTCGTCGACTGCCGCCACGGCCGCGTCCTCCTCAGGAACAGGAAATCGGACAAGACCTCCTTCTCTCTGTGGGATCCGATCACCGGTTCCCGGGATGAGCTGCCGCCGCTCGATATCTGGTGCACGCTCTACTCAGCTGTGGTGCTCTGCGCCGTGGCCGGCTGCGATCACCGCGACTGCCACGGAGGTCCGTTGCTCGTGGTCTGTGTGGGGAACGGCTATGGGGGCAAGGCCGTACGCGCGTGCGTGTACTATCGAGGCCCGTGCCTGGGGCACGCCAGATTCTGCTTACATTGAAGGCACGTACATCTTCCACTCAAACCGTGCTGCCCTTATCGGAGATGAAATCTACTACCTTATTGTTGACCTTGGTGCCGGAATTCTCAAGTAAGATTTGGTCAAGCATAGCTTTTCGAAGATTGACTTGCCGGGTATGTACGGAAAGGAAGTCCTGATGCAAAACGAGGATGGTTCACTGGGGTTCGCTGGTGTAAGTGGTTCCAGACTTCACCTTTGGTCGAGAATGGTGAATCCAGAGGGGGTTACAGGATGGTTACAGCAGAGGGTCATCAAGCTTAAGATATCGCCTAAAGCTTTTGCTTTTGGTTTTGCTGAGGGTGCCGGGGTTTTCTTCATGAGCACAAAAGCTGGTGCTTTCACAATTGAGCCGAAGTCAGGGCGGGTGAGGAGGGCAGGCGAGTCTAGGGATTACTGTGCCTTCTTCCCCTTCATAAGCTTCTTCACTCCAGGTACTGCTCCAGCCTTTGCTTGTTTGTAATCCTGTACTGTACAGCCTCTATATGTTGTTGAGACACTGAATTCTGTCTATATTTTGTTGTCAAAATAAATGACACCTGTGCTTCAGACAGCACAATATCTGATAATGTAGTGTCACAACTTATTTTTGTTAGTTTCACCTGTTAAAGATCGTTCTTGGTATTTGGCAAGATTTGTTCACATCGCAACATCCTGACTTGCGACCCTCCAAAACTGTAGCCATTTCCTTGTTGATTTCTGGTTTGTGTGTCATTTTACTCTCTTCCTACTAGTTTATAAATTTTAGGAATGAGCACTCTCTACTGATTCATCCTAAAATGACCTTTGCAACACTTTCAACTTCTATGCCCGGTACTTTTTGATAGCAGTTAAGCCTATTGCTTGTATCTTTAATTCTGTTTTGAACTTGCCTTGGCTTCCAAGTTGATGCCTTGGCCCTTTTTGCTTTATACTTTAAGCACTTTAGTAGTTGAGGTGCTCCTATATAGAGGAGGCACGGTGGGTGTTTTGTTTCTGTAACTAAGCACTGCTCTTTTCAATTCAATGAAGCGGCCATCGGTCAAGCTGACCTCTGGCCTTTCCCCTAATCTGAATTGAGTTCTGGGTAACAATTGGTATCAAGAGCCTAGGGTTCTAGTGCTCTCCTTACCGGCACCGCCACCACCATGTCCACCTCCAGTTCCAGGCGCACCAGGAATCCTGCGAGGACACCGCCGCCGCGCAGGCGCGCAGTGAGCACCTTGAGGCCGCTGAGGCAGCTGCGGCTCAGGCGACGTAGGCAGCCAAGGATGCAGCGGCCGCGGCCAAGGCCGCGGTGGAAGCCGCTACAGCGCTGCACGAGGAGGAAGAATTTGGGGGGTGACGAGGACGCGGAGGTCTCCATCACGCCGAAGGATCGCCGAGCCAAAGGATCGCCGCCGCCGCGGCTCGCCGTCTCCACCACGGCGTTGCGGGCGTTCACCGGCCGTGCAGATTTACCATGAGATCGGGACCGGATGGCCGATGCTCACGCGCTCCAACTACTACGAGTGGAGTCTCCTCATGAAGGTGAAGCTCTAGGCGCGTTTCCTCTGGGATGCCATCACCCTCAATGACGTCGACTACGAGCAAGATCGCAGGGCTCTGGAGGCACTCTGCGCTGCCGTCCCACTAGAGATCGGTGCCGCCATCGCCAACAAGCCCACCACCAAGCTTGCTTGGAAGGCGATCGAGGCCAAATGAGTTGGGAGTGACCGCGTTCGTCGCGCCGCGCTCCAGCGCCTCCGAGGGGAGTGGGAAGGTCTCACCTTTCGCCCCGACGAGCAAGTTGAGGACTTTGCGTTGCGCCTCACCAACCTGATGGAGCAGATGGTGCGCAACGGCGACACCGACCTCGATGAGGAGCGCGTCGTGGAGAAGTTTCTCCGGTGCATGCCCAAGAGGTACGAGCAGCTTGTCTTCTCAATTGAGACACTCCTCGACCTCGAGAGCCTCTCCATCGACGACGTCGCCGGGCGATTCAAGGTGGTTGAGAACTGAGACTGCACGTCGGAGGAGCAGGGCAAGCTGTTGTACTCCGAGCAGCGGCGCGCCGTCGGCAAGAAGGGAGACCTATGTTAGGCTAGGCGCTAGGCGGATTCTAGGCGGTGACCCACCGCCTAGAGCTTAGGCGAACCTAGGCATGCCTAGGCGTTTCCTAGGCGTTCTCTAGGCGAGCAGATATGGGAGGGGTAGAGGGAGGAGTAGAGGAGGGAGGAGGGAGCAGAAGAGGGAGGAGGCGGGGAGCAGAGGAGGGAAGAGCAGAGGAGCAGAGGAGGCGGGGAGCATAAGAGGGAGGAGGCGGGGAGCAGAGGAGGGAAGAGCAGAGGAGCAGAGCAGAAGGGGGAGCAGCGGACGGTGGTGAGGGAGCAGATCCAGGGCTCACGGCGGGGGGCGGGAGCAGCTCGGGGTCAAGGCAGCGGGAGGCGGGAGCACGACCGTCGGCGGCGGCTCGGGGTCGAGGCGGCGGACGGCGGTGAGAGAGCAGATCCGGACTCGCTGGGGCTCACGGCGGGCGGTGGGAACATCTCGGGGTCGAGGCGGCGGGCGGCAGGAGCACGATCGGCAGCGACAGAGGCGCCCGCGCCACCTAGGGGTCCGCCTACCCCCATAGGCGAGGCGGTACCCCTCCGCCGAGCGCTAAAGCGCGCCTAGTCGCCGTCTAGGTGCCGCCTGGCGGAACAAGGAGGGAGACCATGCCGCCTCGTCCAAGGATGGCCAGGAGCAGTGTCGTTGTCCCCGAGGAGGCAGGATGAACAGGCACAAGGGAGATCGCGGTGCAGGCGCAGGCGACTCCTGTGGCGGACGCGGGGACAAAGGAGGTGATGCCGGCAGTGATCGCAGGGCGAACCGCGACGACACCTGCCACGACTACAACCGCGCCAGGCACTGGGCGAAGGACTGCCCCCAACCTCGCTGGAATCGCAGCGCAGCCCACTTCGCGGAGGGATACTTGGATGTGGTCCTGTTCCTGGCGCACGGCGTAGTCGATCTGGGCGCGCACTAGGCTGCTACGCATGGCCATGTCCTCTAGCTTGACGAGCCGCAGGCCCAGGTCGTCCTCAACACCGCCGTCGACGACGAGGCGATCGACGGCTGGTACCTCGACAGTGGCGCGACTCACCACATGACCAGGCGCCGCGATCTCTCCACTGATCTCGACAACAACGTGTGCGGGTCGGTGTGGTTCGGCGACGCGTCGAAGGTGGACAATCAAGGCATCGGCTCCATCGTGTTCGAGGGCAAAAACGGCGAGCACTGGGAGCTGCACGGCGTCTTCTATATCCCGGCGCTCAGAAACTCCATCATGAGCCTGGGATGGCTGGACGAGGGAGGATCGGAGGTGAGGATCAAAGATGGCATCTTGAGGATTTGGGATCGGCGCAGATGACTAATGATCAAGGTCCAGCGCAGCCCTAACCATCTCTACATCCACCGCTTCAATGCGGTCGAGCCGGCCCGCCTTGCCCAAGCACCGTCGCAGAGGAATGGCGACGTGCTCTGTCTTGCCGTGTGCAAGGATGAGCAAGCGTGGTTGTGGCATGAGTGCTACTGCCACCTGCACTTCGACACCCTACACAAGCTGTGAAAGGAGAACATGGTGCCCGGGATGCCGGCGATCAAGCACGACGGGCGGCTCTGCGACACCTGCGTCATCACCAAGCAGAGGAGCGCACCCTTCCCCGCTCAGGCCAAGTACTGTGCGGAGAAGCAGCTCGAGCTGGTGCATGGCGACTTGTGCAGGCCAGTGTCACCGGCCACGCCCGGCGGCCGGCGCTTCTTCCTGTTGCTGGTGGATGACGCCACGCGCTACATGTGGGTGTCACTGCGGACTGCCAAGTCGGAGAAGCACCTATAGCTTGCGCCTGCAGACCTTCTTTGCCTCCGCCTGGGTGCGCTTGATGGTGTCCGCGGTGGCCGACAACGGCCAGGAGTTCACTGCCACGGAGTTCGCCGACTACTGCGCCGACGACGGCATCACAACTCTACTCCCTACTCACCACAGCAGAACGGTGTGGTGGAGCGGAGAAATCAAACCGTGGTGGCCATGGCGCGGGCCTTGCGGAAGCAGCGGGGGGCATGCCGGCGAAGTTCTGGGGCGAGGCGGTGGTGACAGCATTCCATCTACTGAACCGATCGGCGACCAAGAGCTTGAAGGGCAAAACCCCGTACGAAGCATGGCATGAACGAGCGCCGGTGGTGTCACATCTCCAGGTGTTCGACTGCCTCTGCTTCACCAAGGAACTGAATCAGGTGCGCAAGCTTGACGATCGCAGCAGGCCAGGGGTGTTCATCGGGTATGCAGACGGCGCCGAGGCCTACCGCGTCTACGACAAGGTGTCCCAGCACGTGCTCATGTCGCGCGACGTCATCTTCGACGAGACGCGCGGGTGGGACTGAAGCAGCAGCGCAGAGCATGCTGCGTCCATGGCAGAGGAGCTCAGCATTGACTTTGAGCTTGTCGCCGCTGGAGGGCCAGAAGATCAGGGCACGCCTTCAGCAGCAGCGACCACCCCGTCTGCATCGCCAACGGCGGCCACCTCCCCTGGCTCGCCACGTCCGGGAGTGCTACGTCAACAACTGGCGTCTCGACTCTGCCCTCCCCTGCTTCGATGCAATCCTCTGTCCTGGCGTGCGCTTCTCCGGTGACTCCAGCGGTGGCTGAGCCAGCTCCGGCCGAATTGGCCACTCCCCTGGAGGACGATGAGGAGCGGCTGGACGCGTTCTTCGGTGGCGAACCTCTCCGGTACCGCACGATGGACAACATCCTCGGCGAGGAGTCCATCCCTAAGGTGGAGCCCCGGCTGTGCGCGTAGCTGCACCTAACGCACGCCAGTGAGCCGACCACGCATGTAGAGGTGCAACGCGATCCGGTGTGGCGTGAGGCGATGGAGAATGAGCTCGAGTCCATGGAGAAGAACTGGACCTGGGAACTCGGGGATCCGCCGGCCGGACACCGCCCAATTTCTCTAAAATGGGTCTTCAAGTTGAAGAAGGACGAGAAGGGGGCGGTGATCAAGCACAAGGCGCGGCTGGTGGCACGCGGCTTCGCCCAGCAAGAGGGGATTGACTACGATGAACACCGCCCAATTTCTCTAAAATGGGTCTTCAAGTTGAAGAAGGACGAGAAGGGGGCGGTGATCAAGCACAAGGCGCGGCTGGTGGCACGCGGCTTCGCCCAGCAAGCGGGGATTGACTACGATGACGCGTTTGCGCCTGTGGCGCGAATGGAATCGGTGCGTGTTCTCCTCGCACTGGCCGCCCAGGAGGGGTGGCGTGTGCACCACATGGACGTGAAGTCCGCCTTCCTCAACGGCGACCTCAAGGAAAAGGTGTACATGCGATAGCCACCGGGCTTCGTCGTCGCTGGGGAAGAGGGCAAGGTGTACCGCCTACGCAAGGCGTTGTACGGGCTCAGGCAAGCGCCGGGGTCCTGGAACGCGAAGCTGGACGCCACACTCAAGGAGATGGGGTTCCAACAGAGCACGCACGAGGCGGCGATGTACCGGCGGGGCTACTGGTGATCCGTTCTGCTGATCGGGGTCTATGTCGACGACCTCATCATCGCCGGCGCTGATGCGGAGGAAGTGGAGAAGTTCAAGACGGCCATGAAGCAGAGGTTCGACATGAGTGACCTTGGGCTACCGAACTTCTACCTCGGCATCGAGGTGCGCCAAGGTGCCAGCGGCATTTCCTTGTGTCAAGCCCACTACACCAAGAGGATCCTCGAGCTCGGCGACATGGTGGGATGCAACTCCGTCCCCACGCCGATGGAGGAGAACCTCAAGCTCAGCTGCGGCAGTGAGGCAGAAGAAGTTGACGCCACGCACTACCGGTGGCTGGTGGGCAGTCTCCAGTACTTGGTGCACACCCAGCCTACGGTGGAGCATCTGCAGGCCGTCAAGCGCATCCTCCGCTACGTGGCCGGGACGCTGGACTACGGTCTGCTCTACAAGCGCATCACCGGCACAGTGAGTTTCGTCGGCTACTGCGACAGCGACCTCGACGGCGACGTCAACACAAGAGCCCCAGCGGGACCATGTTCTTCCTCGGCGGTTGCTTGGTCTGCTGGCAGTCTACTAAGCAGAAGGTGGTGGTGTTATCAACCTGCGAGGCAGAGTGCATTGCCACCGCCTCTGCAGCTATGCAAGTGCTATGGCAGTCCAGGCTGCTCGGAGAGCTGCTGGGCAGCAAGGTGGATGTGGTGGAGCTTATGGTGGATAGCAAGTCTGCCCTAGCTCTGGCCAAGAACCCTGTCTTCCATGGCAGGAGCAAGCACATCCGAATCAAGTATCATTTCATCAGGGATTGCTTGGAGGACGTGAGCATCAAGGCCGACCACATTCCTACTACTGATCAGCTGGCCGACATCCTCACCAAGTCGCTGGGCAAGACAAGATTCCAAGAGATGAGGAAGAGGATCGGGCTTCAGCAGATTGCTTAGCACTAGGCTTAGGGGGAGATTGATAGCAGTTAAGCCTATTGCTTGTATCTTTAATTCTGTTTTGAACTTGCCCTGGCTTCCAAGTTGATGCCTTTGCCCTTTTTGCTTTATGCTTTAAGCACTTTAGTAGTTGAGGTGCTCCTATATAGAGGAGGCACGGTGGGTATTTTGTTTCTGTAACCGAGCACTGCTCTTTTCAATTCAATGAAGCGGCCATTGGTCAAGCTGACCTCTGGCCTTTCCCCTAATCTGAATTGAGTTCTGGGCAACACTTTTCCAGTTGTGGTAGCAACAACTAAATGATACCTTTGCTTTTCAAAACTTGTTACAGCAGCAACAACAACAACATAGCTTTTTTTTCCCAAGCAAGTTAGGGTAGGCTAGAGATGAAACCCAAAAGAAATAAAGGTCATGGTTCAGGCACATTGATAGCTAGTCTCCAAGCGCTACTATCCAAAGCTATCTCTTTAGAGATATTCCAATCCTTAAGTTCTCTCTTAACCGACTCATCCCAAGTCAGTTTAGGCCTACCTCTACCCCTCTTTACATTATCGACCCGCTCAAGAACCCCACTACGCACTGGCGCCTCAGGAGGCCTCCGTTGGACATGTCCAAACCATCTTAGCCGATGTTGGGTAAGTTTCTCCTCAATTGGTGCCACTCCGACCCTATCCCGAATAGCTTCGTTTCGGACTCTATCCCTCCTTGTGTGCCCGCAAAACCACTGCAACATCCGCATCTCTACTACACTCAGTTGCTGGATATGTCGTCTTTTTGTAGGCCATCATTCAGCACCGTATAACATCGCCGGGCGAATTGCTGTCCTATAGAACTTGCCTTTTAGCTTTTATAGCACCCTTTTGCCACAAAGGATGCCAGAAGCTTGACGTCATTTCAAACAGCCAGCTGAAATTCTATGCTTAACATCTTCATCAATATCGCCATCCTTTTGTAGCACCGATCCTAAATACCGAAAAGTATCCTTCTGGGCCACCACTTGCCCATCTAGACTAAGGTCTCCCCCCTCATGCCTAGTCGCGCTGAAATCACACATCATGTACTCGGTCTTGGTCCTACTAAGTCTAAACCCTTTCGACTCTAACGTGCGTCTCCACAGCTCTAACTTTCTATTAACCCCTGCCCTACTCTCGTCAACTAGCACCACATCATTAGCAAAGAGCATACACCAAGGGATCTCACCTTGTATATCCCTTATGACCTCATCCAGCACTAAAGCAAATAAATAAGGGCTTAAAGCTGATCCCTGGTGTAGGCCTATGTTAATAAGAAAGTCAGTGGTGTCGCCATCACATGTACGGACAAATGTCGTCGCATCCTTGTACATATCCTTGATGAGGGTAATATACTTAGTTGGGACTTTGTGCTTCTCCAAGGCCCACCATATGATATTTCTCGGTACTTTATCATATGCCTTCTCGAGGTCAATAAAGATCATGTGCAAGTCCTTCTTCTGCTCCCTATATCTCTCCATCAATTGTCGTATTAAGAAAATCGTCTCCATGGTTGACCTTCCAGGCATGAACCCAAACTGGTTTTGGGTCACACTTGTCACTCTTCTTAGGCGATGCTCGATAACCCTCTCCCAGAGCTTCATCGTATGGCTCATCAGCTTAATCCCACGGTAGTTAGTACAACTTTGAAAATCGCCCTTATTTTTGAAGATAGGTACTAATATATTTTTCCTCCATTCTTCCGGCATCTTGTTTGACCGAAAAATGAGGTTAAAAAGCTTAGTCAGCCATACTATTGCTCTGTCACCTAGGCATCTCCACACCTCAATGGGGATTCCATCAGGGCCCATCGCTTTACCTTCCTTCATCCTCTTCAAAGCCTCCCCAATCTCTATCACCTGAATTCTCCTCACAAAGCGTCTGTTGGTATCGTCAAAAGAGTCATCTAACTCAAGGATAGGGCCCTTACTTTTCAAAACTTGTTAAAGAGGATTATTAATATGGGCAAGGTGGTCCTAGGAAGTTGTTCAATTTTACTTATTGACTGCAAGTTGTTGATCTATATTTAGGTTCTTATGTTCTTTTACTAAAGAAATGGTAATCTCTACTGTTTTCATCTTCAAAGAACTGTGTAAAATGAGATTTTAAACAGTTTATGACTTGTATGGTGGGTAGTTTTCCGAATCATGCACGCAGCAAATTGCTATTGCCAGCGGAGACAAATTAATTCCTACTGAGGCCTAAGGATGGCAGTACCTGGCCAATTTACCAGTCAATCAAACTGACTCAAAGTTAGGTTCCTAGTTGGTTCAATTGTATATATTTGAGCTTTAAAGCTCTATGAGCTCTGTAAGCTTGGTATTTCACATTGTCTAGCAGCAAATTGCCACGCTAGTGGAGACTTGCTATGTTTGTGGTCAACTGGTGACAAGTTCAGATATATAGATGTTTGTTGTGAAATAAATGATACCTCTGCTTTTGGAAACTGAATATATGACAATGCAACGTGACATGTAATCTAGTTGTGTTAACGTTCTACTTCTTAAGTGCAAATTATTTATATCTTTTTATTCTTTTTAATTAACTGCAAGTCACTGATGTAATATTTTTGCTAGTACGCTCTTTTCTCAGGATACTTTGTAAATATTAAACAGGAGCCATATCTCTACATTTTTATCTTGCCAAAAACTGTATGTAGTGAGCCATGAACTAACTTTAACTTGTGGTGTACTTTTCAGATTATGCTTGTGGGAAATTGCTATTGCTATCGAAGACAAATTAATCACTGATGAGCACGTTTGGCAGCAGCTGACTACTTTCCATCAAGTTGAGTCTGCTACTGTTGGCATCTTATTGGAGCTGATGCTTCTTTGCCGTTGTGTCGGTAGTTTAATTTATGAGGACACATTATGCTGTATGTCTCTGGTTGGTTATGATTGTGTGACAGTGAAATCTGAGTTTCAGGTTGTCTGTTAATGTTACTTTGGTTGGTGTGTGTTATATTGATGGTTGAAGACTCTGACCTGAACTTGATAGTTTGGGGTTATTTTTTCTGAAATGAATCTGGATGCTTCAGTTTATTTTCTACTGGAAAGTTTTTTCATGGGCATAATTGGGTAAAACTGATCAAATTTAAGTTCAGTGAGTTGAAAGGTCACATACGGGATTTGGACTGTGGGAGCGTTGCTGCCCCATTATTCTGTCTCTATAATTCTATAATTAATCTGCAGGGCATTGCTTTTTTCCTTTCTGAAATAACTGTCTTAGAATCAATTATCAGCGACGATGCAAAGCGGCTGCTGTGTGGCAGTAGCACAGAGAGTCAGCTGATCGATGGTATGGTCTGATCACTGCTTAGTTAGCTTTTCAAGATGAGCAGAATGATAGCACCACAAGGAGACTATATAAGGCTGATATTTCTCAGACAGAGCTAATGAACTTGCTACCAACGATGTTAAGATTTGTGTATACAAGTGCCGACACCCTGGAAGCTGCTATATCTTTGATAGTTGATACCGGTAAGAAAGTAGCAGCTGATTCACAGTTCATGCTTTTTGAATGAAGATCCTGGCATTGCATGTAAGATAAATATCCCGAAATCCTAGAAAGTAGAAACACAGCTGGATAGTTGGTGAACAGAAACACCGACAACAGTTTTATTTATCAAATTCTGGCAGGACCTTTGTGTGTTTAATGAGCAAGTAAAATGCAATAGACATATAATACAAGATAGACACATAATACAAGATACAAGCTACTGTTCATATTTGCATAGGTTGAAATTACAGGAGCTGACACCTCAGGAGAAACTCCATCTTAATTTGAAATATGGGGCAACAATTCATTCAGAATTCATGCTTTTTTTAAATCGAAGATCCTGGCAATTCATCTATGGTAAATATTCCAAAGAGCCTAGCAATCCAACTTCACAATATACAAGATGTAGAGCGAAATAAAGAACAATTTTGTTCACCATATAACCTTGCATTATATTACAATACACATATAATTCCATCTTGCATGATTTCATGGCCTTGAGCCCTTGACAAAAGGTTTCTAGAAACAGAGCATCCAGTGTAGGGATAGCATGCATGGGCGACCTAGCTACCTACGACTTCTCTTCTATCACATTCTCTTTGCACCATGGTTTTAAATAGGGGGTTATGGTAAATAGGGGCGTATTTTTTCTGACACTAAGAGACTATAGCGGAGGCTATATCGTACTATGGCAAATAGCGGTTTACTACTAAACCATGAAAAATACAATTAATAGATGCACAAAAATATAGTAATTAGTGCATTTTATAAACATAAATATGTTTCTAGGGCTACAGGAACATTACTTAAGTTGACAATATAACAAAATTCATATAATCAAATATTCAATTGTCCAAAAGACCAAAACAGTAGCACTAAGCTAAGGATAAGACTAAAGCGGCGCTAATGCTACGCCATTTAGCGTAGCTATAACCCAATTTAACGTCCATAGCTGCCATAGCGGCACAAATACAAATAGCATAGCGAGGACCCTTTAAAAATGCTATATCGGGGCAATAGCCCGCTATTTAAAACCATGCTTTGCACTTCTCATTCGGTTAGAATACCAGCGTGAGTTTTTGGCACACGTGCTCTTTCAAAGCTTAGCTTTTGCACCGTAAAGCCGGCAGCACCATGTTTGGATCTCCACAGCATTCCATAACCTGCCAGCTCTGGCTGACTCGAGAAACAACTGATTGCGTTTGATTTTGCCGTCTCAGCCACTTGTTGCAGGCAAACATTGTCAATACATTCTTCAGTATCTCCAACTATCTCGGTTGCATTACTCTCCTGCTGCTTCTCAATCATGATATGAGGCACGTAGCCAACTGTCACCTCCAGAGGTGGCTGCCGATGTCTTATGGTGCTCGTGCCCGTTTCATCAGATGAGTTATAGATGCTGAACTCTAATGCTGGAATGGGACATGTTAAACTGAAAACAATAACTTGCTCTGGGAACCTGTGTGATAGCTCTGACAGGACCATGCTCCTAACAGAAGGTCTCTGTTCAATTCCTTGCAACATACTGGATCTGGGCGCAAAAAAATGAGTATGCCACTCTTGCATGCCTGCCAATGCAGGATCATATGATTGGGACATGTCATGTAAATTAGCAAGCAGCGTGAATTCTCCTGTTGCAGTTTCTGCTGCAAGGTTGAACAGAGATGTCAATGACTTCAAGCATTTAATAGCAGCTCCTACTAAGTCTGTGCTTTCCGAGATCCGTAGCAGAAAATTTGTACTGAAACTTTTCTCTAATCTTTTGCGATCCACGTACAAGTATTGTAGCTGTGCTTCCACACCTCGTTCTTCAAGACATATGGGTCACAAATGTAAATACCGGAATTCGCTTCCTTGCTCCATTTCATGCTTGAGAGTTTTCCCTTGAAGAAGATGCCTGACAAGAGGGTTGCAAAAAGTGTAGTGACGGAGTGAACAACCAGACTCCACATCTCTTACAAACTTGCTGGCACAGTCTGCGAGCCATCCAAACCTTCCAACATCAGAGCAACTCAGGTCATCTTTCCCCATGGTAAGCCAATATGCAATGGAAGATGTGGTAGCACGAGCAATCCGTTTGGGGAAAGAGGAACCTGTTGGCGCCAGCCCTCTGCTTGCACCTGTGCAGGACATCACCGCACTCTTCAAAAGCGCGCTTCAGAATCTTCCTGCGACGAAGCAGTGAAACATCGGTGATCGGCAGCTTGCCGGATCTCTCCATCGCGAGCTCCAGCTCGGTGTGTGCCATCTCCAGCCTCTCGATGTTGTGTTTCCTGGACGCTTTCTGGTCATGCTTGCTGAAGATGACCGAGGACACTCGGCTAATGGCCTCCTGAACAACAGGTGAACCCAGAAATCCTTCCATGTTTAGTAATTATTGTAGCCGCTCTTGCATTGAGAGGTCTCCTACTATCTTTGATTAATTGTGCATCATCACAGATAAATGTTCTATATTGTATACCAACACAGAGCTGAGGTGGCTTGCAATACAGAAAGATACATGATATAGTTTACATCCTTCTCAGGGCCTTGTTCGTACCTGACAATCACAAGGTGACGCACTACCGGAAAACGGTATTTTGCCGTGTGCCAGAATCTTCGCCGTGTGCATTATTTCGGGCACACGACGAAGACCTCCTTTGCCGTGTGTCGCCAGAAGAACACACGGCAAAGAAAAAACAAACGGGAAACCTTACTCTTCGCCGTGTGCCAAGGGCCAGCACACGGCAAACCTTGATCTTCGCCGTGTGTCAGCCAGTAGGCACACGGCGAACATGGATCACGTGCGGGGCACACCCTTCTGCCGTCAGGGGGCCTCACGGCCATTATTGTTTGCCGTGTGCCGGGCCTAGGCACAAGGCGAACTCCCATCTTCGCCGTGTGCCAGTCGGTTGACACACGACGAACTCCCCGGCTACCGTCAACACTCGGACGGACGTCACGCCAGTCCCTATTCGCCGTGTGTCCACGCTGGCACACGGAAACACATAGTCCTTTGCCGTGTGCCTGGCTCTAGGCACACGGCAAAGATTATGTTTGCCGTGTACCTTAGTTGAGCACACGGCGAACACGAAAAAAAAAATCATGTTTTTGCTTCCAAATTTTTTCTACACTCTTCATAATTTGTTTGGTACTCTATGTTTGAATATGAGATTTTTATAGATATATTAGTTGTATTAAACTAATTTATTTCAATTTATTGTTTTATTTCGTGTAAATCTAATTTAATTCCAAACGGTATTAAATAATAGGAAATTTTTTTGAAAAAATGACATTCATAATATTGACTGTAGTGTTAGAGTTTATGTAGTAGTTGAAACAAAATTTCAAAGATTGTGGTAATGAAACATTACGACGATCGTGGTGGCATATAACTTTTGAATTATGTAAAATTTGAACGATGTCAGAAAATTATGATATTTGCCCGAACTTCATGCTATCATACGTCGAATGTATGGTAAAAATTTGAGCACGATATGAACATTTTGTCATGATGATGCTTACAAACTGAGAGTTTCCCGAAGAAGTTTCTGAGAGAAGAAGAAGAGAAGGTTAAGTTTGTACATGTTATGATAGAAAAATTTTAGTTTGACGTTCAAAATTTTTATATAGACAATATGCGATAATGATTTAGTCATGTTGAAATTTCAAATTTTTTCGGCTCCATTTGGTATTTTAAATATTTTAATTGCAAATAAACTACTATAATTGGCATAAGTAAAATGTGATTAATTATGACATGAAACAATAGAATGGAATTAGTTAAAAAACTCATCAAATTTATTGAGGCCATATAAAAAATTTGAGTGTTTAGATTTAGTTGTTTTTTGAAAAGTTCAATATCAAATTTTGAACATTAAATTATTCACTGCAAAAAAATTTCGCCGTGTGCCTAAACTGAAACATACGGCGAAGTCAGGCTTCGCCGTGTGTCCTGGATCTTGGCATACGGCGAAAACAGCGTTCAGGACTTAGCCGCGCCACCCCCGTCCGCGCGCCCCCAACCCGTCACACACACACTGCCGCCTAGCCCCCGTCCGCCGCCCCCGTCCACCGCTGCCCGCGCCGCCCCCGCCGCCGGCTTCCCGCTCCGCTCCGCTCCGCTGCGCTCCCTCCCCCTCGGCGCGCCACCCGCGGTCCACCGCCCCGTCCTCCTCCTTGGAGCGCCGAGGCCGGCCGGCGCCGCCGCCACGCCCGGCCTGGTCCGGGGCAACCACGCCCCGAGGCCGCTCCGACGCCGGCCCCGCCTACCTCCAGATCAGCGCCGTCCTTGCCTCCCCTGACGTCGCCTCTCTCCGGATCCACGCCGTCCTGCCCTCCCCCTGCCTCCGGAGCCGCGCCGTTGCCCCTGCAGTGCACCTGACGCCGGCTGGCTCTCCTGCCTCTCCTTTCGGCAGCTGTAACTCCGCGCCGGGGACTCGCTGCTCGTGCTCGGCGCGCTCTACTCCACCCATCCGAGTAAGGATGCCCACCCCCCTTAATGCCCTTGCTTTTACTGTACTTTACATAGACCAATCTAGTCTTATTTAACATACATGTAATTTACAAAGTAGAAACGCCATAGTGATAGTTAATTCTCCTTATCCAAGTGTTCCTTCGCCCTTTTGGAATTTGCCCGTTCTGCATTGAGAAAAAAAATGTCCTCGAAAAGTTACAGTGGAGGTAGATAGGAGAAGGGATCTCGGCATTTGTAAAATGAGACTGCAAGCATGCATGTTTTGCTACTCGGCATTTGTAAAATCGAGTTGCAGGTTATTTATGTCTGAAGCCCGAAATCCCAAATCCCTGTTTGATTGTACCCTTGGAAGGAGCATTTTGGTTTATGCCAGATAAGGCTTAGCATTTCAGGTAGTAAATATTTTGTTCAGTAGCATTTTCCTCTCTCTTTTACTCCTTTTGTTCTCTCAGTCCACCTTGAGCACTGCGATACATCATACATAGCATGGCTGTTTCAGTGTGTGCCAGATTAAGATTGGTATTGCATCATCTGTCTGCTCATTTCGGTGTTTATTTAAATATTAAGAAGTTAAATGTGGATTGTGTATATATGGCAGTCATCTCTCAAGGTTTCCCCCTCCATCTTTCAAGGTTTCTATCCATGGCACTTGATAACATATCTACATGTTGTAGCTCGTCAGTATTCATTCCTGAGATGAGTTTGCTTAATGTCCCTTTAACCAGCATTCAGTATTCATTCTGTCCCGATCTTGAGCTACAGATATTTTTCTATTTAATTCTTGCCATGTAGAACAAGATGGCCTAGAGACAAGCATCACTTGATAACTATATCGATGACTTTAGAAAAGATGATAGCTTTAAAGACCTAATTAATCTTGTTGACCTCTTGATTAAGCTTGTAGAAAATTGTATTGCCTGTGATGATATATGCTATATATATTGACCTTGAGCTTGAGCATGAGTGTTAGTCGAACTGTGTTATTTCTGTTCTATGGATATGCTTATCATGGTTGTCATGAAACCATGTGACACATCCATGCCCAAGCAACAACTCGGATGCGATGATGTTAAGATTGGGCTGGATGTGTCACATGGTTTAATGGCGGTCATGAATTTATTTTAGGTTTCTTATGCTTCAAGTTCAAGGTCAAATGAAAGGGAACATATCTGAGGCATGTTTGTTAGTTGTCGACCACTGTGCTATTTTATCTTTGCAGAATTTCAAACTGAAATGTTCAATTATTGATACTATGTAGTTGTTTTTTTAGGAGAGGTTGTGGCACTGTTGTTGACTCGTCACTTTGCGGGACAGTTAGGTGAGTCATCACAGACTTTTATTTACTTATCTTGTTTGTGCTTCACGTAACCTAGGCGTCTTCCGTTCGAAAGAGATACGGTTCGAAATATGCAGCTCTTTGCATATATGGAACCGTATGTGTTTCGAATTGTCCCCGTTTTTGGGACAGTCCGAGGATGTGTTGATGTGGTTAGTTTCCATGCTCTACTATGATTCGAGATAGAGTATCGGTATCATCTCTTTGTTGTTCTCTGGATACACAATCTCCCTGTCGGGACGTGTATTTGGAGAACAGCGGGGAGGTGCTGCCGAAATTCTGTCTCGGATAGTAGTAGAGTATGGAAACTAACCACAGCTACACATCTTCGGATGGGTTTAGGACCTATCTTCACTTATTAGAGCATGCTAGACATCGTGTAGTTGGTATTGATTTTTAAATCACTTCCTCACATGGCAAAGGATGGATGACCGTGAGTGGATGTACAAGGGCTGGCAGAGCGAGCAAGAGTATGTTGAGTTTGCTCTAAAGGTCAATGGCTTCTTGATAAAGGCATTTGATAGAGGACAGAGTAGAATGCCGTGTCCATGTAGCAAGTGTGAAAATAGAATACATCAATCACAACTCAGTATGGGTAAACACATTATCAGAAATGGGTTTGTGGAAAACTATACTCGGTGGATCTGCCATGGTGAAGCCCATCGTGCGAGAGAAGAGGTCGTCAGACAACGCATCGATGATTATGATGTTGAAGCCGGTTGCGCATACATGTTAGCAGACTTTCATGAAGCACACTTCCAAGAAGTACCTAGAGAGGAACCGCCAGAGCCTACCGCAAAGTAGTATTACGACATGTTGTCTGCGGCACAGAAACCACTCCATGGGCATACCAATGTTTCTCAATTCGATGCTATTGCACGCGTACTGGCCCTAAAGTCTGAGTGTGGCATTAGTCGGGATGGCTTCGACAAAATGTTGACGGTTTTTGGTAGTCTGCTTCCGGAAGGACACATTCTTCCAAAGAGCATGTACGAGGCACAAAAACTTCTTCGTAGTCTTAAGATGCCATATGAGAAGATACATGCTTGTCCGAAGGGATGTATGTTGTTTAGAAAAGAACATGCAGACGCAAACTACTATACAAAATGTAAATCATCTCGTTGGCTGGAGGTAGACTCTGGTGACGGTCAAAAGAAACAGCTCCAAATCCCCGTGAAAATCGTACGGTACCTTCCATTCATACCGAGAATCCAACGTCTGTTCATGACCGAGGAGTCAGCACAACAGATGCGATGGCACAAAAACGGCAAACGCTACCATCCTGAGAAGATGATACATCCATCCGATGGTGAAGCATGGAAACATTTTGACAGGCGTAACACAATGGAAACATTTTGACAGGCGTAACACATGTACTCACTGCATGACTTGCCAGCGTATGCGATATTCTGCGGCTGGTGTGTGCACGGGAAGTTCCCTTGCCCAGTATGCAAGGCAGCTATGAGGTTCATCTGGTTGGTGAAGGGTGGCAAGTATTCTTCGTTCGACAAGCACCGACAATTCCTCCCTATTGACCATCGATTCCGACGTGACATCAAGAACTTTACGAAAGGTGTCGTGGTTCATGACCCTCCACCGCAGATGATGTCAGGTGCCGCGGTCCGTGAGTGGTTACAGTCGTTGAGGGTTAAAGAAGGTGGTGGTTTTGTGGGTTATTGCGAAGAACATGCCTGGACTCAGATGTCGGGCCTGTGGAGGCTCCCCTACATGGATGATCTTCTTCTTCCTCATAACATTGATATGATGCACTCGGAAAAGAATATCGCTGAGGCACTATGGGGTACAATTATGGACATTCTTGATAAAACAAAGGACAATGTTAAGGCCCGAGTGGATCAAGCTAGTTTATGCAATAGACCAAAACTGAATATTCCGCCACCCAAAGATGGTAAGAAATGGAAAAAGCCTCCAGCTGAATTCGTCCTGAAGAAGCACCAAAGGAAAGAATTACTAGAATGGTTCCAAACTTTAATGTTTCCCGATGGGTATGCAGTGAATCTAAGGAGAGGGGTGAATTTATCTACTATGCGAATCAATGGGCTGAAGAGTCATGACTACCACATATGGATTGAGCGGCTTCTTCCGGTGATGGTTCGAGGTTATCTCCCTGACCATGTCTGGCAAGTGCTGGCGGAGTTAAGCAATTTCTTCCGCCAGTTATGTGCTAAGGAGTTGTCTCGGACTGTGGTTGAACAAATGGAAAAATTGGCCCCTGTGTTGCTTTGTAAGTTGGAGAAAATCTTTCCACCCGGCTTCTTCAATCCAATGCAGCATATGATTTTGCACCTCCCGTATGAGGCACGGATGGGGGGGCCTGTTCAGGGCCGTTGGTGCTACTCAATTGAGAGACAACAAAAGATCCTTCGAACCAAATGTAAAAATAAATGCAAAATAGAAGCTTCCATTGCAGAAACATACATTCTGGATGAGGTCTCCAACTATACAACAAAATACTATGGTGAAACCCTTCCAAGCGTGCATAATCCACCCACTTGTTACAATGAAGGCGAAAATGAAACGGACCTCAGCCTCTTCAAAGGGCAACTTGGAAGTGCAAGTGGTGCGACTCCTAAGGCCTTGGTCAATGAAGAGTTGCGCACTATCATGATGTATGTGTTGACGAACCTAGTGGAAGTCGAGCCGTACATACAGTAAGTCCTCAACAAACTATTTCCTCGAGTATTAACTATTCTGTATCCAACCCCCTTTACCTCTCGTTTATATAGGGAATTTACTCAACAATTCTGGCGTCGCCGAAGAGTTCCAACCCCGCAGGAACTTGACGCCCTTCTTAAGTCGGGTGCGGGACAAAGAGCCCCCGATTTCATTTCTTGGTTCAAACACAAGGTATAACAAACCATCATGCTTGTTAGGCATTTGAAGTTCCTTTTCCATGTGAATAGTATGACAAACCATCATGCTTCTACCTGCAGGCCCAAAATGATGCGTCTATGTGTCCCGAGTTGAGACAGGTTGCCAAGCCTATAGGGTCTTATCATACTCCAGATATGATGTAAATGGATATCGCTTTCACACAAAAAGCCACGAGCAGAGTCGGCCCAATCGAAGAACAACAAATTCCGGAGTTTGTACGACCACCCTTGATGGGGTCGAGTATTATGGCATAATTGAAGAAATCTATGAACTCACATTTCATGGTTGCAAACCTCTTAAGCCTGTCATATTTAAATGCCATTGGTTTAATCCTAATGAAGTGCGACGGACCCCTCATCTCGGCCTAGTCGAAATTCGTCAGTCATCAGTGTATCCAGGAGACGATGTCTATATTGTGGCTCAACAAGCCATGCAAGTTTATTATCTCTCATATCCGTGCAAAACCGACGATCGTCTTATGGGTTGGGACGTTGTGTACAAGGTATCACCACACGGTAAAGTACCTATTCCAAATAATGAGGATTACAATATAGACCCAAACACATATGACGGGGAGTTCTTTCAAGAAGATGGGCTTGAAGGGCATTTTGAGATAGACTTAACCGGAGTGATCGAAATGGAAGTACACGATGATGAAATGGTTGATAACGAGGACGCTGGTGAGGAGGTTCATAATGTGAAGGACCTAGAATTACTTGAGCGATTACAATTAGGCGATGATAATGAGGATGAAATTCCACCTTTAGAGCACGGGCTTGAACTTCTCGACTTGCGTGATAGTGATGATGAGACATATGATCCAGCTAATCCCAATGAAGATGATTATTTCTAATACATGTATGATCCGTACTAATTGATTTATTTTCTTTAATTATGTTACTTTTTAATTATGTCGCATTTATTTCTAATACACGGTAAATACTATTTTTGATTGCAGGTGATTGAAGAAAGATGCCGGGCGGCGGACTTCAACGATCGGTCGCCTCACTGTACAGAAGAATGATGCCACACTCGGATGCTGGTGAGGGCTCCGATAGGGGTTCCGAGTTGGGGTGAGGCAAGGGTCGAGGGAAGGGTGGACCCAAGAGGGGGGATGGAAGGGTGGAGGCAGGAGGCGTCGAGAGCCTTCGCCTGTACCGCCGTCTGAGGAGGAGGAGGAGGAGCCTGCCCAGGAGCGGGAGGAGGAGTGGCAGGCGGACGCGCAGGAGGAGGAGGGGGAGTCGTCTGAGGAGGAGGACACGGCCGAGGATACCTCTACGCCGGCTGTCTGGTTGCGAGGTCCCTCGCGACTCCCAGATAGGCTGATACCTGTTGCCTTGCGCCCGCTGATTCAACCGTGCGGGGATATGTAAGTAATTTGACATGTTATTACTACCTTTTCATTTTCTAACTCGAAAATCACGGTACAAACTAATATTTTCTCTTAATCACTTTTGCAGGAGTTGGACTGTCCTCAGTGGCGGTGCTCACAAACGCAAGGTCAACGGCATCCTGGGTCTTTTGTGCAGGGAGCACTTCCCAGGCCTGGTCCACTATCAAGGATGGTACGAGCCGGCCTGGACGTGGGACCACTACATCGCCGCCAACAACGATCAGTTGGATCGGAGCGGCAGAGCCTTTGAGAACAAGGCGGAGCGGGTAAAGGGCGAGCTCTGGGTAAGTTTTTTCCGGCAAAAATGGTGAATACATCACATTTATTGAACATTTGGTTAATGATGACATGATCCATCGTCTTTATATGCAGGATTTTTACAGGTGTGATGAGGGATACGAGGAGCGGGCGGCGATTGTGGCTCACAATCGATGCGTTAAACTCGTGAAGTACATGCATTATGAGGCGCAAGTCCAGTGCGTCATCAACTATTGTGCACATTTCCTAAAGCAGAAGATCGGGAAGTCTGAGGCGAGAGATTTGAAGCTGACTCGAGAGCAATATTTACAGGTAAGTTCAAATTTATTATAAGATGAAAAACATCGTTAAATGTCTCTTTTCTTACATGTCATGCATTTGATCACGTGTAGGTTCCTGCGTGGTGGTGTCGTAATGACACCGTGTGCTGGGAGCGCATAGTGGACAAGTGGTTCGACCCCGAGTGGCAGGCTTTGCACGACGCTGGCCGGCAGCGGCGATTGCTGATGCCAGGTCCAGCGCACCATCAAGGCAGCCTCAACAACGACGAGTACAGGGCTAGATGGGTACACACTACACGGACTCATTTCTCTAATCTAATGTTCAATTCAGCATAATTTGTAATCAACTTCTTCCTTTTTCGCAGTCGTCCTCACATGAAGGCCAGGAGTGCCCCCCGTTCCTGGGATGGGCTCTGGTCCGCAAGGGCATGGCGACATCCAACGTCACCTACAACCCTGACGACCTACCCTCGGCGTACAGCAACCCGTCCGTCCACAGTCGTATCCAGGCGTACACAGAGATGGGAAGACAGGTCCATGGGGCAGACTGGGATCCGAGGACCCAGCCCCTTGATGGAGAAGTCATTATGAGGGTGGGAGGAGGCAAAAAACATGGGCGCTACTACATTGGCGACGGCCTTTTAGACACGGCCAGCACTCCCACCCTCTCCCAGATTCGAGCGAGGAGCACGGCCAATAGCCCGGCCATACGGCCACGGCTGTCCGCGTCGCAGCTCCAAGTGTAGGAACTTCAGGTTATTTCTTATTTATTCATAGTTCATTCGTTTTGTACGTATATTTGCTTTGCATTGTAACATTATCATGAACTATTGTAGCACCAAATGCAAGCGCAACAGGCGGCGTACGAGGCGGCATTGGCAGAAGAGAGGAGGATACGACAAGAGAACGAGCAGAAGCAGGCGGCCGAGATGGCCCAGATGTACAACTACATTCGAGGTCTTTCTGTCCAAATGGGTAATCCCATCCCAGCCATGCAATTCCCTATGGCTCCTCCTCCTACTACTCCTCCGGTGAGTATTTTGAAAACCCTTTAGTTTTTTTGAAGTATTAGATACTTAGAGAACTTTAGACTTAGAGATTGTGACTTACATTACTCACTTAACGATTTAGGGGACCTACATATGATCCTTTAGTGCTCTATTATAATTTGAGAACTTGGTTTTTGTCTCACCTGCAATTTACTGTCTTACTTTTTTTGCAGAATCTATCGGCGGCATCGAATACGCCAGAATTGTCGCCGGGCATCTCACCGACGCTCCCACAGTAGTTGTTCCCGCCTCAGTTCGGCGGCGCCCCACCGTTCGACGACCCACCACAACCATAAACTTGTTTATTACAATATTTATGGACTTGTGAACTTCTAGATATGTATTTGTGAACTTCTGGACTTTGCATTGGACTTCTGGATGTGTTTGAAGTTATTTCCGGCTAGTTGTGATATATATGTGATATGTAATGCCTGTGATATATATGTTGTGATATGGGGTCCTTTATACGTGAAAAACAAAAAATAATAGGATTTGTTTGGTCACTTTGCCGTGTGCCAGGGACTAGGCACACGGCAAAGTGACCATGTGACTACCTGGAAACCTAGTTCGCCGTGTGCCAGGGCTAGGCACACGGCGAACTGACCATAATTCGCCGTGCGTCATAAGCTAGGCACACGGCGAAACTTACTGATTTGCCGTGTGCCAGAACCAAGGACACACGGCAAAGTCTGAAAGTTCACCGTGTGTCCACGGTGCAGACTCACGGCGAACAGACGCCGACGCCGTCAGCTAGCCCGGACGGCGTCTTCTCGCTTTTTTTCGCCGTGCGCCTATATATACACATGGCGAAAAGGTTCGCCGTGTGCGTGACTTTTGACACACGGCAAACAAGGGCTTCGCCGTCCCTGTAGCTGCCGTCGGCGCTTTGCCGTCGGCCACCGTCGGCGAAGTCTTCGCCGTGTGCTAACGGTTCTTCGCCGTGTGCCTCGGGCACACGGCGAACTCGTGGTTTCCGGTAGTGACAGAAGATACAAAGCCAAATTACTTGCCTGATTGGTGCTGAATTGTAAATATTCTATTTGTGGTTCCCACTTCTGCTGATTAATTATGAATAATGTGCTAAATTTTGGGTGCACATTCATAGTAGTTCTCTCCCCACTAAGTTAGATTAGCACTAGGCGGCAAAGCATTCTTCACTTCTTTTTTAAGTCACCAGGGACAAAACGCGCAGTTCAGGACAAACCTGCCGGCCATCAGAGCACACTCACTCCAATGCCAAAAGCTAGCCCATGCATGGGTCGTATTCCTCCAGGCATTGTGTAGGGCAAAGTTCTTCCAATAAGAGCAAGTATACTAATGGGCGAGATACGGGCGAAATCCAATGTGGAAGTGAGAGAAATGGAGAGAGATAGCCGGGCGGGCGACTTGCCGACTTGCGACGTGCCCACTCTCAGCCGGCGGAGACGCTTGCGCACGCTGCTATTGGCTAGCTGAGCAGCGCTGCATTAAATAGCAGCACGGTCCGCCTCCATCGCACGGTGCCCAAAATGACCGCCGCCGCTTATTGGGAACTGCCTGCCCGAGCGGCAGGTGCCAGTACGTCAGGCTCAAAGGTGAATGCAATCAATTAGACCCGTCACCTATCTGCTCTAGCAAGGTGACAGGCTTCATTAAGGACCATCACCTGTACATACGAGAACAACACCCATCAACTATGCTATGATTACAAGTGACGGGATAGACATATAGCCCATCACCTATATTATAGGTGACGGGCATCATGAGATGCATCACCTTTCCTCTGTCAAAGGTGACGGGCCATTTTTCGCGGGGGCATAATCGGGGGACCCTAGGAGAATAAAAGGTGACGCGTCTCATCTGTGCGCGTCACCTTTCATATTTGGGTGACGCACAACAAAAATGCGTCACCTTTGTGCGCGTCACTATAGAGCGGTTCTTACATAGTGCTTGCTATTATTGGATAAGAGCTATAAGAAGATATGAACTCGATCTGGGGCATTGGCGGAGCTTCATTGGGGCCAAGGGGGGCCTTGCCCCCCGGCCAATGAAAATTACCACTACGTGAATAGTAAAATGGATACTGTTCATTACTGTAGCAAAAGAGTGGCCCCCTCATTTGTCTGAAATTCGAGGTCAAGCTCCGCCAGTGATCTGGGGTATGTCCAACTTCCAGACAGTTGGAACTTGAACAGGAACAACACCTCTCAAATTTACTACTGCATATAGAGAGTGGACAGAGTATGTACCTTTAAATTCATACTTCCAGATAATATCATCATTATCTTTAGTAAAAGAGATGCTACTAGCAATCTGAAATAGTTCTTCCCACGTAATCATCAAGTTCATATGAAAAAATTTTCCTAGAACTTTTCACGCAACCGCAAGCGTAGTGGATGGCCGCCGCGTGAACTAACAGCGGTAGATGGGGACCGGAGCAAGTGGACGAAGACTAGCTAATGACGACTGGAGGACGGACGCTAGGTAGCTTGCTAGCTGCTGCTATGATAGAGTGACTGATCGATGCTGACGGCCGGTGGCATAGGATCGAGCGAGGTAGAGGCTATGTGTTACCGATATGCGATATGGCGATACCGGTATGGGTACAGCGATACGGCTTCTCTTAAAAAATAAGGATACGCCGATACGACAAATATATATATTTAAAAAATAATTATTTAGTATTTTTTAGAAAGATATACAAAGAACCTACCCATAAAAGAAGAAATCCTATCATCATTTAGAGCGATGCCAATGATACGGCAAGACTATCATCGATCATAGCTAGCGTTGCAATTGTGATTTAGCTTTGGAACCTAGGTGTCGGTGTTCCGACCCGAGGGGCCTGAGTCCCAACTAGTAAATGCTGCGTGTTTTCTCGTCCCAGATGATGATGCAAGAGGCAACACAGTAACGCACGATTTTATCCTGGTTCCGGCCGCGGGGCCGTACGTCCAGCAAAGGGGGTGTGCGAGGGCACTGTATTATCTTGCACCCGGAGTGCTTGTAGTAGGGGATACAAGCAAAGCGAGAGAGGGAGGGAAGCTCCCAAGTCTCTGCTAGGAGTGGAGTCGGTTGAGGTGAGTGCTCAGTAGTGCTGAGGCCTTTCTGAGGGAGAAAAATCGGAGAACCTGCTGCCAACCTTCGATTGGAGAGAGTCGATCAGCCTGCCCAAAAGGAAGCCCACCCCCTTCTTTTATAGTTGTAAGGAGGGGCGGTGTACATGAGTGTAGGGCGCGCGAAAGTCGTCGTCTTCCCCCGAATCGCGGGTATAGTGGTCGAACACTGTAGAAAGTATACTGTGGGAAGGCGGCGCGCGTCGCTGTCGTCCTGGGCTCCGTCCTTGGCCCTGCGAAGATTGTGCCGGTCGTCCCGCAGTGTCCCAGCGGTAGTAATGGCGTGGAACGGTCCCGGACCCCCTGGTCGGGGTGCGAGCGTGCGCACTAGAAGGTCCGGGGGCGCGTGGAAGTCCCGGACCCCACAAGAGGGGGGTCCGGGGTCCCGCCCGCGCATGCAGAGTGCCCCTGTCGGAAGGGCACGTGCCATCGCCAGACCCCTTCCCCAGCGGGAGGTGAGTTCGGATGGTTGATGTCGGCGGAACAGTAACGGGGGCGGCGCCAACTTGTCTTGTACCGCGTTGAATGCTCCACAGTGCTGCTACAGCGGCTGGGGTGGCAGAGCGGTGACCGGGGTCAGTGGACGGGACGCCGGTCACATCCACTGCGGGAGTGGCAGTCTGACGCCGCCCGTCCTTTAATGCCTTTGTACGGCGGTCGGTTGGGCGGCGGGGCCATTTGTCTCTTGTGCCGAGAGATGGCCTCGAGCGAGGCGGAGATTGGCCACCCGCTCGAGGGCAGGTCCGCTGTCCTCGAGCGAGGCGGAGATTGGCCACCCGCTCGAGGGCAGGTCCGCTGTCCTCGAGCGAGGCGGAAATGCGATTGCGCGGTCGAGGGTCCCGAGGGGAGCCCTCGAGCGAGGCGGAGATGAGTGACCCGCCCGAGGGTAGATCCGCTACCCTCGAGCGGGGCGGAGATTGTTCGGTGGGCCTGAGAGGGGTGCGAATGGGCCAAATACTGGGCTTTTTTGAGTCCTTTCCTTTCTTCCGGATTTGGAAGGAGGCCGGGGGCCTTCGTGGGCCCAGTTGCCTTAACAGGTATTTGTGTTTTAAAAGCGATCTTAGTACCCCAATTAGAATGTCCCTAATTGTGGCACCCGACAGTAGGCTGCAGGACCTTTGTAGCAGCGGTGTCACAAGCTCGAAGTCCTGACGGCTTGACGCAGACAAAATAGTCCAACTGTCTACATGTCTACGGGGCCAGCAGCTTCGGAGTAGCTTCGTGTGCATGCAGAGGGGGTCCTTCCAGCGACCGCTGTGCAAGAGAACTATCGCGGCGTATCCCCGTATCCTGCCATATCAGATACGGGTACGGCGGCCTCTTTGCCGTATCAGTGATACGTAGGGTAGAGGAGCCATCCTCTGCATTTCCTCGAGCTTTCCAGGTCCCGTTTATTTTCTCCTTTGAAGTCCTAAAAGACACTTGACCGCTAATTACGAGTATTAAATAAAGACAGTTTATAAAACTAAATCCAGAACATCTGCGCTAGGAACCCTGACGAATCTAATGATTATTGTAGCATCATTGTAGCCAATCATTGTTTAATTACCATCATTAGATTCGTCACGAAAAGTTATAATATTTGTGAAAAAGTTTTGCAAATAGACTTCATTTAGTACTCCACGCATGCAATATTTATTTCTCGGCCTGCGTGTTCCAAAAATCTAGAAGGGAAACCAAACAGGGCCCACTTGGTTCCCACGAAGCAAACATCTCTGCCTCGCAGTACACATGCCTCCCTCACCAAACCCAACAGGCTGGAAAAGGATTTCGTGCGGTCAGGCCCACAGTTTTGGGCCCTTTCTAGCTAGACTCAAGGTCTTGTGATGGGCCGAACCAGACCAGACCGAGACAATTCCACTTCCACGTCTTATGATGGCCCGAACCAGCCAGGTTGCGCCTCCCTGTCGCTCGAATCCGGCTCCAGCGAGAACGAGCTCCAGCTCGGTTGGTAGCGCCTGCCAGTGGGCACGCTGCCCACCAGCGTTCGAACCCCAGGATCGGCGCTGGTGTTCTCACTGGAAATAGTGTTTCTTAATAATTTCTACAGCCTCTCACACGTGGAGCCAGAAAGGGACTGCGACGCGCCTATCGCCTACGGAGCCTTGGAGGTTTCGGTGATCTCTAGAAGGACGCGGTCTTCGTATCTGTGTGTAGTTGTAGGTCTGGTTGTACACGTGTGAGGTGTGTGAGGTGTGTGCGTGTGTAGGGTGGTGTGTGTACGTGTATGAACAGATACTACAGCTGTATCTAGATGAGAGGTGTAAAAAAAAAAGAATCCGGCTCCAGCTGTGAGTCGGCTCTGATTATATGGAATTTTTATATTTTTTATTTCATGAATTTTTAAATATATATCCAACGAAAAAAATTGCAGATCTTTGCCACTACCGCTAAATGAACTAGCTATAGCCAGATGAAACAACGGTAGGTGCACTGTACCTTACTTATCACCGGTTCATCCGGGGAATTTCCGTAATCTAGATATATCATTTTCAAAAAATCATAACTAATTTATATGAACTCGGATAAAAATAAATTTTATATGAAAATTGCAGATCTCAAATGATCAAACTTGAGTTGGGGCTCATTGGGGCTCAAATAGTCAAACTTTGTAGTTCAAACCTTTTTAATTCAGAGCTACATTAGGGCTCAAATAATCAATAAAAGATTCAGATCCAAAATTTAATTTTTATTAATGAACTTAGTGAAAATTTAAGTAAAGATTTGTAAGAAAATAAATATTTAAAAGAAAATATACGTAAAAATTAATGAACTTGATTTCAATTTGTTGCAGCACGTGCGGAGCGACAGCAAATCGGCGGGCTTCTGCGATACAGTCCTAGAAAATCACGCGCGGTAGGAATAGACGAAGCTGACCGCCGTTGCAGCTGCGCGCCACGTTCCCCCTTCAAGCCCAACCATCATCGGTGCTGAGCCTAGTAGGTAAAAAAAAAAGAAAAAGTCCTTCGGACCTCCCTCAACTATTGCCATTATTCGGTTTACCTCCTTCAACAAGAAAACAAGATGTTTGTGCTCCTTGAACTATTGAAATCGGCCGATTTAGCTCCCTAGGTGGTTTTGAAAGCGGTTTTGGCTGACGTGGCACCGCACCAGCTATCCTACGTGGCACCACGTCAGCTATAAGAGAGGTAAATTGAACTTTCACGATAGTTCACAGAGGTTCCTCATACCTCACAAAAAATTGTAGAAATATTTTTTAACAAAAATACAAATAATTTTCTAAACAAATATACATTTAAAAATACCAAAATATTATTTAGCATTATAAAATCATAGAAAGTTTATTTTAAGTAAAAAAATATGAACCACCGTGCAAATTTAAAAGATGATTAACTAAATTCAATTCCTAGCTAATTAATCTATGGGTGTTTTGATAGCCATTTGTTGTTGATGAACTTTATGTCCACAAATCTTCGCACTAAACGGCCGAGTTCCAGTGCCCCTCCCCTCACTGCCACCAGTTGCCCCTGCCGTTTCCGCACCATGGTTGTCGAGTCTGGATCGCCCCTGCCCCCTGCCGCCTACTCTAGCGGCCAGCAGACCACAAACCGCTACTAGCCACGCCATGCCTCTATACGGATGCGCGCTAGCCCAGATATGCCCAAGCGCCACCATGTAGCCACTGGTGAGAGAACCGACCTCCGGAATTGCGTATCCCATGTGTCCTGCTCTTCTCTACGTACAGGGAAGAAAGAAAAGAATAGAAGCTTTTATAGGGTTCCAATACAATTCTACGACTTATGTAAATAGTAGTGCCATAGTACCGATGCACAGGGGACGAGAAAAGAAATATCTATGACTTTTTTACTCTAGAAAAATATTTAGATTTTTATAAATAATATTTTCACAATTATTTATAAAGTCTGATGGACCTCTCTGAACTATCGAGAAAATTCAATTTACCTCCTTGTGGCTGACGTGGACTGCTGGGGTGTTGTCCTCATGCCAGCCGAGAACGGTTTGCTTGGGCTCGCCAGCACTAGGGATTCCAGCCTTTACCTGTGGTCTAGGATGGTGAATGCAGAGGGAGTTGTAGGATGGGTACAGCTCAGGGGGATCGAGTTGCGAGCGGAAACATTTCCGGGGGGTTCTATTCAACGCACCTGCGATGGGATGGGATCCCATCGCAGAAGCGCCGTCCCGCCTGCCTCCTCCGCCTCTTGGGCTCCGGCGCCGCCGTCGGCGCCTCCGCCGCCGCCCTCTTCCACTGCCCTCCCTAATCGAGCTCGCCACCGCGCGCCGCCGCCTTCTCCTCGCCCCCGTCGCCGGCACCGCCCACCGGCCATCCAGCCCCGCCCGGCTGGTGGCGCCGAACCGTCGCCACCGCCTGCCGCCGCGCCCCCCCGAAGCCCTCCTCTATGACCGGCGACCATGGAGCCACCCCACCCCCCAGCAAACTGGATTCATAAGGCCGCCGTTGCTCTCCACTTCGCCCACCTATCACCCATTCCCGCCCCCTCCCCCTCCCCCCTTGCTCGCTGGGGCAGCGCCCTCTCCCCAGTCGCGAGGTAGAAGATGAACAAGGGAAGGGCGAGCGGTTCTGCGACGTGGCGACGGAAAATCGCATGCGCGATAAATAGATTTGGCAGTTGAAAGTGATCGGATGCTCTAGCCTAAGAGGGGGAGGGGGTGAATTAGGCAACTTAAAACCATAACCTATGGCACCAACTAGTTTGCACAATATTTAAGCTAAACAAACTATCTAGATGTGCAACTATGGTTCTTCTTAGTGTGAAACTCCCATCACAAAAGAGTTAAACAACCTATAGCCAATCCTATCAGGAGAAAGCAAACTCTTGACGCAAGGATTTATCCCGTGGTTCGGATTGCCACCAAGGCGCACCTACTTGATTTCTTGACTTGGCCTTCATGTGGTCTGTCCAATGCACCGGTGCTACTGCGTCGGTTTATCCGTAGATCTCCGGTTATACCGGTGCTTGGTCACTGGTTAAACCGGTGCAACTAACTTTGCATCCACTTGTCCAATTTCTCGCGGTGGTCATTTGGACACCTCAAAAATATACTATTTCTGCTTTTTCACTATGGTTGAGTGTCTCAGCGGTGGATTGGACGCATCTCTGCGGTGTATTGGACACATTTGATTTTATCCATGGGACCCAAAAATTCTACAAATATAATCTCACAAACTTGTTAGTCCCATTGATTATGTTGTCGCATAATCACCAAAATCACAAACAATGGCCTAATGGGGCCATGTTTCTTACAATATCCCCTTTTTTGGTGATTGATGACAACACAATCAAAGCAAGCATAAATTTTGCAAAAATTGAAAAAATTGAACTACTTACACTTGCTTGGATGCTTACTACCATCCAATGTCAACTTGGCCTCCCCCCTAAATCCATCATCCCCTTTGTTTCTCTCCATGTTTGCTACTTCATTCATCTTGTTGTGATCATTTGCTTTGATCACTTGCTTCGTTTCTCTCCCTTTATCAAAGCCACTTGCTTTTATCCATATTTACCTTGCTTTGATCCAAACTTCTCTCCCTTTGGAATCAAATCACCTAAGAAGGCCTTGCAAAATAATATAGCTCAAAGGGAAAAGTTAGTAGTCTAGGGAGATAGTTCCATGAATCAAGATCCAATTGTATGAAGTCAATGAAGATACCAATTGAGAAATTACTAAGGTGGATCACAAAACCACGAAACTAGTATGACATGAGCTAAACTTTCCACAAAGTGTGTGCACAAAATGATAATGTGAAAATCAAGTGCACAACTAGACATTTGAATGAGAAAGCTTAGATCATATCATGCACGAAGGTAGCTCTATAATAACAAAGAATTGACAAAGATACCAAAATAAGGAGTTTTAGACCATGAATACCTCCGGGGGGGATAGTTACCTTACATGTACCAATTTGAAATTTGAAAGAGACTTGTGCCAAAAGATACTAAAGAAAATTAGACACCAATTGAAAGTCTTGAGAGTGAAGAGCACTTGGTACATCAAGGTGAGCAAATGTATGAGCACATAGCCTATGAACTTAGATATAGAAATTTAAGTTCAATAGAGCATGACTCAATATGTATGAAAGCACAATATTTTTTCTAATCACTCTTATAGAGTTATTTAATTCACATTGTGCGTGAACAACATTCTCTTAGAGTGTTAGCTCCGAAAAGAGACTAGAAAAGTCAAGCTTGAAAACATGTTAGTCTCAAAATCACAAACCATAGGATGAGCTCCCCGTAAATGTGTGCATTTAGTGTTTGAATCACCAATCAAATATATGCACAATGTTAATGACAACAATGGAAAGTCTACACTATAGCTTGTGCTCATGGTACAAAAATAAAATACATACCTTATGAAGTCCATGTACCATGAAGTGTAACCACGTGTAGCTTTCTACACATTATTAAACCATGTAGGTTGCTCATGGGTTAGAGTATGACACAAGCAAACCACCATATATAACACTAGGTGATGCAATGCAAACAACCTAGCAAAGGCAAGTGAGCTACATGATGCTTGAATTGAAATCTAACTACCATTACCTTGTGGGGGATTTGGACAACGAATGTCCAAGATGCGAGCTTGACTTCTTTAGCTTGAATCTCTCATCTTCTAGTTAGCCAAGCCTCCAAATCCCCCGAAGCCATTCTCGGGTTTCAAGTCTCCTTTCAAACCCACACCATTTGAGGCCCCTTCATATTGGTGATGATATCCTTGGGCACCCAAATGGAGTGATTCCAACTCCTTTCCTTCTTCCCAACCTTGTGAGCAACCACCTTGCCATTGGTTTTCTTCTTGATCACATAGGAGGTGCTATTGCTTTTGTTCCTTCGGTTGGGCTTGGTGTAGATGAGAGAACTCTTAATTGCGAGCTTCTTCTTGTTCTTCTCATCTGAAAACTTCTTCTTTGGTTGAAGGCACTTGTTGGACTTGTGGCCTTCTTGGTGGCACTTAGAGCAAGTCACGGTGGACCCCTTCTCAAACTTCTTCACCATGTCTTCACGGTTATCTTGAGAAGGTTGGACATTGCTCTCTATGCCCTTGCCCTTTAATCTAGCCAAGTCCTTCATGAGCCTTTCTACTTCTTGCTTGAACTCATCATTTTCCTTGGCAATGAGATCATCACATGATTCTACAAAAACATCCTCATGGCATTTCTCATTGCAAGGGTTAGAGCAAAATTAATCAATTAAATCAATGCAAAAAGTTGAAACATCTTCCTTAGAAATTGGAATTGCACAAGGGATAGATTGCTTCATTTTCAAAAAGTCATTAGTATCATTAATGCTCTCAATTTTCAATTTTAGATCTTCATGCTTCTTGCTAAGCAATTTGAATTTGCATAACAAATCTTCATAATTTATAGCAAGAATAGCATTAAGATCATTAAGAGCATTAAGGTTTTCAATTTCTTTTGATTGCTTCTCAATAACTTTTTGATGCTCATGAACTAAGTCAAGAAGTTCATCAATTGAAGGAGAATCGGAGTCATCATCATTTATATCGCTTTCCATACCTTGGGCCATAAAGCATGTGTTGGATGATGATCTAATGTTGGTGTGGGTGGTGAATTTCTTGTTTGATTTATCACTTGAGCTTGCGCTTGATTCTTCACCACCGCTTACCCATTCACCAAAGATGGAAAATGATTCATGTTTGGGCTTCTTCTCCTTCTTTTCTTGCTTCTTCTTGAACCTCCTTTCAACCTTCATTTGTTGGTGATGACACCCATCTTTGAGGAAGACCATGTACCCCATTGAATTGATTTTCTTCAACTATTTGTTCATCTTTTTGACTTGCTCATAGAGGTCGGGGTTTATTGGCTCTTTTTCATCATTTGAGGTACTTGTTGCTTCCTCTTCTTTCTCTTTGCTTGAACTACCTTTGATGACCATCTTCTCCAACCTTTTGACTTGCTTGTATGCAAGTGCGCTATGTGTTGGTGAAGAAGGTGGTGCTTTTGGCATGATGTCATTGCGTAGCTCATAGGCGATCACCTTGTTGAAGACTTGATTTGGTATCAATGTGTTGAGCTCCTTCTCATAGAGAATTGTGGTCGCCAAATCATAGTCCGGCCTCCGTAGTGAGTGAAGGATCTTGCGAATGAGTTCTGTGTCATCAATTTTCTTCACACCTAAGGAATTAATCTCATTCACAAGAATATTCAATTGTGAGTACATAGATTCGGCATTCTCATCATCAAATTGCTTAAAGCTATTAAGTTTATCAATAAAAACATGATATCTTTCATTTGCAACATCCTCTGTGCCCTCATGGTTCTCAATGATAGTCTTCCAAAGCTTTTTAGCATTTTCACAAGGATAAACACGATGGAACACATTTTCATCAAGAGAAGACAATATTATACTTTTGGCGGTGACATCATATTGTTTCTCTTGATGACCATTATTTTTCATGCCTTCACTAACTACTCTCCAAACATTTAGGCCCGTTGCTTGGAGATGGGTTTCCATTAAAACCTTCCAATGTTGAAAGCCCGTGCCATCGAACCATGGAGCACTTCTAAAGGGATCCATCCCTTCTCCAAAGAGCTAACTCACTAGGCAGTGATACCTAACCGATCAAATGAGCCAGTAAACACAAATTGCCAATAAAATTTGCTTTCTTTGTGTTAGAAGTGAGTCTCGGCTCTGATACCAATGGAAAGTGATCGAATGCTCTAGCCTAATAGGGGGAGGAGGTGAATTAGGCAACTTAAAACCTTAACATATGGCTCCAACTAGTTTGCACAATATTTAAGCTAAACAAACTATCTAGATGTGCAACTATAATTCTTCTTAGTGTGAAACTCCCATCCCAAAAGAATTAAGCAATCTATAACCAATCCTATCAAGAGACTACTCTATAAAAATAAAGGCACACAAGTTGTAAGAATAAATGCAGAAGCTAAAGGTAGGGATGAGAGAAAGCAAACTCTTGATGCGAGGATTTATCCCGTGGTTCGGATTGCCACCAAGGCGCACCTACATCCACGTTGTTGAAGCACTCACGAAGAGTATCGCTTCCTGGCAATCAAGTCTCTTCCGTGAACACAATCACGGTCACCTTGATCCCGTTTTCCACTAAAGAGCTTCACCAACAAGGTGGGGGTCTCCACGTCCCCCGCACAAAGTTGTCGATGCCGCTCCACACCAAGTCGGAGGGTCGTTGACGTTGTCGACGAGCCAACAAGGCTCCAAGGGGCCGGCACACCGAGATCTTCTTGTGGTTCACTCTAGAACCGGCTCACAAGGCACAACACCTTGCTATCTCACTCACTAAAGAGCTAACCTAGCACTAACACTCTCAAAGGTGTGCTAAGGACTAAAGATATGTTCACTAAGCTCTTGGATGGCTTGATATGTTCTTGGGTGTGGGTGTGATGTTTCTGAACTCCAGCAACTTTGAAATGCCCGGGGGATGGCATATTTATAGCCCACCAAGTCCATAGAGCCGTTTGTAGCCGTTGGACATTTTCTGCGCAGGGCACCGATTAGAGCGGTGATAGAGCACCGGTGTAACCGGTCACTCATGGCTCTCAACTATCCGTTGGCCTTCTGACACAGTACTCCAGAAGGCATCGGTTAGACCGGTGCGTTGCACCGGTGGTGCACCGGTTCAACCGGTCCTGAAGGGATCTGTCTTCACTGCCTTGCAGCTGTCGTGGCATTGCACCGGTGCCTTGCTCCGGTACCCCATTGGTTCATCCGGTGATGAAGACCTGCTTCTTGGCCGTTTTACATCGTCTCTGAAGGATAGTATGGTGAATACACCGATGCCTCAACTTAGCACCACCGGTTCAACCGGTGCTACTTGATTTCTTGACTTGGCCTTCATGTGGTCTGTCCAATGCACCGGTGCTACTGCGTCGGTTTATCCGTAGACCTCCGGTTATACCGGTGCTTGGTCACTGGTTAAACCGGTGCAACTCACTTTGCATCCACTTGGACACCTCAAAAATATACTATCTCTGCTTTTTCACTACGGTTGAGTGTCTCAGCAGTGGATTGGACGCATCTGTGCGGTGTATTGGACACATTAGATTTTATCCATGGGACCTAAAAATTCTACAAATATAATCTCACAAACTTGTTAGTCCCATTGATTATATTGTCACACAATCACCAAAAATCACAAACAATGGTCTAATGGGGCCATGTTCCTTACAGCGGTGTTTCCGGTTACCATCACTAATAACAAGGTGAAGGTTATTGGTTATGCGGAGGGTGTCAACATCAACTTTGTGGGCACATGTGTTGGCACCTTCACAATCAATCTCGAGTCAGGGTTGGCGAGGAAGGTGAGGATGGTGACCGAATTATTTACAGTCGCGTCCTACCCTTCATGAGCTTCTACACTCCAGGTATGGTTCTAGCCCTTTGCTCTGTTTGTTAATCCTGCGTCATATGGCCTCTATATGCTATTCTGAACTTCTGATATTGATCTATGGATTTCAGTTGAATGAAAAATAAATGATAGAAGTGCTTAAAAAGATAATGTAATCTGAAATGTAGTTATGTGTCAGGTTCTACATGGGGAATTTTTTTTAGCAATATTTTCTCACATTGTAAAACCCAATCGACGGACGACAGTGAGGAGGGCGGCCTATTCATCTGCTCCGTCAACCGCATCCAGAGACGGCGCACGCAGCAGCTGCGAAATCATCTGCTTTCGTCGGCACCTGCAACGGCCGGCATCCACTGCGGTTGTATCTCGCTGCACGTCAAGTTTTCCTTCCTTGCCCCCCTGACACGGTGTTCATTCTCCAGAGATTGTATCTGATGCTCAAAACTAACCATTGTAATAACGCGCATCTTATTCTGCAACCATTATGTTTTGGTACTGTGAATGAAGCTGCAAAGTAGAAAATTAACATTGCAAACGAGATGTATCATTTTATTTTTGTCAATGGAAGTTCCATACAGTTCGGCGCAACCTGTTTTAAAATCTATAAACAGAATGCATGGCATGAGTAGCAACCAATAATTGTTGCAGAACCGGATAGCACAAATACATTATCGGACTCGGAGCAATATTTGACCCAATAACAGAATCATCAACTTTAAAAACTTTCATAAGCAGCATAACTGCAGTTAATTGTACTAAGCAAAGCTAAGGTAGAAACTTTACAACTGCCAGCACAAGGCAAGAAATGAACCACGGTCCCAAAGCTACAAACATGATGTGAAACGATAGCACATAGAAGCTGCAAGTCGCATATACACCAGACATCAGCTTGCTGTGGTTTGCCTTTATTGATCCATCAGACCATTCATCGACAAGCTCATGGCAGACGACAAAGAATATGTAAAAGAGCAAACTCAACCTCCTGGGTGCTGGAAATACTTAAAGGAATCTCAAGTTCTGATTCTACTGCATAGTAAGATATTCTAAAGATTGTGGGACAAATATCTTTATTTTCAGTTCTAGAAGCTTGGATTGTATAGTAGTAGCATGGGAAATGGGAATATATGGCTTATCGTCGAGCTGGTAGCCACATGACAGAAATTCGTTAATTACAGCAGTTACTTCTCCGATGGCATAAGTTTAGTCTATCAGCAGTGGCGGAGGATAGATTAAGGAGCCGTTTGGGAGCACTTCATTCCACCAAAAATAGCTCCACTCTATGAAAAAAATATCCAAACATACTAAGTTGCTCCACTCCACTCCACAGCTCCACTCCACCTTTTTTTGTGCAGCTCCTCAGTAGGTGCTCCACCAATTCTTGCAGCTGATGGAGTTGGCTAAATTTACCCACCATGCTACTGGTTACACAGATAACGGTTCGTTCTTTCTTTTTTTCATCCCACCTACGCTACCATGGCCCCACCACTGCTGCAGGCCACCACAGCCGCTACTGCCGGCCACCTCCGCCGCCACCGCCGGCTGCGGGCCGGTCCCTCAGGACGCTGCCGCTCCCACCGCTTCTCACGCCGGCTGCCATCCCGCCGCTACAGGCCGGTCTGCAGGACACCATCGCTCTGACCGGCTGCCTCTGCCGCCACCTCTTCCACCGGCGGCCGCCGCTGCCGCTCCCGCAGGCCGCCACCGCCATCGCAGGCCGCTCCCGCAGACCGGTCCCGCAGGCCGCCGCCGCTCCGGCCGGCCGCCACCATAGCTCCAGCAGGCCGACACCGCCGCAGCCCCCGCACGACGACGAGGAAGGGGATGGGAGGTGGCGTGCCTGTCATCGAGGTAGAAGAGATCTCTGATCGGTGGGCCCCGTATAGAAGTGACCTGATGAAAGGTGGGCCGAGTTGGGCTAGTACCTTGCACGCTGGGCCTACGGGGTGAAGGAGCTGGGCTTGGTTTGTACTCTGGGCTGGCCTGCTACAGCTGGGGCAGTGGAGGCATACAATAGCCAAACACCTTTGGTGGAGTGGAGCTTGTAAATGGAGTGGAGTTTGTGGAGTGGAGTAGGTTTTTTTTGGAGTGGAGTGCTCCCAAACATGCCCTAAAGCTGAGTTGTGGCGCAGCTCAACCACACATAGCTCCAGCCTCGATTCTTGACTGCAGTGTGGAGAAAAATACTGAAGAAATCTGATATGTAGAAGAGGACGAGATACTCTTGGCAAAACAAGGTAGCCATACCTTGCCAGGCACTGTCTAGCGGTCTATGGTTCTGTTACCTAGCAGCCTGAGTGTTGATAGAAGAGTAGTCACCTGTCGATTCAAGCAGCACGGTTGGTACTTGTTGTATGCAAGGACATCAAGATTATATTCAAGAGTGGTATATTCATATTGGAACTTTGACATGCTATTTCTCAAAGAAGGCTTATGAAAAGATCTTGGACACCATACCTTGTCTGAAAAACTGAAGGAGCAAAGCTTTTCAATTTGCACTTCATAGCCTCCAGTGCAAAATTAGCTGAAATATTTCCAACTCTTTCTGAGAATTTCTTCCACCTCATACTTGTGTACCTTTAAAGTTGCTGTTAAGGAACTAAAAGGTCGACCAAGCCTCGCAGCATTACCACATTTCTGATGTTGCAAAAGTAACTTCCTGATGTCACTTGCAGTGAATCCCGTCCGAGAAGCAAACATCCATGCAGAGTTATCTCGCAGCTGGCTTGAGGAAAAGGCAAGAAACTCGAAGTGCTTGACACCAATACTGATGCCATTTGAAAAGACTGACAGAATTCTAGTATAAAGTGCCATTCTCCAGGCATCATTTCCAGAAGCAGAATGAGGTGACAAATCAACTGAACGGAGCTTTTCACAGTCCTCATCAACAAATGAAATCCGAAGCAAGTTACCTAAATTTAGCAGAGAAATGCCGTACAACATGAGGATATTTTGTCTCAGGTCCATAAAATGATAAAAATAGAGATCACTTTACCAGGAGTAACTTGCACCCCGTGGACATAAACCAATCCATAAAAATACACTTGAATCAGAGCATAATTGAATAAGGACAAGGGAACGGATACATACCCCAATCGTGCAGCCGCCGTGGAACACTGTCACCTAAGTCCTGCACCCCCTCTCCGTTCAGCCTACTCGAAGTGTGTCACCGCTGCCAATGCCGACGATTGAGGTGGGGGTGTAGGCCTCGATCACCAGAGCACGGGAATCCCGATGGGGAGAGCGAGCCACCGCCGCTCCGTCTGGCTTGACTCAGAGATCTGCGAAAAATGGCGAAGGGTCCAACTGTGAGGGGGAGATGGGGAGGAAAACGGGCATGGATGAAACAGCAAGACAGCCGCCACCGCACATGACGAAACCGGATCGGGGAGAGCCACCGCTACCACCGCTTTAGTCCGTCACTGAGAAGAATGGCAAGGCCGTCGCGAGAATAAGGGAACCTGACTCCTCCGTTGCAGGCAGCAACTGCTACCTGGGTAGCAGCCCTTGATCTTGAGAAAAGGAGCAGCCGACGCCAGCGCACCTGATGAAAACGGATCAGAAAGGAGGGGTGTAACTACATGGCCCCATCTAGGCCATTTCAAGTGATTTTGGTGATCGAGTGACAATGTAATCAATGGAACTAACAAGTTTGCAAGATCATATTTGTAGGATTTTTTAGGTCCCATGGATGAAGTCCGAACCATATCCGAGACATCCAATTCACTGTCGACTGTCGAGGCACTCAAGTCGTAGTGAAAAATATACTTGGAGTGTCCAAACGACTGCTGCGATGAGTTGGACAAGTGCACGGAGGAAACAGGATTTTCAGTACCACCGAAAGTTTCGGTGGGCCATCGTATCGTCCGATGACCCCTTGACCGGAAGGTCCGAAGCCTAAGGACCGGGCGAATATACTGTACACCTTGGATTCAGTTGGAAAACTCAATACCACCGGAAATTCTGATGCCCCCAATAATAGCCATCAACTAAGCATCGGAGCATCACACAGAGAGCATGTCAGAGCACAACAGCAGAGCCTTCAGCACCAGATGTTCTGATGGCCATCGGAGCAACACGTCAGAGCAATGACGTCAGCACTGTTGTGCCACGAGCAGACAAAAACTCAGCACCAGAAGGTTTGATGCCCCATCGAAGTATTGCATCGGATCTTTCGATGGCTACCACATCAGCTGTCAGACCACCAACGGCTACTATTCAAGCGCAGTGAGACCGGAAATTCCGACGCCCCCCATCGAAAGTTTTGATGCTGAAAGGATCGATGGACCAAGAGGGGGGATGAATTTGGCCTTTTTCAATTTCTAAAACACAATTAAGCAATCTTAACCTATGCAATGCTAGTAAGGCACCAATTCACCAACCGGATAACTAAGCTACTTACACAAGCTAAGAGAGATAAAACGAGAAGAAAAGCCTAGCAAGGTAGAGCTAAGTTATGATCTCTAAGTCAAGCACATGAATAAATTGCATGAAAGAAAATGCTTGAATAAAGAGAGTGGACAAGAGACGACCGGATTTTTTCCCGTGGTATCGATGTGTTGGCACACACCCCTAATCCACGTTGTGACACTCACAAAGAGTCTTGTCACCTCCCAAGTCACCGAGACGAGGGCGCTCACTAAGAGTCTCCGTTCACCATCCCGGCGTGGTGGAGATCAAGCCACGTACAATCTTCTTCTCCGGGCTCCCACAATCCTTGGCAAGCTCCGCGAGAAACACCTCGATCACCAAGATCGCCTAGGTGATGCCAATCACCAAGAGTAACAAGCTAAGGCCTTCACTTGAGTAAGAACCGATCACCGAGAACGGATGCACACAAGCTTCTCTCTACTCAAGTCCTTAATCTTCCTTCTTGATTGATTGAATGAATAAGTATGTGAAAGATGAAGCTCAAGGTGGCTCTTGACTATAGTATGAGTGTTTGGATGTTGCCTGGTGTCAAGAGTAGCAAAATGACCCATTGGAGGGGTATATATAGGCAGCTCACATGAATAGAGCCGTTGGAGAAAAGCTGCCAGAAAACTGCGTAGCATCGGTTAATCCGTCGTCCCTCCAATAGTCATCGTCGGTTTAACTGGTGAATGTAAACTGCCCATTCTGAAAACTAGCCGTTACAACTTGGGCAGATTAACCGACGTATCATCGGTTTAACCGGTGAGTGTAGTTGTCCACTGATCAACTGAAAAACCAAGTCTCTGGATAACTGCACCGACGTTAACTCAAACCTATCGTCGGTTTAACCGGTGAGTACAACTTCTGAAGTCCTTTGAAAAACCATCTCACTGGTCAATTGCACCGACGTCTTGATTCAAACAGCGTCGGTTAATCCGGTGTATAGAACTTGAATTGCCCTGGAAAAACCAACTCTGGACTAATGCACCGACGTTAAATTCAAACACGTCGGTTTAACCGGTGTATTGACTTGTCCAGATTCTGCTGACTGCGTTTAACCGATGTATAGAAAATTGGCAGCGTCGGTTAAACCGGTGTTAAAGACTTTTTCTGATTTTGCCTTTTCTGATTTGAGTCTTGAATGAAATCCAAATATTCTTGAGATATAAGTTGAGAACCACTTATTTGAACTTCTAGAAACCTGAGTGACCATAGTGTGCATCCATTTTCAAATGACCATGTCCATGCTCAAGTTACTTAGCCTTAACCCCTCTTAATAGTGCGATCACTACAAAACTATAAAACCTATTCTAACCTAAGTGTCCTGCTCAACCTTATGACACTTAGGACTAGAAAGATCCTTAGTCTTGACATATATATGAGTTGAATACCGAGATCGCCTTTTTGGATAACGAAATTGAGGGGCCTCTTTTGTCATATGACCAAATGAGCAATAATGATCTATTAAGCTGCACAAACTCATTAGTCACAATAATGGTTGTCATTAATCACCGAAACATACCTTGAGGGCCTAGATGCTTATAATCTCCCCCTTTTTGGTGATTGATGACAACACAAACATAAATAAACGAGAGAGCGAGAAAGATAAAACAGGATAAACACAAGCAAACTCGAAAGCAGGACCAAAGAGCTCAACGGCTCAAATGAAATCCATAGATATGTCTCAAAGAACGGCATACTCAAGCGACAAAAGTACATATCCATGAACTAACACCAAATGTGATACAAAGAATCAAAGTCCTGATAACTACGAGCTCTCTCTCTAACTCTACCCTCCCCCTGACTCCAACTCCCCCTGACTCTCTCCCCCTTTGGCAACAAAGCACCAAAAAGGCGAGCTACTGATCTGGCTGTCGTGGTACGGCGAGGAAACGGTCCGGGTCATCGTCGTCGTCGTCGTCGGAAGGTGTACCCTCAGTGACAGACGGGAGCTGCTGGTCAGAACTGCCTGCTGGATCTGAAGTGACTGGGGGTGTAGCTGTGGTAGAGGCTCTCGTGCTGGCACTGCCTGGAAGAGGGTCCGTAGACGTGGTAACCGGCTCAGCAGAAGAAGTGTCAACATCTGACGTAGTGAGTGCTGAAGCTGCCGGCTGTGTCGACTGCTGAAGTAAGGACCCCTCTCCACCTCCCCCTGAGAGTAGTGTCTGTGGAATGACGGGGAGAGCGACTGTCGACGGTGAGTCCTGGAAGAGTGTAGTCGCTGGCAGTGGCGAGAACAGTGGACGACCGGCAGACCCAAGTAGTGCAGACATCGAGAATGTGGTCTCCGGTGTCGCTGTAGTAGCTGGAGCTGCAGAAGGGGCTGGAGCTGGTGTGACAGTAAGCTGTGGTGCTCCAACACCCTGAAGGCCTGGCTGTCCTGGCTGCTGCGGGGCGAGTCCGGTGTGAGTGTAGAGCTGTGTAATCACCCCGAACATCGCCATCATCCCCTGCTGCATCTGCTGAAACTGAGCGTCTGTCCTCTGTGATACTCGATCAATAAGGCCGACAAACCGCTCCTCTGCTGCAGCACGCTCTTGGGCGGCCTCTCTCTGTATCGCAGCAAGCTAAGCCTCATGGGCCCTCCTGGCCTCCTCCTGTGCAAGCCTGTCCTCCCTCTGCTGAGTCACGAGCTGCTGTAGAAGTGTGGTGAGCTCGGACGGCTGAGACACCTGGGACTCAGATACTGTAGTAGCAGCAGCTGACTCTGGGGCTGGCTCTCTGGACCCCCCTGCCTCGTGGTCGTGACTAGCTGGGGCTACTGCAGGGAAGTACTCGACGCCCTCGGAGGAGTCTGACTCAAGCTCAGACCAGTGTATCTCATCCTGTCCTCCGGGAAGCTGTGCCTCGGCGGCTAGCAGTGCCTCGTCCTCCTGTGCCACTCGGGTGGTGTGGTAGCTCTCTCTGCCTGTCTGCCCCTCCGCCGGTCCTGTGGTGCTGTCGGTCGGTAAACTGGAAACCGGGGAGCCTCGTCCTGACGGTAGACTGCACTGACGGGTGACTCAGCTGGCACGATCATAGAACAGATATAGCTGATCCAGTGAGCATACGGAAACTGACGCACAACACCCATCCCGTCAGTGATAACATCCTCGATCTCAGCCAAGATGAAGTCAACAATATCGAACGGCTCGTGAGTGAGGATGTGGAGTAGTAACAGCTGCTGCAAGCTAGTAAACCCCTCTGAGTAGCCACTCCTCGGTAGCAAAGTCCTCCGGAGGGCCATGTGAACTGCGTACGCCTCCGGGGTCAGCAAGCTGGGCACTCTGGCGTAGGAGGCTGGGAACGGCTGGCGGAAGCACTGAGAGATCGCCTCATGAGAAGGTGCAATCCCGCCAATCATGGCTCTGCACGGTGGATCTGCATCTCCGTAAACCATCTCGTGCAGGGAGACGTCAACTAAGTCAACTCCAAGAATCCCTGCTATCGTCGCTCTCGACAAACCAAAGACCTGGCCTCCAAAAACAAAGTGTACTGCTCGACGCTCGGGCGCAATCCAGGCCGTGGCATAGAAGACTCTGACCTAGTCCTCGATATATCTGTTCAGCTCAATCTGGAGTAACCTGGGCAGGCCCCTGAAGTGAGCGAAGTGCTCTCTGACGTCTGCCCCCCTGCGGCTGTCCTCAGTGACACCCAGTCAAGCACTCTGTGCGGGAAGATCCTGTGGCCCTGCCTCTGGTAGGTCTCGTAGAAACTGGCCTGAAGAAGCATCCAGAACCTACGGTCGACCCTGCTGTCACGGGTCACGGGGAACCAGTCCTCCTCCTGAACACTCCACCTGAGCCTCTTGACCTTCGCCGCATTGGCCTTGGTCAAGTTCTGGAGCAGCACACCTGGCTCCAGACGCACAACAGTGTCCATACGGAACACTGCGCGCTCGGCCTCTAGGGCCTCGGCTCTACGAGCTGCTGCTGCTGCTGCTGCGGACCTGCGAGGCTCCTGTGGCTGATGACCTCCTCGCGTCCTCGGTCCAGTGCGACGCTCGGTCGCTGGCGAAGTGTCTCCTGCTGGGGACGTCTGCCGAGTGCGGCCAGAACGTCGTAGAGTCGGTGACTCCTGTGTGCCCTGCCCCTGCGACTGCTCAGACTGCTCTGCCTCTGTATCTGCATCTGACTCTGCAGCTGAAAGTGAACGATCTGACTCTGCTGCTGCTGCCTCAATCGTGGCTCTGGTGGCCCTGGCACCTCTGACTCGGCCCATACCTCGGCCTCTGGCTCTGCCCCTGGCTGGCGGATCCCTGATCGCGAACGGGCGAGCACGGCCTGACGCCTGCTCCTCGGTGGCCTTGGCCACCATCTCGGCCCTCTCGGCCTCTCTCTCTGCGCGAGTCCGCTTGTGGACTGGCTTCTCGACCACGACCTCCTTCCCCTTCCTCTTCTCGCGTCCCATCTCGAACAGACAAACTATCGAACACTTGGCGTGCACTGAACGGCTGCGGCTGCGGCGTGAACAGCATGAAGGCGCGGCTGCGTGGGTGGCACGGCGTGTGGGAGTGGCGGCTCAGAGCGTGTGAAGGTGGCGCGTGGCGAGGATGAGCGGGCGGCGCTGGAGCACGGAGGCGCGCGCGGGCGGTGTGTTGGCGGCGCGGGCGTGGGTGAGGAGTGGCGCAGGGTGCGCTGGTGGATGAGCGGCGGCTGCGGCTCGGGCTTGCGGTGGCAGACGAGCGGCGGCGTGAGCGTGGGTGAGCGAGGGCGCGGTGGTGTGGAACGGCGATGTGTAGCGGCGGCGGCGTGAAACGACGGCGGCGGCTCGAGATGGGAGTGACGCGGGCGAAACAGAGAGGAAGAGGCTGGCGACCGCGGGCAAGACACATATATGACAGGTGGGCCCGCGTTTTTCCTTAACGCCGGTCGATCCGACGCATAGGGTTTGAACACTGGTTGATTGCGTCGGTTTAGTTCACCCGAGACTCCTGCAGAAATCCATCTGAGCGCCGGTTGAACCGACGATATGCAACTTGAACTCGTCGGTTGATTGCTGCTTACACCGGTTGATTGACAGGTTAAAACTGTGTTGCGTTCACCGGTTGATCCGATGCTGTCACTTTTGTATACGCCGGTTGAACGCCTGAAACTGACTGAGCTGAGACACAACTTAGTAACGCCGGTTAAACCGATGGGTATAGATCCGTTGAGCGTCGGTTTAACCGGTGAAGCCAAAAACCCCTCACTCAGCTCACTCTTCCATGCTAAGTCCAATAAACTTATAAAATTCAAATAAACTCAAGTTAATGGACTTGCATAGGCGACTTTACCCCTCAAAATAAATAGGATAGCACACTAGCTTAAATAACTTTCTTTTCAAACACAAGGAAAAGCCGCAAGAGAGACAAAGCGCCAAATAAAATGTATGAGCCATGTCATAGGAATATTGAAGATAGAAAGCTTCAAACTCATCATGGCACTGCTCACTAGGCAATAACGCACCTAACACTTTGCTCTCTTCACTTTTTATGAATTAAGATCTTGTATTTGAAACAAGTCTCATTTTCATCAAGTGATCTCCTTTGTGACCCTTACGCATGCAATGATAATGCAAGCTACAACCACATGCGAAAGTAAAGTAAACATGAAGTGCACATCTATATGACAAGAAATGCATAACAAGAAATTAAGATCTACTTGTCAAGTTTGAACCCACGGGAAGCTTCTTCATGATGAGCCTTTCTACAAGCCTAGAGGAAAACAAGTGGACCACCACCTCTAGCTAAACCCTTGCTCATCACTATCTTACCATGGTTAGACAAGTGTCCTATATGTATGCATTTTTCTATATGACAAGGCAACTTACGTGACGTTTGCCGCATCTAATACATTAAGCTCATTCCTTAGCCTAACAAAGGTACTCTCGTCTAATGGTTTTGTGAAGATATCCGCCAATTGCTCCTCGGATCTCACACCTTGAAGAGATATGTCTCCTTTGGCTTTGTGATCACGCAAGAAGTGATGGCGAATATCAATGTGCTTTGTGCGAGAGTGTTGAACCGGATTCTTGGCAATTTTTACGGCACTTTCATTGTCACAAAGGAGTGGGATCCTATCTAGTTTCACACCAAAGTCCAAAAGGGTTTGCTTCATATATAGGATTTGGGCACAACATGCACCGGCCGCTATATATTTCGCTTCCGCGGTGGACAAAGCCACGGAATTTTGCTTCTTACTCGACCAAGAAACTAGAGAACGCCCAAGCAAGTGGCAACCCCCGGAGGTACTCTTGCGATCCACACGGCTTCCGGCAAAATCCGAATCCGAGTATCCCAAGAGATCTAAGCTAGTGCCTTTGGGGTACCACAAGCCTATGCTAGGGGTGTGCTTGAGATACCGAAGGATCCTATTCACAGCCGAGAGGTGTGATTCCTTTGGGTTAGCCTGAAAGCGGGCACACAAGCACACACTAAACATTATATCGGGCCTAGATGCGGTAAGGTAAAGCAAAGACCCTATCATTGAACGATAGAGGGATTGATCAATCGGTGTACCGTCTACATCCAAGTCGAGATGCCCATTAGTTGCCATGGGTGTCTTGATTGGCTTGCACTCATCCATCTTGAACTTCTTCAAGATATCTTTTGTATACTTTTCTTGATGGATGAATGTCCCTTCCTTTATTTGTTTGACTTGAAAACCAAGGAAGAAGGTCAATTCGCCAATCATGGACATCTCGAATTCCCTAGACATCATGGTAGCAAAGTCATGGCTTAGTAAATCATTAGTTGAGCCAAAGATAATATCGTCAACATAAATTTGACAAATGAAAAGATCCCCGTTGACGTCTTTTGTGAACAAGGTGGTGTCCACCCTCCGGATCTTGAAGCCTTGCATGATTAGGAAGTCACGAAGCCTCTCATACCAAGCCCTTGGAGCTTGTTTTAGCCCATAGAGTGCCTTGTGCAACCTATAAACATGGTTAGGATTCCTCGGATCTTCAAACCCGGGAGGTTGCTCAACATAAACAAGTTCGTTAATAACGCCATTTAAGAATGCACTTTTCACATCCATTTGATATAACTTAATGTTATGATGTGAAGAGTAAGCAAGAAGGATACAGATAGCTTCAAGTCTTGCGACCGGAGCAAAAGTTTCACCAAAATCCAAACCTTCGACTTGAGAAAACCCTTTTGCCACAAGTCTTGCTTTGTTGCGTATCACCACCCCATGTTCATCTTGCTTGTTTCGAAAGACCCACTTTGTGCCGATGATGTTCTTGTCTTTCGGAGGAGCTTCGAGGACCCAAACTTCATTGCGGGTGAAGTTGTTCAATTCTTCTTGCATGGCCATCACCCAATCCGAGTCCTCAAGCGCTTCCTCTATGCTAGTGGGTTCAATACAAGAAACAAACGAGTGATGTTCGCAAAATGAAGCATGCTTAGAGCGAGTTCTTACTCCCTTGGAAGGACTACCAATGATTTGACCAATTGGATGATCCTTGGAGATGCGACCATGCTTCACTAGTGGTACTTGCGTGGATGCTTGTTGGGGTGGATCATGGGTGACTTGTGCTTGTGGTGGAATATTTTGCTCTTCTTGTTCTTGGACTTGGGGTGTTGGCGTTGGCACATTTTCTTGAGGTAGTGGATCATCTTTTTCTTGATCTTCATCCACTTGGGGTGCCGTGGAGGTGCTTGGTGTAGATGAGGAAGGTCCTCCCCCTTGATCATTGCCTTCATGCACCTCTTCCGGCTTGATATCCCCAATGGACATATTCTTCAAAGCTTCATCAATCTCTTCATCACCTACATTTTCATAGCCAACAACCTCCTCTTGGGAGCCATTAGATTCGTCAAACTCCACATCACATGTTTCTTCAACTAACCCGGAGGTTTGATTGAATACTCTATATGCTTTGGAGTTTGATGCATAACCAAGAAAGAAACCTTCATCGCATCTACTCTCAAACTTACCGAGCCTTTTCTTCTTATAGATGAAACATTTGCAACCAAAGACTCGAAAGTAGGATATATTTGGTTTCTTCCCGGTGATGAGCTCATATGGAGTTTTCTTGAGGAGTCGGTGGGGATACACTCGGTTGGATGCATGACACGCCGTGTTGATTGCTTCCGCCCAAAACTTCTCGGACGTGCCATAATCATCCAATATTGCTCTTGCTAGGGTGATGAGTGTCTTGTTCTTTCTTTCCACCACTCCATTTTGTTGAGGCGTGTAGGTGGCGGAGAACTCATGCTTGATGCCCTCTTCATCGCACCATTCTTCAATCTTCATATTTTTGAACTCGGTGCCGTTGTCACTCCGGATCTTCACAATTGGGGAGTTGTACTCCCTTTGAGCTCTTCTTGCAAATGTCTTGAAGATTTCCGGAGTTTCACCCTTATCGCCTAGAAACATAACCCAAGTGTAACGTGAAAAATCATCAACAATTACTAGGCAATAGAGGTTACCACCAATGCTCTTGTATGTAGTTGGACCAAAGAGATCCATGTGTAGAAGCTCGAGCGGCTTGGAGGTAGACAACATCGTCTTGATGGGATGATGTGTTGCTACTTGCTTCCCGGCTTGACATGCTTTGCATAATTTGTTCTTGTCAAATGTGACATCCTTCAAGCCGGTGATCATCCCTCTCTTGTGGGCTTTCTTGAGGTTGCTCATGCCAATATGAGCAATTCTTCTATGCCAAAGCCACCCAAGAGAAGACTTGGTGAAGAGGCATGTCATGGTGCTTGTTTGCTTTGAAGAGAAGTCCACTAAATAGATGTTGCCATGCCTAAACCCCGTGAATACCATTGACTTGTCTTCTTCAAGAGTCACTACAACACCATTCTTGTCAAAGGTACACGTTAGTCCAAGATCACACAATTGAGCAATAGAAATGAGATTAAAACTAAGTGCTTCTACAAACAAAACATTAGAAATAGATAAATCTTTAGAGATTGCTATTCTACCCAAACCTAAAACTTTTCCCCTTGAATTATCACCATAGGTGACATGTTCATGATCTCCGGGGTCTTCAAGAGTGGTGAACATGCTATCATTGCCGGTCATGTGTTGAGAGCAACCGCTATCAAGTACCCAATGTTTTCCACCGGCTTTGTAGTTCACCTACACACATGAGAATTCACTTTTGAGTTCTAGGAACCCAAACAAGCTTTGGGCCTTGCACATGTGTGACAAGAGCTTTTGGGATCCAAAGTTTCTTGGGGAGCTTCTTCTTTGACTCCTTAGTGAGTTTGCCAATGAATTTGGCCTTCACCTTGCCCTTCACTTTACTCAAGAGAAAATGGTTATTTTGAAACATTGATGAGTAATTCTTGGGTAAATTAGGAAGAGGACGTGATGGTAAAGTGCACTCCCTAGTGTGGTGCCCGGTGACTTGGCAATGTTGGCAATATGAACCAACTTCCTTGATGAAGCTAATCTTGATCTCCGGAGAAGGAGTAGTAGCTATGTTTGGCTCCGGAAATGAACCAAGACCTCTCTTGCCATAGTCACGGGCATTGTTGAAGAGAATCTCCTTGTGGATGTATTCTCCTCTTGAGAGCTTCTCCACACTACTCTTAAGACTTGCCACTTGATCCATCAATTCCTTTTCCCTAGAAGGTACAAGCTCGGGCAAAGCATTAGTAGCATTTGCATTAATGAGTAGGTCATCACATGAAGTAGAAGCATTGACCTTCTCAATAGTTTCATGAGCAAAGTTCTCAAGACTTGGGTCAATTGCTTCATAAGCAAATTCAAGTTCTTGATACTTGTGAGCCAACTCCCTATGCTCTTGTTTAAGCTTTTTGTGGCTCTCTTCAACTTGCTTAGCAAGTACAAGTGACTCATTGTGCTTTTTGAGCAAGTCATTGTACTTGCCAAGCAAATCGGAGTGGGCAAGCTCTAACTTGGCACGAGTGCTCTCAAGAACTTTGACTTTGACTTTGCCCTTTTCCCTCTTGATGACGGATGTATACTCATTAATGAGGTTAGCAAACTCATTAGGGTCAAGCTCATCATCAATATCATCTTCACTCTCACATACCTTAGAGTTACCTTTGACCATGAGGCACATTGGAGGTGGAGGTAGCGATGGTTCTTCATTTGTGAGGGCGATGGTGACCACCAACGGCTACTATTCAAGCGCAGTGAGACCGGAAATTCCGATGCCCCCCATCGAAAGTTTTGATGCTGAAAGGATCGATGGACCAAGAGGGGGGGTGAATTGGGCCTTTTTCAATTTCTAAAACACAATTAAGCAACCTTAACCTATGCAATGCTAGTAAGGCACCAATTCACCAACCGGATAACTAAGCTACTTACACAAGCTAAGAGAGATAAAACAAGAAGAAAAGCCTAGTAAGGTAGAGCTAAGTTATGATCTCTAAGTCAAGCACATGAATAAATTGCATGAAAGAAAATGCTTGAATAAAGAGAGTGGACAAGAGACGACCGGATTTTTTCCCGTGGTATCGATGTGTTGGCACACACCCCTAATCCACGTTGTGACACTCACAAAGAGTCTTGTCACCTCCCAAGTCACCGAGACGAGGGCGCTCACTAAGAGTCTCCGTTCACCATCCCGGCGTGGTGGAGATCAAGCCACGTACAATCTTCTTCTCCGGGCTCCCACAATCCTTGGCAAGCTCCACGAGAAACACCTCGATCACCAAGATCGCCTAGGTGATGCCAATCACCAAGAGTAACAAGCTAAGGCCTTCACTTGAGCAAGAACTGATCACCGAGAACGGATGCACACAAGCTTCTCTCTACTCAAGTCCTTAATCTTGCTTCTTGATTGATTGAATGAACAAGTATGTGAAAGATGAAGCTCAAGGTGGCTCTTGACTATAGTATGAGTGTTTGGATGTTGCCTGGTGTCAAGAGTAGCAAAATGACCCATTGGAGGGGTATATATAGGCAGCTCACACGAATAGAGCCGTTGGAGAAAAGCTGCCAGAAAACTGCGTAGCGTCGGTTAATCCGTCGTCCCTCCAATAGTCATCGTCGGTTTAACCGGTGAATGTAAACTGCCCCTTCTGAAAACTAGCCGTTACAACTTGGGCAGATTAACCGACGTATCATCGGTTTAACCGGTGAGTGTAGTTGTCCACTGATCACCTGAAAAACCAAGTCTCTGGACAACTGCACCGACGTTAACTCAAACCTATCGTCGGTTTAACCGGTGAGTACAACTTCTGAAGTCCTTTGAAAAACCATCTCACTGGTCAATTGCACCGACGTCTTGATTCAAACAGCGTCGGTTAATCCGGTGTATAGAACTTGAATTGCCCTGGAAAAACCAACTCTGGACTAATGCACCGACGTTAAATTCAAACACGTCGGTTTAACCGGTGTATTGACTTGTCCAGATTCTGCTGACTGCGTTTAACCGACGTATAGAAAATTGGCAGCGTCGGTTAAACCGGTGTTAAAGACTTTTTCTGATTTTGCCTTTTCTGATTTGAGTCTTGAATGAAATCCAAATATTCTTGAGATATAAGTTGAGAACCACTTATTTGAACTTCTAGAAACCTGAGTGACCATAGTGTGCATCCATTTTCAAATGACCATGTCCATGCTCAAGTTACTTAGCCTTAACCCCTCTTAATAGTGCGATCACTACAAAACTATAAAACCTATTCTAACCTAAGTGTCCTGCTCAACCTTATGACACTTAGGACTAGAAAGATCCTTAGTCTTGACATATATATGAGTTGAATACCGAGATCGCCTTTTTGGATAACGAAATTGAGGGGCCTCTTTTGTCATATGATCAAATGAGCAATAATGATCTATTAAGCTGCACAAACTCATTAGTCACAATAATGGTTGTCATTAATCACCGAAACATATCTTGAGGGCCTAGATGCTTACAGATGCCTATGCAGAAAAAGGGATAACGGCTAGTTCGAGTTGGTGGCCTATATAATCATCTCACCCCGGCCATTTTCAAGCTGCTAGAGTTCAGAGAAGCCACACCCACACTAGAGAAGTTCTCCAAGCCAACCAAAAAGCTACATGATCAAATCCTTATGTTTAGCACAAGCTTTGAAAGTGTTAGTACTAGATTAATTAGCTTTTGAGTGAGTGAGTAACCAAGGTGTTGTGCCTTGTGCTGTGGTTCTAGAGTGAACCAACACGTGTACTCGGTGTGTCGGCCATCTTTGGAGTCTTGGTGGCTCGCCAGCAACATCAACACCCCTCCGGCTTGGCGTGGAGCAGCGTCGACATCTTTGTGCGGGGGACGTGGAGACCCCTATCCTTCATGGAGAAGCTCCATAATGGAATCCAGGGCTAAGGTGACCGTGGTGACTTGCAAGCCTTGGTGACAACACAAGAAGAGTCCCAGAAGAGACTTGGTGGCTGAGAAGCGATACTCTTGATAGAGTGCTTCAACAACGTGGAGTAGGAGCGGCTTTGTGCCAAACTGAACCACGGGATAAATCTCGCGTCAAGAGTTTGCACATTTTGAACACTAGTTGCACACTAGTTGCACATTTAAATAGTTGAACCATAGTTGCACATTTAACTAGTGCCAAACTATTTTGGGATGAGGGTTTCACACTAGTTGAACAATAGTTGCACATTTAAATAGCATAATCACTATGTAAGAAAGTAATAAAAAAGACATCTTCATCAGAGACGCGGAATCAATACACGTCTATAATTCATGATTAGAGACGCGGGTCAACTACACACGTCTCTGATATGTTAGTCTCCATGGCTATTTACATAACGCGTCTCTGATGTGAAGAATTAGAGACGCGGATAGTAAAAACGAGTCTGTAATTTTCATCTGAGACGCGTTTTAGTGGAAGTGTCTATGATGACAAACCATATCAGAGACGCGGTTTATTCACCTGCGTCTATGACGATGCTTGAGTCATGGACAAGAAAGTTCAGTTCAGCGTAGTTTTTAGCTCTCGCAGCGTCCGCATCCTCTCTCGCCGCTCCCATTCTCTCGCCCAGATTCCATCCCCTCTACGCCGCCGGCCCCTCTCTCTCGCCCAGATCCCGCCCCAATCCCGCGTCGCCGCTCCCTGCGCAGAGCCGCAGACTGCCGCAGGCATCGCTGCCCTCCTTCGCCACCGGCCCCTTAGCCCACACCTCGCCTCTGCCGTGGCCGGGATCAATGGATTGATGGATCCACCTCGTCTTCGACCGCGATTGGGATCGTGATCCGCGGATCCATATCTCCTCCTCGGCCGCCGAGCATCTCCGCTTGGCGTCGTCCAGGCGCCGGAGGGGCGGGACCCGAGCGGGCGGCGAACAACTAGGAGCGCCTCGTGCAGGCCGCACCACCTCCGCGTCGGCGGGGCAGACGGGGGGCTGGGCCTAGCCGCTGCTGTGCCGGCCTTGCTCGGCCGGACCACCAACATCAAGCAGATCCTGCAGGCAGTCGACGACATCGAGGCAACCCAATCCCCACCAACTCAATCTCCAGGTGCCTCACCACCTCCTCGAGCTCCCCTCTCCCATCTCCTCCACAGCCTCTTCCCCATTTTTCTTGCTAGGGTTTGAGTTCGACAGTCCGCCTCCTCCCCATTTTTCTTGCTAGGGTTTGAGTTCGACAGCAGCAGCTGCTCCACCCCGGCCTCAATTCCAACGATCACGGTTCATCCAGATGCATCTCTCTTCCTCTCCCTCCCCTTCCTCCTCCTCTTCCTCCCTTTTTTCCTGGGTTAAGTCTGAAGCTCGTGCTACTGTTTAGTTCATTTGTTCTTGTTGTTGTAGAACTTAAGAGTCAAGCTAACTCAAAGTCCAACTTATTTTGGGTGTCGTTAGATTTTGTTTTTCTAATTCTGCTTCGAGGATGACATGTTTTCTCATACTGATTTGTCTTTTTTTTTCTCATACACTCAACTTAAGAGCCAAGCTACCTCTAGCGGTTTAGCTCACTTGATTTTTTTCTCATACACCCAAGAGAGCTGCACATCATTATATTTGAGAAGAAATAGTATAACAAGACTCATACATAGAAGAGCCTTTAACAATTCCTCAGGTGGTCTTCCAGGTAACTGACCATTCCAGATGTTTTCTTGTTTCCGTTTTTGCCCTTCTAGGTTATTCCTGGCACCTCTGCATTTGAGTTATGTTAGTTATCTGTTATAAATAAAACATTGTTGATAGAACATATTCAGTCAGAATAAACAACCCCCTCTGGACATAGCAGTGCAATTGTGTCTCCCTCCCTATTATTTCTGCAACAACACTAGCTTCGCCACAAATTTAGGTTAGGGACTTAGGATAGATGGAAATTTGGGGATCACGCTGATATGGTTATGAAAGTAAATTAGCAACTAGAGGATTGGAATGAGACTCTCTACTCTCAAACGGTTCATATATAGTTCCTGTCCTGCCAACCACCTCGCTAGATAATGCAAATCTCTTGACTATTAGCTGGAACTTTCCATTTTTGTTTTCTATGTGATTGGGGAGGGCAAACCTCTCATCTTTAATTACATTCGATTTCATATATACCAAACCAAACAAACACTAACCAACCGATGCTATCACCTTATATCTCTGCAGGAATGGACACATTTTCTCTGCTATGGAGCTCAAACTGAAGCAGCTTACTACGTCAAGTCTGAAACTAAAGTGCATGATCATTGCACACGGTAAGGCAGCTTCAGGTATAAACAAAAGACAACCCTGGTCCATAAAGAGGGAAGATAGTTAAGGGGCTTACATTTAGTCTTTTGTATTTTTCTTTCTATAGAATTACCCATTTATGTCACATTTCAAATGAAGCTCAATTACAGTTGCTGGGATAGAACTGGGCATGGGAGAGCTACCAGGTTAATTTCTAACTGTTTCTGGATTGTTTCTTCTATGTTTAAGTTTTCAGACTTAGGAGTTTAGACCTAATATATGATTAACCTCTAGCCTACTAAATTGACCATCTATATCACCCTGGATTAACACACATGGTAAGAACTTAAATACTGCAACACATGTAGCAGCTTCTGTCAAGGAACCCTCTCTGTTGATTCCAGAAAACATGATGTACTGTTGTACCCTATAGGCCACATCTTTTGAATTATTGGCAACAAATAATAAAATGTAGATTGATTAGGCTTTGCTTTGGTTTGCTTTGCAAGTAGAAAATAAAGGGAGATGCTTAAATTCAACAACATCTCCCATCCAACTTAACTAAGCTCATTATAGTATATGATTTGACTAAATTTAAATCACACAATAGTACTTCTGCTTTTATATGATGCCATGCGGTAAATGAAACTATTGTGTGATTCCCCTGCAATTCAACTACAACATCAACATTGCAAAGGTCAATAAGATTGGAAACTGTGACATGATTACAAATTGGTAAATGCAAGGTTTTAGAATTAGATTACTGAAAGAACGATTAGGAAAAATAGACGTGTTCCATTCTTTAATGTGGTGTTTACCTGATTTTTTGTGTGGTCTTTTCTTACTAATTGTATGCAGATACCTGCTGTCTGTGTGCACTTATATTCTAACAGTGCAGAGTATATGTTCAAGCGTTGGTTTTCATACTTAAGACAATTGTTCATGTGCAGATATCTTTTGTGAATTTTGTTCCATCTTAGAGAATCTGACACTGTGTGCTGTATAATTTTGGCTGTTTAGGTGATCCATGTCCGTGTGTGGCTACAGACAACAAGGAGCAAAAAATTGTGTAAGCTTTTATTTCCGTCATCCTTTTCCTGTTATACCATTCTGTTTTTATATGCTTGCTTCCTACACCCCAAGTATAGTATATGTATTGCATTTACCTATGTCAGTCAACCCAAAACTCCCATGGTAGATTATGTTTTGCAAAGAAAAGTTTAGCCTTATATGTGGCTACAGGATTGATCAGTGTATTTTTTCTGTGCTGCTGTGCTTAAAATTTTTGGTGTGAAAGATGTCCCTTTGGAGGTTTTCTGTTTCTGAATTAGAAAGCACAATAACTGATACATGTACTATTATATTAGCATCATACTACTCTTGTTGACTTCTGCCTGTTGAACAGTTTGGAGAGCTTTCTCTTTAAGTCCACAAGATCGAAATTGGACAGTTTGGAGAGTCTCATTCAACCTTAAATCAGCTCCTAGGTAAACTCAATCAACCTTGGTAGGTAACCAGATTAATCAAGCTATACCTGCTGTTTTGTTCTACAGTTTGGAGTTATATACTTGCTGATTATTTATCTTCTTTAAGCTTGACTTTTTTTCTGGCAAACACTCTTTAGTATTTTGATTTTTCTATGCTGTCCATGCTAGGAGCATTGGCTAAAAGAAAAGCAAATGCATCTGCCTTAACAGAATTTTGTTTTTGGTCTTACAAGCAATTCATTATATATATTTCAGAAAATTCATCCCTTGTTTTGCCTCTGGGCCTGTTAGAAGGGAGGTGATTATAAATAAATATTTAAATATATACCTTTGATATGATGTAATAACTAAGAACATGGCCTAATCATTGATGCTTATGTAACTCCAATGTTCTTTTGCAGGCGTGAAACTAAATAATTGCAAGACCAGGCTTAAGAGCGTGTTTTTTTGTCTCTAAATTTTTAATTGATTGATGGCGATGACTTGATTGCTTCCATCAGAACACTTTCTTCCTACTATTTCTTGCCTAGAGTTTGATTATTTCTGTATTGAAGGTAAAGACTCAGGAATTAAGAGGAGGAGATCACTGCAGGCATCCACAATCCAAGACAAATAGGTGTCCAGTTCTCATGAAGGTTATGTCGTTTTTTTGTATACTAAAATGCACCGGTATACGAGATAGCTGCATATTGCACAAACTAGGAGGGTGCTTCACTTTCTTTGGTGTTCTGTTTTCATGATGTACACGGAAGCACGCTAAGCAAAAATATTATATATATTGTTTTTTTAGCCGTAGCGTTAGCACGGGCTAACTTACTAGTCTACTGATAGTTTCTGACTTGATAGTCAACTTGAAATGAACTCACACAAGTAGACCTCTACTTACTGCCTTCTAACCACTTGTTGAACTAGTTACTAATTTATGTTGGTGCAGGCCAGATGAAAACATCCTTTTTCTTTTCCAGAAAGTTATGTTGGGATCCCAAGGATAGTGAGTCACCTGGATGCATTGCCTAGAACCAGTGCTCAAGTTCACAATCAGAGCAATCCTTGAGATATGTAACTAAACATGTGATAATTTGTCCATTAGCTGAACATGATATGTTTTTTGGTGCTGGACTCCACTGAGTCCAAGTTTGACTGACTATTGGATCATTTCCTGCTTGGATCCAAAATTTTCAGTGCCTCGGTTCTGTCAATTAAAAGACTGGTTGCTATGTTTTATTCTCATTTTTTCGATCTGTAGTATGATAGTGTTAACATGATATATTCCCCATGATCTGCAGGTAGAGTTCTTGGTAAGTTTAAACTGAAGTTACTTAACTTTTTAGCTGTACTCTCGCAATTAATATCTTTGTTGTCAATTTCTGCCAAAAGAAACTGGAGGGAAAGTGAAATGCTGATAATCTGAGGCTTAGTTTGGGAGCAACGGGATACTAACCCTGGGAATAAAACCTCCGAGGGGGATTTTTGTGGCATATTGAATCCCCGTGATTTTCCTGCGTGCTCTTCCCCCCTCCCCCGTTGCTGTTTGGCAGCAAAGAAAGAGATCACAGGGAGACTAGAAAGTCAAAGACGAATAGCGAGAAAACCAACAGCTAACACCCAATACGAGCATGTGTTGGTCTAACACTGTTGGCGTCATTTGCTACGCTCAGGCCATTTACTTCTAAACAAGCTCATGCAAGGCAAAATTACAAAGCTTCAAAAGATCAAGAAAAATTCAGAAAAAAATAAAGACCATGATAAACTTGTCATATATCATTGCTAACACTAGAAAACATGGAAGATGAAAAAAAAAGTTTAAATTTCACAGTCCTGTCCACCACTACTGTTCTCATTTTTCTAATTCATCTGCAAGGCAAGAACATCAACCTCTGAAGAAGTCTCATTGCTGGTAGCTGTTTAATGATACACCCTCTCCATCAACCAGTGCGCGGCCACGGGTGCAGCCACCAACAGTTCACAGTGCAATCGTTATCGATGCTGTGTATACAAGGCCTACACAGACTCATAGGGCCACAACAAAATATGGCCACCATGGTGCAGCCTTGACGACGGCACCTTGACAAAGGCCGTCCTTCCAGTTCACTCTTCTTCAAGCCCAAGGTCAGCTGCAGAGCGCTGAATACCGACTGCACCATCACGCCCACCACAACCTTTCCAAAATAGTAATGGATACGAATGGTCAGAACAATCCAAATTAATTATATCCAATTATCAACAGTTCATCATAGGACAACAAGAGTTCATGAAAATAATAGGATTTCACTAGAATTGCATTAAAAATAATTTCACTCGGAGGAAAACTTATTTTCTGAACTCAAATATGACTGACATGTCTCAACAGTTACTTCTTTGAGTTTTAGGTACTCGTTATGCAGCACCTAAACTACTCTACTAGAACAGAATTCATCAATTGCCTCAGTTTTGGTAGATGCTAAATTGCTGATACTACTCATGAACATGAATGCAAAAGTTAAATCCAGTCAGATTCATGAATCAGAAAGACGTACCATCAGCAGCACCAAACAAGAAAATGCAATTCGAACTTGAAGCCATCTTTGCCATGGCACGGATAGTGTCTCGTCACTACCACAGTACCAAGTCAACACCCACGCCCAGGACCAAATCTCTTTGGTCGTCCTCTGCTTGTGGCCGCAGGTCTGCAGATCTTCCTTCCCAATACCTACAAGAATTGGTGTGAGGTGAGGAGAAACCCTAGCGGGCAAGGGGATGCTGGCGGAAGCGAAGGTGCTGGAGTCCCGAAGCAGCAGCCGAGGTCCTGGCTCGCGAAGGAGGCGCAGCAGGTGTGATGACGCAGGGGGCGGGGGTGGATCCACGGCAGCGGCAGCGGGGATCTCATTCGTGGTGGACTTGGGGGAGGAGATGCGGGTGGAGGCGGACTAACCTGCGAAGACGCAGGTGCCGGCATCGTGGTGGTGATCTCATACGCAGACATGATGGCGGAGATGGAGGTCGCATGGGCGGCGGCGGCGGCGGTCTCGCCCATGCGTTGTGACTCGCGAGCGAAGATAGCGGCGTCGAGAGCCGAGGGAGAGGGACGGGGAAGCGCTCCCGACCTCATACCTCGCGGATTTCTTTCCCATGGAAAACGCAGGGATGCGGGCTGAATTCCGCTTCTCGCAGGCTACCAAACGCCGCAATAACTTTGCCCGGGGAAGCTTGTCCCGCAGATTTCTCGCCCCGGGAAATCAAGGGGAACCCGGCAGGGTTTGAGGCTTCCAAACTAGCCCTGATTGTTGTTATGCACCATGTTTCCTTATACTTCTGTTAGTCAAATGTTAGATAAGGACTGGCCAACTATAATATCAGCATGTTTAATTTAGCTGTGGTGCATAGGTGTACACCCTTGCTCTAGTAATAATTGTATGCATACTCATAATTTTGTATCTATTTTCTTGTCCAGCATGCTGATGTCGGTGCAGATTATTGTCCAAACAATTCCATATTCTACAAAATAACTTGGAATGCTTGTGTAATCATTGAAGCTCATTTGAAGTTCATCAATAGTCATTTAAGCACAAGTCCCTGGCTGGAAATAAGGCTGCATATTAGGTGAATTTAGTGATAGTAGTTGATCCGTATAACTTCAACAGATTGAGTATGTGTATCTGCAATGTGTGTGTGTGATATATATATATTGGATAGAACCTATGTATTTGTAACGTATACAAGATCTATTTCATGTACTATTTTCCTTTTTTTTGTTTCTTAATCCATCATCGCAGACGCATTTTCTAACACCGAGTCTCTGATGATGAACATCAGAGACGTGTTTTAACTAGCCACGTCTTTGATGTTGGTCATCAGAGACGCATTTCAATTAGCCGCGTCTCTGATGACCCACATCAGAGACGCGTTTCAACTACACGTGTCTCTGATACGGGTACATCACAGACGCTGAAATTCGCGTATGTGATGCGTTGTTATCACAGACGCGTGTTTTTCGGGTCTGTGATGAGGTTTAAGAAGTGTCTCTAATAAGGTGTTCTTACATAATGAATCTAGTTTATGTTTTGTGCAAATTAGTTGGAGCCATAGGTTAAGGTTTTTAGTTTGCCTAATTCATTCCTCCCTCTTTTAGGCTACAAGCACCGATTCTTTTCAAGGAGAGACACGCTGCCGCAGGTGCCGGCCACCGGATGCGAGAAAACGAAAAGTGAAGGAGCAGCGGACGGAGGTGGCAAGCCGCGACCAGGCCTCAATTGGGTATGGGTAGGGCTGGTCCCAAACAAAACCTATTCGGGAAAAAAATAAAATTAATATCATGCTTTAATATTTGTGCAAACTTCACAAGGGGACCACCAGAGCAAAACTCAAAATACATTATTGAAATTCCAGCTTGTAGGCTCGCAAGTTGCAACTACTGCAAAGCTAAAGTCTTTCACTACTACAAAAATGATTTGTAGCAACGCTCCAAATTTTTTTAAAGGTTGACTCAAAATTTGACCCATTGCTACAAATAAAGTGGAATTACTGTAGCAATCGGCCCGCCCCTAAAAATTGACTCCATTTGTAGGGGCGGGTGAGGGGGTGAACCGCCCCTAAAAATACCATTTGTAGGGGTGGGTCACCCCTACAAATGGTATTTTTAGGGGCGGATCACTCCATCACCCGCCCCTACAAATGATTTTCAATTTTATTCTAGAAATTTATTTAATTAAAAAAGTAAAACACATAAAAAAAGATGAAATTTTTAGCATAAACCTAATGTGATCTATAGAACCAGCAAAAAAAATATTAAAATCATATTTCAGTGTATAAAATGATTATGAATGAGGAAACCATTAAATTAGTCTTGAGTTGTATGAGATAGTATAGTGAGTGAGTTATACATTATGATTTCACAATCTTAGCTATAATATATGCTGAAATATGGTTTTGATATTTTCCTAGTTCTATAGATCACAATAGGTTTATGCTAAAAATTTCACATTTTTATGTGTTTTGCTATTTTTTGAATTAAACAAATTTCTAGAATCAAATTCAAAATCATTGGTAGGGGCGGGTGGGGGCATCACCCGCCCCTAAAAATTATTTACAAGGGCGGGTGGAGGCATCACCCGCCCCTACAAATCAGTTTCAGATTTAATATAAAAGAATAACATACCCCATTGAGACACAAGTGGATACGTAGTGTGGTGGTAAAGAAGGTTCGCGGAGGTTTGAGGTAGGCGGTTCGAATCCCGATTTACGCAAGTGTGCTTATATCGTCAAAAAATCCTATCCTCCTAGGATATAGGCTTCTGGTGGTGGCCGGTTAGCAGAGATATTTTTTTATTTTGATGTTTTCGTTTTTTCCCCTAATTTTTTCATGTCTTGGAAAATGATTTGTAGGGCAGGTCGCGGGTGAGCCCATGACCCGCCCCTACAAATCATTTTTAGGGGCGGACATTTTACCCGCCCCTAAAAATGTTATTTTTACCTGCAAAAACTAGGGGTGGGTGCGGCATCCGCCCCTAGACATATTTTATGTAGTAGTTTTTATTTTTTTCTAATTTTTTCATGTCTTGGAAAATAATTTGTAGGGACAGGTCATAGGCTCACCCGCCCCTACAAATCGATTTGTAGGGGGTGAGCCCATGACCCGCCCCTACAATTCATTTTTAGGGGCGGACGCTTTACTCGCTCCTAAAAATATTATTTTTTGCTGCGAAAACTAGAGGTGGGTGCGACATCCGTCCCTAAAAATAGGTTTAGTAGTGTCTGTTTGAATATCCGTAGCTTTTCAGGAGTGATTTCCATGGCATGCTTGTCTGGTCGAATGTTTACAAATTGCAATGGAGAACTTTGGAGTTGTTTTCTTTTTCTGATTTGCTCTGTCCACTGAAACGAAGGCTTTTGCAACGTCTCCGAATGCATCTCTGGCTCGAGCTCGCCACGGCCGGAAACGAGCTGAGATCGTTCAGGAGGGTCTGTATAGAGAAGATCGAACAAAGCGCATCCAATTTACCCAACGGCGTGCCGAGAGCTCGCAATTGAGGCTGCGAAGGGGAGAATGGTCTGGAGTAAAAGCTAGGAGCGCCGGCGAGGCACCTGCCACCACCTGCGTCCACACCAAGGACCACAGCTTCTGGCTGCCCCGTTCCGTGCGCGTGATGGGGGCTGCATGAAGTCCAAGACGCCGTGGCGTTGGACGAGCGGGCGGACGGTGCGCAGGTTTCTTGGAAGGAGGGTGTGTGTGGCCGCTGGGCATGCACGTGCTGACGTGCTGCGATGAGGTGCAACGAGGCGATCGATACGTAGTGTGAGGCGATCGATGCAGGTGTCGACCACGGGGTGCGGCGACGGTGAGGGGGGCGCGGCGTGCTCTGTCTCCTCTGCTTTAGGGTAAAGTGAATGTGAGCTATTGGAACTTCATGTGTAAGCAACTTCCTGTGTAATTGAGTAACTTCAGCGTATACTCATCAACTGGTGAGAACCAAACAACACCATACATGCAAGACACACAAATTGAAAATAAGAACAAGTGGCATGCTACTTTTTTTATACCTTCCCTATAGCATTCTATTTCGAGTCCTTTATTGTCTTGTTTCGTGTGTGCATCCAAGTTACAATATTTAGGATTTCAGGTGTATTAGTTGCGGTGCTGCTGATAGAAATTCCTTTTCTTTCCGCACCCAGTTCTTGATCGATCTTTGCAGTCGTACAGGCACATGTGTAACCCATAAGTCGAGCCAGTGACATGCTATCCGATTCCTAATAAGTTCCTCGTCATGCCCTTGCAATTGCTTTCTCTTACTAGCTACCCCAAAAGTTCTCCGTGTTCTCATGCTTGATCTCTGTGTGCTCATGCATGGCTTCTCAACCTGAATATATGCAAACCCATATTTAGACTTCCAAATCATTTGGTAAACCATCGCTTCAACATTCTGGTGGAAGTAATCTATTGCCTTTGGCAGCATAATCTCTTCCAGCTGTTCCAGGGTAATGTCTGAATGCAAGAAATGTTGCTCCTTGCGGACTATGGCAGCTATTTCAGAACTCCTATTCTCTGGCAACATGTCTTGTAAATAGCCATGGGGGCAAAAGGAAATACCGGTTTTCAGATATGGATAATCTTGTAGAGAAATTAAGTCTTCAGACCGTGATGTCTTTTGTTTGCTGTCAACAGACATTGAGACTTGACACTGCAAATACAAATGAATTACTGGTTCTAGCAAAAGTTCTGAAAATCCTGCCATGTCTAGGTTGCTAAAGCGTTGAACATCATGCTGACCCCACTGCAACAAGAAGCTTCTGAATTTGTCCCATTGCTCCTTACGGTCGTAAATAGATGGCCCCCATGAGAAGTCTTGAGTGGGTAGTTGAGTAAGTTCATTCCTTATATTTTCAAAATTACACTTGAAATGAGGGGCAAAATACTGCAAGCACCTAAGTGCGATACCAACTATATCTATACTCTCCGAGAGCTGTATGATCAAACTAAAGAATATATAACCCTCTGGTGTACCATCACACTGGACAAATGTCAAACCAACGTTGGTTCCATGCTCTAAAGTATGGACCGGCACCAACCTGAACTGAAAGGACGGATACTTGTTTCCCCCGAACGATTTTATGATGTAGTTCCTTGCCTGCAAAAAGGTTCTTGACAAGGGAGTCAAAGGGCATGTGACAGCGTGGTGTGCACCCAAGCTCTACGAATCTCAAAAACTCACTAGCACCAGCTGCATACCACTCAAATCTTTGAGCAATGGATATGCTCAACTCATTGTTGCTGCGGTCAAGGACAGAGAAAACAAATGACTTTGTAGCATGCACAATACGGTTAGGAAGGGAGGAATTCTTTACCTCCCGTTTCATTTGTTCGCTTTCTAGGATTCGCTGCTTGCTTTTGTGCAGTGTGTCACCACACTCTTGAGCAGCACGCTTCAATTTCCTACGCCAGCGCAATAAGGATGCATCAGTGATCTGCCACTTATCAGATGTCTCAAGAGCAGCCTCCAGCCTGATGTGAGCCATCTCTAGCCTCTCCAAGTTTCTGTTCGCATTTGATTCCTCTTTCTCCTCATATTTTTGAACAATACCAGATAGGATTTGGCTAACTGTCTCCTGGACAATCACAGCGCCGACCGATTCCGCCATTAGAATTGAAGCATCTGTAGCATCCCTTACCTGCTAAAAAAATGATATATATCAGCATGCATAAGAGCTTAAATCATGAACTTTGAATCATGAACAAAGTTTAGCTTTGCGGTTGTAAGAACGTACCTTCGAATGAATTGGGTGAAAATTATGGACAGAGTGGTACTATTTGGGATGTTAAAAAAGAATGAGAACTTGCGATACTATGGGACAATAACTACTGATGTGTCAGATCAGCTTAGCAGCTGCAAGAACCTTCCTTTGATTGACCGGTATGGAGGATGTGGACAGGACAGGTAGCCTATATATAGAGGGTAAATCATATGGCAAGGGAATTAATATAATAATTTAAGGAGAAGATAGCGATGGCCAAGACTTTGACTTGGTAAAAGTTAGACTTGCGTGTGGATTTGGCCTCTACAAGGGAAATCATGTAGTCAAGAAGTCTGACTTAAATGAAGGATGAGAGTCGACTTTGTTACAGGTTTGAATATATATTCAACATTGAATTATTAAGTGGAAAAAAGTGGATCCAAGAGGTGCGTCAAGTCGTGTGAAAATGGAGGTTGGTGTGATAAATAAAAGCGACAGGGAAAGAAAGTTGAGGTGTGGAATAGAGTTTGAAAATATTTCATTGATTACTAGCATTTTCGAATAGAATAAAGCCAACATACAAGTCAATGTAAAATTATTTCCATGGCACACTAGTCTGGTCTGGAAGATGTCTAATTGACTCACTACATTTTCCGACGAGCACGCGGATGGGGCTGTGAGGTCTGAGGTAGGCTGTTACTTAGTCTCCAACAATGAAAACGAATAGTAGAACATTTGGTAGACCAACATTGGTGGCTGTAAATTTTCGCGAAGTCTTAACACGACTCCAACGCCCCCCATCACAGCCGGATCAAAATGAGCATCACCGTTAGTTTTAGGAGGTGTTGGATTTAACTCAATGGTGACGAGAGGGGGTCATCACTGCCGGGTCTAGAACCGGCGATGATGCCATTTCAAGAAAACAAAAAAAAGAGGCAATGCTGGCGCTCGCATTCGCCATGCCGCTCGTGTCCGCACCACGCTCGGTGCGCTACTCGTGACCGCACCACGCCCCCACGCTTGCACTTGCCTATAGCTTGCTTGCTAGCGTCGGCGATAGGGATGAGGAGGCGGGGATGGGGATGGTGGGGAGGAGGATGAGGAGGCAGGGACGGCGGGGAGGAGGAGGGGGGACGGTCGGTGGTGGGAAGGTGGAGGAGGGGAGGGGAGGATGGGATGGCGGCGAGAAGGAGGAGGAGAGGACGGGACGGTGGGGAGGAGGAGGAGGACAAAAACCAGAGGGGTGGCGCTAGCCAGCCTTCCCTCATCCTCTACGTCCACATCCTTTCTGCGGCGGCATGAGCAGCGATGTGGGGCTGCCTCCCCTCCTCCGTGTCTGCTTCCTCTCTGCGGCGGCGCACGAACAACCGTCATGCAGGGCGCAGGAGTAGCGGCGCGCGGCCACCTCCCCTCCTCCGCGTCCGCCTCCTCATCCTCCTCCCTCGGTGTCCCTGCCCTCCCCGCGGCCGCTCACCTCCCCCACCTCGGCAGTGCGAAAAGAGGCACCACGTAGATCCGCATTGCATAGGGCGCGAGGCCCCCTCCATGGTAGCACAAGGAGAGACGCCGCATAGAGCCGCGCTGCACGGAGCGAGGAGGCATGGGGCTGCATCGCGACGAGGCAGGATGCGGCAGTCAGAGGGGGCAAGAAGCGGCGGGCGGTAGGAGGATATGTGGGGCTGCGGCGGCGTGAGAAGGCGAGGAGGAGGGCGGCGGTGGCGTGAGAAGGTGAGGAGCTGATGAGTGTATTTTTTTTTCGAGAAGGTCGATACCGCCGGGTGATAAACCAATAGTGATGGGTATGACCATCACAGTTGAAATAAATCCAACGTACCTAAAACCGGTGGTGATAGGGGTAAATGTAGTAGTGATACAAAACTCACGGGATACCAAGGGTTTTTTTATACAATGGAAAATAAAATAATGTTCATGAGCTGTAGTCACGTAGAGTAGAATCCCAAATGTAATGGTCCAAACACCTAACCCCACAGCGTCGACACAGCGTTGTCCTCGTCAAAGGTGGCCGCTGAACTATTTTTCCCTATGTTTCACAACCTCTCCGATGCATCTCCGGCCGCCATGGCCCATGGCGGCAGTAACCGACATAGCCGGGATAGTGTTGACGACCAAAATTGGCATGACTGGGCGTACTGGTCAGACCGGTATGCATAGACCGGTCAAACTGGTCAAGGTGACTTTGTCAAAATGCGGATTTGACTTCACCATTGCGTAGCTCTCGTCGAGACGATCAAAATGCATATATGGAACGTTCGATTTTGACTTCGGATGAGAGAGTTATGGCTCTGGTAAGAATTGACTCAGACCCGGACCGATCAGACCGGTTGGCTAGAGCGGTCAGACCGGTCCAGACTGCCCAGTTCGGGTTAGGAGTTGTATTTTGATACAAAATTAATTAGAGTTTCGACTCCTAATAGGATAAGACCATCTCTCCCTATAAATATAAAAGGTCACGGCCGATTGAGGACATCCAATCGAATCTATCAAATATTTTTATCTTTTTCAACTTTTTCTTTGCACTAATCTTTTCAATCATATGTGATGTTCATCTCTCGTCTTCATGGCATGGGGGCGCCCAAGCTAGCCTGCTGAGCCTAGGGCAATCCAGCGTGCACTTGTCCTGACGGAATCCCTTCCGGGCGAGCGTTCATTGGACCTTTGTTGGGCTACCCGGCAAAACCGGTCTGACCGTCCTACCAAACTGGTCTGACCGGATCTCATGGAGGCACTGCAAGGAGCCCTCGATGAGGTGCACGTGACGTGCTCGTGTGACAACACGTTTTAGAGTCAACAGATAGAGTGGGATGTGTTCCTATAAAGAGAAAATCGACAAAAGAAATCCAATTTGTCCGAAAGCAATCAAGTTTTCCTGGCTTGATCGAACCAACACCTGCCCGTGCATGAGAGGCAGCTTGGGAGCTCACCGAACGGCAGATGCTGGTGAGGCGTCTCCGTGGGATCACGCCTTGATGAGGCACCGCATCGGATGTATCCTAACCGTGCGATGTGGATTGAACGGTCCACAGCTTAGCCTGGGGTAGACATTAAATGAAATCCCATCCACCTCCAGCCAAATGGGCGGACCTGGCCCATTTGGCCATATATACCAAATGGGCCAGGTCTGCCGGGCCAGCAATGGCACAGCCCTAAAAAGCATGACCCTAGAACGGCCCGTCCGTGGCCAATCAGGCCAGTGCTGTGCTAGTGCCAGGCCCAGTGTCATGCCCTTCACGCGCCGCTGCCGCTCCTACCACTCGCCCGTGCCTGCCCTGCCTCCACGCGCCGCTTGTGCAGCGCCTTCGTCCGCCATCACCGCCTGCACAGGCCGCCGTCGCCCTCGGCAGCCGCCTATGCAGGTCGTCCCCGGCCGCCACCATTGCCCCGGTCGCTGCCTACGCCGGTCGTCCCTGCCTCCCCGGCCATCGCCGTTGCCCCCGCGCAGGTCGCCGCCGCCGTCATCTGGCCTCCCCTCCTTCCCATGCCCTGCGCCGACCGCCTCTGCCGCCTCTCCGGCCGCTGCTTAGCACTATCGTGTTTCGTGTTGTCGTGCCCAGAGGCACGGCACAACACGGCATGCCGGCACCCTCATAGGGCCATGCCTGGGCCGATGCCTCGGCATGATGGCACTACACGGCACGGCACAACAGCACTACCATGCAACATCGTGCCGTGCTTCGCCGGGCTAGTGTTGTGCTGTGTCTGGGCGGCCTGTTTGGCCAAGTATAATAGGCGGCGGCGAGGCCACCCACCGGAGAGCCGAGAGCCAGCAAGCGAGGCCAGGAAGGGGAGGTGCTCCGGAGTAAACGCTAAGAGCGTCGTCAAGGTACCCGCCGGCGCCGGCACCAAGAGATCGTCGTTGCCTCTGTCTGCCCCATTGTGCAGAGACACGCCTGCCCGTGGTCGGCTGGCGTGGTAGGCCGTAGGCTGGGCTAGGCTAGCCTAGGAAGAAAGGGTGGTAGGCTAAGCTTGGAAGTTGGTGTGGCCCTCAATTCGATGCTGATCGGCTGATACCCCTAGCATGGCACCGCGATAGGGGTGCCAATTGGTATCCATTAGGTGCCCTTCCAATCATCTCTAGTTCAAAATTTTGTACTAAATCTCCAAAACCATATCTCAATTTGGAAAATTAGTATAAAATTTTAAACTAAAGAGAGTTGGAGGTGCACCTAAGGGTCACCCATTTGCACTCCTACACCGCGACGACGACGGCGGCGCTGTGGCGTGGTTGGAGAAATAATAATCGAAGGCTGGCGCTGGTGGTGGCTACCTGCCGGCTGGTGAGTCGAGTCATCGCAGAGCGCGTCCCTGATGGTCTTCGTCCTCCACTACTCCACGTACCAGGCGCCACCGCACCTCATCGATCGCCCCGGCCGGCACTCCAGTAGTCCAGCGTCCAGTCTGATCAACCATCGACACAGAAACGAGCAGAGACAGCAATCCAGCGTTCAGGAGCAAGAACACAACGCATCCAATCTGTAGATGGATCAAAACTCTTTCCCAAGCAAGGATTGGGAGCTCGCCGGACGCTGGCAAGGCACCGCCGTGGGATAACGCATCGACGAGAGCGCGCGGGCTGCAATGTTCGCTTCGCTCGAGTCTGAATCCGATGTATCACCGTTAGTTGCAGATCGGACGGGCCTTGGCTGCCTAGGGGGTGGACAGTAAATGAAATACCGTCCACCCCGGGTTGTAATTGGAATGCCGTCCGACCCGCCGGCAAGTGAGGCCACGAAGAAGACAGACACTGCTCTGGAACGGAAGTTGAGAGCGCCACGAGGAACCTGCCGGCCGCCGCTGCTCCGTTGCACACGCGCCGTGCCGCTCCGCGGTGCGCCAAGCGCCAGGCACCGCACGCCTTCCAGTGGCCGGCCGCCACGGCGTTCCGTCGCACAGTGCGTCTGCTCCAATAGCACGCCGCATGCGGGAACGTGGCTGTGTCCACGTGGGATGTGCCGCCGTGGTGGACGGAGAAGTCGGCCGAGGCGCGGTGCCGCGGTAAGCCGCTGATGTTCGACTCGCGGGCGGGCGGGGCGGTGGCTGGTCTGGCTGCTGGTGTCATGTGTCCTGGAAGAAGGTGAAGCGGTGAGGTGGGCCGTCCCCGAGCGTGTCCGTGCTGCCGTGAGATGCGACGCGCTCAAGAGCTTCAGGTTGGCCGGCATGCTGCTTTCTACCTTTGCTCTCCTTCAGCGTCAAGGGAGACATTGCCACTGATGCCATGTGTACCAAACCTCAGTTAACAGAACACACAAGTAAAATCATGCTATCAGAGTTTTTATGGACAGGCCTCTCTGTCTGTGAGATTGTGCGAGGGTAATAGTAAAAATCTGCTATAAAAATTTTGAAGGATAAAAATTATCAAAGCTTCTCAATCAGACATAGATTATCAAAACTCTGAATATTTCCCTCAGGAAATTCAGAAAAAAAAGAATACCCTACTGTATGCCACACCTTTTCTTTATGTGCCCTGTTTTTATCTTGCAACAAATGAATGAACTAGGCGATTTTGAGAGGCAACACTACGAAATGTAATACTGGAATTGACCGCATTTTAATGTCACCTCGATATCAACTTCAGAGAACTGCTTTGGTTGATGAAATGGTCACTACTGGAAATTGCACATTCTTCCTAGGCCCTTAGTACCGGGCACTGATTCGGCCGGTACTAACCCCCACATTTAGTACTGGTCCGAAACAGCAGTGCCACTAGGAGCCTTTTAGTATCGGCTGGAGGCACCAGCCGGCACTAAATGGGGACCTTTAGTACCGGTTGGAGCCACCAGCCGGTACTAATACCCCCACTATAAATTGGTGCCTTCTTCCTCCCCGAGCCTGAGCCAGCGCCATTTCACCAGAGCAGCTCGACCTCGGGTTCTTCTTCCCCTTAGAGAGGTGCCGCCATTTTTTCTAGTTTTAGTGAGTGTTCTAGTCATCCAAGTGCACTAAAGGTTTGCAACTTCATTCTCTCTTTATTGATTGTCTTCATGCTTCGTTTTATGCTTCATAAATAGAGGAATTTGTGATTTTAGAAGTAGTGAGAATGAGCATGATTTTTTTGGTTTATTCATTGATTTGAGGTATATAGAACCCATGAATTCAATTGGAGCGAAGCTTTTATGGCTAGGTTGAATGTGGATAATTTATAGAGATATTTTTCAATCATTTTCTATATATTAGAAATGACCGTAGTATATTTTTTATATTTTCAAATGAGATGAGTATATGTGGACAGTGGAAATTTTTAGAATGAGTTTAGAGAGTTCATGTGATTTACTTGTATATATGACCATATATGGAAAGTAATTTTTTATAATGAATTATTGAAAGAAGTATAATAGAATTTTTTGTATTATGAATGGATTATTTTGACACTCTAGTGATGTATTTATTCATGCTCACATTGAAACTATCTAGAAGCTTAAAAAATCTTTATTTCGAAACAAGTATACATCGTTAATCTCCATTCAACGGTGATGGCACTACATTTCGGGGATACACGATGCGCTATAAGGACGTTGCCAATAGGTTGGTCGCAACACCAGCATTTTCGGTTAATCTGAACACAGCATTTGGCGCAGTCAGCGTGGCCGTTGTTGCACTGAGAGCATATCAACGAGTATGCTGCCTGTGCCAAGTGCTGTGTTCCTATTAACCGAAAATGTTGGTGTTGCGACTGACCTATTGGTGACGTACTTGTACCGCACCGTGTCCCCCCGAAAGGCAGTGTCATCACCACAGGGTCGAGGTTACCGACATATACATTTTCCGAAATAAAGTTTTTTTTTCTTCTAGATGGTTTCTGGATATTGATCAAAAGAGTGTTCTCCTGGAACTGAAGGGTGTCAAAATAATTAGGAGTTATAGAGATTTATTTCAATTAATTAGAGATTTCTTTCAATTAATTAGAGATTTATTTCAAATGTTGTTTTTATTTATGTATACTTATTAACACCAAGTGTGAAATGTAAACGAATTAGAGTTGCTATTGGGGCATTAGTCACAGCGTGGCTGCTCTATCACAACTCTTTCTAGACCCTTCATTATGTAATTGTAATAGTAATTAATATTTACATTGTAATTGTAAGAGTTTTTTCAATCAATTAGTTACTTAATGTGATTTATTTCAATTAATTTGTTCGGCTTTTATTGTAATGGTAAGAATTTATAATGTTGTGAAAAATAAAAGTGTTTTCCAGTAAAATATGGCTTCAGCAGCTGGAGGGAGTGGCGCCAGTGGGGGTGATCATTGTCCTTTTGGAGAGAAGGGCACAACTCCAGTAGGTCGTCGGTCCAAGAAACCTAGTGCTTTTCATAGGGCAGCGCTACGTCATTTATAAAAAGAATATAGAGAATGTGTGGTAAGGGGCGAGGAACCTCCGTTTGATCTTGAGGCTTTGTTGCAGCATTATGGTTCGTCACCCCCAAACCCGGAGGTTCCAGCTCTGCCATCTTCTTCTGCGCTAGCAAGAAATCTGTTAGAGCATTCTGCGTTCCCACGCAAGGACGGTTGAAAACCTATGTGTTGTTGTGCGAATTTCTAAGTTGCATGTTGGTTGTTGGGATGTTTGTGTTCATTTTCGAATGCAATCTATGTATGTGTTGTTGACTAAATCATGTTAGATGGTTGAAGACTTATGTGTTGTTGAATAAATTGTGTTGGATGTAATTAAAATATTTGTTATTACAAAATTGTGAAGATTTTTTCCACTGAATGAAATTGCTTATCCAACGAGAATATATTATTTGTAGATGGATCGACAATGGATGTACGGCCATCATTGCACAATGGATTGGATTAACGGTCTTAAAACTTTCCTCGATGCTGCTGAGGCCCACAAGTCATCGAAAGGTTTCATAGTTTGTCCATGACGCATTTGCTGAAATCAAAAGGAGTTCTCAAGAAGACATACTCTACATATCCACCTTTTTGAAAAGGGTTTCATGGATAACTATACTCTTTGGACCAAGCACGGTGAACCAGGAGTTCCGATGGAAGACAATGAAGAAAATAATGATGATGATAACATCCCAGACTGGGCTCACTTGTATGAAGTGGGTGCCTTTGAAGATGAACCAATGCATGAGGCAGAAGCAAATGCTGCCGAAGAACAACAACCACCTGACGAACTAGGTCAGGATTTAGTCGATGCACACAGAGACGCTGAAACTTTGAAGGAGTCAAAGAAATTTGAGAAGATGTTGTAGGATCAAAGAAAAATGTTGTATCCAGATTGCAAGCAGGGGTTAAAAAAATTGGGCACCACACTGGAAATGCTGCAGTGGAAGGCAGCCAATGGTGTTTCCGATAAGGGATTTGGGGAGCTACTAGGACTTGTAAAGAAGATGCTTCCAGAGGGGAACGAACTGCCCCTGACAACTTACGAAGCCAAAAAGGTTGTTTGCCCTCTTGGGTTGGACGTACAGAAGATTCATGCATGTCCTAACGATTGTATCCGCTATCGCGGTGAATACGAGGAACTGGATGCATGTCTTGTTTGTGACGCAAAGCGGTATAAGATCAGGCAAAATGATCCTCGTGATGTCGTCGGTGAGCCCGCAAGGGAAAAAGTTCTGGCTAAGGTGATGTGGAATTTCCCAATAATACCACGCTTGAAGTGCTTGTTCAGGAACAAAACAAATGCTAAGTTGATGCGGTGGCACAAAGAAGAGCGTAAGCAAGATCAGCTGATGAGACACCCTGCAGATGGGTCTCAGTGTAGAAATGTGGATAGACAATTCCCAGATTTTGATAGCCACCCAAGAAACATAAGGTTTGGTTTAAGTACAAATGGAATGAATCCATTCGGGGAGTGGGGGAGCAGTCACAGTACATGGCCTGTGACCCTTTGTATGTTTAACCTTTCTTCTTGGCTATGCATGAAGAGAAAGTATATATTGATGTCAGTGTTTATCCAAGGCCCCAAACAACTTGGCAACGATATTGATGTGTACCTAAGACCGTTGGTTGATGAGCTTTTATTATTGTGGAAGCCAGAAGGTGTACGTGTGTGGGACGATTACAAACAAGGGAATTTCGACCTCTGAGCATTGCTTTTTGTAACCATCAATGATTGGCATGCACTTAGCAACCTGTCCGGACAGTCGAACAAGGGATATCAGGCCTGCACCCATTGCTTAGATGAAACCGACAACTTGTACCTGAAAAATTCTCGGAAGGTCGTCTATATGCGCCATCGTTGATTTCTTCGCCTCAAACACCCCTTGAGAAGGAAAGGGAAACATTTCATAGGGGAACCGGAAACTCGTGCTAAGCCTATGTTCCATGATGGAAAGCGTGTTTTCTCGATGATAAAGGTGTTATCGCCATAAATTAACAGGGTTAATTTATGGGCCGAAATCAAAATGGGCTTAAAGCAGAAGACTGAAGAAGACTTGTAAATCGGCTCCTGCGTGAGCATCTGGGCCACATGGGCCATGTATCTTTAGATTTAGTTCAAGGTTAGAGATAGAGTCCGATCGGGACAAGATTAGTTTAGATTGTTTCCCAAGTCTCCGGACTATAAATATGTATCCTTTGTTATTCGTAAGGAGAGCGTCATCACGTCTCGCAAACAACAACTCTCGGCGCATCGCCACCCCTAATCCTAGGGTTTCATCCAAGTAAGTGCCATGCTACCCTGATCGCTTCTTGCGATCAGGGCAGTATTGTTCTTGCTTTTACCTTGGTATTACTCGTACTGAAGCATTTTTTATGGCGAGTAGTACTAGTTATCCTGATGTTCGTAGCATGGCTTTTAGTAGATCTGTTGTGCTTCATTGCTTATCATCTACGAATATCATGTTGTCTCTGTGCAGTCACGTTTCAATCTCATGCTAGTTCTTGTCGCATAGAATTAGTTGCACAGAGGCAACACCCTGCTTCTTTTATGTCTAGTAGATCTGATCTGTTATGGTTTGCTCTTATCTTAAGAGTTGGCGTAATATCTGCTAGGTTAGGCCTTGCAAATGGATTGGATGATCCGGTGGTGTAATAGATGCTTTATCTTAGCCTTGATAGGGATTGTTCCGGGAATCGGCTCTTGCTAGTTCTTAGGCCTCTGTTTTGGATTGTGGTTTAGTTGTCTGTTATGTTCATTAGGCCTAGTCACGTGTAGGATGTTCCGATTTAGCAGTGAAGCTGTTATCATCGTGGATTAGATCAATTAGATTTAATTGAAGCAGTTTTATAGTTATTTGCTTTATTTATCATATCTGGATACAATCAGATCCCATCTGACACCGGGACTCGATCGGCTCTTTAAAGCCGATGCAAGAGTCGTCCCGGGGAGCCGACCACGGCTCGGACTTACATTTACACGTGTCTTTGTATGCAGGAAACTGTTCAGAGCACGTCTATACCTTCCTGATCGGGTATAGGTCAGGTGGCATGCCCGGCTTTCACACATTCTCCGGGCACGTGACGGAATTGCGGGCCGTCGACGAGGGAGCAGTGCCTGCCGGCGCCCTAGCAACCTCTCGGCTCTTCGTGTTGCCCATCGCTGCTCGCCGGTGGGTTTCGACCGACAACACATTCTGGCACGCCCGGTGGGACCCTCTCAGCAACAACGTCCACTGCAACGATGACTGGAGCTCAAGATCAAGAACCCGCTCCCAAGCCCGTCACGTATGAAGAGCTTCCTCCTGAACACAAGAAGAAGTATGATGAGATCAAAGCTCTGCTGGAAGCCGATCTCATCGGCTCTTTTGAGAAGACTCACAACCATGGCATCAGGTGGAAGGGGTTCTCACCAGAAGGCGCTCTTGACAATGTAGATCTGTCTGTACCATCTGAAGAACGCACCAGAGCCCTGCGTCAGGAGATGAACTACATGGTGGCCCATGCGCTTCATCGGCACTCTCAGAGCCTGATGAACGAACTCGAGCGCATGGCACATCGCGTCATCCAGGAGATAATCAAGAACCAGTACTCTCCATCGGGGCCAACCCTGGGGAGTCACACAGAGGAAGCTGTACTGCATTCTAGGCCGCAACTGCCATTCTCATTTGTAGCTCCCAGACCACAGAGCTCGCCGATCTATGTCGTCCACAAGATCGGCGGTGATCCTGGAGAAGGCCAGTTCCTCACCGAGCCACCCAAGGAGATTCCGCACGGCTACACGTGCACCTACATTCCTGACAGCGTCAGTCCAGCACGTTCGGTGCAGATGGTGAACCCAGGAGCTTCTGGAGTAGACGCTGAAAAACAAGCGTGGCTGGCAAAGTACGCTACTGGGCCAAGTGCTGAGCCATCGGCCCCAGGAGTTCTTAGTGTGGAGCAGGTCAGTGCAATACTGAGGGACTAGTTCGACATCCTGCCCAAGAGGAAAGCGATCGGCTATTCCAAGCCGTATCCAAGCGACTATGACTTGATCCCATTGCCACCCAAGTATCGGCTTCCTGAGTTCACCAAGTTCAACGAGTCAGAGGGAGCCAGCTCCATCGAGCATGTGAGCCGATACTTAACGCAGCTTGGGATGATCTCAGTGTCGGATCCATTGAGGGTCCGGTTCTTCGGCCAATCCCTTACAGGCCCAGCTTTTGGATGGTATGCTTCACTGGCTCCGGATTCGTTTCGAACTTGGAGGCAGCTTGAAGATCAATTCCATACCCAGTACCACTCGGAAGCTGCAGAAGCTGGAATTGCCGACCTCGCCCAAGTCAGGCAAAGGCGAGGAGAGTCTATGTCGGAGTATATACAGCGCTTCAGAGAAGTCAAGAACCGATGCTACTCGTCGCGCATCACAGAGAAGGAGGCAGTCGATCTGGCTGTCCTCGGGCTTGCTAAGCCGATCAAGGATGCGGCTTTCCAGTTGGAGCTCACATCTCTGGCGCACCTGGTACAGAAGCTTACGACATACGAGCATTATCATCCTGAGCTGTACCAGGACAAGTTCAAGCGCCATGTAAACATGGCCCAGGTGGATGAATCTGATGACTCTGGTGAAGAGCAAGAAGTGGCCGTGGCAGAGTGGACTCGGGGGGCAAATCCTGTCCCGTGCAAGTGGATCAAGCAGCAGGGGCTTGTGAAGGGCTTCGACTTCGACGTGACCAAAACAGAGCAGATATTCGACCTGCTCCTCAAAGAAAAACAGCTGAAGCTCCCAGAAAATAACAAGCTACCGACGGCACAAGAGCTGCAGGGGAGGCCATACTGCAAGTGGCACCACTCGTTTACTCATGCCACGGGTGAATGCAAGCAGCTGCGTCATCAGATCCAATCGGCTATCAAGCAAGGCCGATTAATCCTGGCTCAACACACTATGAAGGTGGACACAAAGCCCTTCCCACAAGCTAACGTGGTGGAACTGTCAGACTTCAGATCCGAGGGCCAGGATCTGGCATTCCAGATCAACATGGTGGGACCCATGCGCCGCCATGACAAGCAGAGCAGAGAGGCCGCTTCTGGCAAACGGCCGCAGAATGAACGCAAGTTGGAACAGCAGTGTGACTGAAGAGCAGGTGCGTCACATCCGCAATTAGCTTCCAGCTTCTAATCGGCTTCTGGAAAAGTACCAGTACCAGTACAAGTTGCGCCGCCGATACGAATCAGAGGAAGACGAGTATGAACACCGCACAGGGAGGACACTGGGGAGACGCCAGGCTATACGCGACCACTGGCACTGCCCGTTCTTCAGGTATTGCTGGAATTCCGGCATGAGCCGATTGCCTACTATAGATGATTGCTTGGAGTGCAGGCCTCGAGGACACCAGCAGGACGAGACATCGGTGTTCTGGCGCTTGGGGCCCGGAACGCGTCAGGATGACCACGTGAGGCGCCCATCCAGGGGTGATTCCGAGCCAGAGGAAGAAGACAGGTACCATCGCCCATGGTGGTGTCCTGATTGGCTCAATCGCTCGCAGAAGCGTAGGGTGCAGCGCTTGCGCAATCTAGAAGAGGCAGAAGCAAAGTATCTTGACGTGCTGAGGAAAGCGCGTCCGGATCTCGCGGAGCAAGTCAGACGACCGCGAAGGGAGGAAAGGCGCCCTCCGAGAAAAGAGTGGCGCCCCAAGCAGACAAAAGCCGATGAAAAGCCATCGGCTGATGTGAACATGGTGTTCGTGCTCCCGTCGGAGTTTCGAGCACCCCAACCGGAGGAATTGGCCATCGCGCAGCTGGATCTCGGCCCACGGCCAATCATTTTCGAGAAGCCCAAGGAGAAGAGCTACAAGCACCTGAAGGGGTTATATCTCAAGGGCTTCATCGACGGCAAGCCTGTGAACAGGATGTTGGTCGACACTGGTGCCGCAGTCAACCTGATGCCATATTCTGTGCTGCGCCGATTGGGTCGTTCTTCTGCCGATCTGATCAAGACCAATGTGATGCTTAATGACTTTAATGGACAGCCATCACAGGCGATGGGGGTTCTTAATGTGGAACTGACAGTGGGCCGCAAGACTGTACCAACATCGTTCTTCATCGTTAACAGCAAGAGTACATACACAGTGCTGCTTGGAAGGGACTGGATTCATGCCAACTGTTGTATCCCTTCCACAATGCATCAGTACCTCATCCAATGGGATGGCGATGAAGTAGAAGTGGTCCCTGCAGACGATTCCAGCGAGGTCTCGGTCGCAGATATGAACGCCTGGGATGCGGAAGGATAAGAGCCGATCTCAGGGATCGCCCTGGAAGACTGTGATCGGATCGAGGTGACAAAAAATGGACTGAGGCTGGTCTTATCCACTGGCCTCATAGAATAGATGCATCCTGGCAAGCCACGGGGTGTTATAGAAATAGAGAGGCCGGTCCCAGCGATCGGCCCCAAAAAATAGAAAAATTCTGTTTGTGGTCGGAATTGTTACATCATGTACACATGATGGCCTGCTCTGGCAGTTGTCCACTCATTGACTATTTGGCTCTGAGTGATAATAGAAGTATAGAAGCGGCCAGCCTGTGCGGTTGGCCAAATAATTTTTCTTGTCATCTCCCTGTGTTTGCCGCTGATCTTGTGGATAGTGAAGACTCGCTTCCGTTCGCAGCTGATTTTTCAGACGACGGCAAACTCGGATACGGGTTCACATCAGCAGATGATTTGGAAGAGGTTGACATCGGTCCTGGGGATAAGCCACGGCCGACATTTATCAGCAAGAAGTTGGATCCGGCTTTGCGAGAGGAGATGATTGCACTGCTAAAAGAATATCGGGATTGTTTTGCATGGGACTACACCGAGATGCCCGGACTGGATAGAAGCATAGTCGAGCATCGGCTCCTGCTCAAGAAAGGGTTTCGGCCGTTTCAGCAACGAGCACGTCAGATGAAGGCCGAAGTCCTAGAAGAAGTTAAGAAAGAGGTAGAGAAGATGCTGGATGTTGGGTTCATCAGGCCATGCCGATATGCAGAATGGATCTCTAGCGTGGTACCGGTACAAAAGAAGGATGGCCGATGGCGTGTTTGCGTCGATTTTAGAGATCTCAACAGAGCAACACCAAAGGACGAATACCCGATGCCTGTTGCAGAAACATTGATCAACGCAGCTGCTGGCCACAAAATGATGAGTTTTATGGATGGCAATGCTGGTTACAACCAGATCTTCATGGCCCCAGAGGACGTGAACAAGACTGCATTCAGAGTACCAGGTGCAGTTGGCTTGTTCGAGTACTTGGTTATGACCTTCGGGCTGAAAAATGCCGGTGCAACGTACCAACGTGCTATGAATTACATTTTTCATGATCTCATCGGCAAGCTGGTAGAGATTTATATTGATGATGTCGTGGTCAAGTCCAAATCAGCCGCGGGGCATTTAGAAGATCTGCGTCAAGTTTTGGAGCGGACTCGGAGGTTTGGGCTCAAAATGAACCCAAAGAAGTGCGCTTTCGGTGTGTCGGCCGGTCAGTTTCTGGGATTCCTGGTGCATGAACGGGGAATCGAGATCAGCCTAAAGAGTCAAGAAGCTGTAAAGACGATGAAGCCACCTACTACAAAGAAGGAGTTGCAGAAACTCATCGGTAAAATTAATTTTGTCAGGCGATTTATTTCTAATCTGTCCGGACGCATTGAGTCGTTTATGTGGTTAGTTAAGATCAAATCCGATGATGAATTTCGCTGGGGGGCAGAACAGCAACAAGCTTTCGATGAAATCAAGGAATATTTGTCAAAGCCTCCAGTATTGGTTCCTCCTCAGCAAGATAGGCCGTTCTATGTGTACCTATCCGTGGGTGACACTTCCATTGCTTCGGTGCTAGTCCAGAAGCATGACGGCCAAGAGAGGGTGGTTTTCTACCTCAGCAGACACATGTTAGACGCCGAGACCAGGTATCCTGAAATCGAGAAGCTTTCTGTTTGCTTATACTTTACATGTACGAAGCTTCGCCATATTTTGCTCTCGGCGGAAACAATTGTCATATGCAAATCGGATGTCATAAAGCATATGTTGTCGGCCCCTGTCCTTAAAGGCCGACTAGGAAAATGGATGTTTGCATTGTCAGAATTCGATATCCGGTACCAGCCTGCAAAAGCAGTCAAAGGACAAGCACTGGCGGATCTTGTTGCGAACATGATCAGCACTGATATTGCTGCATTATTTATTCGTGCTTGGGCTATGTTCTTTGACGGATCAGCTTGTGATGATGGGTGCGGTGTGGGAATTCTGTTGGTGTTGCCTCGTGGGGCGACTTACTCCTTCTCCATCAGAATGACTGCCCCGTGCACCAATAATCTGGTGGAATATGAAGCCGTTCGCAAAGGGATGGAATTGCTTCTCGAAGCCGGTGCAGAAGCGGTGGAAATTTTTGGAGATTCGAAGCTGGTGATTTCTCAGCTCACGGAGGAATATAGGTGTGAGAGCGAGGCTCTTTTCCCGATATGGATGCAGTGCCGTGAGTTGATGTCACGATTCAGGTATATCAATTTCCACTGGATACGCAGGACTCTGAACAATGAAGCCAATGATTTGGCACAGATGGCTTCTGGCTACAAGGAGGTAGCCGATGGAGTCGAGGTGGAGGTTCAGTTTCTAGAACCCGGAGACTGGAGAGCCGATATCTTCAATTACTTGAAGGATTCGGCTCGGGGGACACCCAGAAGGATAAGACTCAAGGCCATGAAGTATGTTCTGATAGGGGATGACATGTTCTACAGGACCTTGGAAGGACTACTACTTAAATGTCTGGGACCTTCAGAGTCAAATCGGCTCTTGCATGAGGTTCATGAAGGAGCCTGCGGTACTCACCAATCGGCTCATAAGATGAAGTGGCTGATTAGGCGATCGGGTTATTACTGGCCCAGTATGCTGGAAGATTGTTTCAAATATTATAAAGGATGTCAGGCATGTCAGAAGTTTGGCAAAATTCAGATAGTGCCGGCGTCAGTGATGAATCCGATCATCAAACCGAGGCCATTCAGAGGTTGGGGCATGGACATGATCGGACAAATCAACCCGTCGTCCAGCAAGGGTCACCAATGGGTTTTAGCTGCCACAGATTATTTCACAAAGTGGGTAGAGGCAGTGCCCATGAGGTCGGTAGCATCGAGAGATGTGATCAGCTTTGTCAAAGAGCACATCATTCACAGATTTGGGATCCCTCAGACCATTACGACCGATGGAGGATCGGTCTTTATATCAGAGGAATTCAAAAAGTTTGCCGATGACATGGGGATTAAGCTGATCAGATCATCTCCATATTATGCCCAAGCTAATGGACAGGTTCAAGCATCCAACCAGAGCCTCATCAAGCTCATAAAAAGAAAGATCGATGAATATCCTAGGCGCTGGCATGAGGTGTTGTCAGAAGCTTTGTGGGCATGTCGTATTTCGTGTCATGGGTCCACCAAGACGTCGCCGTACCATCTAGTCTACGGCCAGGATGCTGTGCTACCATGGGAGATCACGGCCGGATCAAGGTGTGTTGAGTTTCAGAATGGTCTATCTGCTAAACAGTATGCAGCCTTGATGAATGACAACGTGGAGGACCTAACGGAACTAAGACTTTGGTCGTTGGAATAGATCAAAGAAAATAAGGCTAAAGTCGCCCGTGCATACAACAAGAAGGTCAAGCCTAAGGATTTCCAGGTGGGAGACTTAGTTTGGGAGGCAGTATTGCCGTTGGGAACTAAAGATAAAAAGTTCAGTAAATGGTCTCCAACTTGGCATGGGCCGTACAAGGTTGATCAGGTTTTGCCTGGCAATGCGTTCATGCTCGAGGAATTGGACAGCGTCAAGTTTCCTGTTGCTGTCAATGGACAGCATCTGAAGAAGTATTTCCCGAGCATGTGGAAAGGCGAGTAATGAAAAGACGATGAGATCCATCTTTCTGCAGTGTAATAGGCCAACACGTTGAGTTGGCCGGTAAAAAAAAAGATAAAAGAGTCATGAAAGGCCAACACGATGAGTTGGCCAGTAAAAAAAATGATGATGACAGGCCAACACGTTGAGTTGGCCGGTAAAAAAAATGATGATGACAGGCCAACATGTTGAGTTGGCCGGTAAAAAAAATGATAATAGGCCAACACATTGAGTTGGCCGCAAAAAGAAAATGCATATGAGAAGTAAGATAGCCGATGTGTAACCATCGACTTAAGATGTTTTTAAACAAGTACAAGTTTTAGGTTAACAGGCAATACTGATTATCTCTTGAGCCTATCTACTGGTTCAGGAATTCTTCTATGGCATGGATGGCTTCAGTACGGACGGCATCTGCTCGTGCTACAATCGCTTCGTTATCCTTGTCATTGCCTGAAACTATCTGCCGACTCAAGATAGAAGATCCTTGATAAGTTGAAGCTGATGTGCCAAGTTAGCCGATTGCTGTAAGGAAGGTGTTTCTGCTCCAGGGACAGTCAGACCCATCGATGCGGGGTCAAAGGAAAGCAAACCTGAAATATCAAAGCTCTATGGACATACCTGGAGTTAGAACGAGTTGCATTTATGAAGCTATCGGCTGGTTCAGAATTGGTTTTGGAATGTTACCTGTTCTGAAGAAGAGGTGTTGGACGGTTCAAGAGCAACTGTCCTGTTAGAGCTGGTGTTGATGCCAAGAACATCTGCTGCATTGGCCTGTTCTTTGTTTGTCTCCACCAGTGTATCAGGAGTAGCGGTCATCCCATGTCGTACTTGGCTTTCTGCGTTGGGGATGTCTTCAGCTGCATCCTGAAGATGGAATTATAGTCAACCAGGGTACATATGTATGAAATAAAGAAAAGTTCTTGAATGATGAGTTACCTGGTTGGTGTTGGACTCTGATGGACTCGGAGAAGATGGTACTAGTTTTTTGACGACACGCCTCGTGATCATGTTCCTTTTCTTGGTCAAGACTCGGGGGGCAACACTTGCAGAAGTGTGTCTTCGCTTGGAAGCCGACTGAAGTAAGTCTGGCTGAACAGTCATTATCACTTTCTTCATTGGTGGTGATCTTTTGCAAAAGCGTATATCAGGAGCAGTTGGAAGAAAGTGGAATGGCTCCTCAGTGCTGGTCATAGGTTCTGGACCATCTTGTTGCTGCAAACAGGGTGAGTTAGAATTAGACAGATGCAAAGGATGGAGGACGTAGAAGGATGAATGCGTAAATTCAGTACCTCTTCCTCGGGGATTACATATTCAGGATCGATTTGCTGCAGTCGAGGGCCTAGAGCTTTTCTGAAGACATGAGTTTTCCACATGTTCCACCAGGTATCAAAGCCGATTGATGAAGAGGTGAAGGACAGATCGGCTGGTATTGGAATGTGGAGATTGTCAAACATGCTGTAGCATCTAGAGCTGTTGAGACCATCAGGCAGATCGGCTCTGCTCTCCTCCAAGTGGTGAATATGGAAGTGGGGAGGGACCTGTCCTAGGCCAAATTGCCGAGCTGCTATAACTGGTTGGTAAGATTCATAACCTGGCTTGATAATTCTGTTAGAAGTGCTGATGCCAACAGGAAGGAAACCGGGTCGAATCATCAAAGAATATAGATGCCGAGTGCTGTCGTCATCGGCAAAGTTATCTAATCTGAAGGCAGTTGGGTTCTCAAAGGATTCAGATTTAGTAAACGGGAAGTAGAGAGGATTGTCTAGTCCTTTGTAGAAGACTCTAAATAAGTTTGCTGCATCTGTTGAATTCAGTTTACTGCCAGGGAGACTGAACAAAGCTTGGCCGTAACTAGTACATCTGATTGGTTTGCCACTTTCATCGGGGAAAGAGTTCTTGGTTAGGCCTTGGAAGTTGGGAATATGATGTTGGAAGTACAGTTGTGCCCACAACTGAATGAACCACCAAGGGCCTCCAGTTCTCAGTTTCTTTTTATTAAGCAAGTTAGATGTCATCAAATGGAGATATCAGTAAATTTCTCCAAGGAAGAGTTTGCCTAGGCCGGTGTGATTACCATGGGCCAGGTGGTAGGCCAAGGGGAGATAGTTCTTAGTTGGAGCTAAAGAAGGGCCATAGAAGATGAAGTGCTCTAGCCAAAGATTTAAGAAGGCTGTGTGTTCCTTCTCAGTCACTGGACCTTTTGTTTTCATGTGCTGACTCATGTAACTACCCCAGTTTGTGTAGTTGACTTTGGAAGAAAGTTTAAAGGGGACTTCTGCCATTTTGTGAGCAGCAGGATTAGGAGAGCTAATGTCTAGTCCAGTGATCATGGTGATGTCTAGCAGAGTAGGGGTCATGGGTCCATGACCAAAAAGGAAACAATTCAGAGCATCAGACCAGAAATAGCCGATGGTTTTCAGAAGATTTTCATCTTTGTCAAGGGGTGACAGTGATAAGCTAAGTGCATCGGCTATGTTCAAATCTTGCCACAAGGGCATGTGGGCTTTTGCTACTCTGTTGTACCATGTAATCCAGCTTTCAGGTGGATTAGGCCAGGCTCTTAAGCGGTCGGCCCAGAGGTTCAGATCGATGTTTTGACTCACAAAAGGGATCCTATTTGCTTCACAAGAGATCAAATCTATGGGGTTTTCATGCGTTTGTGGGCCAAGACAGAAGGATTTTGGATCAGAGGGATGCGGCAGAAGGATGTTTGACACCTGAAGTTCTGAGATTCAGAAGCATACGTATGGTGTCATGTTTCAGAATTTTAGTTTCAGAAGCTTAATAAGCTGAAGAAAACTAAAGGATTAGGCCGAATATTACCTTCAGGCCGTGGATTGCCGCAAAGTTGATTGCAGAGCTTGTCGTTTGAGCTGCAGAATCTGCCATGGTTAGATCTGTTGACTTAGGGTTTGATTGCTGGAGATTCTGATTCGAATTCCGGCTGCTTGGGGAGTTATTGCTCGGATTTGTAGAGCTTGGTTTTCGAATTGTGCTCGGATTCAAGAGTTCGTTTCAAGTTGGAAGTGTTACTCTATTCCTGTGCGGGTTGCTTCTGGTTTAAATTTCGTCGGCTCTTGGATATTTATGGAAGCCTGATGCATTGCCATCGGCTTTTGGAAAGTAAGCAAAGACACATGGAATTGAAGGGAAATTCGATTTCATTAAAGGAAAGTTCATTACAAGGAAAGCCGATTTTACAAAGAAGTAATCCTTCGGCTTTGTGATTCTACCCCTACAATGCTACCTACATCTACCAGTCGTAGGTGTCTGAATTCCTACGGCGCTTCGGGCTTCGCGACGGTGTGTCCCCGCCGTCGTCATCGTCATCATCGCCGTCGTCGCCGCTGCTGCTGCTGCCGTCGTCCTCGCTGCTGCTGCTGCTTCGCCCGCCGCCGCTGTTGCTTCCCTCTTCGCTTCCCTCCATGGGGCTTTGAGGAACTGGTGGGGGTTTCCTCCTGCCGCCGTGTCGTCGCTGGAAGAAGAGCCGATCTCTTCGGAAGAGTCGGCTCCTTCCCAGGAGAAGGCGTCGTCTTCACTGCTCTCCAGTTCCTCTTGAAAGAGGAACTGGAGGTCTTCCTCTCCTTCAGTCATGGGTTCGTCCTCCTCGGAGGCGACCCCGAAATCGAACTCCTCTGCATCCCAGTGCAGAGGAGCCAGCGCCTCATAGGCTACTGTCGGGTCCCACTCGGGGGTCGGCTCTCGGCTCTCTGGGATAGAGTCGATGGAGGAGGCCGAGAGGGAAGAAGAAGAAGGAGGAGAGGAGGAGGAAGAAGAGGAATCTCCAAAAGAGTTGGAGCCGGAGGAAGAGGAGATGGCCATGGCTGGTGGAGGATTAGGGTTTCTGCGCTACTGGCTCTAGGAGGAAGAAGGAGTTTGCTGTGAAGAAGAGCCGATTCGGGGTGAGATTAAATAGTGAAAAGATGGAAGATGGATCGGCAGTTTCACATTCTACGAGGAGCCAGTTGCAGAGACGTTGCGTCTTCCTTGATGGTTACAGTGTGTTTAATGAGCATTAACGGGAAGATGAAGCGACAGATTGGTTTTGGAACTATCATTGCCAAAACCAGGGGGCATGTGTTATCGCCATGGGCCGAAATCAAGATGGGCTTAAAGCAGAAGACTGAAGAAGACTTGTAAATCGGCTCCTGCGTGAGCATCTGGGCCACATGGGCCATGTATCTTTAGATTTAGTTCAAGGTTAGAGATAGAGTCCGATCGGGACAAGATTAGTTTAGATTGTTTCCCAAGTCTACGGACTATAACTATGTATCCTTTGTTATTCGTAAGGAGAGCGTCATCACGTCTCGCAAACAACAACTCTCGGCGCATCGCCACCCCTAATCCTAGGGTTTCATCCAAGTAAGTGTCATGCTGCCCTGATCGCTTCTTGCGATCAGGGCAGTATTGTTCTTGCTTTTACCTTGGTATTACTCGTACTGAAGCGTTTTTTATGGCGAGTAGTACTAGTTATCCTGATGTTCGTAGCATGGCTTTTAGTAGATCTATTGTGCTTCGTTGCTTATCATCTACGAATATCATGTTGTCTCTGTGCAGTCACGTTTCAATCTCATGCTAGTTCTTGTCGCATAGAATTAGTTGCACAGAGGCAACACCCTGCTTCTTTTATGTCTAGTAGATCCGATCTGTTATGGTTTGCTCTTATCTTAAGAGTTGGCGTAATATCTGCTAGGTTAGGCCTTGCAAACGGATTAGATGATCCGGTGGTGTAATAGATGCTTTATCTTAGCCTTGATATGGATTGTTCCGGGAATCAGCTCTTGCTAGTTCTTAGGCCTCTGTTTTGGGTTGTGGTTTAGTTGTTTGTTATGTTCATTAGGCCTAGTCACGTGTAGGATGTTCCGATTTAGCAGTGAAGCTGTTATCATCGTGGATTAGATCAATTAGATTTAATTGAAGCAGTTTTATAGTTATTTGCTTTATTTATCATATCTGGATACAATCAGATCCCATCTGACACCGGGACTCGATCGGCTCTTTAAAGCCGATGCAAGAGTCGTCCCGGGGAGCCGACCACGGCTCGGACTTACATTTACACGTGTCTTTGTATGCAGGAACTGTTCGGAGCACGTCTACACCTTCCTGATCGGGTATAGGTCAGGTGGCACGCCCGGCTTTCACACATTCTCCGGGCGCGTGACGGAATTGCGGGCCGTCGACGAGGGAGCAGTGCCTGCCAGCGCCCCAGCAACCTCCCGGCTTTTCATGTTGCCCGTCGCTGCTCGCCGGTGGGTTTCGACCGACAACAAAAGGATGTTCATGTAGTGTTCAGAAAGGGTCGCGGCAGCCAACCAGTTCCGAATGATGAAAACGGTCATGCACCGATGTGGAATAAGAAGTCTATATTGTGGGAGCTACCTTATTGGGAAGTCTTGGAGGTCCGCAATGCAATTGATGTCATGCACCTGACAAAGAATCTTTGCGTGAATGTACTAGGTTTCCTTGGTACTTATGGTCAGGGAAAAGATACACTCGAAGCAAGACGCGACCTGAAAGAAATGAAACAACGAGAAGATCTTCAACCTGAGAAGAGAGAGAAGGGACAACACTACTTACATCCTGCTAGCTACACTCTCAGTAAAGAGGAGAAGCAGAGCATGTTTGATTGCTTGAACAGTATAAATGTACCATCCGGGTACTCGTCAAATATACAAGGCAGATTAAACATGAAGGAAAAAAAAGTTTACAAATTTGAAGTCTCATGACTGTCACGTCCTGATGACACAATTGCTTCCAGTTGCATTAAGGGGTATTCTACCGGAGAATGTTAGATTAACAATCGTGAAGTTATGTGCTTTCCTCAACGAAATTTCACAGAAGGCAATCGATCCGGAGAAGCTCATACAACTACAGAATGACATTGTGCAATGCCTCGTCAGCTTTGAGATGGTGTTTCCACCTTCGTTCTTTAATATTATGACACATCTCTTGGTTCATATTGTCAAAGAGATCAATATTCTGGGACCTGTATTCCTACACAATATGTTCCCTTTCGAGAGATACATGGCAGTTCTTAAGAAGTATGTTCGCAATCGTTCTCGGCCAGAAGGATGTATTGCCTAGGGCTATGGAACAGAGGAGGTCATTGAGTTTTGTGTTGACTTTATTGATGATCTTAATCCAATTGGGGTCCCCATGTCACGCCACGAGGGCAGACTGAAGGGAAAGGGTATACTAGGAAAGAAATCTAATATGCACATCCCAAAGAGTGAAATCCGCAAAGCAAACTTCACCGTTCTACAAAATTCATCCCTCGTGGCTCCATATATGGATGAGCACATTAATATCGTAAGGTCTGAAAACCTAGGAAAGCCTGAGGCATGGATTACAAGACATCACAGAGATAACTTTGTTGTTTGGCTTAGAGCAAAATTGATGGGTGACGGCACAATTGCAGAGCAACTTCAATGGCTGGCAAGGGGCCCATCAATGACAATCATGCAGTACCAAGGGTACGAGATTAATGGGTATATATTTTACACAAGATTTCAAGACGAAAAGAGCTCCAACCAAAATAGTGGTGTGCGTATAGACACAATAGGCAATGATGGAAATAAGGACAGCTACAGTCATAGAGGAGATATGGGAACTAGAATATGGGCCTTTGATGATTCCTTTGTTTCGGTGCCAATGGGTGAACCGAGCTGGAGGCAGCAAAACGATAGACCGATATGGGATGACAATTGTGGACTTCAAAAAGATTGGATATAAAGACGAACCATTCGTCCTAGCCAAGGATGTCGCACAGGTGTTCTACGTGAAGGACATGTCAAGCAAGCCTAGGAAAAATTCAGTCAAGTCCGACGACGAGCCAAAACGCCACATAGTTCTTCCAGGAAAACGAAAAATCATTGGAGTTGAGGATATTTCGGACAAGTCAGAAGACTTTGATCAGTTTGATGACCGTCCTCCATTCTCGGTTGATGTTGACCCAAGCATCTTGTTAGCCAAAGAGGACGCTCCTTATTTACGCCGTGATCACGACCAAGGGACGTTTGTCAAAAAGAGAATTGTAAATGTTCCATTAAATAATGTTGAGTCATAGTATTGTGTATCCATTATGTTTTACTTTATTGTTCATTTGATGAAATGATTTTTGTAATTTATATTTTTATTTTACGATCATAAATAATATAAATTAGTATTGTTTACCTATGTATTAATTACACACCAAAAATATTTATTAGCATTTCCATGATTTATTAGCATAATAAAAAAATTTCTTGATCTAAATAACATATATTAGCATTTCCATGATTTTTTTAAATATGTTACACACCAAAAACATTTTAAAGGAAAATAAAACAATTTTTTCGCATATACCTATCTTCTATAATTTTTCATGATGCAAAGTGCCCTACAAAATTTTTGCATGTTAAAAATATTATATCCTTCTATTTTTTAATGCCTTTGTCAATTTATTACATAATAGGTATGCATAATGCATAAACAAAATAAGTGCTGCGAATTCATAATTTTGGTGTTCTAGTACCGGGCAGGGCTTTGGCCTGGTACTAAACTGTCCCCACGAAAATTTCCCGCCAGGGGGAGCGGTTTAGTATCGGGCAGAGCCTTGGCCCGGTACTAATGTGACCAATTTAGTACCGGGCCTTTGTGGCGCCCGGAATTAAATGCCCCAGGAGACAGTTTAGTACCGGGCGTAGGCACAGCCCGGTACTAAACTACCATCCCTATATAAGCCGGGACTTAGATTTCGTTCCCATTCCCCCTCTCGATCTCCCTCTCGCTCTCGTCGACGTCGTTGCCGGCCGCCCCGCTCGGCCCAGCCCCCTCGATGCCGCCCCGCCGCCCTCGACTGCCACCGCGCCTGCCTCGACCGCCGCTACGCCCTCGACGCCGACCCGCCGCGCCGGCCACCCCCCTTGACGCCGACCCGGGCCGCGCGGCGCCGGCTCGACCTCGACCGTCGTCGACCCACGCCGCTCCCTGCCCTCGACCGCCGCCGCGTTGCCCTCGACCCGCGACTTCGACTACCGCCTCCGGACCGCCGCTGGCCGCGCGCCCATGCCCCGCCGCCCCCGGCTCAACACAAGAGGGCTGACGTCAGCACTACTACGTTCTAACGTCAGTTTTTCTTAAATTATGTGGTTAATTGGAATAAATGTAGAAAATTATAGAAAATAGTTAGAAAAATATAGAAAATAGTTGGGGAATTATAGAAAATAGTTAGGATTTTTTTAATTATGTTGAAAAAGCCAAAAAAAGATAGAAAATAAATAGGAGAAAATAGTTAGGAAATTATCGAAATAGGTAGAAAACTATAGAAATAGGTAGAAAAACATAGAAAATTTAGAAAATTGTTGGAGGATCATGGAAATTTGTTGATAATTGTTGAAAATTGTTGGAGGATCATGGAAAATTATTGAAAATTGTTGAAAAATTGTATAATCATGTATTTAGTGTAGAAAATTGTTATTATATATATGAGTTTAATAATTTTTGTAATGTTGCAATATGATGTATACCTGATGTATTCATATTATAAATTTATTATATATTGTAGAAAATTTTCATATTTTCTGATGTATTCATATTATCACGACACGTAATTCCATATGTATTTCAGATGTACTTTCTAATGTATTTCTGATGTATTCATATTATCACGACACGTAATTCCATATGTATTTCTAATGTACTTTCTGATGTATTTCTGATGTATTCATATTATCATGACACGTAATTCCATATGTATTTCTGATGCACTTTCTGATGTATTCATATTATCATGACACGTAATTCAATACAAAACTCCGCATCTTATATAATTTCGCGTATCACACATAACTCCGCGTATTATATATGTTTGCATAGGGATCGAGATGGATCCCTTTCAACGTAATTTCGAAGACGAGTATGCCCTCCATGAAATGATCGAAGAAGGCACCCAGGCCACAGGGTGTTTCCAAGAGGATCAAAACGAGGATGATGGCAGCCAGTATCTCAATGATACCGGTGATGGCGATGCCGAAACTATAGAAGAAATGCATGTGGAAAATGACATCCCCGAGGTATATGGAATTCGATCACAGCATATGAGATACTAATGTATGTCAAACGTGTAGTAATATATATATATATATATATATATATATATATATATATATATATATATATATATATATATATATATATATATATATATATAATTTCAGGCTTCCGGATCAAAGAGCTCGAAACGTAAACGAGGCTCGAAGAAAAAGATGGAGGGGCGTACCACGATCACCTCGTTGCACCCGGATGGGGAACCCAAGTCTCCCAAGGGGGTTAAGATGACTGTGCTGAATCAGTGCGGCTGTTATGTCAGGGAGAACATCCCAATTAGCTTCAAGCTCTGGAAGAAAACCAAAAGCACTGATAATGATGCTGACATCGTCCCTGAAACAGAGAAGCAAATGCTATGGGCAGATGTCAAACAACACTTCAATTTCCCAGAGGACAAAGAAGAAATCTTTAAGGATTGGGTCATGAAGAAGATGGCTATTTCTTTCCAGACGTTCAAGAAGAATTTGAATAAAGACTACATAAAGAAGGGCCGCGTGCCAGAATTCTAGAAACACTTCAAGAAGCAACATCCTTTTTGGGATGCATTTGTGGAGTACAAACTGTCCGAGACCAGCAAGAAAAGGACAGCACAAGCCAAAGAGAACGCGAGCAAAAAGATACACTTTCATCATCTTGGGCAAGGAGGTTATTCGACGGCGATCCCCAAATGGCAGAAAATGGAAGACGACCTCACTGCAAGGGGAATCATACCGGCGACTTTCGACTGGCCGCAGCGAGCAAAGCATTTCTTCTACACTCATGGAGGCTCCCTAAACCCGGAAGATGGCTCACTTATCACTAGCAACGCCATAAGAGAAGCGGCGAATAGGATGGATGAGGCACTAAAGGCCGTGTCCGAAGGCAGTTTAAAGCCGGATAGAGAGAAAGATGAGCTGACGTATGCTCTCGGAACACCGGAACACACAGGACGTGTGCGAGGTATGGGTGTAGTTCCGTGGAAGCATGGCTTCAGTGCTGACATTTAAACCTATCGAAGCCGATCCAGGAAGAAGGCTGAACAGGAAGATAAGATGCGTGCCCTGGAACAAAGGATAGCTTCGATTGAAGGGGTAATGGCAGCTAGCAGCCAGGCACACCAACAAGAAGCCAGATCAGCCGCCAATTTGGAGAGCAGCCCCGGCTCGCAATGCTGTAGCAGCGTCGCTTCCACGGAGCACCTAGCCAGAGGTCAACCCACAGTGGTTGTGGACGAGTCAGCACATTACCCGGTGGATGACATCACCATGAGGACACCCTGCAAACTTCTGTATCAGCAGAGGAAAAAGATCAAACTGGTCGCACACGGCATTGCTGAAGTGCCTGTCCAAGGTGGGACAATTCATGGCAGGCCGATTCCGGAAGGATATGCTAGGGTCATGGTCAATCGAGTCAAGCCAGGATGGGAAGACCTCGACCTCGAGATCCCTGGAGGTGATGGAGAAGAGGAACTTGGACACGCTGTGCACACATGGATCTGTTGGAACAAGCGGTACATACGATTGGCCGGAGTACACTTCGCCGATACAACAACTCCTGGCTCCGAGCCCGCCGAGTCACCGGCAGCCCAAAGAGGTCCCAGTCCGAGTCCAGCTCCGAGATCACCACCGGTACCACAAAAGAGTCCCAGTCCAGCTCCGAGATCACCACCGGCACCACAAAGGAGTCTCAGTCCGTCTCCAAGATCAGCACCGGTTGCAGAAAAGAGTCCCAGTCCAGATCCAAGATCAGCACCGGCAGCACAAAAGAGTCCCAGTCCGACTCCAAGATCAGCACCGGCAACAAAAAAGAGTCCCAGTCCGGCTCCCGATGATGCAAGGGACTCAAGTGCCAACTCAGGGCCTTGGGTCCCACAGTCACCGCCTCCGAAGGCGAAGAAGGAGAGCGTGAAGCCTTCGGTCCCACCGCCACCGCCTCCGAAGGCGAGGAAGAGCACAAAGGTTGCACCGCCTCCTAAGAAGAGGAACACCCCAAAGAAGAAGAAAGAAAAGCCTCCACCACCGAAGTTAGCATACCATATGACTCAGGAGGAATTGGAAGAAAGTGTGCGCCAGCACATCAGAGATCATTTCGCGCCTAAAAAGCCTCCACCGGTGCATCAATGGTCAGAAGCAGATAAGAAATACTTCAGATCTTTACTCCAACCGAAGTACAGGGCACCCCTATCAGACTACGACCGCCAGATCACAAAGTCCTGGGAGAAGCCAAGTAACCTTCGGCGCAACCAAGTTCCCCAGCTCGGACAACAGTCCAAGCAATCGATACCCCCACTCAAAGTGCTTTCCGAGAAGGATGCAGCTACTGCTTAGTTTGTGCTGGAAAGCGGCCTCACAAAAGCTCAGCTGCTCGAAGGGGCAGAAATAGAGGTTCACCCAGGGGCAAACAAAAAACCTTTCAAGTTGGGGGACCTCTTATTTGGGAAGAGTTGATTCCGACGCTACCAACTAGGATGCGTGAGTTGCATGCATGGTACATGAAAGCAAGTGCATCGAAGAATGTAGTGTTCTGTGCCCGAGTACAAGATAGGCATTTCCATCGGGGGATGGATGACATATGGATTGAATTTGAAAATCTTTATGATCTGTACCATCAAGACGCCTTAGACAAGTCTCTCCTCAGTATATTTTGTATGTGAGTGTACTTCATCCTACCATTTGTATATAGTACTCTAGCTCTACTAATTATGTGTTTTCTCATCCTCTTCCTTCTTTTTCAATTGTGTAGGATGAAGGTTCAAGAATGCCAGAAAAATGGGTACTATCATGTCGGCATCATAGACCCATATAATATACATGAGGAGAGTGTCAAGAAATGGCCTAATCGGACCGAGAACAACATACTCAGGGCCTTGTATAAGCAGAATACTTGTCAATACATTTTGTTACCGTACAACTTCGAGTGAGTTCTTTATCTTTTTTCTTGACTTGACTATATATATGTGTATATATATCCAATATTTCTTATACATATATGTGTATGAAACAGGTTCCACTGGATCCTTCTTATTATCGAGATCGATAAATGCCGAGTTCGGGTGTACGACTCCATGAGGAAGCCAACATATTATTACCAAAACCTCATAAACATCATCCAAAGGGCATGGGCTCGCTTCCTCCAAAAACATATAGGAATCTCGTCACCACCAGCCCCGCTAGAATTCAACGCTAACTGGCCGGTACGAATACATATCGCACATCTACTATCGTTTCTTTAATCAACATAAATATTTCATAACCCTTCTATATATATGAATATATAGATTATGAGACAAGCGCTAGGAAACAACCTATGTGGCTACTACGTATGTGAGTACATGGTGGATTTTTGTTGCCGCAGCTCGATGTCACGACATGAATTCAATGTACGTAGAACAATATTACTAACAATTACTTGCATTTAGTTCCATCTAGGTATTAATTGAAAATATTGGTGTTTGCACTTGACAGATTTCTTGTATGGCGGAAGACCTCATCCAATCGGAAAGAATCAAAGCAATTCAAGGTCAATCTGTGGATTCCTCCTAGATGAGGTCAAAAATCCAAATGGAGAATTTTATACGGATCCTAAGATAAGTGTGGGTCGAGCGGATCCGAATAAGGACATCAGCGATGATGAGGCGCGTAAGGACCCTTAGTATCTTGTAAAAAATTTATCAGACAAAACTTATGTGCACGACGACTTGTAAATATATTATGAATCCCGAGTTCATTATTAACATATTTATATTAGAAGTACATATAATATTTCAAGTTTATGTAATTATAATAAATATATTTTATTGTATGCTAGATACGAATACGCAGACGTACACGAATATGAATACGCAAACGTATACGAATACGAATTAGTTGAAACCCCAAAAAATGAAAAAACAGAAAAGAAAAAAAAACATTTAGTGCCGGTCGGTGTTACCGACCGGTACTAAAGTGCTCCACCTGCGGAGCCTGCGTGGCAAGCACTTTTGTACCGGTCGGTGTTACCGAGCCGCCTGACCGGTACTAAGTGGCGGCCCACTTAGTACCGGCCAGGCGGTACCGGGCGGGCGCCCGGTACAAACCGGGATTTCCGGCCCGGTACGTATGTGCATTTTTCTAGCAGTGGGTGGAGTCCACTAAAATGGCATTACAAATGCCTAGCCGAGTTCAGAGTCTGCAAACAGTCCATCAACGATCAAACAGTCGTGTTCTGTGGCCTTTAACAGTGAACATTCAATCAGTTAGAACATTTCCCACTCCTAATTAGTACATGTAAACGTTCTGAATGTCTGAATAAATGATGTGCAGTAAGTCTCGATGCATCTATTCAGGACCAATTATCTTAAAAGAAATCTCTGTTAGGAATCTGCAAAAACACCGTCAGCCAGCAATGACTGCACGATCACGGACACAATGAGATACTTGAGATGCTAATTTGACTTAAGAGTGGCAAGGTTGCCTCAGGATTCCAAAGTGCTGCGCTGACAGCATTGGGAAATAGTGGTAACATTTGTATGTGAGGCAAATCGACCCTTCAAAATTAAAATCTTTCATATGATATTCTTAATTTCTGAATTCATGTGATCTCCACCAATGAAATTATTGAGCAAAGACAAGCCCATGATGAAACTGACAATAATGAAATTTTATAAAGTCCTCTACGGTTTTAGTAGCTCATCATTCAAACATGCATAGATTTTTTTGTCCCATGCCCCGACTTCCGCAAACAAATTGTTAGACAGCTGTATTAGGCCGGCCTCATGGGCCTTTGGTCAAGTGCCGCACGGGCCTTATGGCCGTGTGCTCACTTTGGGTAACCTAGAGTGATTAGGACTAGATTAGGCAAGGATCACTATTGATTGGTATTGTTCTATAAACTCTAGGACATCCTTGCCTATATATCTTGTACTTGTGCTTTGCACCATAATCAATTTATTATTTTCCCAAGCCATTCTTGCTTTCATGGTATCACGAGTCCGGGTTCTCCAAACCCCGATTCTCCTTCCGCTGCCCGAGTTAGAGATGTCAGGGACTATCCCTCCCGTTCCCAACGCCGCCGGCAACAAGGACGCCGCCGCCATCGCCAACGCTGAGCGCGAAGCACGCGCTCGCCAGGCCAAGGCCACGCGCGATGCCACCCTCAAGGAAGCCGAGGCTGCAGAGTAGGATGCGGCCGCCGCCGGGCAGGAGGGCGACACCACGGCTAATCGCGCGCGCCGCCCATGCCCGCGCCGCCGCCGCTCGTCTGAAGACCGCTGCCGCCGTTCCCGATCCCGACGGCGACCATGACAATGACGATGCCCTCGACAGCAGCGACGTCACCACACACGTCTCCGATCCGAACCGTACCGCCTTCAACAATGTCGTGCTTCTCCATGAAGCTGTGGCTCTCCTCCACCTCCACGCCCAAGCGGTCGCTGTCAACATCCGGAGTGTCGTCCATGTCATCCTCGACGTCAACTCTGGCAGTTACACACGGTGGCGTGAACAGTTCGTCCTCACCGTCAGGAAGTACACTCTCTAGGTCCACATCTTCTCCGACGTCGCCTAGCCTGGGAACCCTGACTGGGCACGTATGGACTGCGTCGTCCGGTCCTGGATTGCTGGCACTATTTCCCACAACCTCGCCGACACCGTCCTCGAGCGGAACTCCACTGCGCGCTCGGCAGGGCTTGCCGTCGAGACCCCATTCCTTGGGAATCGCGAGACACGCACCCTCCACCCCAACGTCATGTTCCGGAACTTCGTTCAAGGTGATCTTTCTGTTACAGATTACCGCAAGAAGATCAAGCAGATGGTGGCCGAACTTTGCGAGCTGGGCGAGCCCGTCACCGACCGCACACTGGTTCTCAATGTGCTGCGCGGCCTCAACGATCGCTAAGCTGCCCTAGGGATGTATCTCCGCCGCGGCCGGGCGTTCCCTTCCTTCCTTGAGGTCCGGAACGACCTCCTTCTGGAGAAGCTCAATGCCGTCAACTGCATCTCCGTGCACTCCACTGCCCTCGTCGCCTCGGCACCCACAGCCTCTCGGCCCCCTACACCATCCCCTGCGCCCAAGTCGAGCAATCGCTCCCGAGGCGGGTCCAGGGGCTCCGTGGGCTCCAGCGGCTCCTCCAAGTCTTGTCGCAGCAAGCGCGACAAGGTCTCTGGCAACAGCGGCGGCGGCGGCAGCACCACCCCTCCTTCCAGCGGTGGTGGCGGCAACAGGGGGGCACCTGCGCCCTCCACCGGGACTCTGGCCCCACTTGGGCCATGGCCGTCTCTGCTGAACCCCTGGACCGGGTCCATCCAAATGTGGCCCGGCCAGCTGGGGTTCGCGTCTCAACCCGGCCCGCAGCCGCAGCAGGCCATGCTGGCCATTTAGGCGCTGCAGGCCCAGCACGCCCAGCTGCAGGCACAGGCCCTCCTCCAGGCGCAGGCCTACCAGCAAGCGCAGGCGCAGCTTTAGGCAGACCAGCAGTAGGCGCCGCAAGCCACGCTGCCTCAGGCGGCCATGTGGGCCGTGCCGGGCTACCTCAAACCGGCCATGGGCCTTCCTTCATGGGACCAACAATCTCTGGTGTCCATGTTCAGCACCATGTCGCTAAACACTCCGCAACAAAACGAATGGTATTTCGACTCACGTGTCTCCTCCCACATGACCTCTGATCCTTCCACTCTCTCTTTTGCATCTTCCCCGCGGTTTCCCTCTCCTTCGTCGATTGTTGTTGGTAATGGTTCTCTTCTACCGGTTACCGCCACTGGTATAGCACGCCTTCCAGGCCCCTTCTCTCTTAATAACATTCTTGTTTCTCTGAACCTTATTAAGAATCTTATTTCTGTACGCCGGTTTACTTGTGACAACAATTGTTCCATTGAGTTTGATCCCGCTGGTTGTTCTGTGAAGGATCTTCGGTCTAGGAGAGTGATCGCCAGGTGCAATAGCTCCGCCCCCCTCTACCCGCTGCAGCTGCCCACTGCCACCTCCCTTGTCGTTGGTGCTGACGCCACTCTTTGGCACCGCCGCCTAGGACACCTTGGTCATGAGGCTCTCGCCAAGCTCGCTCCCGCCATACCTTCATGTAATAAAGATAGTAGCAGCTCTTTGTGTCATGCATGTCAGCTAGGTCGCCATACTTGGCTACCTTTTCAATCGTCCTCCTCTCGTGCGTTGAGTAGATTTGATGTTATACATTGTGATCTTTGGACATCCCCTGTGATCAGTGTCTCGCATCATAAGTACTATTTGGTCATCCTGGACGATTTTTCGCACCACTTATGGATGTTTCCGCTACAGCTTAAGTCTGACACATTTCCTATGCTTGCTAACTTCTTTGCTCATGTGACCACCTAGTATGGCGCCACTATCAAGGCAGTCCAGTGCGGCAACGGCCGTGAGTTCGACAACTTCAGCGCCTACACATTCCTCCTTGCTCATGGGGTTCATGTAAGTGCATTTGGCCCCCTAAGTGGGTTTTGATGATAATGACATGCACGATTAAGGAGCTAACATGTTTATTGAGTTATGAGCAGGAATTAAAATCATTGAAATAAGCAAGAGCAATTAACGACGCCAGATTTGCTAAAGAGACGGTGATTGAGTGTAACATCCCGAATTTTTACGGAATGTTATATAGTGCAAAAATGTGAAATTTCAAAAACTTTTTGTGTGCATGTGTAACTAGGTAGAAATAATGTAAGGTTGATCTCTTCTTCCATCTCCAATTCAAATTAAAAGCAAACAAATATAAGGATATAAATGTTAGTGTGCTATATTTGGAGTTGGAGTTTATTTAGATCTACCTTGTTTCAAATTTGGTTTGATTGGATTTTGTTTGAAGTTGGGTGGCAAATAATTTGAATTAAGCCATTCAAATTATTTGCAAAAGCTAACTCAAACCCCTAACTAACCTTGGGCCTAAATCACCTAACCTACCCAACCACCCCTTCCTCACTAGCCGGCCTGCTCAACCCGCACAGCCCAGCACACCGGCCCGCTAAGAACGCCACCGCCGGCCCGATCCGGCCCAGCCTCACGCAGCACACGCCGCACGCTGCCTTCCCTCCGCCTTGTGTCGCTGACACCCCGGGCCCACACGTCAGCGTGCCCCTGTACCTTTTTCTCCTTCCTCCCGACGCCTCTCTGTTTTTCGCGGACGCCGCCGCTCGCCCCGCGCGCTCCACCTGCTCCCGCGCGACTGCCTCCGCTCCGCGACAAGGCACGGAGACCACCCGGCCACGCGCCTTGACCGCCTGCGCTCCTTTTTTCCAAGTGCTCCGCGCCGTGAACCCCGACGCCGAGCTGCCTGATCCCGCCGTGTGTCCCGCCTCTGCGACACGTCCAATCGACGCCCTTGGCGTCCGTGCTCAGACCCGCGAACCCTAGCCCGGCCGCCTATAAAGCCGTCCGCAGCCGCCGCAAACCCTAGCCGTCCCTCCCTTCGCTCCAATCGAGCGCCGCCGCCACCAAATTGAGAAGACCGAGGAGGAGGAGTGGAAGCAGAGGAGAGGAGAGGAGCCAGGAGCGCCGCTGCCGCTCGTCGACTGACGCCATGCCAAGTGGGGAAGGAGGAAGCCAAGGAGAAGTGGAGAGCCACGGAGTCGAGGAGGTGAACCGCGCCGCCACGCCGCCACGGGGAGCTCCACCAGGCCGGCACCCCGAACGATGACCACGACGTTCCTGCCCGGCACAGCACAGCCTCGCGTCTACCCTGCTTCGCCTCGCCACCACGTCACGCTTGACCTCCACGAGCCCGCTAGTGAGCCTGCCATCTGCCGCACCCCTGTCTTTCACCTTTGGCCGCCGCCGCGCCATGGCCTCGCCGCGGCCATGCCTGGCGTAATCCATGCGCATTCAGTCAAAAGGCCGCCCCTTTTTCCTTTGCCTTGCTGTCCGGCGAGCCTCTATCGCCGATGAGCCATCCCTTAGCGTGCCCTATGGTCCCCGTCCTCCATTTCTGCAGGAGCCGACGTGGAGCGTCGCCGTAGCCCGTAGCCTCCTCTGTAACACTGTCGCCACTGCCTCGCCACGCCACGGTCTCGCCATGGCCGTGCTGGGCATACGCACGCGCGCGACCTGGCCATGCGTCTGACCCTGCACGCCGCCTTTTGGGCATGCCTGCGCGGCGCCATCGCCGCACCGTGGCTATGCCCGGCGCACGTGCGCACACCGCCCAGGCTTGAGCCACGCCCTTTTGGCCCGCACACACCGCCTCGCGCATGCTCGCGCCTGGCCCAGCTCCACCTTGCCGCCGTGCAGTCTCGTTTTGCTTTGCTGCTCACCGTCGAGGCCGAAAGGCCACGCCTTTCATCTCGCCTGAGCGTGCCGCAGCCCTGCCTGGCCTCGCCATGCACGACCACCGCGGCCAACGCCGCAACGCCACGCGCGTGTCGTTGTCGGTCTGTCGCAGCATACCGTCGAGCACCTGCTGTGCACACACCCACACAGCCCCCTTCGGCACACTCACAGCCGCACACACCCGCTCTGCCTTCCTGTCCTCCGCCGGAGCGCCTGAACCCCGTTGGTGCTACCCTCGCGGTTCTGGCTGCCCAGACCGCCGCGAACATGCACGCACGACCTCGCCCTGCTCTGCCCTGCCACGCCGCTCGCCGTCTTGTAGCCCCGCCACTCGCCATCGAAGCTGAAAGGCCACGCCTTGCTCTCACCCCTGAGCTCGCCACACCACCACGCGCCATGCCACAGCCTAGCCTCGCCGCTGTGAGCCAGGCCCGGCCTTGCCTCGCCGCCACCTCGCCAAGCCCAGTAGCCAAGCTGGCCCGTGAGCGACAGACCGAGCAGGTCCTTTAAGCCGAGCCGAGTCCCTTTTGGGCCAAGCCGAGACGACCCATGGTCTTTTAGCCCAGTAACCGAGTCCCCTTTTCCTTTCTTTTACCCTTTTAACCTGCGGGTCCCACATGTCAACCTCAGGGTGAGGCTGACAGGTGGGGCCACAGACTAGTGGACCCGCTGACCTAGACATTGACCGTTGACTGTGTGTTTTTCTTTTTCCGAAAATCAGTTAATAATTTCAGAAATAGATTTGGTCTTCAAAAATTGATAATAAATTAACCGGAGCTTCAAAAATTATGAAACCAGTTTCATAATTTTTCTAAAATCATGATCTACCCATTAGACTAGGTTTTGGTGTGATTTGGATCTTATTTGGATACTTTTGTGCTCTTTTGCACTTTGGCCACCTTAGTAATTCGTAATTACGAATATGCCCTTAGCAAGGAGGAGCTGATCGACGCCCCGGACGCCCAGAGGACCCAGAAGGACGTACCGGACTACGAGATGACTCCGAAGACCTAGGACGACTACGAGAAGTCTCAGGTTCACGCCCATCTATGATTTGATTACATATTAGGCATTGCTTGCTAAAACTGCTATCGCTTTATTACTGTTATGAGATGAACCTGCATAGCCAATTGTGTGCCCTTATTCCTTGAACTCCTAATATAAACCATGTTTGAATGGTTGATATGCTTGCATGTGTATGTGTGGGATTTCCTCGTGATATGATAGTCTTGGCGTGAGTGGAGATCCACCATATCAGGAGTTGGTGATTAGGGCTTTTAGCAAGGGGCGAGCAAGTTGACTTTGCTGGGGGTGTGTGTTGGGCACACCCTGCGAGCACCTGTTGCGGGTGCATGTTTGTGTCGTTGCACACGATTAGACTCTGGAGATGTTTCGTGGGCCTTACCTGTAATGGGTGCCATTCGCGGACCACTGTGGCGGATACGCATGAGGATGGAGATGCTCGCCCCGGCATATAAGGAACCGGTTGGTGTAACTATGATTAGTGGGACTTTGTGAGCGTGCACACCACTTATCCACTATGCGGGTGGATCCGGTCCGAGGCTAGTAAGCGTGGTGCCAAGCCTGTAGGTGGATGTAGTATCGGTGTAGGGGGAGCAGGTGTGGACCTGACGTTCCCCGATCCGCGGGATTCATGGGAATCCTATTCTAGATGGCTTCATAGTCCCGAGGCGACCTCTTGCGAGATAACGCGCCCAAACCCGGGAAAGCAGGATGGTGCCATGGCTGCTAGTTCTTGTTCTCAGAAGACCGGTGTCTCGATGTCAGTCGGCTGGCCTCTGGCTGGCAGCGATTCTATTGGGTACAGGTGTACAACCCTTGTAGGGTGAAAACTATACGTATAGCCGCGTACTCGGTCATGTACATTCCTACTCTTCTGTTACTTCCATTAGTTAGTGTGACTTGATACTTTTCTACCTCCCTCTAGCCTACTTTCCTGCTTCGATAGCAGCTGAGGTGCGAGGAGAGGGAGTTCTCGCACCGACTTGGTTATCAGGGACTTGGGTGAGTCTCGGAGGTGTGAGTTGACCGGGAGTCCGGGATGCCAAAATGGAGTCCGGGATGCCGGAATGGCCCGCGTCAGGTGACATGGCAGATGCTATACTTTGTTGATGCTACGCATAGGAAACCCTAGCCTTATCCGTTGACTATTTCTTATACCATAATGCATCCATTTAAAGCTTACATACGGATGGTGACGTGAACATATCCCGTCCTTGGGGATAGTTTGGTAGATGCAGGATCTGACTCGAAGATCGACGATGACTTTGAAGGAAGGACTAAGGACGACTCATGCTTCACTCAAGTTTGCCTGCGGATGAAAGAAGACGTCAAGATGAAGGATGCCCCAGAAGTCTAGCTACCGCTTCTGTTTTCTAGTTGTTCCCTTTTAGCCCAATGGGCTTGTACCAGATGATTTCGTACCACAATCCGCTGGATTATGTAATAATTAAACCTTTGTTATGTTTTATCGCGAAGTATGACTGTGATATGTAATTGAAATGAGTTCTGTATGTGATAGCTACTGATCCAGGGACTATCACGATGATACAGAGAGTCGGGTTGTCCGTTCGACAACCCGGTTCGTTTCATTGAGCTTCAACGAGAATCTTTTATAATTTTCTTTTTTGAATTTGAGTATAGGATCACTGTACTATTAAGAGGGACGAGAAAAGGTCGTGTGGAGATGTTTAGGTGCTTAAAAGAATTAATGAAAATCCTTTGAAACACAAACCCAACTCTACAGCCTTAACCCTGCAAAAATTTCACTTGTCGGAAGTTCCTTCAGTGTGTCGGAAGTTCCGACCAGCCTCGGAAATTCACTGTTAGTTCCAACCAAATCCTCTCAGCCGGCAGTTTTTCATTTCATCGGATGTTCCGATACGGGGTCGGAAGTTCCGACCCCCCCCCCCCCCCCCGGAACTTCTATGTAGGTTCCGGCAAAGGGCTCTCGGGAGATTTTCTTTTAAACTGATCGAAAGTTCCGATCTTGTATCGGAAGTTCCGATAAGTGCATAATCTGCCCAGTAACGGCTAATTTTTGGGGCTCAGGTATATATACCCCTTCAGCCCCTCACTCATTTGCTGCTAACTCTTCCCGACCACAACTTCTCCTCAAGCTTTCAAAACACTCTCCCAATCCCTCCAAGTGATAGAATCTTGAGTGAATCCAAGCAAGGGCTTGGGTGAGAGCTAGTTTCAAGTGAAAGCTTGAGTTCATGATGAGTGTGGGCAGCCACGTTCTTCTAAAGGTGCTAGAAGCATCTCTATTTGTCGATTCGCGTTTGTTACTCTTGGAGCTTGCTCCCAGACGGTTCGACGTCACCCGTGGAGGACCATCTGGTGTGTGAGCGCCCCGAGAAATTTGTATTACCCCGTCCTTTGTGGACAAGAGCTTGTGAGAACTCAATCCTCCTAAGTGGTGGATTGGGTGAGGAAAAGAGTTATAGGGCAACCCAGCTCTTTGTGAGCTCCTCAATGGAGACGTAGCATCCTTTGTGGGTGAGAACTTTGGGAACAAATTCATTGTGTCATTAATTTGCTTGTTCATATCTTGTTCTTGTTGACCTAACCTTGTTTTGTCCCGATCTACGTTGTTGAGTAGTTCTAGTGCTTGAGATCACTTGCAGGGGTATCTACAACTCATTGGTGAACTTTTGATTCAAACAGATTTTTCGATTTCATATTTGTTTTTGAATCTCGTTCATACCTAGTTTAGGGTCGGAACTTCCTACACAGGGTCGGAACTTCCGACAGGACTAATTTTTCGAAGAATTTTGCAAGTTTTGCAGGTTCGCCTATTCGCCCACCCCCCTCTAGGCATCACCAAGATCCTTTCAGTTCATCTTCGCATGTCATGCCCCCACACTTCCGCCCAGAATGGTAAAGCTGAACGCATTATCCTCACCATTAATAATGTTGTTCGCTCTTTACTGTTCCAAGCGAGCATGCCCTCTTCTTATTGGGTTGAATCACTTGCCATCGCCACATACCTCCTAAACATTTTGCCCACCAAAACGTTGCAATTTGCCACGCCGCATCTTGCCCTTCATGGGTCACCTCCATCCTATGATCACCTTTGCGTTTTTGGTTGCAAATGTTATCCTAACCTCTCAGCCACCGCTGCACACAAGCTCACACCGCGTTCTACTCTTTGTGTCTTCCTTGGCTACTCCGCTCATCATAAGGGATATCGCTGCCTTGATCTTGATTCCAACCAAGTTATTATCTCACGCCACGTCATTTTCGATGAGGCTACTTTTCCCTTCGCTGAGCATCCCACCGGCTCCATGAGCCTTGACTTCCTAGATGATTTCACTAACCATGTGTCGGCCCCTATCGGACCGACTCATGTTTTGTCTCCTGCAGGACCTCTTGGCGGCATGGCGCCTCTTCCCGCACTGCCACGTGAGGTAGCTCCGCCCGCACCAAGTGCGGCCGCCCAGCTTCCCAGCTCGGCCGGCCCGCTGCCACATGCGGCCCCCTTCAGGATGATCCCGTCCGTCCCGCCGGGCCTCCGGCCACTGCTGGCCAAGTGCCAGCCGGCAGCGGCTAGCTCGACGTCGCCCTTGGTCGGCCACCAGCCAGCTGTTGCTGGCCCTCCGTCCACCGACACCCAGCCGACCCCGGTTGGTCGTCACTTTCCCCAGGCCACGCCCGGCCTCAGCGGATGCCCCTGGTCTGTAGCCCAGCCACTGTCGTTTCGCCGCCGGTCGTCGTCGCGCCAGGCCGTCCCTGCTCCCGCTCCACCGGCTCCTGCTCCACCGCCCGTCGCCCCACCGCCCCATGGTGCAGTGCCCATTCCTCTAGTGATGAACCACCAATCCATGACCACGCGGGCTAAGCGCGGCATTCGTCTTCCGCCAGTCTACCATGCCATGCCACAGTCCCCGCTCCTGAAGACCTTCCGCAGCGCCCTTGCCGACCAAAATTGGCACGCTGCTGTGGAGAAGGAACATGCCGCACTTCTGCAGAACCACACATGGGATTTAGTCCCGCGTCCACCACGGGCTAACATCATCTCTGGTAAGTGGGTCTACAAGCATAAGTTCTAGTCTGACGGCAGCCTCGAGCACTACAAGGCTAGTTGGGTTTTCAGGGGTTTCACTCAGCGGCACGGTGTTGATTTTGCTGAGATCTTCAATCTGGTGGTCAAACCTACTACAGTGCATACAGTGCTCTCCATGGCTCTCTCTAGAGGATGGCCCACTCATCAGCACGACGTGAAGAATGCCTTCCTCCATGGCACCTTGTCCGAGACAGTCTACTATGCTCAGCCTTCCGGCTTTGAGGATCCTATTCACCCCCGACTTCTTCTGCCACCTTAACAGGTCGTTATATGGCCTGAAGCAGGCTCCTCGTGCATGGTACAGTCGGTTCGCCACCTACTTGCTCTCTCTCGGATTCGTTGAGGCCAAGACTGACACATCACTGTTCATCTTCCGCCGTGGCTCCGACATGATCTACTTGCTGCTTTATGTTGATGACATTGTGCTCACAGCCTCCTCCCCGGCACTCCTCCGTCGCACCATTCAGGCGCTATAGCTGGAGTTCTCCATGAAGGACCTTGGTGAGTTGCATCACTTTCTGGGGATGCGTGTGGAGCGCCATGGCTCTGGTCTTCTCCTCACACAGCGGCAGTACATATTGGAGATCTTGGATCGTGCTAGCATGGCCGAGTGCAAGCCCTGCTCCACTCCTGTTGACACCAACCCGAAGCTCTCAATTGACGGTCCCCCTATTCAGGACGCCAGAGACACAAAAAACTGACCCGCGTCTCTTATTGTGCAAGTCATAGGAGACGCATTTTATAAACACGCTTCTCCCATATTGCTTGTAATAGGAGACGTGTTTTGTAAACACGTGTCTCCCATATATTGGTTGTTATAGGAGACTCGTGTTTGAAACAAGCGTCTCCTATCCAGATTTCATGGTAGACTCTTATTTGTGAGCACGCGTCTCCTTTGATGGTTGTCATAGGAGGCGCTATTTTTGTCAATGCATTTCCCTCTCTGGATGTTATAGGAGACGCTGATTGGTACCCTTCCGCGTCTACCATGACCTTTGCCACACAAGCACAGAAATTCAAGCTGACACATCACACGACACAGGCAGAAGATTCAACATTCAATATATACATCACAGATAACTGATATAACTTCCAGTTCACAATTGCATCCAGTTCAACATTCAACATCACATAACATCCATCCAGTTCACTATTGCAGTTTAACATTCTTCCATAAGAACAGAAATGACAGCAAGAACATCTAAATCTGATTAGGCCCTGGGTTCCTGCAGTGGAACTCTCCCTTTGCCGAGATCACCTGATCCAAGATGAAGGAGCAAATCTTTTCTCTAATGGCTTGCAGGTCTAATGAGGAGATCTTAGATCGGAAAAAGGGAAAATCAGCAGCAGCATCAAGACGAACTTGCGGGTACAATCTCGAGTGCACCAAGTAATGCCCCCCAAACCTTATCCTCATCCGCCTGTTGGCCAGAGGACAAAGGAAGGGGCAAAAACAGAGGGGGCAAGACCCAAGCAGCCTCTGCTCCAGCTGCTGAAGCGTCCCCTCATGAGAGAAGACTTAAAAGTGATACAATATCAGTCCTAGGAGGCTGATAACACTTTTATTACATCAGATGGTACATCAACGTACAACTCTACGCGGAAGTGGGCAGTGAAGCACCACTATCGCGAGGATAACAACTAACACCCACACAACGATATTAACTACGAAGAGGGGGTCATCAGAGTCTTGCGCCATACGGAACTTCCTACGGGTGACCCTATCCACAGGTAAGGTTGGGTGCAGGACGGAACCTCTACTCAACGTCTTCGGGAACGAAGTCTGGATCTTCCTCTGTAAAAATTAAGAATGGGGTGAGTACAAACGTACTCAGCAAGTCCAACCACACCCACGGAGGGGGTATAAACAGAATATAATGCACAGGGTAAATCAAGGATGAGGCTAGGGTTTTATTTGCGGAAAGCAAATTTTGATGCAGGGGTTCATTTAAAAGAAAGGATTTTCAAAGCAAGTTTTCTTGTACCAAGTAACACATAGTGTTGATCCACACAGGATCCAAGTTTTAAGTTGCTACCGGACTCCTCATCCGCCATAGCACATGGCACAACTGCCGGACACTTTTCCCAAAAACAACTCACGCCAACCCGTCCATTCCCAGAAGAAACATTAATTATGTGACCACACCGTAACTCGCCCAGTACCGTGGGCACGGCTATTCGAATAGATTTTAACTCTGCAGAGGTGTGCAACTTTACCCACAAGTGGGGTACCACAGCTCGAACACCGTAGTGTCGGTGTAGATCCCAACAAAGCCATTACCCACCTTAGCTAGACCTGACTAGCCATCACGGAATCCACCAAGGGGTCATTGACCTATCACAGAGGTTTTAACCGGGGCATAAGTCACACAGAGCTAATCCCTTCTCCTTGATCACCCGTTGCTCTCAGCTTTCCTGATGGCTATCAGACTAACTAGTGGGGTTTATGCTAAGCCGTTGCCCATTCAACGGTCGTGTGGTTTGCACGATAGTGGAGTTAGGTGGGATTATACACCAACTCGGTCCTTAGTTGTGACAAGATGGATATCTCCCTTCCTTGCTCTGCCACACAGGCACGAGCACACCATTCGGCAATTCACACAGAAGTGACATCCATCTCGTCTAATCTCATCTTTCGAAATCCCACATTTTTCCCTTCTATAAAACAAGTTGTATTGTGTTTAAGGTCATAAGCGTTCTAGCGGCGATTAACGTCCAAACACATTCAGACATTAATCTAGGTGGTCAAGGAATGGTTATAACAAATCAAGGGGTGGCTATCCAACTATGTTTTTAGCAGGCAAAACATATGCAGTTTTATAAAATAGGCCAATAGGTTGTGTTTATAAAAATTAGGACAAAACATGCATCAAAGGGAGGGATTGAACTTGCCGTCTTCAAAGCCTTCCGGAAAGTCCTGCTCGAGGTACTGTCCTTCGGATTCGGGGTCGCGGAACTGGTCCTTGTTCGCTTGCTCGCAGTACTGTTCGTTGAAGGGTTCTCCCTCATTCACACCGTGATCTACGACGCACACAAGCAAGCACACAATCAGGAAAAAGAAATAAAAGTTTTATCGTTGAGCTCGAATCAGAAACGATTGAGATATGGAGATAGGAGTAATATTTTTGGGCGGTTTCCTAATGGCACGGCCAAAATTATGTTAGGTTTGGCGTGGTAAAGTTTCAGGTCGATCGGAGGTTGTTTGGCGCATAAAATGATAAGTTAACGGGGTGTTTAGGGTCTAAACAAGGATCCAGGGACATGTTTGTAATTAGTGAAAGGACCTGATTAGAATTCTGGGGAGTGTTTGGGTTATTCTGGAAAAGGTAGGGGTTTATTTAGAATTAAGTTTATATGGTGGAAGGGTTTATTTTGAAATATAATAAAAGAGGGGGTTTCTTTTGCAAATTGGTTAGAAAGGGGGAGGGACTCTTTAGGAAATAGAGAGAAGGGGAGGGGCCAAGGGCAAATCTGAACTCTTCTCCTTCCTTTCGACTGGGAAACAGGGGAGGGGGAGGCAAGGCGCCGGCGGCGGCCAATCCGGCCGGCCTGAGCTCCGGCGACGGCCGTGGAGGGGGGGAAAGGAAGAGGGAGGCGAGAGGATTTGATTCCCCCACTCACCTTGGACTGGGACGCGGCGAGAAGGCAGGGCAGCGGCGGGGGCGGCGGCCGATGAAGGCGTGCGTGGCGGCGGCGCTAGAGGCAGGGAGGCGCTGGGCTGCGCGGAGCTACGGGTTGTGGGGGCGCCAGGGGTGCTCCTCGGCCCCTTTTATAGGCGTCCGAGGCGGTGGAGGTCGGGGCGCGTCGGTGGCGGCCCGGCGGGCTTCGTGGCCGGCTTTAATGGCGGTGGGGGGTGACCTGCTATGCTGCTCAGCATCGCGGAGTGGTGGCGCGGGCGGCGAGGTCGGCACGGGGTGACGCGACAGCTCGGGCAGGCGGCGCTGTGCAGCTTGACGGCGGGCGGCGCGGCGAGTGCACGTGGGAGCAGGGCCTGGCGTGCGTGGGCGGGCCCGGGAGCTGGGGCGAGCGGGACCGGGGGCGGCCGGCGTCGAGCCGCAAGCGGCGGGCGGCGCGCGTCGCGTGGGGGCGCGCGCGTTGGCAGCAGGCGAGCGGCGCGGCGGTGATGGCGGCCGCGTGAAACGCGTGCGGCGCGTGGCGTGGGCAGGCGCGTGGGCAGGCGGCCGCGGCGTGGCGCGGACGTCGCGGCTCGGTGCGCCGAGGACTGCATTCGTGCGTGCGCGCGCGCGAGCAGGCCGGGGGCAGGGCACGCGCGCGCAGGGACGGGGAGCGGCTGGGGTAGCCAGCAGGCGTGCGCGAGCGTGGTCGGGGCGGCGCGGCGAGCGGGCTGCAGCGTGCGGGAGAGGAGAGAGGGAAGGAAGGGAGGAGGAGGAGGAAAAAGAAAAAGAAGGAAAATAGAAAAAGGAAAAAGAGAAAGAAAAGGAAAGAGAGAAAGAAAGAGAGAGAGAAAGAGAGAGATGGCGGGGATCGCGGCGGCGACCGCGGCCAGACGCGCACGCGCGCCGGTCGGGCGTGACGCGCGAGACGAGGGCAAACAGGGAGACGGGACAGCGATTGGATGTCGGGACCGGGTTTTCGGGAGATCGGGAGATCGGGCGGGGATCTATTTTGAATGGACTGAGCTCAATGATTGAAAAGAGGTTTTGCAATTATTTAGCGCGTGATTTGATTTGGTAACTTTTCGGGATGTTACAACTGCGGAGTGGACCGGCGGCCCCCGGGCTACCCTCGCTGCCGCATCCTCGCGCACAAGGCGGCGGCGGAAGTGGCGCTGAGGACGAAGCGGACGCAGGCTTGACTACGTGGAGGAGAGAGCCGGCAATGGAAGGCGGGAGGGGCGAAGCCCCTGGGCACTGCGGCCCGGCGGCGACGTCGATCGGCGGTGCGGTGGCCCGCCGGCCCCGATGGCGCAGTGGCCTGGCGTCCGCGCGGTGGTCCTCCGCTGCCACGCACTCGCGCTCATGGCAGTGGTGCGGCGGCGCTGGTTGGAGTCGGGGCGCCTGGCCTGATGCGCGGGAGGGCGGGCGGATCCGGATGCGGAGCCGAGAGGGAGGACGACGCGGAGGCATGCAGGCCCAGTGGCGACCCTATGGCGATGTGGTACCCGACGGGGACGTCGAGCGGCGCCGCCATGGGGCGGCCAGAGAAGAGGTAGGTCCTTCTGCTGTGCTTGATGACGACGGCGGAGCGGATCAGAGGGATCCGCGGCGCATCCTAGGAGGGCGCTGCCCCAGGCGGAGATCAATCTCGATCTCCCCGGGGGCGCGCGGGTGCAGCGGAAGCGGCGGCGCGGCTAGGGTTAGGATCTCGTAACCTAGGCGTCTGATGCCATGTAGGAAATGTAGGATGCGTATAATGTTGTCAATTGTATTGCAATGAGCCCTTTGGGCGGTATATATAGGAGTACAAGGCTTGGAGGGCAAGGCACCTCCCCTAGAGATAAGGAAGGCTGTTACGGGATTACATCAATCATAATCTACTATATCTAGAGTTGACTAATATACTCTAACAGCAGCAACGCCACTCAGTATCGATCAGTCACTCTGTCACAGCAGCAGCTAGCACGCTACCTAGCGTCCGTCCTCCAGACTCCAGTTTAGCTAGTCTTCGTCCACTTGCTCCGGTCCCCATGTACCGCCGTTAGTTCACGCGGCGGCCATCCACTACGCTTGCGGTTGAGTGGAAATTTCCAGGAAGAGAACATGGAGACGATGGACAGCTTTGTATTGGGGAGCTGGAACAACAAGGAGCAAGGAGACCGAGGATTGGTTGGGCGGTGAAAGTCCATCCCAACAGTGCTCGAGAGAGGTTGCCAGAGAGACCAGTGGCGGATCTAGAATAATTATTAGGAAGGGTTTTCTTCTAACTCTAAACAACTTTAGCCTTTCCTCGCAGTATATTCATGTCAAAAATTATAGGGGGAGTTTAGGAAGGGCTCCAGACCCACCACTGGATCCGCCCCTGAGAGAGAACTATGGTACAGCAGCAGCTAACGCTGCCTCCGTCCTCGAGTCATTAGCTAGTCTTCGTCAACTTGCTCCTCCGGTCCCCGTGTACCGCCGTTAGTTCACGCGGTGCCATTTGATTGCGCTTGGACCCATGCAAATTGCAATGACCGATCGACTTGTCACTGACGGCTGGTCGTCGGCCGTCAGCCTTAGTTGTGTCGTGTGGGCTGGCTGGAAACTAACGAGGCGCGCGGAAAGCTCCAGGGAAACGCATGCAGAGCATACCTACATAGCTGCATGCGCAATTAAGCACTGAAGATTGTTGGCAGGAAACTAATTGTTGGGTCTGTTTGAATGGACTAAAATTAAATATTAGCCATGACTAAAATTTAGATGTCTAACTTTTAGTTGGCTGAAATTAGTATACTATCCTATTTGGATTGGATGTCGTGGCTAAACTTTAGCTATTGAGGCACGAAAAGTCATTTATACAGTATCTAGCACGCACTACGAAAGTACATATTACATTTGGGAGGGTATGTTGGTATTTTGCTACCCGTTGCTAGAAATTAGCCCTCATTAGTTGGTTTAGAGGGCAGTTAGCTAGCCCCTGTTTTGGATCATCTAAGACTAATTCCTCCGGATAAAACAGACCTAGGTAGAAATCCATGGGGAAGCAATTGAAGCATCACCGAAACGTGACAAATAAATGCCCTCAAGTCTTACGTTTTTGCAGTAATAATGGCAACTGTTTGGCTTTCAAAGAGAACAGATTTTGCCTCTGTGCCTTACCACACCTTTCAGACAAATAATTTCTAAACCAATTCATTTTGAAAAGAAAAAATCCTTGGGAGGAAATGTTCATGTGCATAACAATGTTTTTACTACAGGTACCTAGGAACCTTGTCAGCTGACTGCACCTGTTCCCAATTGGCCGATTCCACACCGAAACCCTTGCTTGCTCGAAAAAACGAAGCGCCTGTTTTCAGTTTAATAACTACTCCATCCGTTCCGAATTATTAGTTATTTTGTTTTTTCTAAATTCATAGATTTTTCTATGTATCTTCATAGCTCCTCATGCCACTTCTCTATTCTTTTCCCACCAGGTTCAACATCAGCAGAGCGTGCCTGCAGTATGAGGAATTCAGCCTTCGAGATTTGCACTATGCTATAAATAAACTAAGTCTGGATGGCTTTCTTCCTGAACAACATGATGAGTCTCTTCTTACTGGAGGTAATGGTGATTATATTGGTCTCATAATCTTTCTATTCTTTGTGCGACATGTACAAGATCAAAACAAACTCAGAAGCACTTAAATTCCGTGAATACATGTGAATTCTAACAGTACAGTGATCTTCAGATGGAAACTTTCTTGATTATTTTTCTCATGTGTAAATGTATCACTCGCAAACTCAGGAAGCGCAGATCATTTTTACAACTCAAATACTTTCACATGTATAAGATATTACCTATATTATGTATGCACATTATACTATTTGGTAACTAAGTTGTAGAGTTAATTTTCAATTCGCATCACTCCTCAATTAAGCATACACCAATCTCTTCGATGATTATAATACATCAAGAAAATTGAAACAAACTGTTTTTATTGTGCAAAGGACAGATCTGCAATTTGCATTCGTTTCTATCATAATATCATGATAGAGTGCCTGATGTTCTAGTATATATAGAAGTGGAACTAGAACTACCAGAAGGTGAGGGCTGTGTGTACCGCGCAAGGCAGAGATGTTTGCTTCCTGGAACTAAGGGTGTGTTTGGTTGGTGAAAAAGTTTGGATTTTGGTACTGTAGCACATTTCGTTGTTACTTAACAAATAGTGTCCAATTATGAACTAATTAGGCTTAAAAGATTCAGTTCGTGCTAATCAGTTAGACTGTGTAATTGGTTATTTTTTCAACTGCATTTAATGCTCCATGCATGTGTCCGAAAATTCGATACGACGGGAAATCTTGAAATTTTTTGGAAACTAAACATGCATGGCCTGTACGTCACGTGTCTCCTGCCATTTGATTCCGATTGGATGCATGCAATGCAAGTTGCATTGTCATCCATGAATGTTTTGTTTGCCTCCTCACTGTCACTGATGAAAGCTAGGGTGACCACTCAGCTTTCCAGGAAATGCCGAGGAGGCTTCCGAGCAGCCCTATAGGATGATGCTATGCTAACAACGGCTTGCATTGCAGGTTGTCCCTGTCAACGGCGGTTGGTCGTCGGTCATCAGCTTTGACATGTGGGCACCGCAGGCACACGCAGGCAGGTACGTGCGATTCATGCGGCCGGTACTGCCTTTGCCTCTGCGTTACAGTTGAACTTCCATCTTGTTCAATTGTGACGCTCTTGTACCTTGTGTAATACTATAATCTCTGCATCATTTTTTCTATCCTAATTAGAGGTGGTGGTAGGGTGATCCATAATTAGCGGATGGTTACTGTAGTATTACTATAGTAAACCATGGATTAGTTAGACTCATTAGATTCGTCTCGCAAATTAGCCTAGAGGTTATCGAACCATAATCGAACACATTTCCATATCTCATCAATTATACATGCATACACACACAGATCTGAGAGAAGGGTCCAGATCTTACCTAACCGATAGAATTATATTGGAGGGAATCCCTATTGGAGGAGCGTGCCAGGTATGAGTGGTATAATTAACCGAAACTGAAAATCAAACCCGAAATAACCAAAACCGAATATTTCGGTCCCTAATTCGGTCTCAAGGAGCAAGTAACTGAATTTAGTTCGGTTAATTCGATCTGCAGCCTCGGTTAACTGAAATACCTAAAATAACGGAAGTGCACAAAAAAGCCCAATAAAACATTTGGCCCAGGCCCAAAACCCCATCCCAACATTAGGTACCAACCCAGGCAAGGAAGCCACCAGCCCAAGCCGCACGCCGCAAACAACATCCATATTTCATATGCACCTGGTCGTTTGCATTGAGGTGGCGTTTGGATGGTGAGTGGGAAAGGGAAATGGATATAGCATGCATACATGGATTACGAACTGGTGGGTTATGGATTGGGAAATGAGCCTGGAAATCTAATCCGTTGTTTGTCTGACAAGAATTGGGTTTGGGTTAAGTGAGGTCCACAACATCAGCGCACATCACATTGGAGGCTCTTATATGCCTTTTGAAAGACGGTAAGCAAGCCATTTTCTAGCCCACCAAGGCCCATGACGGCCTCCGACCCCATTGTCACCTCCTCCGCCACCCCGGCCGGTGGCACCGACGCCGCCGTGCCGCACCACCCTCCATCCACCTGCTGGCGGCAACCACCACCCCGACCCTACCCTAACCTCTACAACACTACACCCCTACTCGGGATCTGGCTCGGCCGCCGGCAGCCCCCGCCCCGCCCGGTGGCGCTCCAGTGCCTCGCGGCCTGTCCACGCACCAATGCCTACCGCCTGTCGATTCCTCCCTGACCTTCTCTTCTAACATCGGCGACCATTGGAGCTTCAGAACCCCGACAACCTCGGAACCCAAACTCGCCACGGACCTCGACCACCACCCTGGCCAGCCACTCCCCCACTTCTCCCACCCCTCACCAACAGTGGCTTATCTAGAGGGTGGACCAGGTGGGCTGCGACCCACCTTAAGATCCAGCCCAACAAACTCATCCACTATATTTTCTCTTTTTTCAAAGAAATTGACTTTATTTTCAGCTTCACAAATGCTTAAAAAATGCCGGCAACGGCGCGGCGAGGTCGCAGGGTTGGCGCGCGGCCGACGGCGGTGCAAACGGCTGAGGCAGGGGCGAGGTTGAGGTAAGGTTAGGGCACGTGATCTAACGGATATAATGTTTAGCACGAATCTTAAATATAGCAAAGTGGGGAAGAAAAAAATCTTCTAAAATATATATAAGATTCCCGCGTCACATCGCGCTCGAGCTCCCCTCTCTCTCTGCGTGGCACATCACATGAGGCAGGGCCGGCAGCATCGTCGTCGATAGTGATTTGTGGCCCAGCCCAGATCTTCATCGGCCAGTCCGAACTAACTCCATGAAGGCCGCGGACTCTAGAGGCCGAGTGGTTCCACAGTTTGGAGTTTTGCAGGCCCAGAGCCGAGCCTCTTCATCTTCGCCAACCGTCCGGTTCCTAACCCAAACGGCCAAACCCCTCGCCGATCCCGAGCGCGACATGGCGGCGCCGCCGGAGCTAGTCGAGGACGCCGTCGCCGAAATCCTCCTCCGCCTCCCGCCGAACGAGCCCGCGCACCTCGTCCGCGCCTCCCTCGTCTGCAAGCCCTGGCGCCGCATCCTCTCCGCCGCTTCCACCACTCCCCCGGCCTGCTCGGCTTCTTCGGAGGGTCCTACTTCATCGACCCCACCCTGCGCTTCGTCCCCACCACGGACGCCTCCCCCTTCCGCCGCGCGGCGTTCGGCTGCCGCAGCTACCTCCCCCTCGACTGCCGCTACGGGCGCCTCCTCCTCAAGAAACCCGAGACTGACCACTTCGTCGTCTAGGACCCCGTCACCGGTCACCGGGAGGCGGTCCTCGAGCTCGGCATCGTCTGGTTCGCCGCCGCGGTGCTCTGCGCCACCGCCGGCTGCGACCTCAGCGACGACTGCCATGGCCGCGGCCCCTACCTTGTGCTCTGTATGGGCACCGATAACATGGTCGGCGTCGTGCACGCGTGCGTCTACTCGTCGCGAGCTGGTTCATGGGGCACCACGGTTTCTGTTCCCGTGGGCGCTAACTATCTCACCCCAAGTCGTGGTACCCTTGTTGGGGATGAAATGTACATGGTACTTGGGCTGCGTCATAGAATTCTCAGCTACAACTTTGCCAAGCATTGCCTGTCTGTGATCGACCCGCCCGACTCGTACGACATGGGCATTTTCCTCATGCTCACCGAGGACGGCTTGCTCGGCCTCTCTGGCATCAGGGGTTTCAACCTTCACCTGTGGTCGAGGAAGGCGAATGCAGAGGGGGTTGAACGATGGGTACAGTGCAGGGTGATTGAGCTGCAGAAATTGTTGCCCGTTGCCAACCCTTTGAAACGAACTATCGTGACTGGTTTTGCTGAGGAGGCCTGTGTCATATTCATGAGCACAGATGTTGGTGCTTTCGTTATTGAGCTCAAGACAGGGCGGGCGAGGAAGGTTGCCAGGCCTGGACTCTACCATCATGTCATACCCTTTTCGATTTTCTACACACCCGGTACGGTTTCAGGCCTTTGCTTGTTTGTAATCCTGCATTGTACGGTCTATATATTTGTTATCTGTATATGTGACAATTTAGTTACTCTGATATGTACATATTAGTTCTAGGAATAATGGTACCTTTGCTTTTTGAAAACTGTATATATATCTGGCAATGCAATACATCTAATCTAGTTCTTTGACAACATGCTCCTAGGAAGCATTTGATTTTTTTTTAATTAACCACAATTTTGTGATCCAATATTTTGTTTATATGTTATTGTACTCATATAGATCGATGTGAAACAGTATGTACTGTGGTATGCAATAACTCTTTAACTTTTCTGCTTAACACTTTCCAGGTTGTGCTTGTAACAAATTGCCATTACCAGCACAGACAAATTAATCATTACTGAGATGCCTGGCCACTTTAGAAATCCAAGAAGCTGAATCTACCACTGTTGGCACTTTGGAGGGTTGATGCTTTAAAATGTTTATTGGTATTCTGTTTCGTAGATTAATTTCTTCTAGGATCAGCCACCATGGTCAGAGCCTACCCCAACTTGCTTGAATCTAAAAGGGTTGTTGTTACAGTAGTAGTAGCAGCAGCAGCGTAAGCTACCGTCACCAGTTCTTATCTTTTTCCTGACTAGTTGTTTGAGATCATTATATTATTGTGAAGACTAAGTTTGCGGATTAAATCTATTCTTATTAGTTTCTTACTAAGGTCGGTGTTATATTGATGGTTGATGGGTCCACTCAGAACTAAATGTGTATTGTAGTTCTTTTTACTGAAAACTAATCCAATTGATGATCACTTCAATTTAGTTTTTACTTCCAGAACCAGGATGGTTGGTTCGGGCTTCAGAAATGCTCTTGGAACTGAAACTGATGAAATTAATCACAGTTTCTGTATGCAAGGTTGCACATCAGTAGGATTGCTATCAAAATAATGAGCTTCATTTTTTGGACTGTGGGATCTTTGTTGCTCCATTCTTTGTTCATAGTTCATACAACACTAGAATGCATCATCTAGTGGTCGCTTGCTTTGTTCTGAAAGACCAGACTGTTCTGTCGTCTCAGAGTTAGCTCCTCTAAGTTCATCTGAAGACTGAACAAGGAACGGTGTATGTAGGTTGCATACCTGCACAGCTGCATGTCATGAAATCTGAAAGGCTTTAGCTGATGTCTTGATTGTGAGTTTCTTTCTAATACTAGCTACTAGTTGACTAATAACCATAGGGATAGCTAATGTCCTGATTAGTATGGAACTGTGAATTGTGTACAGTTGTTTTCCTTTTTTTTGGCCACAGCAGGGAATTGGTAATATTTTTGGTTCACGACATCATGTATATAGATTACTGTGAGTTGTATTAAGGCTACTGGTTACGGTCTCGTACTCATACTCATTTGAAGCCCTTGTTCCTTAAGGTTTATCATGAGAGTGATAATTGAACCCCCTGTTTTGGTAAAAATATCGTGCTAAACCACGTGTTTCTGCATCTCATCCGGCAATATATCCTTAGAACACCCATTATGCATCCTAGATCCTAGTGGTTTTGGAGCTGCTGCCAAGTTGATTTGATGGTTGGATTGGAGATTCGCCAACATATATTGACAGGATGCGAGCGGATCTGTCTGTGAGCCCATAAATAGGTTGTTATTCATGGAAACCCCCCTAAATGTCATTATTTGTACTCTTGAGGACAATCCCACTTGTGTTCTAGTGGAAGCCATAGGGACCTCTGCAAAATGGCTTATATTGACCTCTAGAGTTGGCAAACTATAGCTCAGATCCCTAAGAGATCTAAGGTTTGCTAAAAAATCTAAAACATAACTTCTTCAACCCAGTTCGTAGATTGTCCCAAGGGCTTATATTCTAGGAAAGTCAAATTAAAATTGAAGCACGTACAATGCGTAGTTTTTTTTACAGGAAGAGGGAAAAGTAGGTGTGGTTTTATGAAACATGAATAAACAACAGTTCAACCAAGCATAAACACAAACATTAAAGAGAGTTCTCAAATCCTTGTTCACGGTGAATTTAGTCAGGGATATATTTAGTTGGTAGTGGTTGCACCAAATATTGTCTAAAAAATGACTCGGAGCCAAAATGGTTCATTCAATTCAACCCAACCCCCCCCCCCTTTCCCCGCCGACCCCCCCGCGTAACCGAACCTTGATTTGGTTGGTTGCCTCGAGTAGCGTTTGGACTTGGGCCGATGGGTGCAAAAGGTCTTCTCCAGTCTGGCTCCTAAGATGCAAAAAATCTACCTATATATCCATGTCGCCGCCGCTCCTAGTGGCTCACTCACCACTCTTTGCCTCGACCAGGTGAATCTCTCCTCTTCTTTCCTCTCTGATTCATTTCGTCTCCTCTCTTCTTTCTCCTTAATTATCTTGATGAATTTGTAAAGGCCATAACCTCTCATCTGTCCTGTTTTTTCTATTTTGCAGTGGAGATTTGTCGAGGAATCTGTGCGCGTAGGCAAGTGATTTCTATGAGTGGAAATTTCTCAAGATATCCGTGCGTGCAGGTAAATAATTTCTCTCTCCCCCTTTGTTTTCCCTCGATTTCCCCATTGTTTAACCCTAGAACACTGAAAAATTTATGGAAGCCATCATTTCTTATCTCGACTGTGTGTAGCCCCCAAATTGGATCTGGATTCACTATCATGGGGTTGTGGTACAGTGATTGCTTGGTCACTAGAAGATAAAAAAGGCAAGTTTTCTTTGTGATGAATTTCAATTTATGCTTCCTTCTTGTCAGTTTCTCAAGATCGTACTGGTTAATTGTTTAGGATTGGAGATCTGCCTCTCCTCCATCTCTTCCCCCTGGTTCACTGCTGCTCCTATTGTGGTAAAAAAACACAAATTATCTCCTAGTTATTTCCTACTCCGATTTATTCATGTGGATCTGAGCATGACATCATCGACCGGTCCCGCATGGTAGACTCTCACCTCATAGGCTTGGGCAGTTCCTCAGCATCGTGAAGCTGGTCCAATCCAAGTACCCAACGAAGTGGCACCCACCGGGCCACCCGCTTGGTCATCGGGCTGTTGGATCCACCTCGAGCACGCACGCAAGCAATTTCTCTCTTTTCGTTGATTTCACTCGAATTGTCTTAGAAGGTCTGAAAAGTTATGGAATCCATTGCTTCTCATCTCAACCGTGCAGTTCCTACTAGATCCGAGTTGCTTGGTTGTTTTTGAAGGTAAAAAAGGTAAGTTTTTTATTATGGATTCTTATTTATGCTTCTTTCTTGTCATTTTCTTGAGATATTGATGGTTAAAATCAAATCTTCCTTGTTTAGGATTGGAGATTCGCCGTTCCTCCATCTCCTCCCCTAGCATCCTGCTGCTTCTATTGTGGTAAAAAAAAAACACAAATCCCTCTCTTAATTCGATATATTCATGTGGATCTGAGCATGGTATCCTCGATCAGTGATACATTGGCAGACTCTCACCTTAGAGGCTCATCAATATAGTCCAACTGAACTTAATTGGTCAAGTGATTTGAGTTGCTTGGTTGTTTTTAAGATAAAAAAGTTAACTTTTTTCTTGTCAGAATTTCGACTTATGCTCCTCTCTTGCCATTTCCCCAGGATTCAGATGTTGAAATCAGTTCCTTCTTGTGCAGGATTTCAGCTCCCTCTCCACTAGGCTTCCTGCTGAAGAGCACCTCGCTGCGATAAAAAAAAAAAAAAGCATAAACCTCGCTGTCGAGCACCTCGCGTGCAAGCCGTCGCGTCCACCCGCCCGCCCCTCGCTGTCGAGCACCTTGCGTGCACGGCGATGCCACCCACCACTGCGCACCGGCGCCGGCGGAGGCGCAGTCCCAGGCCCAGGCCCAGGCGCATCCCCCGCTCCCCAGCGCAGCTTGTGGAAGACACCGTCGGCGAGATCCTACTCCGCCTCCCGCCCAACGACCCCGCGAGCCTCGTCCGCGCCTCCGCCGTCTGCAAGACCTGGCGCCGCGCCCTCGCCGACCCCACCTTCCCTGCCCGCTACCGCGCGTTCCACCGGACGCCTCCCGTGCTTGGCATCTTCTGGGGGGACGCGGTCTTGGTCCCCACCACGTCGTTCCGCCCGCCCGCCGCCGACCACAGCGACTGCAACGTGCTTGACTGCCGCCACGGCCGCGTGCTCCTCGAGAATCCATCCGGGGGCCTCTTCGTCTGGGACCCTATCACTGGCGACCTGCGCCGCCTCCCGCCGGTGCCCGACATCTTCTCTCTCGTCTGCAATGGCGCGGTGCTCTGCGCCGCGGGCGCCCGCTGCGACCACCTCGCCTGCCACGGGGATGCCTTCCTCGTGGCCTTAGTGGGCGCCGGCATCGACGGGGTAGTGCATGCTTGCCACTACTCGTCGGAGACCGGTGCGTGGAGCGCTCTCACCTTCGCCCTGATCGAGTACATTTACCTCCCGCCGGATCACTCCAACACCACCTGCATCACCGTCGACAATGTGCCCGCCGCGCTCGTGGGGGACGCTCTCTACTTCATCGGCGACTTCGGCAATGAGATCCTGCGGTACGACCTGGTCGGGGAAAACCTCGGCGTGGTCGACCCGCCGGACGTGGAGACCTGCTACGACGGCGTCGTTGTCATGCCGGAGGAGAACGGCAGGCTGGGATTCGCCTTCGTGAAAGCCAACAGCCTCCATCTGTGGCTGATGGAGACAGGCCCTGATGGATTCGGCCGATGGGAAAAGCGCAGGGTCATCGATCTGGAGACGCTGTTCCCAGTGTTCAACCTCTCACCATATTTGACTGGTTTTGTGGATGCAATCAACTGCATTGTTATGACAACAGATGATGCAGTTTACACCATTGAGCTCGAGTCATTACTGACAAGGAAGGTGTGCAAGACGGAGAAGCCCTACTGTTGCTGTCTCTACACTAGTTTCTACATTCCAAGTACGATTTCTCATGCTTCTCCGTGTTTGGTTAATTCTGATTTGATATGCTAGTATTTCATTACCAGTTCATAATTAACAACTTTGCCGTTCAAGCAAGAATGCATGCATAATAATAGAAATTAAGTTTAGTACACAGGCCGGGTACAAGTGACATTGTATTTTGTCAGGATTTATTCCAAGACACAATAAGGAGCATAGCAAACAGTGTATTTGTGATCCAGAAATTGAGTTTGAATATACCTAGGAGTTTTTTTTATAATTACTTAGTACGTTGCTCTTCATGCTACTGCAAGTTTGATTGCTGATCTTTAACATGATAATAAGATTTATGCTCGGTTTATTTTCAGCATGTGCTAGTGGAGTACTTCCAGCATCTGTGGCTAATGGAGACTGAGTGATCTTCCGTGAGTCATTTGAGGACATAACCAGGCAAATCCATCACTGTGCAGTGCTGATGCTGTCCAGTGTTTTATTTCCTACTGAGCATTTGAACAAATCTACCATCCTGCAGAGCTGAGGCTTTCCAGTTTCCAGTACTTTGATACTTATTGAGAAAGTTTCAGTGAAGAATAGTATCAGTTATCTTGGTCGACTAGCATTCTTCAAATCAATTTTTTTTGTTTGTATGAATCAAAAACTATGATTCAGTTTATTGCAGTCATGAGTCTTTTTTCGGTCCGTGTGTGGTGCAACCACTAGGAACTAAATATGCAATGCTTTGCTTGAAAACTGAATTACTGCTGTTCAATTTGGACAAGGTTCCAAAATATCAGTTCATCATGTCTGATCTGGTTCGTTTATCATCATGATTATGATTTAAGAACTGTTTCTTTTTTTAATATATTTCTACTTGGTTGAGCTACATGTTCAGTTCTGTTTGGCACCGAAATTGGAACTGGTTTTTTCAATTCTGAAAGAAATAGCCTGCAGGTTTATGTTCAAGTTTGGCTTGTGAGCAAGGAGCATAAGTTTCAGGTTTTCAGCTTTCTGAGCGTCAAAACAAGTTTGGCTTGTGAGAAAGGAGCATAAGTTTCAGGTTTTCAGCTTTCTGCGAGCATCATCTTGGAATTGAAAAATACTAGTCTTTATGGTTTGGTTTCAGTAATACGTTTCCGCTTTCTGCTGATTCCATCAGTAATCTGTTGATTCGATTAAAGTGAGATTTCTTCTTCCTATTAGCATATTGCAGAACTGATGCTTGCGGTTTGTTTAAGTTATGCTGCAGAATATTCGACACTATGTTCCAGAGCTAGAGTACAGCGTATGTCATAGGTCACCTAATGAAGTAGGTCAAAACGTCACATTTTTGTCAGTTGCATCAGGTAGCTCCTGTTGGTGTTGATCTCCATCTGGTCCAGTCCAACGACTGGACAGACCCTTTTCTCGCATTCTGGTCGGGAACGCCCAGTCCAAGATGAGGTTGGCGGGCCTCCGTCGCGCAACCTATAAGAAGGAGGTGGGGATTTTGAGGCACGATTAACAAGGTTCACCGCCGCCACTGTTCCTCACCATAAAACCCTAATACGATCAGAGAGGGTGGTCTGCAGTGTCGGGAAGCTCCACCGGCGCTACCACTACACCGCGCCGCCGCTACCCCCTGCGCATCTCGACGGCGACGCGCCTACCCTGGCTGAGGAGTTGTGGGCTATAAGGCTAGGAGGTTCGTGGGTGCGCACCTGTTGAGCAGGGGGTGAAGAGGAGTCCAGCGAGCACCCTAATTCCGCCAAGGAGCGCAACTTGAAGGTCTGCCCCTCTGCCGCCGGCGAGAACAGCGCCAGCGTTGCCGACGTGAGGGGGCGGGAGGGCACGGGAATAGGTGCGCGAGGGGAGGAGGAGATGGCGAGGGGAGGCCGCTCGCAAATTAAAAAAGTTGACGGAGGCGTGTAGATGCCGAGCGAGATAGCGGGGGTAGGAAGAGGAAGAGTCTGTTGCATAGAGTTTTTACCGTCCCTAATCCAAATTTATCTAGTCAAATAGATTTACCTAAACTATTGTTGGAGTTGCTCTTAGCATTCGCGGCTTCAGATCATGTTTGGATAAATAGAAAAATTTTACACACTGTTGTGCACAAAGGCATCGATTTTTTTTAATTTTAATACAAAATTTTAACATAATTACAAAATAATACATCAGATCACAGAAATTTTAAAAATATATCCCTATCGTCTACCCAGTGGACGAAATTTAAATTTCGTCTACCCACTGGACGAAATCTACTAATTTCGTCTGTTCGGTAAACGAAATCTAATTTTTGTCTACCAGATAGACGAAATATATATTTGTATGACGAAATCTATATATTTCTGGACGAAATACAGATTTCGTCCATGACTGGACGAAATTGCATACGGGACAGTGGAGCGCATGTGTGGGCGGGCATGATGGGCCGTATGATTCGCTTGTTTTTGCCTTGTATGTAAATAGTCCACCTGCTGGCTCTAAGCCACCTCGTTGGAGGAGAGATGAGGCCATGTTAGTTCCCAAAAATTTTCAAGATTTTCTGTTACATCGAATTTTTAGACACATGCATGGAGCATTAAATGTAGTTTAAAAAAATAATTAATTGCACAGTTTAGTTGTAAATGATGAGATGAATTTTTGAACCTAATTAGTTCATGATTGAACACTAAATACCAAATAAAAATAAAAGTGCTACAGTAGCCAAATCCAAAATTTTCACAAACTAAACAAGCTCTGAGTAGCTGTGCACGTGTTCAGATAAAGGAACAGGCAGCAGCGCTTAAGAGATGAGTATCTGTGCACGTGTTCAGATAAAGGAACAGACAGCCTATGAGTCATCGTTGCGATGAGTAGTTGTGCACGTGTTCAGATAACGGAATAGGCAGCAGCGCTGGGAGAGCACCACAGAAGGCATGCAGCGAGCTCAAGTGCCTAGTAGACCAGCAGGGAAATCATTACGTGCAAGGCAAAACCAAGCGAATCATACGGCTCATCATGCCCGCCCACACAGGCGCTCCACTGCCCGGCATGCAATTTTGTCGGCTAAATTTCGTCCCGTCATGGGACGAAATATTGATTATATTTCATCCAGAAATATATAAATTTCGTCATGCAATTATAGAGTCCGTCTATCCGGTAGACGAAAATTAGATTTCGTCTATTACGAAAATTAGATATCGTCTACTGAACAGACGAAATGACTAGATCGTCCAGTGGGTAGACGAAATTTAAATTTCGTCCACTGGGTAGAGGATAATGATATATTTTTGAAATTTTTGTGATCTGAAGTATTATTCTATAATTACATTAAAAATTTGTATTAAAATTAAAAAATTCCCAATGGCATCGACCCTTGGAAAGCAAAATTCATGGTCGGAACTTTTTTTTTCGGAACATAGTACAGGTGTAACGCTTACAAATACACAATTAACATGTTAACTATGGAAAAAAGTTACACAAAACTCAGATTGCTAAAACACATCACGTTAACTATAAAAAATGTTTACACAAAACATGTGTCAAGAGTCATTACTAGGGGGCCCGTTTAGATAAGATTTTAGATTTTGAGAAAGCTAGATTTTGCTGGATTCTGAAAATCTAGATTTAGGATAAAATCTAGGTGGTGGTCTTGGATATATATCAGGATTTCAGTGGTTGAATTTGCGGATTTTGATGCATGTATCCCCTTCTATACAGGGACGGGCCCAGGATTTGGGACCTTGGTATTCAAAATTGTTAGAAATGGAAAAAAATTTAACAGCCCAGCATACATATTAGTAGCACATGATTTACTACTAACAACATAAATTGTTCATAATCTGAATTCTGAAATTGTTCAACATATAGAAAATAGAGGTACTAAAACAATAAATGACATTGATAAGGATGCTTACAAATTACAAGATAACTTTTCTGTCCTTCATAGCTTGAAAATAATTGATGATGTCCTCATCCTTCGCTTGCAAGAAGAAGTCCCTTTCAATGAATGTGGCCAAACAATTATTCAAAAAATCCTGTCCCATCTTGCTTCTTAACTTGTTTTTGATAGTGTTCATTGCAGAAAAAATTCTCTCAACACCAGCAGTTGCAACAGGAAGAACTAGAACCAATTTGAGAAGTTTGTACACAATGTCATACCGAGAAACCATATCTCTTTTAACTAGCATCATAGACAAGTCTGCTAGACTTCTCAAATTTTTAAAGTTCTCATCATTCCTCACATCATTAATATAGTTGCGTAGTTGAAAACGAAGTTGGTTCCTCTCTTGAAAATCAAAGTAATGAGGATAGAACCCAGCAAGATTAACCAACTTCTCATTATCAAAGGCAGAAAAAGAATTAGCTGGATTGAATGCTGCCATACATCTAAGTAGCTCTGTGTTTACCTCATCAAACCTGTTATTCAGCTCCTGAAGTTGCCTATCAATGACACCCAAAAACATATCAGCATGAAACCTGTGGTAATTTGTGGCACCTCTGTAGAACTTAGCTGATCTTTGAATAGGAATATACTTTCCATCCATATCAACAACTTTAACTTTGTGCTTCTCACAGAAAGAAGTGACATTCTTAAGAAATTCTTCCCATCCAGCATCTCTTCTCAAAACATCCAATTCCACCTTTGTGAGCTCAAGAAGATCCATTGCATTTACAATATCTTGCTCCCTCTTTTGCAAAGCATTGCATAAGTCATTTGTGTATCCAAATATTTCATTCATCATGTGGAGCAGAAAAACAGACTCAAATGAGGTAAATACTCTGAGCATAGTTTGAGCTCCTAATGCCTCAGCCCCTTTACCTTCTTTCCCAAGTCTAAAAAGCACTTTCTTGATTGAAGGATACAAATGAATCACATGCATAACAGTTCTATAATGAGATCCCCATCGTGTATCACCTGGTCTTGCTAAGCCCATCTCTTGATTCAATCCTTGGCCAGTTTCAATTTCACCCAATTTCAGTGCTTCAATCATGTATTCAGCTTGAGCTATGCGAAGCATGCGGATTTTCTTGCAAGACATGTCTAGAACATTCAACAAATATGCAAGTTGCCCAAAAAACCATAGACAATCAATATTCTCTTTAGCTACAGCTACAAGGGTTAGCTGAAGTTTAATGGGCGAAGCAATGAACATAATATGCAGAAGGGGACTCTTCCATAATTAATTTCTTCAAACCATTGACATGACCTTTCATATTACTAGCTCCATCATACCCTTGACCACGTATCTTGGATAAAGGCAACTGATATTTGATAAGTAAGGACTGAATTGTTTGTTTAAGAGTCAATGATGTAGTATCTTCAACATGCACAAGACTAAGAAACCTCTCAACAGGTTCTCCATTTTTATTGACATAACGCAAGCAAAGGGCCAATTGTTCCTGTTGGTAGGCATCACAAGACTCATCAGCAAGAATGGCAAATCATTCATCACCAAGTTCCTCTATAATAAATTTGGTTGTTTCATGAGCATAAGTAGCAATAAGTTGTTTCTGAATCTTGTGGTCAATCATCTGGCAATTGTGTGGAGCATTTTCAAGAACCACCATATTAACTTCTTCAAAATTCCTTGCCAGCCAAGCCAAAAGTTCCCTGAAATTCCCTTGATTGTTTGAATCCTTTCCCTCATTATGACCACGAAAAGCTAACCCTTGACGCAAAAGATACCTTACGCACTTTAGTGACCATGTCAAACGAGCTAGATACTTAGCCTTGAAATCTGCACTGTTTGAGCCTATAGACTCACGAATTGAAGTCCTAGGTTTCATGAACAAATTATATTTCTCCTCATCTTCATTGTGAGCACTATTGATAGCACCAACATGCCTACGAATTCTGCACTTCATATTCCAATTTCGAAAACCTTCATTAACAAAAGCATCTCCACCAGGATATTTGCTACTATCCTTGAACAAGTAGCAAACAAAGCAATATGGAGCACCTGTATGCATACTATACTCTAGCCACTTGAATTCATCAAACCATTTAGGTTGGAATCGGCGCATACCTCCACATTCATGTTAGGGAAATAATTCTCTCTTCATTCTTGGTTGACAAGGTCCCAATGCAATGTATGACCTTCTAACTGAATCTTTGTCATTGAAGGGATAGCTTGAGATAGGAGGCCTCAATCCCGGATCATGCTCTATATTATAATTACTATCATCTTCATCGCCGGAGTTAGATTCATCTATAGGCATGGATTCATCATCTTCAATTATTGAGGGATTAGCTGGTGGCTGCTGCTGCTGCTCATCTCTCTCTGCTTCAAGAGGTATGGTGTTTGTCCCACTGCTACTCTACCCTTGAAATACCACTATCTGCCTTTGATTTTCATTAGTAGGTGGAGCAACAACCTCTGACTCAAGAGGTTTTTTCTTTGCCGCAGCTCTTTGCAAGAAAGATTTCAAATCAATGGCGGCACTACCATCCCTCTTCCTTTTCATAGTTTAAAACTACAAATTAGAAGGATTAAAGATTTAGAAAATTATGACTACATGTATACATTACTGCTACTTTTTTCCCAAATCCATAACTATAAGTAATCACAAATTATACATAAATTTCAAATCGCCTTGGTTCACTGTCTCTGGCCGTCCCTGCATTGGAGCTAATTTTTCACAAAATTATAAGTAATCACAAATTGCAATGACACATTTTCACGAAATATGGATAAATTCGTCAATCCTCACCTTGGTTCACTTCACTGGCTCGGTTTGAGGACGATGCCCGCTGCGGTGACCGGCTGTCTGCCGCACGCTGGCGCTTGTCAGCCGCCGCGCCGCGCCCTGGCCGCCCGGTTATCTGCCGCGCGCTGGCAGCCGCCGCGCCGCGCCCTGGCTGCCGCGGTGCCGCCGCTCCGTGCGCCGGTCGCCGCAGCCGGCCGCCAGCCACGCGCCGCCCCCCCTGCCGCGCCGCTTTGCGCCTTGCTGCCGCCGCCCGGCGCCCGCCGCCTGCCGGAGTGCCGGCGCCGACGGCCGATCTAGGGTTAGCGCGCGGGTGTGAGGGAGCACGAGCAGGAGAGCGAGCGTGCGTGTGAGGCAGGCAGGGAGCAGGAGGAGCGTGCATGGTGGGCTGCTCTGCCCATTTGGGAGTTTGGGGTAGGCGATAGGGGGATTGGGCCTGCTATTGGGCTGCCTGGGTCATTTGGCCGTTGGGCTGGCTGGTTGAGGCGGAGAGGGAGACGAGTTTGGGCCACAATACACTGAATCGTTGTATTTTGCTGTTATTTATCATTTTACAGTGTATACATAGCATATACATGTATATATACAAAATTTTTTGCTCAAAATAATGGGTATTCAACTGAATACCCTTGAATTGAGGTGGGTCCGCCCTTGCTTCTATACCCCTATTAGTTTTTTTTGTAAAAAACAATATTGAGTGTTGGATTCGTTTCCGTCCTCTGTACGCCACGCGCCAGGCCGACCGTGCGCGGCAGTGGCGTGCCGCACACGCAGCGCAGGGCCGGCAATGGGGGAGGAGCCGAGGCGCGCATAGCTGACCGCCGGTGGAGAACAGGCGGAGCCAGCTGGCCGGTAGTGGGTGAGGAGGAGCGGCGACCGGCGGACTAAGAATGGTAACGGGTCGGGTTCGGATCGGGTAGAGTCTCCGTGCACCCAAAACCGAAACCCGAACTCGAAACCGATTCGGATGGAAATCCATCACCAAAACCAAACCCGCGGATACCCGAAACCCGAATGGATACCCGAAACCCGCAGATAAATATACATATATTCACATGTATACACAAGAGGCAACAAATAATAAATATTTTCATGACTCAACTTTCAATAAATTTAATAGTCTAAGTAAACAAATTATCATTAACATATTATAAAACATGAGTTTTAATTCCAAATAATTTATTTCGGATATCCACGGGTGGAAACCAAAACCCGAAACCGAACCCGAAACCAAACCCGAACCTGAAAACCGTGGGCGAAAAACCAACACCAAACCCAAAACCCGAAAAACCGAAACCCGCAGATACCCGCACCGAACCCGATCCGCTGCCATCTCTATGGCGGACCGGCCGGCCATCAGGCCTGTATATTTTTTTAGATACATCAGGCCTGTATATCTGCATATGGCCCTGTACAAGTGAGCTGACCGCACTGGGCCTCCAATTTTTTGGGGTCCCCAAATATTAGGCCTACTACAGACCCAAATGGTTAAAAACTATTGTACTCTAGCGTCCGGCCGTGCGCTTGAGTTTCTCTCGAGTTAAATCGAAGTCCAACCGACGCTGCCTGAGCAGTCGATACGTTGAACTTAGGCCACCTATGCCGTCTATTATTGGTTAATTGCGATTTTTATTGGGTAAAACCAGCAAGCGACACCCCTGCCGTCCTCTAGCGAGGCAACGGCCTCGGCCTGTTGCTCGACAAAATCAACGGCTCGAAATGTCTGCTGTAGCAGCAGTTGCGAGAAGACGACATCGATGGATCCCTGCAAGTTCTTGAGGCATGTACCTTCGCACGCGCCCGCTATGTCTTGCCGTGGAGCCGTGGCTGGACCAGGAGTTGGGGTGCCGCGCCCGCGCCTGTGATGGCCTCACCGGAGACGATGCAAAACCAGCGGCAGAAAAGCTCGCCAGAGACCATGCGGCACGACGGCTTGCAGACGAGCGCGGCGCGGAGGAGGCTCGTGGGGTCGCCAGGCAGGAAGCGGACGAGGATCTCCTCCAGCTCCGCTGCTAGCGGAGGCGCCAACGGGCGGCCGAGGAGCGGCGTTATCTCCCTGCTTGGGCGTGGTGCGGGGGAATTGGGGATCACATTGGGACGGTGCTTGTGGTCAGGATGGAAGGCTGAGGTGGGCCAAGGGTGTCAGTGTAAGGGCCTCAGTGTCTGAGTGAATTTGGCAAGCTATGGGACTCGTGTGTGCAGTACAAAATTTGGTACATCTTTTATTTATTTTGTTTTCTATAATTTTTTTTCATAATCATCTTGTTTTGATTGATCTTAATTGTTTCAAAGAAACAACAAAAGTTCATACAAAGATCTTATTTAGACTAGATCATGAATACATATATTCATTAAATAGTTTATAGACGGCTGAATAGACAATCTATTATTGTACAAATTATCCATTTACTATCTCTGTGCGCTGTTCAATATATTTGTAGACAGAAGCTACCTGCATCATTGTACATGCTCTTATGCCGCCTACCTCGGAGCACGCCGACTTGCCGTGCCGACACGCCGGCTGCCGCAATATCCTAAGGACTCGGGAGCAGCCAAGCAGGCTTGGGCACCTCCACGCCTGGCAGGGAGAAGAAGGTAGAGCCGGACGCCGGACGCTAGAGTACAATAGTGCAGGGACGTGGGTGTGTGGGTGGGTTGCTCCATGATTGGCTTGGCTCTGGCTAGCACCTAGCAGTAAACGTCAATATGATTATAGTTTAGGGCCTATAACTGCTTCATGATTGTGTCGTCATTTTTTTCTACTGATAAAATCATCCGATAGGAGGGTTTAGCCGTTTAGGCTGTTTCTAATTTAGTTGTATTCTGTTTATAATTCATGACATAGGGATGTCTATCAATTTGTCATGTCTTATAGAAGTAGAAAATATACGGTAAGAAAAAGCGCAAGAGGAAAACAAGACTTGATCAGTATGCTCAGACTCACAAGGGTTCTCTTGATAGATTTGTTTTTAAAGAATATCAAATAAGTACACGAGATCAAACTCCTCGGGCAGACAGTAATACGGATGGGCTGTTTTCCTAAACATGACTTTTGGGCTCTCTTGATATTCTAAAGTTTGTATGTGCAAAAAAAATTCTAAATTGATGTAGATAAGAAACACTTGTTTTTTACTCCTTTTACATGATACCACTACATAGGAAGTCATCTCAATATATTCTAATTATTATATTTTCTATATATATAAAGAGCCCGTTTTATATTTCGCACAGTAGCCTCCGAAACTTAGGTACGGGCCTGCCAGCCATATGCGAGGAGCCGCGAAGCCGGCTGGGCCGGACGCACTCGCCGTGACGTACGGCGTTTTTTTTATTTTTATATTTTTCAAAAAAAAATTACAGAAATATATTTTTGGTTTTAGGTTTTACAGTTCTATATCCCTACCGCCCGGCAGGGAGGCGGTAGGGACCTATATATAAATAAAAATAAATTTATTTTGCGCAGAGGTCCTTGGAGGGAGCCTGCCGCCCCCCTGCCGCCCCACCAGTTGGCGGCAGGGGGCCTGCCGCCCGGCAGGGGGGCGGCAGGCTCCCTCAAATATAAAACTCCGCCCCTTCCCTCTGCGCCCTCATTTTCTACCCACGAGATCCAGAGAGGGGAGAGGGAGAGAGGAGGGGTGAGGGAGGTAAAAAAACCGGCGAAGCCCTGCAGGATTTTGGATCCGAACCGCAGGTAACCAATATTTCTCAACTATTATAGACTTTATTCTAAAATAATTATGAATTAGAATAGATTTAGTTTTTGGATAGTGAAATATAGAATAGTAAACTTAGAATGACAGTACCTTATTATTATTGCAGCATAAGGCAATGGTTGCCTCCAATTCTGTTGGATTTTCATGGACCGAAGAAAAATCTAGTATATTTCTTGACATCATGACACATCTTGTAATCAGTAAGAAGTTGAATCCATTAGCGGATGGTACGATAGAGATGGTGTTGTCCATATTAGTTGAGTTTAAAGATTTGACATTGTTTCGAGGTATTACAATGCAAGATTTAAAGAAACACCTGCTAGAACGTCGGAAGATATACATGATGGTATGTGAACTAGCGAATCATCCTTATGTTATTGGATTCTTACAAACTAATTGTAAGATATGGATGCGGCCAGAAGTGTATGAGATGCACATTAAGGTAACTCTTATTTAGTTCTAATCACGTCCGTTATTTGTAATCCATATTTACGAAATAGTAAAATTATTGTGTAATTATATGCTAGGATTACCCCGAGGACACGGAGTTGATTAACAAATCGATACCAAATTTCCGTAAATTGGTATGTATCTTTGGTGGACTTATGCCGCAAACTAGACGAAGGAGGTGGATAAGATCTTCGGGTGATAGTACTTGGCCTGCGCAAGAACAGATGTCCGGAGGTTCGTCGAGTCATGATGCAGCACCTCAACCACCAACTTGTGTTAACTGGGATGACGACATGGATGACTTCATGCCTCCGAAACCATGGCCTCCAACACATGATGTTCCTCCCCCTTTACATGAACCTAGAATCAGAAAAGAGACAAAGGGAAAAACAAGAGGTTCATCAAGTCATGTTGCACCACCTGCAGCACAAACTTGTGTTAACTGGGATGACGACATGGATGACTTCATGCCCCCCAAATCATGGCCTTCAACACATGATGTTCCTCCCCGTGTACATGAACGTAAATCCAGAAAAGAGAGAAAGGGAAAGGCAAAAGATTCGTCGAGCCATACTACACCACCTGCAGCACCACCATCTGTCAACTGAGATGACGACCTAGATGATTTCATGTCATGATCTATAACATATGATGTTCATCGGTTTAAGATGTATTCGCATTTAGTATTGTTAATGTTGTATTATGCTTGTATGTATGTCTCGTACCTAACTTTGCATTCACTGGACATGTACATAATGTCGAGTTTGAATCGTACTTAGTTGTAATGGAGCATCGAAGTATAAACATACCATCTATTGTATGTAATGGAAAATACGAGAGTGATAAGAGGCGAACGTTGAAGTGTATAAATAAGCGGTCCACAGCTATCTCATTACAAATAAACATCAGAGATACAAACATCAGATACAAACATCATAATACAACGATAATGAAACACACATCACACATGCAGTGGCATGGCAGAACCCGTTGCAAACTACGGTAAATAGATTCCGGATTAACCTAACATGCCTTAGGTAATTTAAAAAAAAACAGAACAAACACAACGATGCAGCATGTCACTAGCACTAGGGTAGTCCTAGTAGCCGTACCCCCACGTAGCAAACTGCGTTGAGCCTTCTCTGCAGTATCCACCCATTGCAGGTAGTGCAGGCGGTGGTGCCGGAGACGCATGGCCCTTCTTCTTGTGACAAGGGCAGTTGCAGTAAGGAATAGTGCATGGTTCCTCCTGTGAGCCGGCAGCATTGCTGGTATCATCAACTTCGTCGTCTTTGTTACCCTCGATCACTTCCTCATAATGGTTCACCTTGCATTCCAGATCAAAGATCTTTATCTGGAGGTACTCGATTAACTCCTGAACAGAATCAATTGGTGCAGGATCGACCCACCTAGTAAAACCACAGTTTTCTGGAGCATCGGAAGACTGCAAAACAAATTTCATGTAAGGTGTCTCATTGAAGAAAAAGAAATGAAACAACCGAGTATTACCCATGCGTGTGGACATTTAAAGAAACGCCGACCGCCATCCATCCCGTCGGTGCACATCTGCAATAAGCAGTCCTCACCATGTCTGCATTTTGGCCACAGTTCTCTACGGTTATCGTATTGTCGAAGAGGAGTTTCATTGGTAAATTCACTCTTTTGCTGTGGCGGAAACTCAAACACTGGTTCCGGAAAGGAATCAGGTCCAAGAGGCCCCTCCCATATTATGGGGTCTCCCTTTCTTCCCCCTTTTCCTTTCCCAAAACCGTAGTAATTCTTTCCGCTAGACCCACCTCCAGACATTGGGTATACAATGAGCTTTGGTGTTTGAGTGCTTCTGGGAGTTCACAAACTTCGGAGTATTTATAGGCGCACAATGGTCTGATACCCGGAGTGTGGAGTGTAAATACACCTAAAAAGCCTACATGACAACACAGTGAAGAGGCTAGATGACCTAACACTGAAAAGGCTAGATTCGATTCTCGAAATGACTACTCGATGCATCTCTGTGCATGCTGACTCACAGCACTGCATTGCTGCCGCTCGGTCGATCGCGCCTAGATGCCGCCTTCCCCACTACACGCCACAGACCTTCGCTGTAGAATGACAGGTCCGTCGTCCTCACCAGAGAGACTGCTTTGAAGGTGAGCTGGTGTGGTTGCCGTGTTGTCACATCTTTTTGAAATGGTGGAAGGGCACTGCTATTGGGTTGTCGTCTTTTGTCACGTATGTTTGGGCAAAGAATGCGACATTTGGGAAACCCGTGATCGCCGTGCTGAGCAGTGGAACTTGTGATCTCGTACTCGCAGCTAGATACACTATGGTTCCTATTTTGAGCTATTCGAGCGTGTAGTCATCATCATCATCGGCAGGATCTCGGCCGCTAACTCCTACCGCACCTAACTTGTCCTTCATTAAACCACATAACATATTACATTGAAGGTTTCATTCGTTACAACCAAATTCGAGACAAATACATAATATACTTAGTTTCGTACACACAAATACATTGCAAGCTGTTACGTGCACAACTAGATGCGGCGAATTCTTGTAGGTGGAGCCGATCCATCCATCGGATTCCGGAAGGTCCAGCCTCGGCAGCAGCAGTGGGTACTGAAAGCTGTGGGCACTTCTTGTAAGTGTGACCGTCCGCTCCACACAAGTTGCAACATTTTTTCTTCTTTCCAGCCTCGGACTCGTCCATTCCGTTCCGGATCCGACGTGTCTGCCGTCGGCCTATGCCCCGCTTCGTAGCTGCATCAGGGATGAGCATTGGATGGGGATTTTTTTGAGTGAATGGGCCTAGAATACCGATGTCGTATATCTCATGACACCAAGTCTGTGTTGCGGCTTCTTTTGTGAAATATTGAGAAACATAGGACGCAGCATCTAACCCAGATACAGAACAAGCCGCGATGACATGGGAGCATGGTAAGTGATGCACATTTGGCTTCTGACATCGGCAGAATACCCTCCCGTCAATGGTTATCAAAACTTCTTGAATTACCCTTTGTCTGCGGACACCCTGTCCGGTCCTGTCCCTGCATGATACCTCAAATCTTTGCTCCTTTGTGCCCATCGATATGACTGAGTGAAATCGAGCCTTTTCAATTTTTTTCTCCATGTACTCATTGACCCTTCTGCAAAAATGCACTCCTGGATAATTAAGAAAGGGAGCGGCTGATGCGTATCGCTCCCGAAAATACCTTATACATCCATACATGATGAACTCAACAATGCCAATAAGAGGAAATCCACGAACACGACACATTACCATATTGTAACATTCAGCATGGTTGGTCGTCTCGATCCCATAACGTCTCCCATCTATGTCATACAGAAGTGACCACTTCTCTTTAGGCGCACCATCAATCCACTGTGAAAATGGCTTAGCATATCCAACTAATGAATATGTAGAACGTCTCCTGCTGGATGATGAGGCCTGACTCTTAAGCAATTCAGCGCTCATGTCATCAATTATACCCCACAAAGCATCAAACTTCCTCTGCTGATTCTGAGTGCACAATTGCTTGAACAAATTCATCATATCCTTATTCTTGAACCGCTCATAAAAGTTAGCAGCCATATGCCTCACACACCACCTATTGACAACATCTGGCCATATAGGAGGTGAAGATTGACTACCTTCTTGGAGCTGCCTTACAGCTGCAAGTAGACCAGCAACAACGTGAATCTTCAGACGTTCAAGAAACCAGTACCAGCTTTCTGTGTTCTCATTCTCAACAAAGGCAAAGGCGATGGGAACTATCTGCTTGTTGCAATCAATTCCGATTGCCGTCAATATTGTTCCCTTATATTTCCCTGTCAGGAAAGTGCCGTCAATACATAGAACAGGAAGGCAGTAAATGAATGCCCTCACACATGCTCCAATGCAGAAGAAAGCTCGTAGCAGAATGCTTGGCCCCCCTGACAAGCTCGGTACACTATATGTATCAAAAGCACTTCCAGGATTTCTGTGCATAATAGCTTCAAGCATACGAGGTAGGTTGTCGTATGATGCTTCATAAGTGCCAAACCTCATCTCAAATACTTTTTGTTTAGCCCGCCAAGCCTTTGCATAGCTGATCACATACTGGAAATTCTGTTCAATGTCCCTAATTACCAATGCAGGCTCATAATCCATTTTATCAAGAATCACCCCATACATCTTCTTAGCCACGAAAGTTTATGTGATATTACGATGATGTCCCACAACACCTGTCAATCTACAAGTATGTGGTGTAACAATTGAACATTCTCAGTGTGTCTTGAACTTTCCCTTGTATGCATGCACTCGCCATGTACAGTCTCTATCTGCACACCTCACCTCGTATTCTTTGCTGCTAGACTTCAGTACTCTGAATTCCTTCCTCAGAGATACAGCCCAGAGCTTCACAGCATCCTTCACATCCTCAATGGTACGATACTTTGCCCCTTGTACGACCTCATTCACTCTGTATTCAAACTTCGGACATCTAATATCTTGTACCACTGGATTACCAAAACCCTCTTTACGCCATTCACCTAACACTGGGAAGCGCTCATCGTCCTCATCGTCCGATGAGTCCCCACATTGCTCTATTATTTGTGCATCCTGGTCTTCTTTCTCCATGTCCTCCACAATTCCATGTATCCGCTCATATTCATCTGCTAAACCTTGTGGTTCTGGTTCTGGTTCTGGAGCTTGCATGTTCTCTTCTTCTTTATCCTCTTCCATCTCTTCATTGCAGTCAGATGTTGTGTGTGTTGACCCTTCACCTAAATCAGCGGTCTTCTGGTGAATCTGAATTACCATTGCGAGAGGCCACCCACTTTCAAGAGCTGCGTGCATGTAATGTTGCCATTCTTCCGTACTACTTATATGCGTCAACTCCCAGAAATCCCCATTAGCTTCCCAGGAAGTCAAGGTATGAACCGTAAGCAAATGGGTCTTTGGATTCACATTGAACATCTTGTGAAGACATTTCCGTATGGACTCAAAACTCCTCTCTAGGGGTTTATCTAGACAGTACTGTTTTCTTTCCAATGCTGATAGATTTACTCCATAGGAATCATGAGTAATTCTATAGAAGTTACCGTAATAAACTTGAAATGCCACTTTGCTCGACATATCTGGCCATGCAAAGACTTCATTTTAATTAATCTAATATCTACAAATATACTATGCCTTCAATTATAACCACTAATCCGAACCCTAAGTGCTTACAATAATAAAAAATACTAATTATAAAATTAAACATACAAAAAAAATCTGAAATGACAAAGTTGAGAAATATTGGTTAACTGCGGTTCGGATCCAAAATCCTGCAGGGCTTCGCCGGTTTTTTTACCTCTCTCACCCCTCCTCTCTCCCTCTCCCCTCTCTGGATCTCGTGGGCAGAAAATGAGGGCGCAGAGGGAAGGAGCGGAGTTTTATATTTGAGGAGCGAGCCTGCCGCCCCCCTGCCGGGCGGCAGGCCCCCTGCCGCCAACTGGTGGGGTGGCAGGGGGCCTGCCGCCCGGCAGGGGGGCGGTAGGCTCCCTCCAAGGACCTCTGTGCAAAATAAATTTATTTTTATTTACATATAGGTCCCTACCGCCTCCCTGCCGGGCGGTAGGGGTATAGAACTGTAAAACCTGAAACCAAAAATATATTTCTGTAAATTTTTTTTTTGAAAAATACAAAAATAAAAAAACACGTGACGTACGGGTCGCACGCCCTGGGCCATACAGGCTGAGCAGCCATATATTCTAATTATTTACATTCCATTATATATCCTATACAGTCAAATGTTCGCACTGTTTAATATTTTTATTGATTGTATATTATTATTTGTTCATGATGTTTAATTTTTTGTTCATAATAATAATAATTTGTTCGTGTTTTTAAAATATTTATTCATATTCTTTAAAATTAGTTAGTTAATATTAAAAATATTTTTAGAAAATATCGTGCAAATATAGACAAGTGTGGTCTTGTTTTGAAAGGTCTTATCATAACAAAGATAATGGTATAATCCAAATTTAATTTGAATGGTTGTTTTAATAGTTATAGCTTTTTTAGGTTTGTATTTGCATCTATGTGGATAATGTCAGCATTTTGTACATCTGCAAGCATGAGTAGATTCTCTTTCCATTAACTGGCAACTTACGTGCGGACACAGTCAACAGAAAAATTAACTTGTGGAACAACACTAGCAGATCTAATATACGGCCCAATAAGCCATTTGTACTCGGAGGAAATTAATCGCACACTCTTTAGGTGATGGTTGGCGAAAGCATCACCAAAGCGATGCATAACTGCGCCGGGGGCCAGCGAGGGAGGACAAGGGAGCAAACAGACATGACATACAATTTCATTTACAAAACACTCCAGGAGCTTGCAATTAATGTGAGGAACTAGCTCAAATTAATTTCATTGAATCAAGCCATCGTCCATTGATCAACTCAATTAGAGAAAATCAATCCCGGTAGTCCTTGAAATATGTCAAGAGCAATGCCCAGAATTTGAACACACTCCATAAGCACAATAAATTAAACATCGTCACACTGGTACATTCATACGTAGAGTTCATATTATATAAAGAGGTCCAAAGTATATAACACAAGTATTAGAGTTTTGCAGCGGAAAATTTTACATCTTGCTCATTCCATACATATTACAAATAAGAAGATTAACATTATATGTTGATCATGCGCTTCTCATAGCCACCGGCCATCTACTCCCCACCCACACCTTCGTCTGCAGGGTAGAAGTACCCAAACACGGCCTCCAGCTGCGGATCACATACAACAACTTAACCATAGCACCATGAGACAAAATGTACTCGCAGGTCTTATCCAATACAGGTATATACTTGCCCGGCCTCAAGGCGAATGAATTTGGTTAATAGCAAGGAAAGATCATGGTATTTAGTTTTGCATAAAAAGCATCTAACTATGATGAAGTTATAATAAGCAAAATACATAGCACATACGGTATCTATATCATACATCAATACAATTGTATAAGTAAAGTGATCATGAATCATAAGCTCAATCTTCCACGAACTTTCTCATGAGTGGAATTAATCACACACCCTATAACTCACGAGTGGTGGTGACCTTGCCACCTCTCGACTTCTACCAAACTAAGCATAGCTAGCTGTTTAATTCGTGACACCTAATAAACATACTCAACTATGGGGTAATGTTATAAGTAAGGTTGGTAGTGTATCAAATAGGTTCTAAGCAATCATTGATACATATAGTAATTCATGAGCAACCAAGACATCTGTACTTCATTGATCCAAAATAAGGGATAAAAATGCATAGGTGTCTGCCTTGATTCTCAAAGGGAGTGTCATATCCCTCAATCTCCGGCTCACCCTCCTCTTGCTCCAGGGTCACAGTCTCAACACGAGTGCAATAATGCTTGACATGCCATGAATGATTGCAATGATATGAGAAGGCATGCTTAAATATTGCAAAACTATGATAAAAAGAAGCTAGACATTAGCAATAGGTGGATTATTTATGGGTAAGTGCAAGCATAATGAACGAGTAAATGTAGAGCGTTTGACTTCAAAGAAGCGGACTGTCCGGCTCTAAATAGCGGACCATTTGGCGGACCGTCCGCCGGCCAACAGCGGACCATTTTGGGTGAATGGTTTCCTTGTGCTTCTGAGTAGTGCTGAAAAATGACCCGCGGACCGTCCGCCCCCATTGGGGGGGGGGACTTTCCGCAGTACAAATTTCTGGGAGGTGTAAAAATGTCCAGAAGCTGTGTTGGTCGGGTTGGGTGACTAGCGGACTGTCCGGCCATGATGGACGGACTGTCCGCACCACGGCCTAGGATCACCAGCAAGTTCGCCGCTGGCAATTACAACCACGGTTACGGATGGGGTTTGTTCCTAATGGTTCTTGGGAGTGTGGGGAGTCCTCTTTGGTAGCTAGAACACACATGCATTGAGGTTTCAAAGCTCTAAGTCAACAGTGGTGAATAGGCTCTAGATGGCTTCTTGGCTTCCAAACCTAGGGCAATGGAGATAGATCGGGGAGGGGATGAGCTCACCGGCGACAAGGGGAACACCGGCTAGAGCTGCAAGATGGTGTGGCAAGGAATTGACTTGCTCATGGTTGACTAAAGTAGGTTTTGCTGATAAACTGAGGAAAGTCCGCCCTATAGGGGCAGACCGTCCGCCTCTATAATTTTGATAGGGCTTAGTCCTATAGCTTTTTCATCCCTAAATGCATTCTAACAATGGTTAATGCTTGATGATGCATATGATGATATGATTATCATTTTAATTATCCTATAGCAGGGCTCTTACAATTAAAATCTAATTGAAAAGTGTTTTTTATATTTATCCTAACTCGCAAAAAATGTATAAAAATATATTTCTGGTACTACCTTCTAAGAGGTAATTTGTGTTAAAATCTATCTAGATCAAGGGTCCATAGTCATCTTGGAGTATTATTGTAGCAAACCCAATATGAATACAAATACAAAGCTTCACCTTTGTTTATTGATATAATTAATGAGAGATTACTAAAACACAACTAGACCCACGTTTGGTAAAGACTGCCCCTAATTATTACCACATGTTCTTGATTACATGATGAGTTCCGGGTAGTGCTGCTGCTGGCCCCTTGTAGGCCTTATTAGGCCACAGTGCACCCGAAAATAGCCCATAGTTTTTCTTGGGTGAAGCAGCTTTGCCACATCCTCCAATTTTTGACATTGCATGCGCCATGCAGGTCGTCGAGCTCGAGCCACTGCAATGATGTTTCATTTCCATTCCATAACCAAATACGTCCATGAATGGCCGGCGAGGCACGCCTAGTATCATAGGCTTTGGAGCTTTCGTGGTCGCTGATGTCCTGTCAATATTCTTACCCTCGCTATGCAAGCCGTCGTCCAGCTTCGGTGCCGGCGGCTGGTTGATGAAGTGCACGATGCTCGCCATGAGCCTCCTACTGGTGGTGCGCAGCGGGCTGTAGAGGTGGAAGCCATGGTCCTCGCCCTCCGACTCCACCAGCGTAGCCTCACCGCTGCCAGTGCGCGTGTAGTAGTCGTGGAAGCGCTTCAGGAGGCGGCACCCACGTTCCCGCAGGGTGTCCTTCTCGGCCACGGCCAGCAAGACACGTCGGCATGTCAGTGACGCGATGTCCTCATCGGGGGGGTTGAGCCGAGGGTCATCATTGCTAGCCTGGCCTGCAGTCACGAACGGCCAGAGCCAGTCCACCCCGTATGCCGGAAATACCGCTGCGCCATCCCAGACCTCCTCGGAAGGTAGCCGCTCGGCTCCCCAGAAGAAGGGCTGCACGATGACCATCCCCTCGATGTCGACGCCCAAGCCACCATCTCGGCTAGCCTGTACCGCTGTGTGGTAGGCAATGTTGCCGCCCGCGCTGTCACCGGCGATGAACATGCGTGCAGGGTCTGCATAGTCGGCAAGCCATGGGTCGGCGAAGGTTGCCACCCATTTGAGCGCAGACCATGCGTCATTGTAGGCTGCAGGTATGGGGTGCTCCGGTGCGAGGCGGTACTCCACTGAGACGACGAGTGCCCCGGCACTCGTAGCAAGGGAGGTGGCGTAGCGGTGGTACGTCTGGCAGAAGGCGCTCTCCGTGCAGAAGGAGCCGCCATGGATGTACATGACGAGAGGGAGCCTCCTGCTGCCGGCGGCCATGGCAGCTCGGGAGGGGAGGAATAGCCGTGCCGACACACCGGTGCCGTGGTCAATGACCACATCTCTCGTTGCCACCCTGCGGTTGGCTGTCGGGTCCTCCGACGCAGCCACGAGAGGACTCCTCAGCAACCGCTCGATTCGGCCATCCTTGTACCGTTTTAGAAACGGGGTGAAGTCAAAGTCGACTTCAGTGACAGCATCCACAAAGTTCTTGTTTGCATCCATAGTGGTCTTTTGATTGAGTCTATGTCTATCTGTGTTTGCAGCTCTTTGTTGTGTTGTGTTGTAGGCTTGTGGGGTAGCTGCATTCGTAGCCTTGTTGGGCTTTTATAGCTACAACATTATTTCATTTCAATCCGTTAGGTACCAAGATATTAGAAAACTGGATCCATTTTGAAATGCCGACACACTTTAATTTGAGGGAAGAAAAAAAAATCTGCACTTGTCTCTTGCAGTGTTGGTCTCTTTAACTCTCTTAGCTTTGACCGGCTGCAAAATGACCTGCTCCTGTCCTATATATCATTTAAAATAACAACAGACTAACAATAAGTTGCATGCCGTGATTAATTCAGCAAATAAACTTAAATTGATGATTGGTCTGACCCCCTCCCAAGCTTTGTAAAAACTTGGGTTGACCTCGATCTCGTTGGTCCAGAGGTGATGATTGAATAAAGAATGAGCGAGCTTCCCAAAAAAAAAAGCTTAAATTGATGGGAAATGACCATTTCACTTGGAGGCTTTGCCTTACTTGCAATATACTAGAAGCTAAATTTATCACTAGAAAAAGTGGGAAATTCACTTTCCCTAAAGTTAAAGAACTTACAATCTAATGTTATAATTCTAACCATTTGTTTGACCTGCAAAACATGATCGATGCATTCTAAAATAAAATAGCTTCTATGGCATGTAAATGCTTGTTTTCATGGTAAAGTATGTGCTATATGTGATTGTTTCTGCAAAGAAAGTATGAGCTTTCCATGGTATTATATCAGAAAAAGTTAGAATATAGCACGTGCTTTATAAGTTTTCATCATGTTTACAATTTATTATTGGAATTTTGGCTCGTTTACTTAATGCATTTTCATTTGCCTGGATGAACCCTAATGCATCAACAAGAAGCGTGCAACTATTGTTTCAATTCTGAGAAGTTGAATTAGTTGTTGCATGTGTAGTACGTGGGGGGTCAATGTTGGTCAGATGCGGCATGCATTTCTCCTTTCAAGGTGTAACAATATCTAGCTGCAGATCCAATCGACCTGATGAGAGCTGACCTTCTCGAACACAAGACGTCCTGATGAGAGTTAACTAATAATGATTAGTATATTGAGCGCTAAATAAGAAATTTGGCTGTCCATATGCATGGATGGACGGAGATCGTATATAATACATCGTGCCATGTGTTCGTTAAATTAGGACATGGGTTTTATTCGTTCGATTCGATCCACCGTGTGATGAGCCGTTGCCCGTTGACAATCAAAAGCAACACGCAAATGCCCTGATGAGAGCTGACGACCCAACACATGACGTGCAGCAGCATGTGGTGCAGTTCGCACTATATGTGTCCTGAAGCTGCACGTTGTACACATGAGCATCATATTTTAGGCTGTTTCTAATTTAGTTTTATTCTGTTTATAATTCATGAAATAGGGATGTCTATCAATTTGCCATGTCTTATAGAAGTAGAAAATATGAATACGGTAATAAAAAGCGCAAGAGGAAAAGAAGACTTGATCAGTTTGCTCAGACTCAGAAGGATTCTCTTGAAAGATTTGTTGTTAAAGAATGTCAAAGAAGTACACAAGATCAAACTCCTCAGGCACACTACTACAAAAACGATTTGTAGCAACGGCCCAATTTTTTTTAGGGGCAGACCTAAATTTAACCCGTTGCTACAAATGGGCCTTGGTACTGTAGCAACTCACCCGCCCTTAGAAACACCATTTGTAGGGGCGGCTCACCCCCTGGCTGCCCCTAAAAACAGCGTCCATTTTTAGGGGCGGCTCAACCCCCCCCCCCCAACTGCCCCTACTTGGATGAGTCTATACCACTAGAATCTTATATACAACCTAGACGACAACAGGCACAAGGAAATCACGTACCACTCGGTCTTCTCATATCTGGAATGCCACCACAACTTTTTATGCAGTGTTGCACGGCATTACCTAGAATCTTTGCGAGCGTATGTCACCTTCGCGACGTCCAGATGAGGAGATCTGATTTCTCAATCAGGGCGAACAGTACATTCGCTCCAAGGGATGCTATACCTAGTGTTGTATATATAGCCGTCCGCAGAGTTAATGCAGGGGGTGCAGGGGGCTCCTACTCGAGCATGGCCACTTTGGGTTCGTGCTGATGTTCTTCCACCGGGCGACCGGTAGGCAATCCAGGCCCACGCGAATGCGAACGGTAACTGCAGTTACAAAAGAAACTTGCTCCATTAATGTTACAATGTTCCCTCTAACAATTGTCACTCTTCCTGCAGAATCGAGCAACTTTCCACTCCGATACACACTGTACCTGCAACCCCAAAGAGACCAGGGTGCGGGGACTTCTAGACAAGGAGGTGGACATGGAGCACGTCGTTTGCAATTATGTATGGTTCAACTTGTTTATACATTGCCTCTAACCAGTGACGGAGCCAGGATTCAATGATAGGGGCCAACTGATAAGATAAAATGAACATGCTCGTAGCGCATCAATAGACTCTTTTTTTAGGACAATAGGCTCGTAGGTAGGCGAGGAATGGCTGTGCGCCCAGGCCTGGGAAAAGCCTTGCATTTGGCCGCGTAGCATGCCGTGCACGCGCGTGCGAGCCTGACGAGGCAAGCCTGCAGCGGCAGCGGCGACAGTGTTGCGGAGACGGTGCGCGGGGGTGTTGACGGCGTAGGTCTGCTTGGCCAGGGGCCAAGGCGAGGCAAAGGCCCGACCTTGGGCTCCTGTTCGTGCATGCGCACGCGGCCGGCACACGGTAGGGCCATGGTATGACTGCGGCAGTGGCGGGTTCAGCCGACAGTGTTGCGGACCTCACCTGAGCGCGCCAAAGGGCGGCGTTCGCGGTCCGAGCTACTGGAGGTCGTGCAAGTCTGTGCCTTGGCATTGGCGACGCACGCACGCGTGCGGACCCTAGCAGTCCAGAGTCACGGCGTGGCCATGGCGAGCGAACTCAGCACGGCGACGGCGGGCTCGACGGTTTTCTCGCGGGTCGCACATAAGAGAGGCCGGGAATGTTGCCCTAGGGCCGTCTAGGTTCGGCCACAGCGGACCATGCTCACCGAAGCACAGGGGAGGCGGAGGCTCGGTGCAAAGGTGGGGGCTCACCGGTGGGCCTAGGGTCGCTGGGGCTCGGTGCGGTGTCGAGGCGCTGCAAGGGAGTTGAGGCCGTGCAGGGAGAGCAACAGCATCGACGTCGTCGTACTGGTCGCCAACATGACGAAGTCCGGCGGTGGCGTGGCTCCTTCATCGCGGCGCTCCCTTCCTCTCCACCTCCCTTCCTCCTCCAATTCCGGCGGCGGGCGCTAGGGTTCAGGGCTGCGGTGTTGGGGGATCTTATAGGCAGCTGCTTAGGCTCCGGTGGGCCCTAATGCTGAGGCAGTGGCGTGGATGGGACGGGGGCATGCAGAGGGGAACATGGCGTGCATCCACGTGTTCTCCAAGCTATGCTCAGGGTCGTGGCCGACCAAGGGTGCAGGCGGGCGTCAGGGTGGCAGGCGGCGGTAGGCGCAACCGGCGGGAAAACGGAGCGGCAGCGGGCGGCATGTGGGGTGCGGCAAGATAAAGGAGAAAGGGGAATAGTTCCCCTGGCGGTGTGCATTTGACAAGTGGGGTCCACATGTCAGTAGGCCAGGTAACGCGAGCAGGCGAGTGTGGGGCGGTAGCAGGCCATGGCGACGGTAGCGGGCCGGCTTTTGGGCTGCGTGGTGTGCCCGCGCGCGTGGGCGCGCTCGTGTGCAAAGCGGGCCGCGGAGAGGGGGTGAGTCGGGCCGGCGGGGTGTTAGCGGGCCGGGCTGGTTTGTTTGGTTGGGCTGGGGTGTTTGCGCGTTTCGGCACGGGATAGGATAGGGGTTAGGTTAGGTTTTTGGATTTAATTTGAATCCCCAATTCCAATTAAATTCCACTCAAATTCAAATAAAAATCTTCCCAATAAATTTAAACAATGGAGAGGCACAAGTCCAAATAAGATTCAAATATTTTTCACACTATCATTTTACTTCCTATAGTTATTTTGATTTAGTTGCACTAAGAGAAGAGAGATAGAGTTAATCCTTAAATTATCCTATTCTATTTGCACTCCACACAATTTTTTTTGAAATTCCATATTTTTGCAACTATAAAAATATTTTATAAATTTACGGGATGTTACAGCAACCCACCCAGACACCCACGTACCTGCACTATGGTGGCCTCGCTGAACAGGGGAGGTTTCCAAAGTTTTGCCAGAAATACACCCAAAGGAAAATGAATTCACCTCTTTACAACCTCTTTTGTTATGTTAACGAGTTTGACAATGCTTTTATTGAAAGCAATAGTTCACGGTGCATCATCTTTTGGGGACAAGATTTTCAGAACAAATTCCCATGTATAGATCATATTATAGCGGCGGTTACTAGAAAAAACTCGCGGGTAAAAATGTTTTTTACTGGTGGTTCATATATAGAACCTACTATAACATACCATTTGTGATGGCTAATATTTAGAACCGCCAGTACAAATTATTTTTACAGTCTCAAAGGTTGAACCGCCAGCAGAAACTATTTTTGAACTGCCATTGATTTTATCATTTGTAGTAGTGTTTTGGGGACAAGATTTTCAGAACAAATTCCCATCGGTCCTACTGTCAATATTTACATCACGAGTTCCACACCTAATTGGATATAGAAGTAGTTCGACCATCATTTACACCTTCTCGTTGCAAGAGAGAGGCTTGACTGATTTAGTTGGCTAATAATAATTAGTATATTGATTAATTAGCCAAACATTGGATGAAGACTAAGGTAGACAGGACGATTGATGCTTATTGGTCTCATTTTTTAATTAGTTGCTGCATGTGTAGTACGTGGAGGGAACAAAGATGGATGCACATCTCCTTTCAAGGTGTAACAATACTTTGATGTATATAGAAGTAGTTCCATCATCATTTACACACCTTCTCGTTGCAAGAGATAGACTTGCCCGATTTAGTTGACTTGATTAGTATATTGATTAATTAGCCAAACATTAGATGGAAGACTATGGAAGACAAAGTTGGCCAGATGCATGCACTTCTCCGTAGAAGGTGCAACGACTTCTTTTGTTACTAAGGTGTTACGACTTTGACTTTGACAAGCTCCTATACGTGACAAAGTTCGGCTCCTAACAGAGGACAAGATTTGAATTAGTACCTGTGCTAATGTCTAGCTGGGGATTGATCCAATCGACCATGTGTTGAGAGCCGTTGTCAATCAAAAGCAACATGCACGTGCCCTGATGAGAGTTGACCTTCTCGAACGCATGACGTCCTGATGAGAGCTCACCTTCTCGAACGCATGACGTCCTGATGAGAGTTCATTAATAATGATTAGTATATTGATTAATTAGCCAAACATTAGATGAAGACTAGGGAAGACAGGACCATCGATGCTTGGTCTCCTCATTACATAGTTGTTGCATGTGTAGTACGTGGAGACAAAGTTGACCGGATGCATGCACTTCTCCGTACAAGGTGTAACAATAGTTTGACAAGCTCCTACAGACACGTGACAAGTTGGCCAGTGCATCCTCATGATGCATGTGCGTCACGATAGATGCATGAAACAAATGACCAATAGAGACTTTGAACATGACTTTTGGGCTCTCTTGATATTCTAAAGTTTGTATGTGCAAAAAAAAATTCTAAATTGATGTAGATAAGAAACACTTGTTTTTTACTCCTTTTACATGATACCACTACATAGGAAGTCATCTCAATATATTCTAATTATTATATTTTCTATATATATAAAGAGCCCATTTTATATTTCGCACAGTAGCCTCCAAAACTAATCGCACACTCTTTAGGTGATGGTTGGCGAAAGCATCACCAAAGCGATGCATAACTGCGCCCGGGGCCAGCGAGGGAGGACAAGGGAGCAAACAGACATGACATACAATTTCATTTACAAAACACTCCAGGAGCTTGCAATTAATGTGAGGAACTAGCTCAAATTAATTTCATTGAATCAAGCCATCGTCCATTGATCAACTCAATTAGAGAAAATCAATCCCGGTGGTCCTTGAAATATGTCATGAGCAATGCCCAGAATTTGAACACACTCCATAAGCACAATAAATTAAACATCATCACACTGGTACATTCATACATAGAGTTCATATTATATAAAGAGGTCCAAAGTATATAACACAAGTGTTAGAGTTTTGCAGCGGAAAGTTTTACATCTTGCTCATTCCATACATATTACAAATAAGAAGATTAACATTATATGTTGATAGTGCCTTTCTCATAGCCACTGGCCATCTACTCCTCACCCACACCTTCGTCTGCAGGGTAGAAGTACCCAAACACGGCCTCCAGCTGCGCATCACATACAACAACTTAACCATAGCACCATGAGTACAAAATGTACTCACATGTCTTATCCAATACAGGTATATACTTGCCCGGCCTCAAGGCGAATGAATTTGGTTAATAGAAAGGAAAGATCATGGTATTTAATTTTGCATAAAAAGCATCTAACTATGATGAAGTTATAATAAGCAAAATACATAGCACATATGGTATCTATATCATACATCAATACAATTGTATAAGTAAAGTGATCATGAATCATAAGCTCAATCTTCCACGAACTTTCTCATGAGTGGAATTAATCACACACCCTATAACTCACGAGTGGTGGTGACCTTGCCACCTCTCGACTTCTACCAAACTAAGCATAGCTAGCCGTTTAATCCGTGACACCTAACAAACATACTCAACTATGGGGTAATGTTATAAGTAAGGTTGGTAGTGTATCAAATAGGTTCTAAGCAATCATTGATACATATAGTAATTCATGAGCAACCAAGACATATGTACTTCATTGATCCAAAATAAGGGATAAAAATGCATAGGTGTCTGCCTTGATTCTCAAAGGGAGTGTCATATCCCACAATCTCCGGCTCACCCTCCTCTTGCTCCAGGGTCACAGTCTCAACACGAGTGCAATAATGCTTGACATGCCATGAATGATTGCAATGATATGAGAAGGCATGCTTAAATATTGCAAAACTATGATAAAAAGAAGCTAGACATTAGCAATAGGTGGATTATTTATGGGTAAGTGCAAGCGTAATGAACGAGTAAATGTAGAGCGTTTGACTTAAAAGAAGCGGACTGTCCGGCTCTAAATAGCGGGCCATTTGGCGGACCGTCCGCCGGCCAACAGCGGACCATTTTGGGTGAATGGTTTCCTTGTGCTTCTGAGTAGTGCTGAAAAATGACCCGCGGACCGTCTGCCCCCATTGGGGGGGGGAGGACTGTCCGCAGTACAAATTTCTGGGAGGTGTAAAAATGTCCAGAAGCTGTGTTGGTCGGGTTGGGTGACTAGCGGACTGTCCGGCCATGATGGACGGACTGTCCGCACCACGGCCTAGGATCACCAACAAGTTCGCCGCTGGCAATTACAACCACGGTTATGAATGGGGTTTGTTCCTAATAGTTCTTGGGAGTGTGGGGAGTCCTCTTTGGTAGCTAGAACACACATGCATTGAGGTTTCAAAGCTCTAAGTCAACAACGGTGAATAGGCTCTAGATGGCTTCTTGGCTTCCAAACCTAGGGCAATGGAGATAGATTGGGGAGGGGATGAGCTCACCGGCGACAAGGGGAACACTGGCTAGAGCTGCAAGATGGTGTGGCAAGGAATTGACTTGCTCATGGTTGACTAAAGTAGGTCGTGCTGATAAACTGAGGAAAGTCCGCCCTATAATGGCAGACCGTCCGCCTCTATAATTTTGATAGGGCTTAGTCCTATAGCTTTTTCATCCCTAAATGCATTCTAACAATGGTTAATGCTTGATGATGCATATGATGATATGATTATCATTTTAATTATCCTATAGCAGGGCTCTTACAATTAAAATCTAATTGAAAAGTGTTTTTTATATTTATCCTAACTCGCAAAAAATGTATAAAAATATATTTCTGGTACTACCTTCTAAGAGGTAATTTGTGTTAAAATCTAGGACTAAAATCCTATGGATTTTGAACGTGACACCCAATTTCACGGAGTTGTGGTGGCATGAATCGAATTTTCCCTAAAATCTATCTAGATCAAGGGTCCATAGTCATCTTGGAGTATTATTGTAGCAAACCCAATATGAATACAAATACAAAGCTTCACCTTTGTTTATTGATATAATTAATGAGAGATTACTAAAACACAACTAGACCCACGTTTGGTAAAGACTGCCCCTAATTATTACCACATGTTCTTGATTACATGATGAGTTCCGGGTAGTGCTGCTGCTGGCCCCTTGTAGGCCTTATTAGGCCACAGTGCACCCGAAAATAGCCCATAGTTTTTCTTGGGTGAAGCAGCTTTCCCACATCCTCCAATTTTTGACATTGCATGCACCATGCAGGTCGTCGAGCTCGAGCCACTGCAATGATGTTTCATTTGCATTCCATAACCAAATACGTCCATGAACGGCCGGCGAGGCACGCCTAGTATCATAGGCTTTGGAGCTTTCGTGGTCGCTGATGTCCTGTCAATATTCTTACCCTCGCATGCATGCCAATGCAAGCCGTCGTCTAGCTTCGGCGCCGGTGGCTGGTTGATGAAGTGCACGATGCTCGCCATGAGCCTCCTACTGGTGGTGCGCAGCGGGCTGTAGAGGTGGAAGCCATGGTCCTCGCCCTCCGACTCCACCAGCGTAGCCTCACCGCTGCCAGTGCGCGTGTAGTAGTAGTGGAAGCGCTTCAGGAGGCGGCACCCACGTTCCCGCAGGGTGTCCTTCTCGGCCACGGCCAGCAAGACGCGCCGGCATGTCAGTGACGCGATGTCCTCATCGGGGGGGGGGGGGGTTGAGCCGAGGGTCATCATTGCTAGCCTGGCCCACGGTCACGAACGGCCAGAGCCAGTCCACCCCGTATGCCGGAAATACCACTGCACCATCCCAGACATCCTCGGAAGGTAGCCGCTCGGCTCCCCAATTCAAATTAAATTCCACTCAAATTCAAATAAAAATCTTCCCAATAAATTTAAACAATGGAGAGGCACAAGTCCAAATAAGATTCAAATATTTTTCACACTATCATTTTACTTCCTATAGTTATTTTGATTTAGTTGCACTAAGAGAAGAGAGATAGAGTTAATCCTTAAATTATCCTATTCTATTTGCACTCCACACCTTTTTTTTTGAAATTTCATATTTTTGTAACTATAAAAATATTTTATAAATTTACGGGATGTTACAGCAACCCACCCAGACACCCACGTACCTGCACTATGGTGGCCTCGCTGAACAGGGGAGGTTTCCAAAGTTTTGCAAGAAATACACCCAAAGGAAAATGAATTCACCTATTTACAACCTCTTTTGTTATGTTAACGAGTTTGACAATGCTTTTATTGAAAGCAATAGTTCACGGTGCATCATCTTTTGGGGACAAGATTTTCAGAACAAATTCCCATGTATAGATCGTATTATAGCGGCGGTTACTAGAAAAAACTCGCGGGTAAAAATGTTTTTTACTGGTGGTTCATATATAGAACCTACTATAACATACCATTTGTGATGGCTAATATTTAGAACCGCCAGTACAAATTATTTTTACAGTCACAAAGGTTGAACCGCCAGCAGAAACTATTTTTGAACTGCCATTGATTTTATCATTTGTAGTAGTGTTTTGGGGACAAGATTTTCAGAACAAATTCCCATCGGTCCTACTGTCAATATTTACATCACGAGTTCCACACCTAATTGGATATAGAAGTAGTTCGACCATCATTTACACCTTCTCGTTGCAAGAGAGAGGCTTGACTGATTTAGTTGGCTAATAATAATTAGTATATTGATTAATTAGCCAAACATTGGATGAAGACTAAGGTAGACAGGACGATTGATGCTTATTGGTCTCATTTTTTAATTAGTTGCTGCATGTGTAGTACGTGGAGGGAACAAAGATGGATGCACATCTCCTTTCAAGGTGTAACAATACTTTGATGTATATAGAAGTAGTTCCATCATCATTTACACACCTTCTCGTTGCAAGAGATAGACTTGCCCGATTTAGTTGACTTGATTAGTATATTGATTAATTAGCCAAACATTAGATGGAAGACTATGGAAGACAAAGTTGGCCAGATGCATGCACTTCTCCGTAGAAGGTGCAACGACTTCTTTTGTTACTAAGGTGTTACGACTTTGACTTTGACAAGCTCCTATACGTGACAAAGTTCGGCTCCTAACAGAGGACAAGATTTGAATTAGTACCTGTGCTAATGTCTAGCTGGGGATTGATCCAATCGACCATGTGTTGAGAGCCGTTGTCAATCAAAAGCAACATGCCCGTGCCCTGATGAGAGTTGACCTTCTCGAACGCATGACGTCCTGATGAGAGCTCACCTTCTCGAACGCATGACGTCCTGATGAGAGTTCATTAATAATGATTAGTATATTGATTAATTAGCCAAACATTAGATGAAGACTAGGGAAGACAGGACCATCGATGCTTGGTCTCCTCATTACATAGTTGTTGCATGTGTAGTACGTGGAGACAAAGTTGACCGGATGCATGCACTTCTCCGTACAAGGTGTAACAATAGTTTGACAAGCTCCTACAGACACGTGACAAGTTGGCCAGTGCATCCTCATGATGCATGTGCGTCACGATAGATACATGAAACAAATGACCAATAGAGACTTTGAACGAAAGGACTAGCTGTTTGCGTGTAACTAATATATAAAGGCTGAACTTAATTAAAGTAATTAATACTACTAACTACACTATAATGACATTCAAGGTTGTTGATGAAGTGGAGGCTACACCTTTTAGTTGCTTAATAATACTCAAAATCTATGTAGCAATTTGCATATATCAGATGGTTTTTAAATCTTGTCATCTATAAACTAAACTGCATGGTGAAAAATTAAATCCATCAGCTGTAAGGAGCAATATTTTGAATACTATTTTCTTATATAAGAAAAACTGCATTTTATTAGCTCTTGGTCCCAACAACCAAGTGGTGGTCCGCTTGAACAGCTGTAGCAGCGAACTAGCGCTAAATAAGAATTGTGTCTGTCCATGCATATGGATGGACGGAGATCGTAAATAATACGTGCCAAGTGTTCATTAAATTAGGAAACATATTTGATTCGTTCGATCCGATCGACAATATCGTATATAATACGTGCCAAGTGGTCGTTAAATTAGGAAACATATTTAATTCGTTCGATCTGATCGACAATATGTTGAGCAGTTGACAATCAAAAGCAACATGCACGCACTGGTTAAATCGAAGTCCAACCGACGCTGCCTGAGCAGTCGATACGTTGAACTTAGGCCACCTACAACGACAATTATTATGCCGTCTATTAGCGGTTAATTGCGATTTTTCGGTTGCATGTGGTGCAGTTAGAATCAGCTGTTTGTATGTAACTAATATATATAAATGTTTAACTTAATTAAATTAATTAACATTTTACTAACTACACCATAATAATAGTACCAACTACACCATAATAATAGGTTAGTATGGCCAACAGCAAGATGCTCCTGACACTATATATAGTCCACGACCCATCTCCACTTATGCTCACCTATATGTTCAGTCATCAACCTTGGTAGCCGTTGCCTTCTGATCTACAACTACTACACTCCCATAGTTTGAGACGATGGCAACCACACTAGCCACTCTATGTGAGATGCGGCGTGCGCAGCGTGCTGATGGCCCAGCAGCCATGCTCGGTATTGGCACTGCAAATCCAACAAACTACGTGCTTCAGGAGGAGTTTCCCGACTACTATTTTCGTGTCACGAACAAGGAGCACCTCACTGACCTCAAAGATACATTCAAGAAACTATGTAAGTAAGCATGTCATCAATACTGGCTAGCTGTCGTTATTACAATATATTTCTTTTCCAAATTGCAGGTCATTTTACTTTTACCACAAGTTCAATTTCTTTAACAATAAGCATGAAATTATATATAATATATATACGTATATGTATGAATACATCAAGTGATAATCATTGTAGACGCTACTATGTTTTTCTTATGAGATTGAACAAAATTTGCAAAGTTTGATTTAGAACACTGAGAAAATTTGATCAAGCGATATATTAATGATGACCATTCTGAAATACTTGAACTGATTAGGTCGGATCGCGGGGTTGGAGAAACGTTTCTTTCACCACACAGAGCAGTTGCTCAACGCCAACCCAGCCTTCCTACAAGGGACGCCCGCGGCCCTTGACGCGCGGCTCGACATCGTCGCCAAGGCTGCTCCAGAGCTCGCTGCGTCAGCCGCCGCCAAGGCCATAGCGAGATGGGGCCGCCCGGCCACCGACATCACCCACCTCATCGTCAGCACCAACTCTGAAGCCCGCTCACCAGGCGTGGATGTTGGGCTGGCCACACTCCTCGGCCTCCGCCCCAACGTCTGTCGGACTGTGCTCCAGCTCAACGGCTGCTCGGCAGGCTGCGCCGCCCTCCACTTGGCAAAGGACCTAGCCGAGAACAACCGCGGCGCGCGCGTGCTCGTGGTCTGTGTCGAGCTCACCATCACCACCTTCCGAGGCCCTCACGAAGGGGATAGCTTCGGCACCCTCATCCCGCAGGCGCTGTTCGGCGATGGTGCGGGCGCGGTCGTCGTTGGAGCTGACGCCATGCACCCCGCCGAGCGCCCACTATTCGAGATGGTGTCCGCCTCCCAGGCCCTGATACCTGGGTCGGAGAAGCAACTGGACGTGCGGCTCGGGGAGGGCGGGGTCGACATTGATATCTCCTTCAACCTGCCGAAGTTCGTTGCGCAGAATATCGAGCGCTGCCTACTTGATGCGTCTGGGGCGCTCGCTGTTAATGGCATCGAGTCGAAGTGGAACGACCTCTTCTGGGCTGTCCATCCGGGTAGCCGTGGGATTCTGGACCGCGTCGAGTCGGCTCTAGGGCTGGAGCCCAGGAAGCTAGCACCGAGCCGAACTGTGGTGAGAGACTATGGGAACATGCTCTCCGCGACGGTGATATTCGTGCTCGAAGAGCTGCGCCGGCGAATGGATGAGGAAGGAGATGAGGCTGCAGAGTGGGGGATGCTGGTGGGCTTTGGACCGGGATTCACTGTCGAGACCATGGTACTGCACGCTACAAAGTCCTAGCCGTTGGAAGTTGGAAATTGTATCAATAATTCGCATACTTTAATTCAAAAATAAACAAAGTGAACATTTGATTTTAATTTACTCATTATTGATTGATTGGAAGTTTGGAACTACTCATACTAGACCTGTTTCTCTATCCGTGGCAGCATCGATGCTGGCATGGATAACAACTATCGCTGTTGGCTTAAATAATTGAACCCGGATACAGATAACTAATTAACTTGTGGGGCCGGTACATAATTGCCTTGGATTTTGTGATTCACAATACCACAAATGTTTTTTTTAAACAAGGCTATAGAAATGCATATTGCGCATTTTAATATGGATTTTAATGGAAGGTTCACTTAAAATTCCTGATGTAGGTAGCATACGTTTTGTCTAAAGTACCTGCCTGCTGTGCTATGCATTTTCCCCCAAAACCTACCCAAATTTAAAGGCATATTTAAGACAATATCCAAATTATAATAATAAAATAGGACAGGTTCATGCTCTCTATCGCTAGTCTATCATCACAATACACAAGTCATATTGAGACATGTTTTTAACAAGTTTTCCTATGGTTTGGTAGAATGCAATAGTTCACAGTACATCATCTTTTGGGGGCATGATTTTCAAAATAAGTCCCATGACAATGATAATATTTACATCACAAGATCCACACCTTTTTTTAAGTGATACAACTTCCACACCTAAATAATGAATATAAAAGAGTTCGATCAACTACTAACTCCTAGCTAGGCACATCTATCTTGAGTATATGAAGAATGGTCCTCAACAAGACTAAAATGACCACAACGAGATAGATTGTGACGTAACGTTGTGTCACTTCTCTACGTACAACTATCTACCTAGCTAGCAGAGCTGTACACCGAAGATTTACAATCATGCACAGAGATAGCGCCTTACCTTGGTGTAGAAGCTCGTTATGGGGAAGTCGAGTACCCTGGCTTACTTATCGTCCCCACCCGTCCTGATCTGATTTCAACTCAAAAATAACATCAGCACCCTCCGCAGAACACACTACTACAGAACATGCTTTTCGTCCTGCACATTTGTCCCGGCTGGCGTTAGACGTGACCAATGGATACTTTTATCCCGAGTCAACTACTAGCCAGGCAGACGTGGGATGCAGGGACTTTTGATCTAGGTTGGAAACAACAACCGGGTCTAAAAGTCGCTCATTTGTCTCGGTTGGCGGTTCTAGCTGGGACAAAAGGATTTGGTTCCGGTTGGAGCCACCAACCGGGAACATTTGGTAAGCTTCGGTCCCAGTTGAAATAATTGCCCGGGACAAAAGGTGGCCGACCTCTCCTTGATTTTTCCAAGTCGTTGGCTCCTCTCCCTTTCATTTCTCCACGTCTCCTCTCTCTCTACCTTATCCTTCTTCCTCCCGCTACCCTCCCTCCCTCAGCTTCGTTCCCATCTCCCTCCATCCCTCAGGTCTCTCCTCGGTGCGGGCAGGGGTCGCCGAGCCGCCGCAGCATGGCAGCGGGCCAGGCGCCGGTGAGAACCACGCACCGCCGCCGCGGACCAGCCAACCGCCACTGCGCACGGCCCGGGCAGGGGCGGCGAGCTGCCGCCAGGGTGAGGAAACCGGCCAGGCACCAGTGGGACATCAAGCTGCCACCAGGACGCAGACAGGTGGCAGCGAGCCCGGCAAGCGGCAGCGGCGCGAGACAGCAGCAAGCAGAACCCGGCGACCGGCCGCGGCAAGCAGCATCTCGCGGCAACGGCTTGGGTCTGTGGCAAGCTGCACCCTCGGCGCCATGGCCTCACAGCGGTGGGTCAGGCCCGCGGCAAGCCACGCCCGAGATGAGCTGCGGTGGGTCGAGCCGGAGAAGGACGCCCATGGTCGCGGCGGCCACCGCGTGTAGCGGACCCTGAGGGCGAGGGGCGTGGGCAAGTAGCGGCAGCTCGGCCATTGGCAAGCGGAGGTCCCGTGCGTGTGATGTTTTCTTCATCAAATAATTTGGTTTTCTTATTCTCTTCTTGGTCGTGGGTGGAATTGTTGTACTAGTTTTGTAGATTGAGTCTGAGTTTATGCGAGAAATAGTAATTGTATTTTCTTGATGACTGAAATGGCAACACTTGTACGATTTCTTGATTTTTGGTTGAGTTTTGTGCGTTGTTGTTCGGTGGTGTGATGGCGGCCATCTGCAATGTGCACAGGCCGTCGGCGAGCCAGGGTGCAGCTCCTGGACGGCGGCAAGCTGCCGGAAGCACGGTGGTGGTGTAATATAGGATTTTATTTTTTAATAGTGTTCGGTCCCGGTTGAGAGTAGTGACAGGGATTCAAACGGTGTGTTTGCTTGGCTATGGCTGATGGCTGGTGCTGATTTGTTATGAGAGAACAATATTGCTGACTGGCTGGTAGCTGGTGGCTGGTGCTGATTTAGTACACTACTAGAAAAACGGCTTAAGACACCGGTTGCATGTGCCCTTTGGGACCGGTTTTTTTGTACCGGTACCCCGAAAGGGGTACCAAAGGCTCGAGCCTTTTGTACCGGGTAAAATAACCGGTGTCTAAGCTTCCAAAATTCACGCAAAATATTCTCTTTGGTTGGGATTTGAACTCACGACCTGTAGCCTTGCACGTTGCTCCTTTACCATCTCAGCGACACAGTTGTTCTGAATGAGAAGGAGAAATTTTCCTTTTAAAGTAACCAATGGATGAGTCTAAGGTACCGGTTGGTGTTACCATCCGGAACCTAAGGCTCCTAAGGTACCGGTTGGTAACACCAACCGGTATCTAAGGCTCATCTATAGGTACCGGTTGGTGGTATCACCCGGTACTAATATAAAAGTTACTACCCGGAGAGCCTTCGGTACCGGTTGATAAAACCAACCGGTACCTAAGACTCATTCATAGATTCCATCCACCCCAAAAGTACCGGTATGGAGATGAACCGGTACCTATGCTAGGTACCGGTTCATCTCCATACCGGTACTTTTGGGGTGGACCTAAGGCTTATTTTCTAGTAGTGGTATGATAGAATAATACTGCAGACTGGTTGGCTGACAAGTCAAGCGAACACAGCGAATGTTTCCTATTGGTCATGGTTGGTACAACCGGGACTAAAGATGGAGACTTTTTGTCCTGGAATGGTTGAAGCGTCCCCTCGTAAGAGAAGACTTAAATGTGATACAAACATCAGTCCCAGGATACTGATGACACATTTATTACATCAGATGGTTCCTTACCGTACAAACCTCCGAGGAGGTGGTCACTCAAGGCAGACGATAATAAGAAGTAAAAAGGCTACGGTAATACACCAGAGCACAACCCACATGGGATCTAGCTCGGGCTCAGAGTACTGCGTCAGCGAAAGCATCTCGAACAGGGCCGACACCACAGGCAAGGTTGGGTGCAGGACGGTACCCCTACTCAGCGTCGTCAGGAATGAAGTCTAGATCTTCCTCTGCAAAAATTAAGAATGGAGTGAGTACAAATGTACTCAGCAAGTCCAACCACACCCACGGAGGGGGTATAAACAGAATATAATGCACAGGGTAATTCAAGGATACGGTTAAGGTTCACTTTGCGGAAAGCTAATTTTTATGCAGGGGTTCATTTGAAAGAAAGCATTTCCAAAACTAGTACAAGCGGGGTACCACAGCTCGAACACCGTAGTATCGGTGTAGATCCCAACAAAGCCATTACCCACCTTAGCTAGACCTGACTAGCCATCACGGGATCCACCAAGGGATCATTGACCTATCACAGAGGTTTTAACCGGGGCATAAGTCACACAGAGCTAATCCCTTCTCCTTGATCACCCGTTGCTCTCTGCTCTCCTGGTGGCCATCAGACTAACTAGTGGGGTTTATGCTAAGCCGTTGCCCATTCAACGGTCGAGTGGTTTGTACGATAGTGGAGTTAGGTGAGATGACACACCAACTCGGTCCTTAGTGGCGACATGATGGATATCTCCCTTCCTTACTCCGCCACACAGGCACGAGCACACCGATCGGCAAATCACACAGAAATGCCATCCATCCCATCTAAACTCATCTTTCGAAATTCCACTTTTATCCCTTCCCACACACGCAACACCTTTTCTTTATAAAACAAGTTGAATTGTGTATAAAGTCCTAAGCGTTCTAGCAGCGATTAACGTCCAAACAATACTCATTCAGACATTAATCTAGTTGGTCAAGGAATGGTTATAACAAATCAAGGGGTGGCTATCCAACCGTGTTTTCAGCAGGTAAAACATATGCAACTTTGTAAAATAGGCCAATAGGTTGTGTTTATAAAAACTAGGACAAAAGCATGCATCAAAGGATGGGATTGAACTTGCCGTCTTCGAAGCCCTCCAGGAGGTCCTGGTCGAAGCACTGTCCTTTGAGTTTGGGGTCATGGAACTGGTCCTCGTTCACTTGCTCGCAGTACTGCTAATCAACGGGCTCTCCTTCGTTCACACCGTGATCTACGACGCGTACAAGCAAGCAAACAATCAAGAAAAAGAAATAAAAGTTTTATTGTTGAGCTCGAATCAAAAACAGTTAAGATATGGAGATAGAAGTAATATTTTTGGGCGGTTTCCTAATGGCATGGCCAAAGTTATGCTAGGATTAGTGTGGTAAAGTTTCGGGTCGATCAGAGATGTTTTGGCGCATGAAATGATAAGTTAATGGGGTGTTTAGGGCCTAAACAAGGGTTTAGGGACTTGTTTGTAATTAGTGGAAGGACCTGTTTAGAATTTCGGGAAAGGTTCGGGTTACTCGGGAAAAGGGTAGGGTTTTATTTATAAATAAGTTTGTATAGTGGGGGGGTTTTGTAAATATTATAAAGGACAGGGCTTGATTAGCAAAATGGCCAAAGGGTGGAGGGGTTCTTAAAGGAATAAAGAGAAGGGGAGGGGCTTTTGGGCAAAAAGCCCTTTCTTTCCCCTTCCTCCTTCCCGCAGAGCAGGGGAGGCGCGCCCGGGGCGCCGGTGGCGGCCCTCGCCGGCGACCCAAGGCACGGCGGTTGCTCGGGTCCGGGGGAAAAGGGAGAGGGGCCCCTAGGAGACCCAATCCCCCTCCCAATTTGTGCAGAGGTGACCCATGGGAAGGTCCCCACGGCGGCGCGCGGTGGCGGCCAACGGCGGCACTGGTGGTAGTGCTACGGCCACGGGAAAGGGGCTAGGGGCGGCGGGTGAGCTCAAGAGAGTGGCGGGTGTCCTACCTAGGCTCTGGGCTCGAGCAAGGAGGCGATGGAGCGGGCCAGCCACGGGAGCAGGCGGCGGCGGTCAGCAAAGTGCACGGCGGCGGCGCAGCGAACTGGGAGAGAGGGAGCTGGAGGTGGCAGGGTGTTTGTGGGGCGGAGGAGCGACGCGGGGTCCCTTTATAGCCGAGGAGAGGCGGTGGAGGCTTGGCGGGACACGGTGGAGGCCGGCGAGCGGTGCGGGGCGCGTTAATGGCGTCGCGACGCGGCAGCACGAGCGGTGATGCGGCACAGCAGCGTTGTGATGGCACGGGCAGGCGTGTGGCACGTGGGGGGCGGCGCTGTGCGGCACAGGGGCGACGACGCGAGCGGTGAGGGTGGGGCGCCAGCGGCGGGCGGCACGGCGCGCGGCGTGGCCACGTTGTGCCCGTGCGCACGGCGGGGCACGCGGCGTCGCGGCTCAGGCGTCGGGCACGGCGAGCGTGCAGAGGGGCAGCAGCGGGGCGGGGGCGCGCGCGTTGCGGCATGGGCACGCGCGCACGTGGCCCGAGCAGGGGAGCGGGTGCGCGAGCGCATGCGCGCGGGCAGCGGCGAGCTGTGCAGCATTAAGCCGCAGCGACAAGCGGCGCGGCGGGTGCACGTGGGAGCAAGGGCGGCGTGCGTGGGCGGGGCCGGGAGCAGGCGTGCGCGTGGGCAGGGCAGGGGAGGCGGGCCGGCTTACGTGGGCCGAGCGGCGCTCGGGGCGCGCCGCACGGGTGAGGAAGGAGGGAGAGAGAGAGAGAAGGAAGGGAGGAGGAGGAGGAAAGAAGAAAATGGAGAAAGGAAAATGGAAAAAGGGAAAGGAAAAAGAAAAAGAAAAGGAGAGAGAGATTCGCGCCGAACCTTTCGGCGGCGACCACGACGCCGATCGGGCACGCGCGGCAGTCACTGGCGCGTGCCGCGGCTTTGGTGGTCAGCGGCGTGCGCGGAACGAGCGGAACAGAGGGATGGAATGGGGACTGGATTCGGGTGTCGGGACAAGGGAAAAGATCTCGGGAGTTAGAGTTCAGGTTTTAGGAGGATTTGAGCCCAACGACGGAAATAATTTTAAAAAAATATTTTAGCGAGTGATTTATTTTTGATAGATTTTTGGGTTGTTACAATGGTGATTCTTGTTGGAAAACCGGGACTATTCTATGTTACCAACCGGGATAAATTGGTGTTTCTAGTGACACCAACTACATGTGCTTGGTTACAGGATGGTTCCAGGATCAACGTGCCAAGCTAATTGACCCCGCATCGTGCCAAGCTCAATGCACAGGGCCGCCAACGGGTCCCAGATGACAAGACTGACGCTATAGCCAAGGATGTTGAAGAGGACGCAGCCATGGTGGTAGTCGACGACGGACGAGTCGCGGACTCGCGGTAGCCTAGCGCAGGCTAGTGGATGGGGGATGATGGCGAGGCGGCCCTGACAAAGCAGGGCACGGTGATGGCGCATGGAGGCACGGAATGGCGGTGGCACGGTGGCCGTAAGCAGGAGCGGGGAACGTTTGACTTGTTCCGATGATACTAATCACGCACGGAGGCATTATTTAATGATATAATATATATACAACAGTACATGTTCTTGATAATTAATGAGAGATTAGTAGAGTACAACTAGACCCACATTTGGTGACGGCAGCCATTAATTGTTACCAAATGTTCTTGATAACATGATGAGTTCTGGGGAGTACTGCTGATGACCCCTTGTAGGCCTTATTAGGCCACACCGCGGCCGAAAACAGCCCATAGTTTTTGGATGCAGTAGCATTGCCATGTCCTCCAAATTTTGACGTTGCATATGCCATACAGAGCTCGAACCACTGGAATCACGTTTCATTTCCATCCCAAAGCCAAATACGTCCATAAACGGCCGGCGAGGCACGCCTAGTATCATAGGCTTGGGAGCCGTCGTGGTCGCCAATGTCCGGTCAATCTTCTTACCATCACATGCGTGCCAATGCAAGCCATCGTCCAGCTCCTACGCCGGCAGCTGGTTGATGAAGCGCACGATGCTCGCCATGAGACTCTTGCTGCTGGCGCGCAGCGGGCTGTAGAGGTGGAAGCCATGGTCCTCACCCTCCGACTCTACCAGGGTCGCCTCGCCGCCGCCGGTGCGTGCGTAGTAGTCCTGGAAGCAGTTGAGGAGGAGGCACCCGTGTTCCTGCAGGGTGTCCTTCTCAGCCACGGCCACCAGGACACGGCGGCACCTTAGCGACGCAATCTCCTCGTCCGGAGGGTTGAGACGAGGGTCATCGTTGCTGGCCTTGCCCGCGGTCACGAATGGCCAGAGACAGTTCACCCCGTTTGCTGGAAACACCGCTGTGCCATCTCAGACCTCCTCGGAAGGCAGCCGCTCGGCTCCCCAAAAGTAGGGGTGCACGGTGACCATCCCCTCAATGTCGACGCCCACGCCGCCATCTTGGCTGGCCCGTACCGCTGTGTGGTAGGCGATGTTCCCGCCCGCGCTGTCGCCGGCGAGGAACGTGCGCGCGCGGTCTGCGTAGTCGGCGAGGGACACCACCCATTTGAGCGCAGACCATGCGTCGTCGTAGGCGCGGGTATGGGGTGCTCTAGTGCGAGGCGGTACTCCACCGAGACGATGAGCGCCCCGGTGCTCGCGGCGAGGGAGGTGGCGTAGCGGTGGTACGTCTGGCAGAAGGCGCTCTCCGTGCAGGAGCCGCCGTGGATGTACACGACCAGGGGGAGCCTCCTGTTGCCGGCGGCCGTGGCGGCTCTGGAGGGGAGGAATAGCCGTGCCGACACACCGGTGTCGTGGTCGATGACCACATCTCTTGTTGCCACCCCGCTGTTCGCGGTCGGGTTCTCCGATGCAGCCACGAGAGGACTCCTCAGCAACCTCTCGATTCGGCCATCCTTGTACCGTTTGAGGAACGGGGAGAAGTTGAAGTCGACTTCAGCGACAACATCCTTGTTTGCATGCATAGTGGTCTTTTGGTTGAGTCTATCTGTGTTTGCAGCTCTTTGTTGTGTGTTGTGTACGCTGTAGGCTTGTCGGGGTATGTAGCTGCGCGTGGCCTTGTTGGGCATTTATAGGCTATATGTTCAGTCCGTTAGGTACCTTAATGGATATATAGAAGTAGTTCTATCATCATTTACACCTGCTGACTATCAGTAATGATTAGTACATTGATTATTAATTAGCCAAATATTGGATGAAGATACTAGGGAAGACAGGACGATCGGACAAAGTATAGTATAGGTGCCATGTGTTGATTAAATTAGAACACGGATTATTTAATTTGATTCGTTCTCACAGGGGATCCGATCGATCGACCATGTGTTGACCCGTCGTGGTCAATCAAAAGCATCCAACATGCAATGCACATGCCCTCATGAGAGCTGACCAGCATGGGGTGCAGTTAGGACTATACGTGCCCGGCCGGAAGCTGCGCGTTATCCGTGAGCATCATATTTTATTGATCTGTAGCACGCAATGCACCCCAGCTCGCCAAATCTGTCCATGCGTCTGCCTCACTTGATGTTGAAAAATATTTTTTCTTGCATCGGAATAACTATGTATTATGATATACAGAAACTGTTACTACAGCTAGAAAATGTTATGTACGGTGCATCCACGTGATCCATGTGCGTGACTGTGCATATGGAATGAAATGACCAACGGACATATAAAGGCTTAACTTAACTAAATTAATGAATATTACTAACTACACCATAATCAGACTCATGGTTGTTGAAGTGGGGTGGTTGAAATAGATGCTTTATGCAAAACTATGACTATATATAGATATCAGTCCTGCATTAAGAGTCTGACCCTAAAATTAAAAATCACGGGTTCACACCATAAAATTTTATTGGAATTGATTGAATTTTGTTGTAGATGACTCAGCATGCCTAATAGCTACTCTGTACAAAGCAGTGTAGTTAGACCTATACGTGGGCCCCACGTCAAGAGTTGGACCCTGTAAATAAAATATCGCATTCACACTATTAAATTTCATCGAAATTGATTCAAATTTGTTGAAGACGGCTCAGTATGACTGGCAGGTATTCTGTGCAAAATAGTGTGGCTAGAACTACATGTGGGCCCCACATGATGAGCCGGACCCTGGAAATAAAATCTTGCGATCACACTATAAAATTTTATCGAAATTGATTGAAATTTGTTGGAGATTACTCAATACGACTATTAGCTACTCTGTGCAAAGCAGTATGACTAGAACTACATGTGGGCCCCACATCGAGGGTCGGACCCTAAAAATAAACCCTCGCATTCATACTATAAAATTTTATCAAATTTGAATGAAATTTGTTGGAGATTAATCAGCATGATGCAGGGCTACACGTGATGCATGTGCGTGACTGTGCATATGGAATGAAATGGCCAACGGAACGAAAGGACCAGCTGTTTGCGTGTATGTAACAAACATATATAAGCTTAACTTAATTAAATTAATAAATATTACTCTACACCATAATCATACTACTCATGGTTGTTGAAGTGGAGGTCACAATGATTAGTTGCATAATAATACTCAAGGAAAAACTTTCAGGAAATTTCATACACTGGACATGCATACCTGTCCGTACGTGTAGTGCCTGCATCCACATGATGCATGTGCTTGACAACGCGTGGAACAAAACGACCAACAGAGACGGCCAACGAAAGCACCAGCTGTTTGCGTGTAACTACTAATATAAAGTCTTAACCTTAACAAAATCAATTAACATTTCCAACTATCAAATGCACCGGGTTAGGTACGTACCCAAGCAGAAATATAATGATTAATACATGTGGGAAATAATGCAACTGAAAGCACACAACAACAAGATGCTCCTGACACTATATATAGTCCACGACCCATCTCCACTTATGCTCATCATCAGTCATCTCCCTTGATACCGTTGCCTTCTACAACTACTATACTCCCATAGTTAGAGACGATGGCAACCACGCTAGCCACACTACGTGAGATCCGGCATGCGCAGCGTGCTGATGGCCCAGCAGCCATGCTCGGTATTGGCACTGCAAATCCAACAAACTACGTGCTTCAGGAGGAGTTCCCTGACTACTATTTTCGTGTCACAAACAAGGAGCACCTCACCGACCTCAAAGATACATTCAAGAAACTATGTAAGTAAACATGTCATCAATACTGATTGTTGTTATTAGTGTGTGTGTGTGTGTTTTCCAAATTGCAGGTCATTTTAATGATGATCAAGCGATATATTAATGATGATCATTCTCAAATACTTGAACTGATTAGGTCGGATCGCGGGGTTGGAGAAACGTTTCTTTCACCACACGGAGCAGCTGCTCAACGCCAACCCGGCCTTCGTCCAAGGGACGCCCACGGCCCTCGACGCGCGACTCGAGGGCCGTGGGCGTCAGCCGCCGCCAAGGCCATAGCGAGATGGGGCCGCCCGGCCCCCGACATCACCCACCTCATCGTCAGCAACAACTCTGAAGCCCGCTCACCTGGCGTAGACGTTGGGCTGGCCACACTCCTCGCCCTCCGCCCCAACGTCTGTCGGACTGTGCTCCAGCTCAACGGCTGCTCGGCAGGCTGCGCCGTCCTCCACCTGGCAAAGGCTGCATCATTGTGGTTTCGTCTAGATTTATTCACAATTTATTGATATCTGCTAGATCTACAAGTTTTATATCAATTCTTTTTGTTCTAGTTTTTATCAGCAATTATCCAGCTTGAAACTGTTTCTTGTCGGCTTTTATCGCATTATTATCTTTCAATCATCATATAGCTGATTAGATTTGTTCCAAGTGTTGTTTCGCGTAGTTTTATTTAGATTACGTTTTAGTGATCTTTATAGCTCTGCGTCTACGTCGGCTGATTTAGCCGATTGTATCTATTTGTGTCAGATCTCTAGCCGATAAGTTTGTGGGAACGATTCGGCAATCTAGCTGATACATTCCAGAATCTAACGTTTGCATATCCTTGTCAATTTACAGATCAAATTGACATGCATGCCTTGCACACATCGGGGACTGTCAGTTTGTTAGTACGTGAAGGTCACCGCTCGATTTTTGCGTCAACAGTTGTCCCAGTTCGATGTTGCTCTTTATTGCCTACCGCGGCGTTCTTCCCTCCATCATCCCTATGTCGTCGGTGCTCGCGCTCCCCTCCGGTGCCCGCCCTTCCCTCCGGTGCCATCCCCTCCAGCGCGCTCCCCTCCGTCGCAAGCTCCACCGGGTGGGAGCTCCGCCGCGAGTGCGAGATACACCGAGCGCGGGCTTTGCTGGGCAGGAGCTCCAGCTGGCCGTCGGGCACAAGCTCCACCACGCACGAGCTCGGGCGCGAGCTCGGCCTGCGCTCCCGACCGGTTGGCTCATCTAGAGGTCCCAGTCCGCCTGCGCTCCCCATTGGAAGAAGCAATCAGGAAGAAGATATGAGCGGGACTGCTAGTCAGTGAGATAAGAAGAGTGTTGGATGGGGTGGGCTACAATGACAGGTGGGTCCGCTTGTATGTGTTTCTCAAAAGCCACAGGTGCTCCACCAAACCGTTTTATGATTTTCTCACAACAACTTTCCCACAGCCCACAGCCCACAGTCCACAACTGTTTTTCTAAAAGCCACAACTTAACCAAACACACTCTGAGTAGCCCACTCCAATAGACTTTGAATTTACCACTCTCCAAATCCAACAACTGCATTCAACACTCTCTCTCTACACTCCAGGGGCGTAGCTACAGGTACGCCGAGTTGGGCGCGGCATACCCTGTGTTTTGGCCTAGTAGCGCAATTGATATTTTAGCCCACAAGTAAAAGGTAAAAACATCAAAGTCAAACCCTTCCGTCACCTACGCCGCCGCCTCCTCTCGCGACGTTTGGTGCCGCGCATCGTTGTCGTCTAGTGCCTTCCCGCGACCATGCCTCCGGCCATCCGCCGCCTGCCGCTGCCGCCTGCCCAGCCGCCCAGAGGTGCCCACCCGACCATCGCCACGCACAGCGCAAGACCTAATAGGCAGCAGCTAGCCACGCCGGTTTCCCCATTCTGCCATTCATATCATCCTTTTCCTCGGTTCCTATTGCAGCCTTGCAGGACCCGGCGCAGGTGCATTAGAAGTATTCTTTGTAGAGTACTCTTCTTTGTATTGCTTTTTCTCTCCATTCATACAATCATACTCTTACAACTAAAACAAATATTGATGCATGCAGTAAGAAGTGTTCCTCGGTTCTTCTCCATTCACACTTGTAATTAAAACAAATATTGATGCATGCATTTTTTATTTGTAGAATTGTTGAATTACGAAGAGGAACAGAGATATATTTTTGACTATTTGTCTTGTACTGTATGCAACTTTTGCAAGTGTTGAATTTAAGACTTAGTATGTTAGTTTTGTTAATTTTTGAAATTTGCTTATCTAATTATATATGATTTGTACTGTTTATAGAATTATCGAATCCATATGAAAAATTTATGGTGGCATACCCTATGATAAAATCCTAGCTACGCCACTACTACACAATAACGCATGGGTCCCACGCGCCATTCCACACTTGGCAAGCCAGTTTGGCTAGCCAGATGGCTTGTCGAGCTGGATGGCTAGTCTGTTGGAGAGCTATTTTGGTGTTGAATAGCTAAAACTTTGCTTGACAAACCATTTTTTTAGTTTCTTAAAGATGCTATGCATTCTCTGTTTATGTAAATGGTTTTCATGGGCAGTTTCCCCAGATGAAGGATCCTAGCAGAATGTTTCAAAGGCACACTTTTGATCACGCACGTCATTGTAAACATACTACATCAGTCGACCTGAGGTGCACGATTGGTTCAACCATCAATATCGACAGAATTCTTGAAGTCGCCTGCAAGGATCAGAATGCATATGACCCAGCGTTCCATACGCGGTCAATAATTCACGTTGTGCAAACAATAAAAAACAAACAAACAATAATATAACCTTTTATCCCAAATAATCATATCCAACCGAATCTACATTTTCGACTCTCTATTTGCTTCTCCATAAAAATTCAACTTCACATTAAGCAGCTCACTTCAACAGACTCTTCATTTATCACCCTCTACACACGCTGACGCATGGATCTCATGCGTCATCCACAAAGTCAGTTTGGCTAGCCGGAAAATTTGACTAGCGCTGGGCCAATTTGGAGAGACATGACTTGGCGAGTTGCATGGATAGTCTTTTGAAGAGCTATATTTTGATGTTATTTAGCCAAATTTTGATTTGACGAGCCATTTAGCTGGTCTTTTGAAAATACTTACATATATAGTATTACTTGAAGTTTTGCAAAATAATATGACGAAAGAGAAGCCATTTCTCCTTAAAAAAAGACCACCATATACATGATATAGATACAAAATCCCATGTTTCTATTGCTCTTTGCTCATTTAAAAAAAAAAAGAGAAAACACTTGTACAAGTGTATACCACGCTCAGACACAAAACATACGCACACGAGAGGTATTGAAACCTGGCGTGAAGAGAGTGGTCGCTTGAATGAGACTAATGAATAAAAAAAGTACCACGACAGGGGAATAAAGTTATAAGGTGACCTGCTCAAGTAATGCCACGATTGGGACACACGCATAGACAGACCGACAGATCGATATCATCAGCTGTATAAATCCATGGAGCCCATTGGCCCATGGGTGTCCCTCAAAGCTTGACGACGACAAGCTCCCAGCACGGCAATGGCCGAGGATGGCGCGGCACAGCCGCCGCAAAGTGACAAGAACAGTAGCCAGCCGGCGGAGTACCAGCTGAAGGAGTACCTGCTGCTTCTTGCCACCCTGGTGGCGACGGTGACCTACGCGGCGGGGCTCAACCTGCCGTGGGGCTCCTGGCTGGAGGACGCGCCGGCGGAGGGGCGGCTCGCCGGCGACTCCATCCTCCGGGAGACAAACTACACGCGCTACATCGTCTTCTACTACTTCAACGCCATCTCCTTCGCGGCGTCGCTCCTGGTCGGCCTCCTCCTCCTCCTCCTCCACCGGGACGGCAATAACTGGAGCGGCTGGCTGCTCCCGCTCGTGAGGACGGTGATGGTCGTCGACCTGCTCGGCCTCACGGGCGCCTACGCCGTCGGTGGCAGCCACGACGGCTTCACCACCGCTTCCGCCTCCGTCCTGGCCTCCGCCGTCTTCGCCTACGTCGCCGTCGCCTTCCTGAACTTCGCCGTACGCCGCCTGCTCCACCGCGGAGGTGGCGCCGCCGCCAACCAACAAGCTCAGGGAGACGTGCCATCGGTAACGGAGAAGGACGAGCTTGGCCGGCACAAGATCCTGATGGTGCTCGCCGTCTTCGCGGCGACCATCGCGTACGTGGCCGGGCTGAACCCGCCGGGAGGCTTCTGGCGGAGCGCCGAGGAAGGGCACCACGCCGCCGCCGACCCGGTGCTGCAGCGCCTCCACCCCAACCGCTACAAGGCCTTCTTCTTCTGCAACACCGCCGCCTTCGCTGCGTCCCTGACCGCCATCATGATCATCGTGGATTACGCCAATGTCAGGATCACTATACCTATTATGTCTCGTTTTGGGCTTAGGAACCGACGTTTCCTACCGGGCCTGCGTGCCTATTATCCATTGGGCTAAGCCCATGTAACCAGCTAGCTACTTATACCTAGAGAGCGAGGAGGAGAGACATCAATCAATCGTGTATGAACTAAACAGCTTCTTCCTCCTCAAGGCAACCGGATCTCATGCCGTTCCCGATCCATCTCTTTGATCCCCAATTCTTGCTGTTCTTCCTCGAATTTCCTTCTCCAATCCTTCCCCCGCTATCCTGCTGCTAACAATTGGTATCAGAGACACCGATCCCTGAATTTCTCCTCTATCCTCCTTCCTCTAATTCATCTGGATCTCGTGGACGACCACCACCTCCACCTGTCGGCGCCATGTCTCTCGACACCAAGCTCCTGCTAGATGAGATGCACAAGCTCGGCGACCGCTTCACGTCGACTTCCTGGAGTTTCTGCACGGGGAGGTCAAGTTTGAGCAAGGGAAACAACCGTCGGATGAGTGCCTCCAACCTGTTCGATGAAATGACTAGAAGCGATTTCGAAGAGTGGCGGTCACCAAGTTGCATCCTCGAGGTCACCATTCACAAGGTTTGCTACCCTATTACTGAATTTGTGCTTCTCCAAGTTTTTGGTTCATTTGGAGTGGTGGAGCAAGTACACGTGTTTGGGGGAACGGATGTTGTGATGGCTCGAGTTGTGTTTGAGTCCAAGGAGGTCGCAGCAGATGCTTTTGGGGAGTTGCATGGCCGAAACATCTATGATGATTGTTGTCGGATGGAGATCAAGTGGGGATTGTACCGAGAGTGCGCAGCAACTCCAGACACAAGTCGTGGTACCATGGAAAGCTGTTCTACCACGGATGTTCCTGTGTTGCATTCATCACCGACGGCTTTTAGTGCGTCTGAGACATCCTCATCGTCATCCTCGACTCCAATCCCAACACCAGCAGCTCGAGGTGTAGAGGAGAGGACTTCCACTGCCTCGCCCACCAGGTGTTCGAGTGAGTGCCTCTGCCACGACATCGACTTGTTGAAGCCCATCAGTGCTGCGGTAATTTCCACTCCCGCACCTGTTGCCCCTCCGAGTACAGAGGAGGAGACCCCTGCCATCTCGCCCACATGGTGTTCGTCAGATTACCTCCATGGCGACGCGCATGAGCTGGTTAAGCAGGGCATTCCCAACCAGGCCAAGCTCGTGCCAGTCATCAGGATGGCCATTTCAGCCAAGCTTTCATCCACTTTCATGGACGCTCAAGTGGTGTTTGAGGACATGCCACAAAGGTATATCACTACCTTAGCACCTGAACTTTTGTTGGGAGTTGTTCTGTTGGGTAGTGGCACCAAGAGTCATGAGTACCAGAAGGTGTTAAAGGGCATGACAGTTCTGAGTACAGTTATGTTAGGCCAATTATCTGCTCATGTGTTTGCCAAAGCACAATGGCCACCTCCTTTATTGGACTGCAACATTTTGCTTCCTGAAACCATTGAGCTATACTTCAGCTTTTGGCCACTAGTCAATTGTGATTGGGCTACTGTAGTTGGCAGAGAATCTTGGCCACCACCTATGCAACACTGCATCATTTGGCATTCTGAAAACTTCCAGATGTGCTTCAGTCTTTGGCAGCCAGTTAATAGTGATTTGGTTACTGTACAGCAAAAACCACCATGGCCTCCACCTATACAGCTAGAGATGCAATCTGATGGTGTCCAGTTCAGACCAACACCTTGGCCATCCTTTTGCTGTCAAATAGTTGTGGTGCATCAAGCTACTGTGTACTTGCAGACATCTCTGTCAATGTTAATGACTGATTCAATGATCAGGTGCCTGATGAGGTCTCTCAAATGTGAGCTTGTGCTTCAATGGTCAAATTCTGCATATGAGAGTGCTTTCACATATCTATTTATGACAAGAATCAGAATCCTTCTATCAAATCATGGTTTTCTATCTAGTGGCTATCTACCTCCTGATTCAATTAAGCTGATAGAATGTTGTGGTTGGGTTACTGTGCAGCACATGCTACCTTGGCCACCTGTGCAGTGTGAGTTGCAGATTGATGGGTTCATCTGGGAACTAGTGGTTAATATTTTTCAGTATCTTTCAGAATACATGAGATGTCTGGCATTAGAGACATCAATCAATCGTGTATGAACTAAACAGCTTCTTCCTCCTCAAGGCAACCGGATCTCATGCCGTTCCCGATCCATCTCTTTGATCCCCAATTCTTGCTGTTCTTCCTCGAATTTCCTTCTCCAATCCTTCCCCCGCTATCCTGCTGCTAACAGCCAAGCTCGACCTCAAGCGGATGAAGTTCCGAGCGAGGGATTACGCGCTGTATGGGCTCATCGTCACGGCGCTCTTGGGCCTCGGCGGCGCCTACGCCGCCGGGAGCTGCAGGGACAGCAAGCACACCGGATATGTTGTCGGCCTGATTCTCCCCGTCGCTGTCTGCATTTATTTCCAGTATGTTGCTGCGAAGAGCTCTTGCATTAAGAACATCAAGGATTGGTACGACAGACGGATTGAAGCAAACAAGAAATCGCCCAACAAATATAACCTTATCAGGTATGCAGTATTGATATATATAATTATTCTGTCTACTGGTCACCCGAGTTTTCCCCTTCTTACCGTGCTTCTTCTACCAACCCAACCTCTTTTTCAACCTCCAGCTCCCCTACACCTCCCGCCGTCCAGTCCGTCCAGATATATATTTGTGCTATACCTATATGCGAAGTGCGCATGTGCCAGAGATCTCTTTTCATTGACGCGAACCCTAAGTACTACTATCAGGTTTTTTTCACCATAAGGAATATTACCAGATAAGGTACACTCAATTCGCATATTATGAACCTTTTATTTAAGGTTCATGAACATGTTTTATGAGCTGTAGATATTTTTTTGGTATTCCTTTCATCTAAAAATGTCTCAGTTTTTTTTTTCCAAAATTGTTAGAGGCATTTGATATTTTCCCATTTAAATTTAAAGACACACTGCACGCCAGCCCTAAATACCTGCTACATCAGTCCTAAACCGCTTTGATTAAACGGAATTGGAAGTTTTGGTATGCCCCAAACTAAATGGTTTTGGAGATTTGGAGTTGAGGTCAAAATTAGAAGAAGAAAAAAACTACTGAGGGGTCAATACAGACTTATAATAGCAAATATCTAACACAGTTTTGGAACAAGTTAAACAAAAAAGTAACATAATATCATGTGGGTGAGCAAGCCAAGAAATTATCAATAATGCACTAGGGAAGGGTGATCGAGTCTCACAACTCACACCATACTATTTGTCATCCTCTTTGGGTTGATCTTAATTTTCTAAATATCATGCACTAGAAATCTCTCTTCATTTCCTGAATTTGCTAAATGTTTTATGTAAAGCTTATTAAATCTTTTCATGAGCTACAGATACTTTCGTGTGATTCCTTGCATTCCAAATGTTACCCATTTCCCCTGAAATTGTTACAGGCATTTAGTATTTTTTCTTCATTTAAATTATATAATCACTACCACGCCTGCCCTAGCTGAGCTCAAGGGCCAAAACTAAATGGAATTGAATGAGCTGAGGAAGCAAATAAGGACTTATTCAAGTTTGTAATAACAAAAATTTGGATTAAAACAGAAAAATTAGAGAAAACTAGTCCATCAGCCCGTGCTCTCGCACGGGCTATATTTTTTAAAAATTATAACACACATCATTTGTGTATATCTTAATTAATATCATATGCTAACAGTTTAAGAAATAGAAGATTATTTTAGAATCATATTTTGATTTATATTTTTAATATAGGTCATTTGGATTCAAATTTAAGGTTACCTCATGTTATTTTGGTGCAAATTTAAAAGGTTATTTTAACTATTAGTGGTGGACAATTTATTTGCAAATTTAGGGATTATATTAAATTATTTTTATAATGGTAGAAGTGGGTAATTTTGAGAAAGATTAGGAGGTTACTTTAATTTATTTTATCTAATGGCAGAGGTGGGTAATTTAGATATAGGTTTAGGGGGTTATTCTAGATTGTTTTCATAATGACATAGGTGGGTAATTTTTTAGAAATCGTAACAGATCCAATGGTTGTGATGATTTGAGTCTACTTATTGACGGCCAGATGTTTTGCTTTTTTGTGAGAATTTCTAGAATTTCTCTTTTTTTTCTAAAGTGTTCACCTAGGATCCTATGTGGCATCACCTGGGGGCTTCAAAAGGAGTCTTCAATTAGTAATAGTAAGATGTTTAACATAGTTGTGAAAAAAATTAAACAAGCTATATGTCATATAGTGGAAATTGAATAATGTAGTCAAAAATAATATGGGAACTAGTGGTATAATTATATTCATCATTGGTACACCACTTAGTAAAGAAGAAAATGGTTTAATTGCTGGTACAATGATGAATATTGACAAGATAATATTTTTTCACTAATGACATAAGTTTCTTGCTACAGCACAACATTTTATCACAAACAAGCTATATGTCATATAGTGGAAACAATATGGTTTGGTGAACAGTATCCCAGTAATATTTTGTCGCTCTTGCTTTATCAATAATGTAAAACAAGCTATATGTCAAAGTAACCGCTAATAATGTGTCTAAATTAGTGACATGTAAAAAATACCTAGTCCCAATTTAAATGGTAGGATGTATAACAATGAGAAAAAAAGTAGATTGATCACAAAAAACCCTTTGAACAGTAAAAACAGTGTCCATTCCTAATGATATGGTGTCGCGGTATATATCATCCTACCGCAAATAATAGCGATAAAACAATACTTTGACACTATTTTTGGTGTCCTTTCCTAATGATATGCTGCCGCGGAATATAGCATCCTCAATTAATTAATAGCTAAAATTTCCCTATTTTCACTACCTAATATATATACTCCAATTTCTTTAACTTGCAGTGCTCTTAGTGCGATTGTTACGGAGGCTAGCATACGTGACGACCTGAATAGAGCTCGTGAAAACATCCAGTTGCTTGCCATTCTTGCGGCGACCATCGCTTACACGGCAGGACTAGATCCACCTGGTGGTGTATGGGCGTCCAAAGGGGATGGTTACAATGTAGGAGACCCAATACTCCTCACAACTCATCCTGGGCGTTACAAGGCCTTCTTCTACTTCAACTCGGCGGCTTTCGTGGCGTCACTGGTCATCATGGTGATGTTGCAGAGTAAAAATCTAGCTGAAAGCCACGCGCTGAAGGCGGCCATGATACTAGATCTGTTCGGTCTCATAGGTGCATATGCTGCTGGGAGTTGCAGGGACACAAGCACCTCCATTTACACGGTCGCCTTGGCAGGCGGTGTCCTCATCTACGTGGTTATCCACATTGTGTTCTTCACACCAGAGAGCACATCAAGCAAGAACGAAGAACAGCTGGAGTACAAGCGTAAGGTGTTGCTCCTTCTCGCAATCTTGGCTGCCACACTCACCTACCAGGCCGGCTTGACCCCTCCAGGGGGCTTGTGGGAAACTGGGCACCGCGCCGGCTTCCCGATCCTCCAAGACAAGTACCCTCTCCGTTACAAGGCATTCTTCTACTGCAATGCAGCAAGCTTCATGGCGTCCGTGGCTCTCATCATCCTCCTGCTCAACGCCAATATGTATAAGCCAGGCATACGGTGCTATGCACTCGTTGTCTGCATGGTGGCCGGCATGGTCGGACTCATGTGCGCCTATGCTGCTGGGAGCTCCATGCATCTGCGAACCTCCATCATCGTGCTGGTATTGCTTGCTGCCGTCACCGCAATCCTAGTCATTCTAGCTATCAGACTCTTTGTGGAGAAGCTAAGATCTGCCGCCGAAGCTCGAAAAGCCAAGGAAAATCCAAATGATCTTGAACAGCAACGACACAATCACAATGGCGTCAACAAACCCATCACCCCCAACAATAATGATCCAAAACCCAATGCCAGTGATCCAAAAGCCAGTGCCAGTGATCCAAAACCCAATAATACCAATGATCCAAAACCCACTGCCAGTGATCGAAAACCGAGTAATGCCAGTGATCCAAAACCCAATAATGCTAGTGATCCAAAACACTGTCCCCCTGCTGATCAGGAGGATCTGGCGGAAACTGCCATGTACCTGATGCTGGTAGGAATACTGGCTGCGAGCGTGACCTACCTGACGGGCCTGAAACCACCCGGTGGCATGTGGAGGGATGACGACAATGGACACTCTGCAGGCAACCCGGTCCTCTACGACATCAACAAGCAACGGTACAATGCTTTCTTCTACTGCAACTCCACCTCCTTCGTGGCTTCCATCACCATCATCGCCTTGCTGCTGCTCCAATGGATGGCGACATTTTTTGGGAAACCAGTACTGTCTCTTGGGCCGATGCACACAGCCATGGTACTTGACATGCTCGCCCTCCTGGGTGCCTACGCTGCGGGAAGTGATCGGGAGTCGAGCAGATCCTGGAAGGTCATCCTGCTCGTCCCCTTAGTGGTCTTGGTCATCTTTCTCTTTTGGTTCATCTGTGGGAACAAACAGGAGGAGCCGACGAAGCCGAAAACCAGAGCCGCATACGAAGCCGATGCCTCGGTTACTAGATTTGACCACTAGCACGCACGGACCAATGGAAAATAATGGACATGCTTGAGAGGGTCCGTTGTTGGATGTGCCACGCTGAGCTACTTACAGGTTGACTTTCAATTAAGGAATAACCACCACTCTACTACACAAATACCAGCTGTTGACACAGTCGTTTGCTTGCCTTAAGTATTTTCTGAAGCAGGAGTCCAAATGCCGAGTTATTTGCTCATGTATGTGTAATCTTTATTTCCCCAATGTCATTTTATTTGGAACCAAGCCACATGTATACATCGAGTTGTCAGTCGTTTATAATGCATTAAACTTTTGTAACGGACACTTGAGGCCCGTTACAAGGCCCAACATCTGTAACGGTCATTGTTTGGCCCCCGTTACCCATAAGCGCGGCAGGCTTGACCCCGACCTGGCCACCACAACGCCCGTTACCGCATTAATTCATTGTAAGGGGTCGTTAAAGTGCATCCGTTATGAAAATTATACCTATCGGTAACGGTCTCTTAATGTCCGTTACCGATCATTGTCATATCGGTAACGGTCGCTTAAGGACCGTTACCAATAGGGCAGTTATCGTACCTAGCTGTCGCTGGTAGTAACGCGCGTTACCGATGACTATTTGATGCCCGTTACCCATAGATCGGTGTTACTTGTGTCTGTTGATGCCCATTACCAGAGTCGGAGCTCAATAATTGAAGTCACTGGCGCAGCAGCCAGCGGGCGTCCTCCGTGCCGTCGCCGCAACCGGCGCCTCCTCGGCCGCACTCGCCTCCACCGCTGTCAAGCAGGAGCGCGGCGGCACTGCTGCTCGATGTGTCCTGCTGCTGCTGCTTCCGCGCCGGCGTCACCGAAGGTGCCGGCAGACGTCGACCACGGCGTCCTCCGCGCCGTCGCCGTCCTCCAAAGCAGCAGCCCTTCTTCCACGCCATCGCCGCGGCCGCGACGCCGCCTCCTCCTCAGGCGCGCTTGCCTCGTAGATAGTCCTCGTCAAGGTGGAAATTGCCCCCTTTTATTGAACTTCGCTGTCCTAATCCTCTTACTCATCGGTTTTGGTGATGAATTATGCTCATTTGATGTATGGAAATTGCCCCTGTTCATTGAACTTGTAGATGGCGGCTGCTGATCGGGCTTGGATGTATAGACAGCCCCGAGATTGGGATAATTTCATAACCGGGGTCAATGGTTTTCTAGCTCAAGTAGACGCGGATATGAGAAACCGTGGTGTTCAGGCAATGTATTGCCCCTGTATAGATGGTCTCAACCAGAAGAAGTTCAAACAACGGGACAACATTTTTCATCATTTGATCACACGTGGTTTCACAAAAAATTACACGTGTTGGAACAAACATGGTGAGGAAGGCTTTAATGAAGTCGAAGCAGGATGCCTAAATGAAGGTGAAGCGCGACACCATGCTCAAGGCCTTAATGAAGGGGCAGCGCGATGCCATGATGAAGCCCTTGATGAAGGAGGAGATTTTGAGGAAAATGAACCATTCCCACCCTTTGTGATGAGGCCTGAGGATATGACTGATCAAGAAGTTACGAGCTTCAATGATGGTGAGGTGTTGCAACATGTCAACATGTGCACAATGTTGATCAAATGGTGCGGGATGTTGAGTTTCAAGGAGTGTACACAACTTCTGTATTAGCGAGGCTGAAGCAGTTCATTGAAGATTCAAAGAAACCCCTCTATCCTGGTTGCCAGAAGTACTCTCGCCTTTCTGGTGATCTAAAACTTCTGCAGCTTATGGCAGATCATGGTTGGAGCAACAAAAGTTTCAAACAACTATTGGATCTGCTTAGAGACATGCTACCTGAGGGAAACCAAATAGCCGAGTCTGTCTATGAGGCAAAGAAGATAATTTGTCCTTTGGGAATAGAGGTTGAAAAAATTCATGCATGCAAGAACAGTTGTGTATTGTTCCGTGGAGATTATGTAGACCTTGACTAGTGCCCCAAGTGTGGGTGTGATCGGTACAAGAGGAAAAAAGATGGTGGAGATGATAATGCTGATGACGGGAATGAGCTCGTGGAGATCAGAGGCAAGAAGAAGGTTAACAGAGGGGGTCCTGTAAGGGTGGCATGATATTTTCCCGTCATTCCCCGGTTGAAAAGATGGTTCGCCACAAGAAAGGAGGCACGTTACAAAAGAATCATCCCATGACTAAATGTATGTAGCTAGGCGAGCAGCAATCACAATCACAAGCAATCACAAGCTTAGGTAAGAAGCTTTCATTCACAACAACATCAATCACAAGAACATCAATCATCCACATTATATATATATGTTAACAGTTTACTAACACAAAAGCACTACAAGTTCGTACATCGATCACTACTTAAGTTCATACAAGTCCAAATATAGCTAAGAACATAGTTCATCCTATTCTGGTGGCACGCAATTCTAGATATGGAACATAGTTTATGTCTCCAATCTTCCAGCCTAGAACTTCATTAAAGTAAGCTAGAGCACGTATGAGTGCACTCTCCTCCGCTTGCCAATCAAAGTCACACACAGCACTGTAAATATCAAACAATGGATCATTGGGCTGTTCTGGCCTGTAGAAAGTCAGATTGGCTTGGTGCTTCCAATCTCTGGTGAATAACGGCTCTCCACCATGGTAATTCAACCCAATTCTTTCCACCACTTGATTAAGAATGGCACGAAAGCTCATTGAGGCATAGGTTGAACCAAAAAGATCCTACAAGATGATGAGAGAGATAATAACCTTATCAGATCAAAGTTAAAAGGATGTAACATAAACAAAGTTAAGAATGAATAAAAAGGATATATCGTATACCATGTCATGTTGAATGAGGCTGCGGCAAAGCCTCTCAGTAGTACGAACAACATTGGTTTCATCAGCCGAAAGTTGCTCCATTCTAAAATGTGAAAAGTCCGGCACGAAGTGCCCAACATTCTGAAGCTCTGATAGACAAGCATCCACGGCGGTCCTCTCTTGTGTTATCGGCATAACTCCTGGTCTGCCCACTCCTACAATTGGAACCATTGGGTGTGACGTGCCTATTGGAGTCGACAGGTAATTTTGTACACCTCGAGCAGGTACGGAGAGAGATATACGCAGTCTTGTATAGTTCCCAACTTGCTCAGGTTGCCCTACAATGGGAGTACCACCCATAACGTCGACAACCTCTCTGAGCCATCTAATATTGTTGATACGCTACATTGTATGTACTTAAATTAGATATTTTCATGTGTAGCAAATTAAAAAATGTATGGTAGTTAAGAAATTTCATTACCACGTTGACTGCTGGATCATGCGTTCGATCACCCAGTGGCAAGGCCATCTCGCGATGAATGTGAAGTCCTGGACGACAAGGCAACAACGGGTCCTCCAAGTCTGCGGCACCACCACCATGGCCTCGGGCATGACCGGCATGGCGACCAACAGCGCCACGGCCACCAGAGGCGGATTGTCCACTTGACATAGTTAGCTCTATCCAAAAAATTGTATTAGTGCACAGATTGAGATTATTCACTTTGCACATAATACATCACATTGTAATCGATCTAACACTCAATATATTTCTAACATTTTCTGGATAGGGTTACACAGATTGAACATTTTCGGATCGGAGGCCGGTAGAGCAGCCAGCGACGGGGTGGAGGGGCAGAGAAGGGAGCACGCGGCGGGGCGGCACGCGTGGGGTGGAGGCGGAGAGAGAGAGAGAGAGGAAGAGAGAGAGAGAGATACCGGGGGTGGGGGCGGCGGCGACGGTGGAGAGGAACCGGTGGGGAGAGGATAGGTGCGCGCGGAGGTGGTGGAGGCCTGCGGCGGCGGTGCAGGTGGTGGAGCCCTGCGATGACGGCGGCGGTGGGGAGAGAAGGTAGCTGGGAGAGAGAAGGAGGAAAGTGTAACAGGCGGTAACAAAATGACCGTTACACGATCTTATGTAACGGGCATTGTGGTAATGCCCGTTACATATGACCATTCACCTGCATAATTAAAACAGAGGCTGCAACAATTCACAAGAACACCACCAAGCAATCACAAGAACATCAATCACAAGAACACCAGCATATAAACATCAATCATCCATATTGCGTTATAGGAGACGCTGATGGAGTTATCTGCGTCTCTTAGATCGAGTTCATGACATACGAAATCCAATTCATGACAAACAAACTAAGTAGTTCAACAAGCAGAGGAACAAACTGAGAAACATGCACACTGTACACATTATTGCTAAGGTAGAGGAGTTGATCGATTAGTCGGTCGCCGCCGTCGGAGTCCCACCGTCGGAGCCATCGGAGTCGTCGTCATCGTGGCTGCCGTCGTCGCCGTCGGTGCCGTCGTCGTCGACAGCAGGCGGCCCCCCTGACGATGGGGAGGTTCTCAAGCTCTTGAGCCAACCCATGGATCCTGAAGGAGAGACCCTTGACGCTCGGGTCCTTGAGATCTACATGAGGCGCCTTGATGTTGAACGCAGCGCCCACATTTCGAAGCTTCTTGAACGAGGCCTGGAGCAGTTCGACGGCGAAGCTGGTGTCGTTGGCGAACGGTTCATCATCGGCCTCCTTCTTTTCCTCCTCCTTGGGCGCTGGTTCCTTCCCTTTCTCCTTGATCAACTTCCTCCGACGGCGGCTTTCGTCGTCGTCCTCCTCCCTTCGTCCCCGCTTCGTCGACGGGTCACTCGATGCCATGCTTCTCCTTGGTGATCTCTCGGTGACCGGAGATTGTGAGATGATGATTGAGGGGGAAGAAGAAGCGAAAGAAATGATGAGAGCTTATGGAACAAGCAGGGAAGTTTTGGGAGCAACGGTTTCCTGTTTATCTTGTCACGGGCATTACTAAAAGACCGTTGCAGAAAGTTTCAGTAACGGGCTTTCCTAAATGCCTGTTACCTATTTCAATGCACACGAGGGCGATGCAGTCCACAGGCCCACAGCCAGTCCACGACGAATGAGTCTCTGACATCAGGGCCCCATGGGTCCACGATTGCCGGTGCACCACATGGCTGCATCTGATTGGCCCAGTTCTATTGGAACAGTTTGCATTTCTCCTTTTAATCTGCAATCAAATTTTGTAACATGTATTTCTCCGTCATACTTAGTCCAAATTTGATGATTTTTTTCTAAATTTTTCTAAACTCACCATCTTTACATTAATGACATTTTTAGTATATATTTACAGTTCGTGGATATCGTTTATATGCCTTATCTTGTCACGGACATATATGTAGTTTTCCCATAAAGAAAAGGAGAAGTAATCGGTAGAAGGAGCATTGGGAGTAATCGGCAAAAACAATCGGTAGGGGCTGCAGACTCAAAGATATACACGGGGATGGTGTGGTAGCATTACGTAATTAGAATTATTTGCATGGGTGTGTACATGAAAAACTGACGCAAGTACTACAAAAAATCTGTTGATCCATGACGATTAAATTTCGTCACAGATCACTAAAAAACCGTCATAAAACAGTATTTAAAATAGTATTTATGACGATCTCAAATTGCGTCATGTATTGAACGTCATAGATTACACCTCGTGACGTTTCTTAAAATTTCGTCACAAATTGCTTGATCAATGACATTTTGAAAGCGTCATAAAATGTCCCAGGGCCCCCGAAGCCCAACCCAAGCCCGTTTTCTATGACGAAAATAAACATCACAATCAGTATAATTTTCGTCACAAATTCAATTGTCATGTCACACATCAATGACATGGAGGATGACATGGCTGTTGACATAGAGATGACGTGGATGGCAATGATGGCATGTAATTTGACATAGTCAATGACATAGCTGATGATATGGCAGTGACATGGCGCCACATGGACCTCGATGTGGCAGCAGGCACATTGAGCCAATTTGGGCCTCATCTACACATCCCATATAAACAGCATGATCATTTCAGCCCAACCCAAGATGCAACAAGAAATTAACATTTCATCACATAAATGTTTGATTGAGCATTTCATCACATACAACATCAAATCACCTAAAAGTTTTTCATCCAGAATTGCAATGAGCAGTATTTGAAAGCTAACATGCAATGGCAATCTATACATAAGGTGTATCATTTACTCAAACAAATTCGATGCACTTGATTCTTGATCTTTGTACTTCTCTCCCTGAAAACTGCAAGCATGCAACAAACTTAATCTTTCAGCATGGAATCACATTCTAAATTTGGTTTTAATCTAGTAGAAAATCTCACAATATTGCATAACTAGCCTCACTTCACATAGTCATGGCCACTTACCATCTATATTCAATTTTTTCAACAGCTAGGACTTTGAAAGAAAGCACGACCCTAAATTCCAGCAGCAAATGAGTTCCTTTTTGGCCCATACTTGGTGAGGAGCAAACACCTTTGCATCACTAAGCCGAGCTGCCCCTGAAATAATAATACCAACAAGTGATCACAGTTAGTCTCTGAAAGTAACGCAAGGAAAAACATTACAGTTAATTAGACAAAGTTTATGTAGCTAGCCTTGCTAACTAGTTCCATCTGAAGTGCTAGTTGCAGGTAGTTTACTTCTGAAAATAAAGTAAGGCAAGTAACATAGGTGAATGAGCTACAAGCAGACCAGAAAATGACTAGAAAGATTGGAATACCTAACTTGGTGGCAGCACTAGGACTACATGACAACTTTGGCTTTTTCATGCTCATCCAAGTTTCGCCAATTGTTCCTACCAGAATCCACATCTTGGGAAAAAAACAAGAAAGAAAATAATGGATCAGCAGCATGAACTGGTTCTATTATAACAGTGGAATTAATGTTGTAGACTTAACTAAAATACTATGCTCGACAATTGATACTAGTGATAACCAGGGATTTTGATGGGATAGAAGAAGATTGTGTAAGTTGCATGAACTAAACATGTAGCTTTTTAAGGAGCAAATCCACCTAGTTATATCTTTAATCATTACCATAATCTAATATGCACAGGGGTTTTAAATTTTAACAGTTTGGACTGTATTTTTTCAACAAAGCAAACAGTTCCATTGTTATCAACTAGCTAGAGAAGCTAAACATGTAAGAGAAGTTATAATTAGGAGCATGTTCACAATATAATTAAGAGATGGAGTTAACAGTTCAGGGGGTCTATTGCGCTTTAATTTCAGTCAAGGTGCACTAAACATGTAAGCAGAGTACCATAGGGTCAATATTACAAATGACTTGCATGCATATCAATCAGAGTCAATTTAATTGACTCAGATTTGGAGAAAATACAAACAGAACCATGGGGATCTAGTTATCTAGAGCTAAGGAGGCATATGTAGGAAGCCTGATAAGCACCGCTAGGACCCACTAGTGTCGCGGGATTACCATGCTGCTGCCACAGGAGCACAAGCGTCGGGAGGAGCACAAGGTTGGGGACAAGATTGATACAGAGTGCACGAATCGAAGCAGCATGACGGCACTGAGGCGCTCACAGGGACTACGTCGTGGCTGGATGCCTGGATCCATGAGCGCCTAGTCCTCCTACCGCAGTGCGCCCAGCATGTCGCGCACATTTAGGCACAAACCAGCTGAAAAAATTACGGGATATTAAGTACGGAACTCAAGCTGGGTTGACTTCGGTGCGGGAGGCACGGGCCAGCTTGGCGGAGAAGGTGGAGCGGGTGCTAAGCGTGGCCGCCGGCGACAGGCGAATGCGGTAGAGGAGAGCGAGGGGGCATTCGCAGCGACGTTGTCCTGGCGGCAATGGAGGTGATGCTGCTGCGCCCGTGGTTCGGCGGCCATGGATCTGGGTCTGCGGCGGCCAGACACAGGCCCGCGACAACCGGATCTTGTGCAAGCTAGCCCCCTATGGCCAGCGCCTGCCGCTGCTGTGGCTTCGGGGAGGGGAAGGAGAGGGAGGCGACGAGGGTGCCCTGACGCGAGTCTGTGAGGGAGAGGAGGGAGAGGAGGCTGTCGCCTGACCCATCCTCCATTCGCGGATGCCTCCACAGGCCGGCGTTGGGCACTAGCGGTGGAGGAGAAGGAACCACCAGGGGGGGATCGGAGGGGAGGGGATCTGAGCCGCGGCTCGAGCGGTGGACGAAAGGAGGCGGCCAGGCGGGGGTGTGGGGGAAGGAAGGAGCTAGGGTTTGTGCCGAGCACAATTTTATATCATTGGAGTGTGATTGGAGCCATTGGATCGGCGATGGACAGTCTGAAGTAATAGGAGGCTGAGACGGGCCTTCTTTCATTCCTTATCTGCTTAACTTTTTTTTTTCATTTTATAGCACTATTGTAAAATAAATATTAAAATAATTATCTTATATATCCAAATATATTTTTTTACATATAATAGACCACATATAAGTTGTCACGTAGGAGTTTCAAGAATTTTTGAACAGATTTGATATATATATTGTTAGTTAAATGAATTTCTATGTGCTTTTCGAAGTAATTTCATGTTGAACTATGTGTACCTCCAAAAAGATTCAAAAAATCATAGAAAAATTATATTTAAACTCGCATGTTCCATTATATCCCATGTCTTTGGAGATGGATGAAAAATTCAATGGTCTTCTAGTGACAATTCAAACTTCTATCTCCAAATGACAACATAATAATTATAAAAACATCCAAATTTGGTCAAAAAATTCTACAAATTGACATGGCGATATAGTTTTGGCCCATAATCTTGCAATAAAAAACTTAAATGGTTTCCATAAAGTGAGATAATACATTATTCATAAAATGGTACATCTCTCAAATAGTTTCTTGTAATTGAAGTCAAACTTTAAGATTTGAACACCTCATAACATGATCGAATTCATATGCAGCTCAATTTTGACCATCACCTTATGTTGACCATAACATTGGAAAATATCAAGTTATATTAGCAATTATTATTCAAAAATATATTTTTATGTTCTTTATTAAGTTTGTATAAAACATGTCATAAGGAAAAAATCAAGACATATCAATTAACATATAAAAAAATCTACCAAATAAAATATTATAATTTTATAAAAATATAGAAAAAAGAACTATCAAATTTGGAGTTCGTGTGAGGGAGAAATACTAGTTAAAAATTTTGACTATGGATTAAAAAGAAAAAATGGACTATCCATGTGGGCGGATACCGCGCTCTTCAATAGCAGACTGCAAGGAGTCGATGAGAAGTTGGGAAGTGCGGATGATTATTATTAAAACTAACTAACAGCCCTCGACGCAAATCAATTGGTGGCCTAGTGGTAGGTACTAGGTAGTGGTAGGTATGCTCGCTCTGATTCTCAAGGGCAGGGTTCGAAGCTCTGTCACCACCTAATTTTTCGGTTGTTTTTGTGGCCGAGAGTTGCCGCATGACGTGGATAGCTACAGCCGGTTACGTGCTGCCTGTGTAGGTAGGGAATAAACATTGATAGCCAAAATTTATTGAAGTAGGGCTAGTAGTCCAGTGTTGAGACACCCTCAAGCCGATGGGTCAAGCTCTCACGTTCGAGTTCCGACTCTTGCTATTTTTACTGTTTTGTCACTTTTTTATTTCCTTTATATAATATTTTAATCTGTAGACAATCACAAAGCCACGCATGATGCAGTGGTAAGGCTCTTGTGCCTGTAGCTCACAATTCGTTGCCCATGTAAGGTTCGTTTTTTATTTTTTTTTTCAGTTTTTTATAAGACCTTCATGGCTCACAATTCTCGGCTCACCATTTTTTTTTCAATTTACAAACTGTTTATATAATATATTTCAAAATATATGTTGGTCATGAGAGTTCAGTTTAGTGTCAAAGCAATAAGAGTCACAACTTGAAGAGTAGTGTATTGGTGAGGCTAGCTCTTCGTTTGGCGAGGTTCTAGGTTCGATTCTCATCTCTATTTTTTCAGAATTAATACAAAGAACTAAGGAAATATGATTCATTGAACCTTCGATTCCCACTCCCGCTAGGGACGTTGTTTTTTTCTCGATTTAAAACAACCTCCTGATAGGTGGGTCCGTGATACACGTGGAGCTCGTGTGAGCTGCAAATGTTAATAAGTAAATAAAATGCCGTCTATGGTCAAACGCATTTGCAGTCTATGGTTCGAATCCCCAATTGCGCCTTCGAATTAAAACATGAGATACATGTGTATAAATACTTAATACCTAACATGTAAATGCAAACATTGTTGTAGCGTAATGGAAAGGTGGGTGCCTCTTATCCTGATGACCAGGGTTCGAACCCCTCCACCCCTTGTGCTTCTTTTTTTTTTCTTTTTTAAGCCATACTAGCTAAAAAAATAACGCCTAGCATCTCATGAATGAGAGCATAGCTCATTTATTTTTTAAGCCATACAGATAATTTAACTCTTTTTCAAGCAATACTAACTAAAAAAATAACGCCTAGCATCCCATGAATAAGAGCATAGCTTATTTATTTTCTTTTTTAGCCATACTGATAATTTAACTAAAAAAATAACACGTAGCATACCATGAATGAGAACACAGCTTGAATAAGCATCAAATAAGAGAAGCAAAAACTTGAAAAAAAATGATGAATGTCAAAATAATTATGACAATTTCTATGACAGTAATGTTAAAACGTCATGTTTTGTGGGCTCAATTATGACGAATTCAATAAAACGTCACTAAGTTTCGGGCCTAGGGCCCATATTTTTAAATTCATGACGAAAATCTGAAAATTGTCATGGATTCTGTGCAATTGTGACGCTGTTTAAAAATGTCATAAAATTTTCGTCATAGATCACCACATTTCTTATAGCGAACCCGACCCGTCAAAAAACAGAAGGGAGAGAGAGAGAGAGGAGGCCTGAAGGGCAAAAACGAGCTCGGCCCTTGTTTTGTTCCAAAATTTTCACTACAGCTAAGAAAATGTTGAGTTGGGCTAGAATGGTCTTTTTAGGATAAAATAATGAGCAATTTTCTTATGCTATAGATATTTAAAAAACTAAAAAAATTGAATTTAAGCTTGTACAAAATATTATGTAGCAACATAGATGCATACATGAACTCGGTTTGTTATATTGATTTGTGGGCTCATGTTAACTATGACGCATTTTTCTTTATCACCATTGTGGTTTAAGCATAATATTAAATTTATGACGATTTTTATTTTCATTCTATGACGTTTTTAGACGTTTGTCACAAAAACTGGGCCCTAATTAGGGCCCGTATGGGCTATTTGCAAATCTGTGACAAAAAATTATAAATCGTCATAGATCATGTCTGTTTATGACGCTATTCATAAACGTCATCAAAAATTCGTCATGAATCAACAGATCCCACCTGTTTGGCTCGCTATTAGGCTATTTGGGCTACTTGAGGGAGGGATAAAAAATATCCCTGGGATCCAAACAGTACCATAGATCCATTTCGATACCCAAAATAACTAATGTACTACTTAATTAAATAGTAGTGTCACGACCAAACATTGCTCAAAATATAGACCAAGTGCAACAGGGCACTACTAGAAAACTGGGCATTCGTCGGTGGAAATTAGTACCAGTCACATTTAAAACAGGTTCTAAATGGGCTAGGAGGCCATTTTAGTACTGAGTCAAAATTTAAAAGCCCTTGGAGCCATTTTAGTACCAGGGCAAAACACCGACCGATACTGAATATCAACTTTTAGTCCCAGTTGGTGTTTTGCCCAGTACGAAAATTTGGCAGTCATTTAGTACCGATCAATGACACCAGTCAGTATTATAGTGATGAGGACATCCCAAACGATGTATAAGACAGCCCACATGATGTACAAGGCAATGATGTCTACAAGGGGTCGTTGACTCGAGCAAGAGCACAACTACAACAAGATGAGGTGAATCTAGTACTTAATGAATATGAACATGCATCTACTAAGAATTGTTTACTAACTAATGGAAGTGCATTTCTTGTCCTTAGGTTTCAAGAGGAGGCCAAGAAAAATATGTCCAAGTGATAGAGAGCAAGTTGCAGTCCCTGTGATGGCACCAGATTCTCTAACAGAAGTTCAAGGCAAGAACTATTTTAGTCCAGAAGGTTTCACCATGAGTATCCTATACCGTTGGAAGCATCTTGAAGTTTACTTTCATATGGAACAAATGGAACATCTATTAAGGCTGTTTACAGAGAGTTATGCAGAATTTGGTGAAGACTGTTCCAGAACCGCGTAGTTCGGACCGGTCCGATCTGATTCCAATTTCACGGTGAATTTTGTATCAGTCTGTTGGGAAGTATTATACATGGATTAAAAGCTTATCAAGTATACTCTTATATGCCATAAACGGCACATCAATTGAAGCTGTATGGAGAGAGCTATGGCCATTTTTGTGAAGACTGTTCTGGAACAATGTAGTTCAGACTGGTCCGATACGAACACCCCGTGAAGTGATCCAATCACAAGTGCCGTGTTGGTGGGATGGTAGGGAAGGTTCGCGGGAGGCTGGCGGTCGTGAGTTCGAGTCCTATGGACCGCACACATGCATATTACTCATATTACCAGCAGTGCGGCACTTGAGCTCGTGGGCCCTACTGCTGCCAGTGGCGCTTGAAGTGAAGGGTTGAACTGGAGCACGCATTGATGCTACTAAGACCTCCCTGCGGTTGAGCGGCGCCAGGAGGCTCGCTCGGAGTAGTAGCTAGCACAAACAATCTCTTGGAGGAGGAGAGTGAGGCTTTGTGACTGGGCAGGTGGTGCTACAACGGACGGCTGTTGTGGCCCGAAATTGGGTGGTTCAGGTTAGGGGTAATTTGCACGGTTTTGTCAGTTGGCAGGTGTAGAATGTCGGGTTTCGTACACAAGAGGCTAAAATCAGATAATCCTGATAGTTCAGGACTGAAAAATAGACTTTACCCTTTAAACAAGGATAATAAGGTGCTTCCACATGCGTTCAGCCAACTACCTATACGCAAAGGCCTCAAAATAATCGTCAATTTCCTTAGGCACAGAATATAATAAGCTGTTTGTAGAAATTCATTTTGACATGTGGTTCACATAAGGAACCATACCTATACAAATGCATATTCCGCTTTTTATTATGGATTTTAATGGACAGTTCACTTAAGACACCTGATGCAGGTTGAATACGTTTTATTCAAAGTACCTGACTGTGCTACGTATTTTTCCCAAAACCTATCCAATTTAAAGGCATATTCAAGATGATGATGATGATGATGATGATGATAATAATAATAATAATAATAATAATATAATAATAATAATCATCATCATCATCAAACAGATAGGTTCCAATGCTCTCTATCGCTAACCCATCATCAAAAGATACAAGTCATGTTTGAGACATATGTTTTTAACAAGTTTTCCCAATAGTTCACAAGACTTGATTAGTAGTTATTGTAATTTTGATTCTACTGCTACGTTATATTAGTAGTACGTGCTATGTGATTGTAAGGCACTACGTACCCTGCTGGCTGCTGCACCAATGCAAAACTATATATTATTAGACGAAGACTACTACAATAATGCAAACGCCGGCTCCTAAACGTGATGGAACGCGGCAGGGACCTAGCTAGGACCCCGTGAAGTTGCGCTTCGGGTCACAGCAGAGCTCGTGCAGGTCGTGCCATATTGACCTCTCAAGCTAGGCTGTCGACATCAAAGACCACACCCTTGCTGAGGTCGTTGGCGAAGGTTATGATTAAAGAAAAACAAACCATGATTAACTCTAGTCCATTTTTAGCCATCAAACTATCGATTGTGTTCGGATTTGGAAACATCCGCCGCCATCCAACTCTCAAAACCGTGTGAACAAGAACTGCTGGCTGAACCGCCACTGCGGCAACGGTTGCCGCAGAGGGGTTGAATTCCACAGGGCGGGGCATGCTAGGCTAAGCGACCATGTCAAGCCCGAGATGAGGACAAGGCGCCCCACAACAGCCACAGACTAAAGCGTGAGGCGGCGGGAGAGGAAGGTCGGGTGCTAGAGCCTCGGCGGTGGGAAGGAATCAGCCGCGCGGCCAAGCACGAGCTGAGCCAAGCAAACCCTCTGGCCAAATCCGCCCTATCCCCTGTGCTATCTTCAAATCGGCCGTGCCCACAGCTCCCACCCAGCCCCCTCGATCTCCCACCACTACCGGAAACGGCCTATATGCCGAGTGCTCGAAGTTTTGCCGAGTGCCAAACCACGGGCACTCAGCTAACAAGCTCTTTGCCGAGTGTCGCTCCAGGCACTCGGCAAACTAAGAGCAAACGGTATATTCCTTTATGCCGAGTGCCGGAACTCGGCAAAGATACGGCACTCAGTATATAACCTCTTTGTCGAGTGTTGTAGGGACCGCACTCGGCAACGTTGGCGCACGTGCCCGCCAAGCGCGCCGGCCTTAGTGCCTTTTGCTGGCACTTGGCAATGCGTGCTTTGCCGAGTGCCTAAAGTCCAGCACTCGGTAAAGATTGTGTATGCCGAGTGCCTAAGGGCCGGCACTCAGCAAACTTTTTTATTTTTTAAACCTTTTGCATTCCAAATTTTTCTTCTGTCCTATATTTTGAAAAGTTACTCCCTGTTGATATATGATACGTATCAATTTGTTTACTATATTCTGTCGTTTTATTTTGTTTGCGGGAAATAATTAATCAAATTTAAATAAAAATTGGAAGTGTGTCTAAATTTCAAAATAATTGAAAGAAAAGTGATATTCATGTAACTGAATCAAAATTGAGGCCATATCGGTTAAGAAATTCGAATTTGATACATCCTGATCATGAAACTTGACTGTTGCACGGACGTTCAGTAAAAAATAAAAAATAGCAAACGAGGTATGAAAATCATGGGACCTGTTGAAATGTCATGATTTCATGCAGGGAAGTGTCAAAAAAATTAACAGCGTTTCGGACAAGTAATAACGTATGTTGCTTACAAACCGAGGGATTTCCAAAGAAGTTTCAGAGAGATGAGGTGTTTCCAGCAGGATTTGTAGTCAAAATGATAGTCGCATTCGGTTTTCACTGCGAAACTTTTTGTATAGATAACTAATAAATGAAATTTTGGTTAATTTTTTAGTCCGTTATATATTTTCTTATTATTGTGCACTCACTGAAAATGAATGTATTTAGTTTGAGGTTTAAACCCATGAAATAATAGGTTTTTCGCATAAAATCATGAAACATGAATTGTCGAGTCATTTTGGGCGATTAAGAAATGTGTCAAAGTTATGGAAACATGTAATAGATGTGGTTTTCAGGTTAAAAAAAGGAAAATTAGTGTTTGTCAAGTGCCCTGACACAACACTTGGCAAAGGGGGTTTTAGGTAAAAAAAATAGGTATTTGCCGAGAGCCACGGTCGGGCACTCAGCAAAGAAAAGGCTTTGCCGAGTGCCAAATCACGGCACTCGGCAAACCCGTTTGTTATACCCCCGAGCCTGGCCATGACTAGGCCATTTTTCGCTCGCGCCTCCGACCGCCCCTGTCGCTCCCTGTCCGCGCCTCCGACCGTCCGAGCCACTCCCTGCCAGCGCCGACGCGGCCACCCGACCCCCAACCGCCGGCCGCCGCCCCCAACCCCGAGCCACGGCCCCCGGCACCCACGGCCAGCCTCTGCGGCCGATGCCCCGCCCCCTGGTGCCGCCTGCTCGCCCCCCCCCCTCTACACACACACACACACAACCCCAAGGTGAGCAGCATTTGTTCTGTTTATTTAGTTTATTTATTCATTTAGTTAGATATTAACTAAATATTTACTAGAATTTAGTTAGAAATTTGGAAATCAGGTAATTTAGATGGTTTAATTGTTTATTAAGTTGTTAGATAATAACTAGAACTAGATTGAATTAACCATTTGTTAGATATTAGTTGTTGTAGTGATAACTATATACTAGAATTTAGATATTAATTAGAATTTAGATAGTGAATTATACTATCTGTTAGATATTAGTTGTTTTAGTTGTAAAGTTGCCGGCCATTGTGCCGTGAATATGGTTGCCAGCCTTTGCGCTGTTGTTTTGTTGCAAGTTTTGGAAATTAACCTCCCCGTGCTGGGGAGGTGCTGCCGAAATTTTGAGCTGACTATTGTGTGTGATTTTGCAGCAGCTAGGAATTAGGTGTTGCACCGCCCTTGAGCCTCCACTTTGCAGGACAGCAAGGTGAGCAATACATAAACCTCTATTTTTGTATCATGTTCATAGTTCACATAACTCGGTTAGGCATCTCCCATTCAAAAGAGATACGGCTGGAAATATGTAGATCTTTGCATATTGATGGCCGTATCTGTTTTGAATTGTCCACATTCTTTGGACAGTCCGAGGATGCGTAAATGGGGTCAGTTTCTATGGTTCACTCCGATCCGAGGCAGAGTTTTAGTACCATCTCCCCGTTGTTCTCCAGATACACAATCTCCCTTCCAGGATGTGTATCTAGAGAACAGTGGGGGGGTGTTTTCGAAATTCTATCTCGGATAGGAGTGGATCATGGAAATTGACCACATCTACGCATCCTCGGGTGGGATTATGACCTATCTTAACCTACTAGACTCTAGGGACACCGTAGACATGCATTTGGTTTCGATAGTTCTTGCTGCTATCTTGGAGGATGGATGATCGTGAGTGGATGTACACGGGTTGGCAAAGTCGGGCTAGCATGACCGATGAATGGATTCACAAGACCAACGATTTTTCGAAAAGAACATGGCCGCTTGCCAACAGAGCGAGTGTCATGTGTTTTCCCTGCAGCAGTTGTGCAAACTAGAAACGAAAGACAAAGAAGGTCATGGACCAACATCTTTGCAAGTATGGATTTATGCCAGATTATACCCGGTGGATCTTTCATGGTGAAGCCCATCGTATGAGGGAAGAGGTTGTGAGGCAACACATCAATGTGTTGCAGATAGTGGGATTGGAGACATATTAGACGACTATCATGAGGCACATTTCGGTGAAGGACCACAGGAGGAGGAGCCAAAGGCAACCGCAAAGGCATTTTACGAGATGTTGGCGGCAGTACAGAAACCCCTTCACAGCCAAACAAAGGTTTCTCAGCTGGATGGCATTGGACGTCTAATGGTCTTGAAGTCCTAGTTTAGCCTGAGTCGAGACGCCTTTGATAATATGTTGACTGTTTTTGGCAGCATGCTTCCGGAAGATCATATTCTGCCCAAGACAATGTATCAGGCGACGAAAATCCTTGGTGCACTTAAGATGTCATATGAGCATATACATTCTTGTCCGAATAGGTGCATCTTATTTAGGAAAGAGCATGAGGATGAAACTTACTGTCTAAAATGCAAAGCCTCTAGGTTCCTGGAGGTGAACTTTGGTGATGATCAGCCTAAGAGGCAGCTCACGATCCTTATGAAAATCGTACGGTACCTTCTGTTCATTTCGAGGATCCAAAGACTATACATGACTGAGGAATCCGCAAAACAGATGACATGGCACAAAAAAGGTGTTCAATACAACCCTAAGAAGATGGTGCATCCCTCCGATGCTGAATCATGGACCCATTTTGATGGGATTCATCATGAGAAAGCTGAAGAAGCTCGTAATGTACGTGTTGCGCTGGCAACAGATGGGTTCAATACTTATGGAATGTTGGACGCATCGTACTCATGTTGGCCCGTGTTCGTTATCCTTTTGAATCCCCCCCTGCGTTCTCTTTCAACGACAGACTATATTTGTATCATTGATTATTCCTGAGCACCCGGAGAATAAAATGAGTGTTTACATGGAGCCTCTGGTCGATGATTTGGTAAAGGCATGGGAGGAAGGGGTGTGGATGTACGACCGAGTGACAAAGAAAAACTTCAGAATGTATGTCTGGTACCACTACTCCCTGCAGGACCTCCCGGCGTATGGCATATTCTGCGGCTGGTGTACTGACGGAAAGTTCTCACGCCCAACATGCAAGGTAACTCTGCAGTTCATTTGGTTGAGAAAGGGCGGCAAGTATTCGTTGTTTGACAAACATCGACAATTCCTCCCTGCTGACCATCCATTTAGAAGAGACATTAAGAACTTCACGAAAGGTGTCATAGTTATAGACTTTGCACCGCAGATGATGATGAGTGACGTGCTTCATGCTTAGATAGATGCTCTCCAAGTCAACGAAGCAAGTGGTTTTGTGGGATATGGCGAGGAACATGCATGGACTCAGATCTCTGGCTTGTGGAGGCTTCCCTATATTAATGACCTTTTCCTTCCACACAACATTGATGTCATGCACACTGAAAAGAAGCTTCCCAGCATGCATAATCCACCCCCTCGTTACAATGCTGGCAATAATGAATCGAGTCTCAGCATTTTCCAAGGACAACTTGGAAGTGCAAGTGATGCGAGGTACAAGACCCTGAACCATGAAGAGTGGCGCCATATCATGCTATACTTGTTGACCAACCTTTCCGAGGTGGAGCCGTACATTGCGTAAGTTCTCAGCTAACCTGTTTACGAGTTTCCACTTCACAAGTTTCTACTATTCAGCATCCAACCCCCTTTATCATGTTTGATACAGGGAATTTCATCATCAATTCTGGCGTCGCTCAAGGGCTCCAACTCAGATCATTTCATTTATTGGTTTCAATAGAAGGTAGTCTTCAATTCACAGTCCTATTTCATTTCATGATTCGAACAATATGACAAACTATGTTGCTTACGCTTGCAGGGTCAAACCGATTCGTCTATGAGTGCCGAGTTGGCACAGGTTGCCGATAGCTTTAGCTATAGGGTCAAGTCATTTAACGTTTATGATGTGAATGGATATCGCTTCCACACAATGAGATACGAGCAGAGTTGGCCCAATCGAAGAACCACTAATACCGGAGTTTTTAAGCTAGATCAAGATGGAGTTGAGTATTATGGAAGAGTTGAAGAAATATACGAACTCAAGTTTCATGGTTCTATACACTCACTTCAGTCATTTTCAAATGCCATTGGTTTGATCCAACATTAACGGGGCATACCCCTAATGTTGGCCTACTCAAAATTCGATAGGATTCAACGTTGCAAGGCGGTGATGTCTACATTGTGGCTCAACAAGCCATACAAGTTTATTATCTCTCGTACCCGTGCCAAACCGACCACCGTCTTCAGGGTTGGGATGATGTGTACAAAGTATCGCCACACGGCAAACTGCCTGTCCCAAACAATAAAGATTACAACAATGATAGAGAGTTCTTTCAAGAAGAAGGGCTAGAAGGGAATTTCCAGATAGACTTATCCGACGTCATCGGGATGGAAGTCGACAATGAAAGGGTTGTTGACGAGGAAGCTGGAGATGAGATTTAAAATATTCAGGACTTACAATTACTAAAGCGACTACGTTTAGGTTGAGACAGTGAAGACGACATTCCTCCTTTGGATTATGCTAGTTATGGTGACATAGCTGATACTGATGATGAGGATTACGATCTAGCTAATCCCGACTTTGATGACTACTTCTAATACATGTATGATTCACACTATTTAATATATATTATGTTAATTTCTAGTTATATTTTCTTTATTTCCATCTATTTGTAAGTATTGTTTATCTTTGCTGATTTGTTCACTCCTTTTGATTGCAAGTAATTAAACAAAGATGCTAGGCGGTGGCAAGATGACTTGGCTGAGCACCTTGTACATGGGCAGTGGTGGACGGTGAGCAGCATCTGATGGGTCTGATGCACCAGAGGCGTCCGGGAGCTGTAGTGGACGCAGAGGTGTAGGAGGAGGGAGAGAGAGAGGTGGAGGTAGTGGGAGAGGTGGTGGAGGGAAGGGGGGAGGAGGAGGAGGTGTCACACCCTGAAATTTTTGGATTTTAAAATGTGATTAAAATTAGAAATAAAACAACAATTTTCTCATGATTTTAAAATTTTCGCAACATTTATTTTCTTTACAGGGAATTTAGTAAAAATAAATAAAGATTGTTTGTTTTTATAAAATTAAAAATGTTGTTGTCTGTTTGCATTCATGCAGCTTTGCATTATTTTATTGCTTGTGGTTTGATTTGAATTTGAATTCGTGGAGTTTAAATTCAAATCGAATTTGTTGAATCTTTTTGTAAAAAGGAAAAATAGGAAAAACCTTTTCGGCCCAAACCAGCAGTCCGGCCCATTTCTTTTCTTGACACGCAAGCCAAGAATCCCCTCTCCATCTCTATATAAGCACCGCCCCTGCTTATTTTTCTGTGCGCAGAGCTCAAGCCGCCGCCGGCCCTAGCCCCCTCCTTTTTCCTCCTGCGCCGCCTGCTCCCTGCCGCAGTGCTGCAGGCGCCCAGATTTCCTTGCCGTTCCTGTGCTGCATGCTGTGCACCTGCACCTGCCCTGCGCCCTGCGCTAGCATGCACCTGCACCTGCCCTGCGCCCTGCGCTGTTGCCTGCCGTGCACCTGCCAGGTGCCCTGTTGCCTGCACCCTCCCTGCCGCAAGCACAGATGCCCAACCTTGCATGCATATTTTTCGTCTGGTCCCAGGATGGAACAAGCCGCTGCTGTTCCTTCCGGTTTCAATTCCGGCCACTACAATTCATCTCTGTTATGGGTAAGCGGTAAAACGGTTTCCCCTCGATCTCACCGTTTTAGATCCGTTTTCGTTCGTTCTTGTTGCGATAGTTTTGTTTACACGTAAGCTATCGTTTAGTAGTGCTTTTATATCGTAGTTCTTGTTTTAAAATAAATATAGATTTAATTTGATTAATAACTATTTGAAACTAGCCTTTCTAATTAAAAGTAAATTAGAGCTCTATACCTGTTTTCACTAATTAATGTTAATTCGATTAAATATCAACTTAAATGCATCTTTTATATAACCTGTTTAGTTCAAAACCACGTATCATAAAGTTTTACACCTAGATGTTCTCTCTTGTCTTTTATTTGCTAGTAAAATAATTAATTGGTATAAATTATACATAAACTTTATAAATAAAACTTGATTAAGTTCAACTTCATCTTTGTGATATAAATTCACATGAAATATTTATAATTTGAATATTTCTTTCAAATATCCTTTACATGTATTTTTTTTTCTTAATTAAAATAAATCCAACTTATAGTTTCTTTCTGTTATAATATAAATCTTCCGATAGCTGTTTCTTTTCAACCGTAGCTTCGTTTTCCGCGTTTCTTGCGTTTTCGTAACCGTAGCACCAAGCTCTATCCTTTAGTATGTTCTTTTAAAGACTTTCTTTTGTTCTGGTGTATTGTTCTTAGTTGTACTTGTTGTTTGTTTTGTATGTTTGCCCGATGATTGTTTCGAGTAGAAGAATCATTGTTCGAAGATTGAAGAATCAAGATTTCCAAGTGAGCAAAAGCTGAAGAGCAGTAAGAGTAGCTTTTCGTTGGAGAAAGGCAAGTGACCCTAACCATACTTCTATCTATGCTTTATTTACAAGAGTACTATGATTTAATTGGAACATGGAGAACCACCCAGGAAAACCGTACAACCACAATACTAATGGGCTCTGGTCTTGGCTGAGTAATTAGATGAACTATATGTTGTGTTGGGGTTGTTCCGCTTGGTGGTTATGAGTTTGTGTTGTGGAGCGGGTGAAGGAAGCTGCGTCTTCTGAGGGACCGCACGGCAGGGACCAACACATACATATAGGGATTCTTTGTAAAGGCCTCGTAGCGTCCCTATACAGTCACACCTCGGAAGTGTGGTATTGTGCCTAGCTAGCACATTGCGTGGTTGGGTTCAAAGTTCTTCGGAACTTTTACGCGAATTGTGGTGAAAGTGTACAACCTCTGCAGAGTTAAAACTAACCGGTTAGCCGTGCTCACGGTCAAGAGCGGCTTGGACCCTCACATGATTAATAAACTTAAAGATGGATATAAATCACATTCTGGTTATTTCTTGTGGTCTTGCTGAGTACCAACCATAAGTGTACTCACCCTTGCTTACTGCTGCTCAGAAGGAGAAGGTGTGAGAAGTATTTTGAAGATGATGCTGAGTTCTAGGCATACGCAACCCCCAGTCGATTGCCTGTGAAGTTTGGAGCCTTCGTTTCCAGGATAAGCTGTAAACTCTGATAGTCTTTTATTTGTTTTAGTTTTTTTTTCGTGATACTGTTACTGATTATTCACTTATGATGTCTCTATATGTATGAAACTTGATCCTGACATACATATAGCTATGCATTCGGTTTTGTCCTTAAAACCGGGTGCGACACAAGTGGTATCAGAGCTGTATCGACTGTAGGACGTAAGCCTAGATAGCAATGGTTGCTTCCTAAGATCTATTTTGTCACAAAAGCAATTCCTATTTTACCCTTGACCTCTTTGGTGAACATTCTCACTCCTTGACCATTTTTATTTCTAAATCAGCCTTGATAACTCACCTTTCTCTCCTGACTGTCTTTTCATTTGCACTTCATTATTTTGCAAATGTTAGATCCTCAACCTGTCTATTTATTTATTTTCGTGGATCACTTCCTGAATTCGATCATACCTCCCCCTTGATGTATGATTTTCCAAATTTCATCTAGCTCACCTCCTTTTGATATGCTGGTGATGTTGCTCCTTGAAATTCTTTTTAACTTACCTTTTTGGACCTATCTCCCCTTTGCTTTATTCACAATGAGCTCAGTGTCTCTCCTTTCTTTCCAAATAAATGCCGCTTTGGATTCATCCCTTGACTTTTGATTCCAAAGTATATGTTCTAATTCAAAAAAAAAAATTAGATGATCCGTGCCCCGTGTCCTCATGCTTGTCCAAGTCATCTGAAGAATGGAGCTGCTAGTTCATCAAGAGCAACAATAAACAAGATGAGGGAGGCACATGCCACCAACGCTGAAGCGGGAAGATATTCCCATGTTTAAGATGTCCCCTTCTAACACTATTAACAACGTTTAGCATCGTTCCTTGACTGTTGATTGGTGGAATTCAGTGCTTGCGTGATGATTTTTGTCTTTATGACCTTGTCTGATTTGCTTCTTTGTAATGATTGTTGGTGTATTGTGGGTCATCTACCTACAATGACATCAGTTGACTAGTTGGGTTCCTCTTTTTGTACCTCCCACCTCCTTGTTATCTGCCATCCTTTTACCCAATCCACTAGAGGACATCAGAAGGAGAAACTAAAGGCAACACCAACATCCACAAGCAGAAGCTACCGTCACCACCACGGTCCAGGTAGAAGCAAGTCAAAGAACGGAAGACCCTACTTTGGTTTCTTTGCCACCTTGGAGATTCGTATTCTTCAGTCTACCCGACTCCGATGACAACCTCAATAACCAAGAAAGAAGTTGAAGGTAACACTGACATCAACAGTAGAAACCTACAAATATCTACGGTTGTCGACACATGAAACAAGCTGAAGCCAAGAAGGCTCTTTTTCCTTTTGTTACCCCATGCCATTCTTCCCTTTACCTTGATTTATCTAAGTCATGTTTTTAAAATATATATATATATATATTTTACCATATCCTTGACTTCCTTGATGTTTATTCTGATTCCTTCTTCATTTACCGAATCATTGATGCTACTTCTCTCTAATTCCTTTATCTTGGCCTAATATCCCCTCCTTTTGATTGCTTTTGCATCTCCCAATTTCCTTCTCCACTTGTCCTCTCATGATTGAGTACCTTATATCCATTGGTTCCAATTCACCTCCTCCTTAACTTTCAAATATGATCATTTTGGAAATCCCTTTATCTCTTATTCTAAAGTGTTTTTCTCTTTTCTTCTTGCTACAAATGTTAGATTGCCCGAACTTGTGCCTGCAATGGCATCATCCACCCCTTAGTTTTCTCATCAACACCATCTTCTTGTTCTAAAGCAAAAGTCAGCACAGAAGACTCGTACCTAAATTCTCCCCCTTTCTTGATTCTCATCTTATCATCTCGTTTTACCCCTAGTCAAAAGCTCTCTGTCCTATCATCTCTCTTTTCTATCGCCAAACCTAGCGAATCTCTGGTCAACGCTTTCTACTCGATCAGGTCAAAAAAAAAACAAGTGATCAGATCGTCAATGGCATCTGCTTGAAATAGAGTGAAGAACACCATGTCCAAATCCTCTCAATTTCTCAATACCTATCTTGTTACCTTTTCCGTCTTCATGAATTCTCTTTGTCCTATATCTCCTTTCTATCTCCACAACTTATGAATCTTTGACTAATGCCACTTGCTCGATCCAATCGGAAGCAAGGGAAGAAGATCCAAATCCTAATTACCTCCTTTCATCGATACCCGTTGTTTTCCCTTGTTGCCTCCTTGATGGAACCTTTGCCCCCTATCCCTCCTCTTTGTCGCCCCTGCCTTGTTTCCCCTCTAGAGCGTGCTCCCCTCGCATGCACGAGGCGCCGTCGCTGCAAGGGGCTCGACAGGAGCACGTCGAAGCCGACTGCCGACCGGTGCTCATCGCCGATTCGCCGTGCCCATTGGCCGCTGGACCAATCCAGCGCCACCATGGCGACTCCCACGTTGAGCCGAACCCGCTTTGCCGGTCTTTGTCGTCCCTTCATCGCCGGATGCCAACACCCACGGTGCTGCCACCACCCGTCTGCTCTATCCTGACCACCGTTCCGACTCGTGCCTTTCTCGGTAGCGTCTCGGTGAGAATCCCTCCATGTCTTTTCCCTCCACTTCCTCTCTACCATCTCTTCATGTTTGCTGTTGCCGCTGATATCGTCTGCCGCTACAGCATGCTAATAAGTTTTTGGGTGCCATGCTATTATAAGTCACGCCGGCCATCACGCACACCAGGTGCAGGAGTATATCGCCATGCATGCTTATGTCCATACAGGCAAGTAAAACTCCATGCACGATGAACATGCCTAGCCTGAACAGCTGACCAGAATCATTCACATCGAGTCCATTGCTTCCACCAATATTTGATTTGTTCCTCCATATTCAATTATTTAATCAATTTGCTTTCTTTTCATTCAACTTCAGCCAACAGTCCTGATTCACACCACTGAATTTTCTCCCAAACATCTTGTAGTATTATTTTTTTTAGAATTATATGGACACTGCAGATTGGTATCATATTAATAATTAGTTTTGTATTGCTTCCATGGTATAGTATTTAATTATCAAATTATTACTATGCCATTCCACCGCAGTATGAAATTAAATTATTAAAGTGATATACCAATTTCTGATGTGAACATGTCTTTCTAATGATTTATCCTTATATCATCATCTTAGGTGCAATATCTATAATGCTCTTCTTGTCCATGGGACCAACCTAAACCTTTATCCTTTGTTAGCCTTCTGAATCTCGGGACGAGATTCCTTTTAAGGGGGTAGTTCTGTCACACCCTGAAATTTTTAGATTTTAAAATGTGATTAAAATTAGAAATAAAACAACAATTTTCTCATGATTTTAAAATTTTCGCAACATTTATTTTCTTTACAGGGAATTTAGTAAAAATAAATAAAGATTGTTTGTTTTTATAAAATTAAAAATGTTGTTGTCTGTTTGCATTCATGCAGCTTTGCATTATTTTATTGCTTGTAGTTTGATTTGAATTTGAATTCGTGGAGTTTAAATTCAAATCGAATTTGTTGAATCTTTTTGTAAAAAGGAAAAATAGGAAAAACCTTTTCGGCCCAAACCAGCAGTCCGGCCATTTCTTTTCTTGACACGCAAGCCAAGAATACCCTCTCCATCTCTATATAAGCACCGCCCCTGCTTATTTTTCTGTGCGCAGAGCTCAAGCCGCCGCCGGCCCTAGCCCCCTCCTTTTTCCTCCTGCGCCGCCTGCTCCCTGCCGCAGTGCTGCAGGCGCCCCAGATTTCCTTGCCGTTCCTGTGCTGCATGCTGTGCACCTGCACCTGCCCTGCGCCCTGCGCTAGCATGCACCTGCACCTGCCCTGCGCCCTGCGCTGTTGCCTGCCGTGCACCTGCCAGGTGCCCTGTTGCCTGCACCCTCCCTGCCGCAAGCACAGATGCCCAACCTTGCATGCATATTTTTCGTCTGGTCCCAGGATGGAACAAGCCGCTGCTGTTCCTTCCGGTTTCAATTCCGGCCACTACAATTCATCTCTGTTATGGGTAAGCGGTAAAACGGTTTCCCCTCGATCTCACCGTTTTAGATCCGTTTTCGTTCGTTCTTGTTGCGATAGTTTTGTTTACACGTAAGCTATCGTTTAGTAGTGCTTTTATAACGTAGATCTTGTTTTAAAATAAATATAGATTTAATTTGATTAATAACTATTTGAAACTAGCCTTTCTAATTAAAAGTAAATTAGAGCTCTATACCTGTTTTCACTAATTAATGTTAATTCGATTAAATATCAACTTAAATGCATCTTTTATATAACCTGTTTAGTTCAAAACCACGTATCATAAAGTTTTACACCTAGATGTTCTCTCTTGTCTTTTATTTGCTAGTAAAATAATTAATTGGTATAAATTATACATAAACTTTATAAATAAAACTTGATTAAGTTCAACTTCATCTTTGTGATATAAATTCACATGAAATATTTATAATTTGAATATTTCTTTCAAATATCCTTTACATGTATTTTTTTTTCTTAATTAAAATAAATCCAACTTATAGTTTCTTTCTGTTATAATATAAATCTTCCGATAGCTGTTTCTTTTCAACCGTAGCTTCGTTTTCCGCATTTCTTGCGTTTTCGTAACCGTAGCACCAAGCTCTATCCTTTAGTATGTTCTTTTAAAGACTTTCTTTTGTTCTGGTGTATTGTTCTTAGTTGTACTTGTTGTTTGTTTTGTATGTTTGCCCGATGATTATTTCGAGTAGAAGAATCATTGTTCGAAGATTGAAGAATCAAGATTTCCAAGTGAGCAAAAGCTGAAGAGCAGTAAGAGTAGCTTTTCGTTGGAGAAAGGCAAGTGACCCTAACCATACTTCTATCTATGCTTTATTTACAAGAGTACTATGATTTAATTGGAACATGGAGAACCACCCAGGAAAACCGTACAACCACAATACTAATGGGCTCTGGTCTTGGCTGAGTAATTAGATGAACTATATGTTGTGTTGGGGTTGTTCCGCTTGGTGGTTATGAGTTTGTGTTGTGGAGCGGGTGAAGGAAGCTGCGTCTTCTGAGGGACCGCACGGCAGGGACCAATACATACATATAGGGATTCTTTGTAAAGGCCTCGTAGCGTCCGTATGCAGTCACACCTCGGAAGTGTGGTATTGTGCCTAGCTAGCACATTGCGTGGTTGGGTTCAAAGTTCTTCGGAACTTTTACGCGAATTGTGGTGAAAGTGTACAACCTCTGCAGAGTTAAAACTAACCGGTTAGCCGTGCTCACGGTCAAGAGCGGCTTGGACCCTCACATGATTAATAAACTTAAAGATGGATATAAATCACATTCTGGTTATTTCTTGTGGTCTTGCTGAGTACCAACCATAAGTGTACTCACCCTTGCTTACTGCTGCTCAGAAGGAGAAGGTGTGAGAAGTATTTTGAAGATGATGCTGAGTTCTAGGCATACGCAACCCCCAGTCGATTGCCTGTGAAGTTTGGAGCCTTCGTTTCCAGGATAAGCTGTAAACTCTGATAGTCTTTTATTTGTTTTAGTTTTTTTTCGTGATATTGTTACTGATTATTCACTTATGATGTCTCTATATGTATGAAACTTGATCCTGACATACATATAGCTATACATTCGGTTTTGTCCTTAAAACCGGGTGTGACAGGAGGGAGAGGAAACCTTCTCCTGTAGAGGAGGAGGAGGAGGAGGACGAGCAGAGGGACGGGGAGGAGATGGAGGACGAGTAGGGTAGGGAGGAGGAGGAGGAGGACGAGCGCGTGCAGGGGGAGGAGGAGAAGGAGGAGGCTAAGGAGGGGGCGGCAGGAGGTACACGGGAGGTGTGGTTGCGTGAACCATCGCAACTCCTGCAGTGGCTGATACCTCTAGCGAGACGGCTGATGATTCGACAAGCACAGCCTCGGTAAGTATGTTATTACTTCTTTTTATATATGTTGAAAATCACAATACTAACTAAAAATTTATCTTAAACACTTCTGTAGGAATTGGATTATGGTGCAACCAGGTGACCACAAACGGAAGCCCAATGGTATCTTGGGTCTTCTGCGTAGGTTGCGCTTGCCCGGGCTCGTGATGCAAGCCGGGGTCCTGGAGCCGGCCTACACGTGGGACCACTACATCATCGTCCCAGACACAGAAGATCGGGAAGGTAGGAATTTCGGCACCAAAGCGAGGTGGGTGGTCGGGGAATTGTGGGTAAGTCTTGCTCGCACTAAAATGGTTAATATATCACATTCTGTTTCAATTTTTAGAATAATGATTGCAATTATCAGGTCTATATGCAGGATTTCTACAGGTGCGTGGAAGGGCAAGAGGCCCTGGCGAATCAGGTGGCTCACACAACTTGTTACCAACAGGTGAAGGACATGCACTATGAGGTGCGTGTTAAGGCCATTGTTTCGTACTGCACCGATTACGAAAAAAGGTTGGTCAAGAAAGAAGTCACAAGGAATCTCTTTCTCACGCGGGAGCAGTACTTAAAGGTAAATAAATACCATCTCTACTCATTTCTCTTGAATTTGATATTATAATATCTCATACACTTCATTACGTTTAGGAGCCTCCGAACTGGTGCACCGGTAAGGGCGTGTGCTGGTCTATGATGGTGGACAAGTGGATCAGTGAGGAGTGGGCCCAGAAGCACAGCTTATGCTGGGAGCACCGTTTGATGATGTCGGGTCCACCACATCATCAAGGCAGCCGTAGCCTCTCCGAGCACAAGGAGGTTTGGGTAAGTGAACTCATTTCTTCATTCTTTCTAAAGCTAAATCCTGCAATCTTACTAATCATCTTGTTGTTTTCTTGGCAATCGGCGTCATATGAAGGCCAGCCTTGCAACGAGTTCACGGCATATGCCATGGCTCACAAGGGCAGGGCGACGTCTGACTTCTCCTACAACCCGGCGGATCCACCAGAGGCCTACACCAACCCCAGTGTCCAGACCCGCATCACTGGGTACACGGAGATGGGAAGGGCGAGACTTGGGATCCGGCCACCGCACCACTTTCTAGAGAAGCCATCATGAGGGCGGGGGGCGGGAAGAAGCACGGCTGGTACTGGATGGCCAACAGCTTAGTCGACACGGCTAGTACGCCCAACCTCTCGCAGCTTCGGGCAAGGATCACCGACTCGACCCCGTCCATACGCCCACGGCCTGGGACTTCAGTGGCCAGCATGCACGCATTCCAGGTTAGTTCTGTTTCAATTGCCAGTCTTTGATTTTTAGGCACCTTTGCTTCGCATTGTAACATTGGGGTTAAAATTTTGTAGGCCCAAATGGAGGCTCAGTTGGAGGAAGAGAGGAGGAAGAGAGAGGAGATCGAGGCGAGGCTGGAGCAGGAGTGGAAGCTGAGGGAGGAGCAGGAGTTGAGGATGCAGAGCATGTTTGCCTACATGCAAGGTCTTGGCGCGTCTATAAACTATCGACCACCTACGGTGCCACAGATGACCTTTGCACCGATCATTTATCATCCTTCGGGACCTACAGTCACTCCTGTGAGTATCAATTTTTTTGCTTGCATGCGCATACAAGAAATAATTACTCGAAAATGTAATCTTGTATCTTCTCCTATTTGTAGAATCAATCGGGGGCGGCATCGAATGAGCCCCCGGACGAGCACTCGACGGCGGCTCAGTGCCCAGCTTGGGGATCCGAATCTGACCGCTGAGGGTATTTCGACTTGTTGGACTTGTAGCGGTGTTGAACTTGTTGGACTTGTGATATTATGTGACCGGAAATGTTGGACTTGTAGCATCGGTGTTGGACTTGTCGTATTTGTGATATTTGTACTACTTGTCGTATTTGTGGACTTGTCGTACGTACCTAGCAATATTTGTGATTTTGGTAACGTCTTTGTGCTATATATATGTTATAATAACTACCTTGCCACTTTGCCGAGTGGCCATTTCGAGGACGCCTGGGCACTGCTTTGCCGAGTGCCTTTACCACGGCACTCAGCAAAGCAGACGACTTTGCCAAGTGTAAAGGCTCTGACAATTGACGAAGCTCTGGTCTTTGCCGAGTGCCAGATGGGCGGCACTCGGCGAAGATCGGGACATTGCAGAGTACCTTTCCATCTAGCACTCGGCAAAACCACCGTCCACGGCACTTTCGCCGGTCACCTAGCTTTATTTTGCCGAGTGTTTTTTTGCTCTTGGTAAAATCTTTGCCAAGTGCCGAAAAAAGGCACTCGGCAAATTCGTCTTCGCCATCACTTTTTTTTGCCAAGTGTCGTCCTTTGCCGAGTCCGACACTCGGCAAATCATTTGCCGATTGTAAAAGGATCTTTGCCGAGTGTTTTGGACACTCGGCAAACAGCCCGAGTCCAGTAGTGCACGGGAGGTGCAGCACGGCTGTGGGGCGGAGGTCATAGGGACGTGTGTGGCGGGCTGGCATAGAGGCCAGGGAAGGAGCCGACGGCGGCTCCATGCGGTAGACAACGTGTGCGCGGTGGCTATCAGCGCTTGAAAGGTTGGGGCGAGCAGCTTGTGTTGGCGGAGAGCAGTTGTTCATTATTTGAACAATAGCTCATTTTCTGAACACCAAAAAGTACCAAGTTGTTTTAAGATCTTTAATAACGTTGGATTGTGACGTAACGTTGTCAGATAGGTGTCACTTGTTTATGTACAACTATCTACCTAGCAGAGCATACAGAAGTAGAGAGTTGTACACTGAAGAGATACAATCACACACAAAGCTAGCATCTTACCTCCGTGTTAGAAGCTCATGAAGGGGATTCTAGAGGCATCTTACTTGGAATCAAGGTTGATTCCTTGGAGATGGAGGCCTGCTCTCTGGGGGAATTTTGTATCCAGGTGACTGTCAGGGACAGAATTTCTAACTTTAGGTGGGTTATGATCTGTGTGTATGGCCCTACCCAGCATGTTAATTCAGCTTTGTTTATTGAGGAGCTAAACTCAATCTGTCAGAATTGTCCCCTACCTATGGTGATAGGTGGAGACTTCAACCTTATTAGAGAGGCAAGTGACAAGAGCTCCCCCAACTGTGACCAAGCTCTCATAGATCTTTTCAATAATTTCATAGGGGATAATTAGCTGAGGGAGATCAAAAGATCTGGACCCAAATTCTCTTGGACTAATAAACAGTCCCATCCAGTCATGGTGAACTTAGATAGGTTCCTGGTCTCTACTGAGTGGGAAATGAGATTCCCCCTTTGCAATGCTTGGAGTCTGACTAGGGTAGGCTCAGACCACACACCTATTATCTTGGATTCTGGAGAGCATGGGGCCTCCAGACCAAGATACTTCTTCTTTGAAAATAAATGGTTGCTTGATCTAGACTTTACCACCCTCATTTCCCAGAAATGGCAGGAGGTAAAGGAAAGAAGGCCTGAAAACTGTTATTCCCTGAATGCTTGGCATGGAAGTTTATGTGCTATCAGACAGTTTCTGAAAGGCTGGGGTATCAAACAAGCTGGAGAAAACAAAAAGATCAGATCTGCCCTTTTAACCCAGCTTGAGGCCATTGATAGGGAAGCTGAAATTGGGCAGTTATCAGACACCCGCTGGCTTGAAAGATATGAGTTAGAAGACACCTTAGAACAGATCTATCCTCAAGAAGAAATTCATTGGAAGCAGAGAGGTGACTTGACTTGGCTTCTGGAAGGGGATTCCAACACAAGCTTTTTTCATCAGTATGCTAATGGAAGGAGAAGGAAGAACACTATCACTTCCTTGGATACTGACAGGGGGAGGTTAGAACTCAGGAAGAAATCATGGCCCATGTCACTAACTTCTACAAGTCCCTTTTTGGCTCAACTTCTCATAGTTCTTTGAAGCTAGCTCATGATTTCTGGCATGGGAGAGGGGGGCTCTCTCATGCAGACAAGCTGGAATTGATCAAACCTTTTCAGGAGGATGAGATAAAGTCTATTTTCTCTGAGATAAGGTCTGATTCTGCTCCTGGCCCAAATGGTTTTGGTGCCCAATTATTTAAGTCTTTCTGGCCTATCCTTAAAGAGGATTATCTATCACTTTTCCAAGATCTGCATCAAGGGAGGCTGGATATTCCAAGATTAAACTATGGGATCATTACTTTGGTGCCAAAAGTGGTGGGGGAAAACACCATAAAACAGTATAGACCCATCTGCCTACTTAATGTGGACTAGAAAGGCATCACCAAAGTACTCACAAACAGATTTACTCCTGTGGCTCCTAAATTGATTGGAGGAAATCAGACTGGCTTCATTAAGGGGAGGAACATCTTAGAGGGACTACTGATTTTACATGAAGTTGTTCATGAACTGACTACTAAGGGTAAGAAAGGATTGATCCTTAAGATTGACTTTGAAAAAGCCTATGATAAGGTGAGATGGAATTTTCTAGAAGAAGTCATGGTAGGTAAGGGTCTGCCTGACTTGTGGATTAGTTGGATCATGCAAACTGTCCAGGGTGGTAGAGTTTGTGTGAATGTCAATGGGCAAAGAGGCAGCTACTTCAGGACCTTTCAGGGTTTGCGTCAAGGTGACCCACTTTCCCCTCTCTTATTCAACATTGTGGCTGATGCTCTTAGTGCCCTTTTAGACAAGGTTGTTCTGAAACATCATATTACGGGCATTTTGGCTGATTTAATTCCTGAAGGAATATCACACATCCAATACGCTGATGACACCGTGATAATGATTGATGGTTCAGAACAATCGGTGGTAAATCTCAAGCTAATCCTTTATTGTTTTGAGTGGCTGTCAGGATTAAAGATCAATTACCACAAGAGTGATGTTTTTGGTTTTGGGATGGACCAGTGGGAGAAAGAACACTTAGCAAACATGTTAAACTGTAAAGTGTCTGGCCTATGAAATATTTGGGTATTCCAATTTCTGACTCCAGGCTGGGCTCCTTAGCCTTCACTCACATCAAACAAAAGATGGTTAAGAAACTGGACCCTTGGAAAGGTAAGCACTTGTCTGCTGGTGGTAAATTAGTTCTTACCAATTCCTGTCTGTCCAGCCTACCAATCTACACTATGGGTTTCTACCTCTTACCTAAAGGTTTCCACCACGAAATGGATTCTGTGAGCGGGAACTTTTTTTGGCAAGGCGCCCAAGATGTTTTTAAGTACCACATGGCTAATTGGGATATGCTGAGCAGACCTAAAGACCAAGGTGGTGTAGGAATCATTAACACTCTAATCATGAATGAGTGCCTCCTCACTAAATGGATTTGGAAGATTTGTAAACAGCCTGATGAAGTTTGGTACAAACTGTTAAAGGCAAAATACATGAGAAATAAGTCCTTTAAATCCAACTCCCGAGGAGCCTCCCAGTTCTGGCAGGGTTTGCACAAGGTTAAACACCTCTTCAAATGGGGTGCAATCCACAAAGTAAAAGATGGGGCTCAAACCTTTTTCTGGCTGGACACCTGGTTAAGGGACTCTCCACTTAAAGTTCAGTACCCCACCTTGTTTTCCATGTGCAGAGATCCTAATGCCATGGTGGCTGATCTCTACTCTTCTGAGGATTGGAACATTGAGTTTAGGAGGAGTCTCTCCAGCAATGAGGCTATGGAGCTTAATAACTTGCTGTCCCTTCTGCATAATGTGCATTTGGACACCTACACAAATGACATTATCGAGTGGGCTCTTGACAGATCTAGGAATTTTTCTACTAAAAGCCTTTACAGGTTTATTACTCATAGAGGTGTGTGTATCAAAAATTCTGAAAACATGTGGAAATTAAAATTGCCTCTTAAAATCAAAGTTTTCCTCTGGCAGCTCTCGCATAATAAGTTGCATTCAGGAGTTGCTCTTAAGCATAGAGGTTGGAAGGGGGATCCTTCCTGCTGCTTATGTAGGCAAAAGGAAACTACCACTTATATTTTCTTCTCCTGCTCTCTTGCCCGTTTTGTCTGGTCCTGTTTGGGCGATGCCTTTGGGTGGGATCATATCCCAACATCTTTGGATGATCTGCAAGGGTGCAGGCTCTCCAAGTTATTTGGCACGTACACACGCCTTGGCTTCCTCTTTTTTGCAGGCTTTACCTAGGCTATTTGGAAGACCCGCAACAAAATGGCGATTGAGAGAACCTTCCCAAGCAATCCAATTGACATCATTTATACTGGTCTCTCCTTTGTACAGAAATGGTGCCATCTACTGAAGTCATCTGATCAAGGAAGGCTAAAGACTGGCGTGGAGATTCTGAAGAGTTGGCTGAGCAACTATTCTCCTATCGCCGTGTCGAGCTCAAACATTTCTTTCTTGTAATCTTTGTTTCGTTGGACCTATACTTCTCTGGTTAACTGGTGTCCCCAGTTGGTTGTATTAGACGTTATTGCTTTCAATATAAGCAGAGATGTTTCTCATTCAAAAAAAAAGAAGCTCATGAAGGGGAAGACAACGTCATAGTACCCTGACTTACCTATCTCCCCCCCCCCCCCCACCCTGATTTGAGTTCAACTGGGAAGACTCCAACTACACGTGCTTGGTTACAGGAAAATTCCAGTATGCCATGCTCAATGACGACGATCCCTCATCGTTCCCATCCATCATACCTCCATATGGACATTCCTCGACCACAAGCAAAGGTGTGAACCCCTAATATCGGCAAACCCTAGCGAACCATCCTCCATTAGCATGATCACAAAAACCCCCTTGCATGTGTCATACTGGCGCACACGTTCATGGTGGATAGCCGATTCTTGCCCACACTACTAGAAAACTTCACATTCATCCAAGGCACTTAGTACCAGGCACGGTTTCAACCGAACGTTCACATTTAGTACCGAGTCTAAGCAACAGTGCACTGGCACACATAGTACCGACCAGGTGGTACCGGGCAGGGAGCCGGTAACTGAGGGTTCCCACCCGGTACTAATATAATGCCGCGTTTTCTAGCAGTGGAAGCCTGAAGTAGATAGCATGCATCTCCAATAAGCGTAATCGGTCTCCAAGCGATATGTGTACAGTTAAGTCAAGTTTTTTGTAAACAGCAATTAGATATGTACTGGAACGGGCTACTGAGCGGCCGGGGCAAATTCATCATCTTCTTCACAGCCACTTCCGGACATATTCAGGAACGAATCAGCAGTTCGGGTCTCTTATGCACAAAATTGTTCATAGTTGGTCCTAGTACCTTTGTTTATTGCATCCATAATGTATCTTTCGGCGGTTCGCATGAGGAGTCCATCCTTAACTGAAACCCTAACCTTTAGTAATCAAATAAAGATAAAGTTAGAGAGTGTGTTTGTATATGCGTGTTAGAGTGTGTGTATGTGTCAGAGAGAGAGAGAGAGAGCAAGATTGTGAGAGAGCAAGAGTATGTGTGTGTTATTTAACAATAACAATGACACCATACACCTACTCTGCAAGTTTTTTTACATACCAATAGCAGCCTCTACTTTTTACAACATTCTCGAAATATTCTGTATTACAAGTCAATTGGATGTAGAGGTATAAAATTTGAATTTCTCAACCTCCATCACACCCAACGCGACACCCAACACTGAACCTCAGATCCAGGGTCATGTTTCCCTCTTAAACTTCTCATCATCTTCAAGTACACCAAGCCCTATCAAAGCCGTGCCTTCAACAACATCCTCAGTTTTAACCTTCACCATCATCAAGGACTGAAGGTCATATGTGGGCTCTTTATTCTTACGCTCAATTCAACTTCAAGATCTTCAATCTGACTTCCACGATCGTGAGGCGGAGGTAACGATCCTCTCAAACCTGTCCTTTAGTACCACCCTGCAACCTTCGCCCGTGCTTCGGGAAACATGGTCTCCCAACAGTTGGATGGCCAGACTTCTAGAATCCTTCTTCAGCTTCACCGCCCTAGTGTTAATGGCTTATGATCATTTACTCACATGAATGTGATAGAAAAATTATTTTATTTTAGTGTAGCCCCTACCAATACCCTTATTGTAACTATCTTCGTGATGTTTCAATAAAATATATTCTCATATATATAGGCAAATATGTTCACAGAATTAGCAGTCTATAACTATATTATCTTTCTCATCATGATAACCAGAGTATAACCTCATGATTAAAAACAAAAATGACCATTGTTGCGCAGTTATTGAAAATAATTCTTGATGTACATTCTTAAATGGGGTAAGTCATCCCCAGAATAGTTGTCCATTATACTGCCAACGTGGCGAGTGCCAAATTTCCTCTGGGTGCCTAGATTTATGTCGTGAGCATTGCACCACAGCATTAGCAAATAAAGCACTTGGTATTTCTTAATTTAACAATAACAATGACACTATACACAACTTGGCACTGCCAGCTTTGGCAGTTGGGCTGACCCTGTGGAGGACCTGTGAGTATAGTTATTGGCAATATGCATATTCGATCTATATGATGGAAATGTTGATTCTCCATCAAAATCATGAGCTCTTGTGAAACGAACTGGCTTTCCGAAAGAAGAACCTGACTCTCTGTATCGTCGTGATAGTCCCTTGATCAGTAGCTATTACATACAGAACGCATTTTAGATACATATTACAATCATATATCGCGTTAAATCACAACAAGGATTTAAATATTACATAATCCAGAGATTTGTATTACAAGTTTCCTGGTACAACCCACTTGGATTAAAGGGAAGCAAACAGAAAACGAAAGCGATAGCTAAGCTTCTTGGTGTTCTCCTCCACATGCAAACATAAGCATAGCACGAACCGTCCTTAGCTTCATTCATTGTCGCGCTGCTCCCCACCATGCGCCGCCTTAACCAGGCCCTACAGCTCGAGAAGCTAGGTGCGCGTCACCACTCCGCACTACCTGGGCATCCTCGCGACCACCGACGGGATCCCCTCCAACGCCCGCATCCGCCGTGGCTCAACGGCAGCACGGAGGCAGCGACGTGTGGGGGGAGAGAGCAGGGGCCACGGCGGCGTGGAGGGGAGGCACTGCTGATTGGGCAGACAATGGGTGGCGGATGGCGTGCTCGCCCGCCTGTCCGTGGCTCTAGCGGCAGTGCCACGGGTCGGTGAGGACACTAGGTGTTTTTTATAGTAGAGAAGAGATTGAGGAGTTTAATTATTAAGTGAAAGTATGATCTTTCACTCAACGAATAGACTAACTATGTACAGTCCTCGAATTAAGATTCAAGTAGAAACGTGAACATATATAGGAAGAACTAAAACATGTCTGCCTTTAATTTGCAATGCTTAAACAAGTGCTAATATAATTCTTTTCTTGATGTATGCTGCTAGTACTTTGTAGCGTGCAGCACCATGGTCTCAACAGTGAATCCTGGTCCAAAGCCAACCATCATCCCCCACTCAGCCTCATCTCCTTCCTCATCCATTTGCCGGCGCAGCTCCTCAAGCACAAATATCACCGTCGCAGAGAGCATGTTCCCGTACTCTCTCACCACAGTCCGGCTCGCCGCCAGCTTCCTTGGCTCCAGCCCAAGAACCGAATCGATGTGGTCCAAGATCCCAAGGCTGCCGGGATGGACTGCCCAGAAGAGGTCGTTCCACTTCCACTCGACGCCACTGACGGCGAGCGGCCTAAACGCATCACGCAGGCAGCCCTCGAGATTCTGTGCGGCGAACCTCGGCAAGTTGGAGGAGATGTCGCCGTCAATCCCGCCCTCTCCGAGCCTCATGTTAAGCAGCTGCTCCGACCCAGGTATCAGGGCCTGCGAGGTGGACACCATCTCAAAGAGCGGGAGCTCAGCGGGGTGCAAGCCATCCGCGCCGATGATGACCGCGCCTGCGCCATCGCCGAACAGCGCCTGCGGGATGAGGGTGTCGAAGTTGTCCCCTTCGTGGGGGCCACGGAAGGAGGTGATGGTGAGCTCGACGCAGGCCACCAGCACGCGCGCGCCGTGATTGTTCTCAGCGAGGTCCTTGGCCAGGCGTAGCGCGGCGCAGCCGGCCGAGCAGCCGTTAAGCTGGAGCATGCTGCGGCAGACGTTGGGGCGAAGGCCGAGGAGCATGGCCAGCCTGAGGTCCGCACCGGGGGAACGGGCCTCGGCGTTGGTGCTGACAACGAGGTGGGTGATGTCGGTGGCCGGGCGGCCCCATCTCACAATGGCCTTGGCGGCGGCCGACGCGGCAAGCACAGGAGCAGCCTTAGCGACAATGTCGAGCCTCGCGTCCAGAGCTGAGGGCATCCCGTGGATGAAAGCTGGGTTGGTGTTGAGCAGTTGCTCCGTGTGGTGAAAGAAACGTTTCTTTGGCCCCACTATCCGACCTAATTATTGGAAGGAAGATCGTCATCAAGTCAGAATATGCGAGTTGTTAGTCTTTTCTTTCTTCAGGAACGTTTTAGTTTTTTCACTAAACCAACTTTTCGTAACCAAGTTTATTAGAAGTAAAGAACATATTAGCATCTGCAATATCAAACCATGTGTTAGAAATCTAGGCAATTTTCGGTATATTTTAATTCCAAAATTAAATGTATAAATTAGCAATATTTCTATGACTTTAAGGAGTAAAATAAAACATGTGAACATGTTTATACTTATCACACATATAAGCATAAACAATATAAATAACCAAAGTTTCAGGGAGTACCCTAAAGCGGGGCCGTTGCCGGAGGCATTGGCTGCGCTGTTACCAACTGGAGTAGACATCTACTCGGTTGGCCTCAGTCGAAGTAGTCGAACTAAATCGGTGCAGGAAGAAGTTCGCAGTGCAATCCCACGAACGGTCACCAAGATGTAGTCGACGTAGTCGTTCGGCCACCAGAATGTAGTCGACGTAGTCGTTCGGCTCGTCCACCAGGAAGTAGTCGTACAATCGGGCAAAGCCTTAGTATTTTTGAGCAGTCACGCTAAAGCGTTACCCAAAAACCTGATTGCCCGCCTATCCCGTGCAGGATCTCAAGGCGAGCAAGGTTTCGGAGGCCTGCTCACGCTAATTCTGTGCGCGCAGAAATTAGCGTTGGGGAACTCAGTTGTTGCAACTGGAGAGGGAGAAGAGAGGAGCGAGTTGCCTCAGTGCTCTGGTGCAGGATGGATGAGGGGAATGGCACTCCTTATATAGTGACTCAGGTGCTCAGGATCGTTGAACCTGGACACCATCAGAGTCATTTAGGTGATGCGGTTATGGCCATTAATTACAGATTTAATTGCACGTTTAATCGCACGATTAATTGCTGTCAACGGCAAATAGCCATCACATCGCACCGCGCCGCCGCGGCGCACGCACCGCACGTTCGGCCGGCCGCGCCGAGCCTCGCCGCGGCCTCGGCCATGCCCGGCCCGGCCCGGCTCGGCGAGGCGAGCGAGCGCGCGCGCGTGTGGTTCACCGTCCTCCTACCGGCTTCACAAGTGGTGTACAAGAAGTCCACCTTTTAAGTCGGTTGAGATCCTCCTCAATTCCCGGTACGGAATTAAACATTGATTCCCTAGCATTAATAGTGGGCTTTAAATTCTTTTAATGCTTTAGAATAAATGGGCCAAGCCCATTACTCCAACAATCCCCACCAAGAAATTCAAGCCACACTAGAAATACATTCTCTCATATACCAGTATTCGACAGAGAGTGTTAAGTTCAACTTCCATCTAGGACAAAGGCTACACTTATTCACAACTGTGCAATGGACTATGCCTTGAATTGCCAGTTTTGTGCAAACAAGTTTGACCAGAGCCCTACACTGGTACTAGGCTGCAAAAGCATCCCCGCGGTTTGGAGCTTATAAGTCATACTCCAGGCCCTTCATGAGTTTCTAGAGAATACCCAATTCTCATAGACCATGACCAGTGGTCAAACTCATATAAGTGTGTTCCTTTCAGATGTTCTGTAGGACAACATCTTTGTTTCAAGAAAACAACTCATTTGTTTAAAAGAAACCACCTGGCACACATTAAGGTATAGACCAACCTGCCATACAGATTAGAAGAGAAATGCACCTTATACACGGAATGAGCCCTTTTCACAAAGGTTCTCTTCTCACAGTCAGACTTTAGTTTGTTTCACCATCCTAATTCACGGGATCTCCGATCACATAGGACAGGTTTCCACTATAGAATGACTCACGTGGGTCTCAAGCCCAATTCCATAGATGCATTGTCTATCACATTTCGTGAAAGACCCTTTGTAAACTGATCTGCCAGATTTTTAGCCGTCTGAACATAGTCCAGGGCTATAACTCCGGAGTTCTCAATTTTCTGACAGATTTCAACCGCCTTTCACATGTCTAGATGACTTCATGTTATCCTTTGAACTATTCACCTTGACAATTACCGTTTGATTGTCACAGTTCATTAGGATTGCCGGTAACGGTTTTTCAACTATCGGCAAGTCCATAAGGAGCTCACGAAGCCACTCAGCCTCAACAGTGGCGGTATCTAATGCTGTGAGTTCTGCTTCCATAGTTGACCTCGTTAAGATGGTCTGCTTGCAAGACTTCCAGGAAACAGCTCCACCACCAAGTGTAAACACATATCCACTTGTGGCCTTTATCTCATCAGCATCAGAATCCAATTTGAATCACTATACCCTTCTAGTACCCTTGGGTACCCGTTGTAGTGAATTCCATAGTTCATTGTCCCCTTCAGATAGCGCATTACTCTTTCAAGACCCTTCCAATGATCATCTCCCAGGTTTGAAACAAACCGGCTCAGTTTGCTTACAGCAAACGAGATGTCAGGTCTTGTAGCGCTCGCTAAATACATTAATGAACCAATGATCTGAGAATATCTCAGCTGATCTCGCATTATCCTTTTGTTCTTTCTAAGAATTAAACTGGCATCATATGGTGTTGAGACAGGTTTATAGTCGCTATAACAAAGCGACTTAACACCTTCTCCACATAGTGAGACTGTGTAAGAATCACCCCACCATTGATCTTTTACCAGCTTTATTAAGGATAACATCAGCTTCTCCAGATCCTTCATCTCAAAATTTTGAGATAAAAACTCTTTGACTTCCTTAATCACATTAAGGCTAGTGCCAAAGATCAGTATGTCATCCACATACAAGCACAAAATCACTCCTTCAGCCCCACCATAGCGATAGTACACACATCTGTCAGCTTCGTTCACAACAAAGCCGGCAGAGGTCAAAGTTCTATCAAACTTTTCATGCCACTGCTTAGGCGCTTGCTTGAGACCATATAAAGATTTTAATAACTTACAAACTATTCCTTCTTGACCCTTTGATACAAACCCATCCGGCTGATCCATATAGATCTCCTCTTCTAACTCTCCATTGAGGAAAGCCGTCTTAACGTCCATCTGATGAACGAGAAGACCATAAGAGGCTGCCAAGGAAAGTAACACTCGAATTGTGGTCAATCGGGCAACTGGTGAATAAGTGTCAAAAATCTTCTCCTTCTTTTTGTGTATAACCCTTGGCCACAAGCCTAGCCTTGTACTTTTCAATAGTACCATCTGGCCTAAGCTTTTCTTGAACACCCACTTGCATCCAACCGGTTTACATCCATAAGGACGTTCAACGACCTCCCAGGTTCATTAGACATAATAGAATCCATCTCACTCCTTACTGCTTCCTTCCAATAGTCAGCATCAGGAGATGAATATGCCTCTTCAATGGTTCTGGGTGTATCATCTATGAGGTATACAATGAAATCATCACCAAAAGACTTTACAGTCCTTTGTCTCTTGCTCTTCTCGGAGCATCATTGTTATCCTCCTCAGGATTTTCTACAAGTGTATGTTCATTGTGTTCTATCGGCTCAGCAGAGCCATCATCCTTGATGAACTCTTGCCTAGATGAACTTGTTTCATCTCTCATGGGAAAATGTTTTCAAAAATGTAGCATCTCTGGACTCCATTATAGTACCAACATGCATGTCAGGTACTCCAGATTTCACTATTAAAAATCTATATCCAACGCTGTGAATAGCATAACCTAGAAAGATACAATCCACAGTTTTAGGTCCAAGCTTACGTTTCTTGGTTATTGGCACACTCACTTTTGCCAAACAACCCCATGTACGTAAGTATGACAGTGTTGGCCTTTTCTTCTCCCATTCCTCGAAAGGAGTTATCTCTTATTCTTTGTAGGAACACGGTTTAGGACATGACATGCAGTCAATATAGCCTCACCCCACCATTCCTTGGAAAGTCCCGCTGTATCTAACATGGCGTTAACCAAATCCGTTATAGTGCGGTTCTTTCTTTCGGCAACCCCATTTGACTGAGGTGAATAGGGAGGCGTCCTCTCATGAATAATACCATGTTCCTCGCAGAATAAAGTAAATAAATTTGAGAAATACTCGCCACCACGATCTGACCTAACTCTTTTGATCTTTCTCTCAAGTTGGTTTTCTACTTCAGCTTTATAGATTTTAAAGTAGTGTAAAGCTTCATCTTTTGACTTCAACAAATAGATGTAACAAACTCTAGTACTATCATCAATCAAAGTCATGAAATATTTTTTACCACCTTTTGTCAACACTCCATTCATTTTGCACAAATCGGAATGAATTAATTCTAAGGGTGCCAAGCTCCTTGCCTCCGCGGTCTTATGAGGCTTACGAGTTTGTTTTGATTCAACACATACATGACACTTAGAATTTTTGACAAAAGTGAACTTTGGAATTAAGCTCAAATTAGCTAAGCGCATCATACAACCAAAATTAACGTGACAAAGCCTCGAATGCCAAACATTTGTTTCATCAACGTTAATAACATTGTATGCAATTTTATTACAAACATCTGACAAAGAAAGACGGAACAAACCTCCGCTTTCATAACTTTTTCCAACAAAAGTACCAAACTTAGACAAGATACATTTATTGGACTCAAAGACTAATTTGAAACCATCTCTACACAGTAGAGAGCCGCTGACTAACTTCTTCTTGATGGTGGGGACATGCTGCACGTTCTTCAGCTGCACGGTCTTCCCCGAAGTAAACTTCAGATTTACCGTACCAACACCAAGAACACGCGCATGTGATCCGTTCCCCATCAGCAAGGAGGAAGTCCCGCCAGTCTGGTAAGAAGAGAACAAAGAAGCATCAGCACAAACATGAATATTAGCACCAGTGTCAACCCACCACTCGGGTGAACCAAAGATTGAAAGAACAGTAGGTAATAAATTACCGTACCCCGAAGTTCCTCCAGGCTCGCTAATAACCATGTTGGCGGAGTCGTTGCCTTTGCGGTTCGGACACTTTGCAGCAAAGTGATCCGTACTGGCACACACATAGCAAGCTCCCGTCTTCTTCTTCTTCTTAAAAGTGGTTGTCTTCTTAGTCTTTGGTTGGTTCTGCGGTGGCTTTTTCTTGTTCTTATGGGAGTTGTTCTTCTGAACAAGATTGGCACTTGAAGCACCAACAACTCCTTTCCCACGTATGTCCTTTGCTCTCGCCTTCTCCTCAACCTCAAGAGTCCCTATGAGTCCATCTATTGTGAACTCATGTCTCTTATGTTTTAGAGAAGTAGCAAAGTCCCTCCAAGAAGGTGGCAGCTTAGAGATTATACCTCCAGCCACAAACTTATTGGGTAACACACATGGGGACTCTTTGCTGCAATTTTTGAGATCTTTTGCCAGAGTATGTATTTCATGAGCCTGTTCCACTACAGAACGGTCTTCGACCATCCTGTACTCAAGGAACTGCTCCATGATATACAGCTCACTCCCGGCGTCAGATACTCCATATTGAGCCTCAAGAGCATCCCACAAAGCTTTGCCAGTTGGCAGCCAGATATAAGAATCCACCAGGGTATCACCGAGAACACTAATGATCAAGCCTCGAAAGAGGATATCAGCCTCATCGAACGCACTCCCTTCCTCTGGAGAGAATTGTTCAGGCTTACCCTCTTTCACATGGATCACTCTCGATAGTGTTAACCACAGTATAAGCCGCTCTTGCCAACGTTTGTAATTTGAACCATCAGAAGGTGATGGTTTGATTGATGCAGCAAAGCTAGATACCGAAAGCCTATTAACACAATCAGGTTTTGGATTGTTAGAAATCTAGGCAATTTTCGATATATTTTAATTCCAAAATTAAATGTATAAATTAGCAATATTTCTATGACTTTAAGGAGTAAAATAAAACATGTGAACATGTTTATACTTATCACACCTATAAGCATAAACAATATAAATAACCAAAGTTTCAGGGAGTACCCTAAAGCGGGGCCGTTGCCGGAGGCATTGGCTGCGCTGTTACCAACTGGAGTAGACATCTACTCGGTTGGCCTCAGTCGAAGTAGTCGAACTAAATCGGTGCAGGAAGAAGTTCGCAGTGCAGTCCCACGAACGGTCACCAAGATTTAGTCGACGTAGTCGTTCGGCCACCAGAATGTAGTCGACGTAGTCGTTCGGCTCGTCCACCAGGAAGTAGTCGTACAATCGGGCAAAGCCTTAGTATTTTTGAGCAGTCACGCTAAAGCGTTACCCAAAAACCTGATTGCCCGCCTATCCCGTGCAGGATCTCAAGGCGAGCAAGGTTTCGGAGGCCTGCTCACGCTAATTCTGTGCGCGCAGAAATTAGCGTTGGGAACTCAGTTGTTGCAACTGGAGAGGGAGAAGAGAGGAGCCGAGTTGCCTCAGTGCTCTGGTGCAGGATGGATGAGGGGAATGGCACTCCTTATATAGTGACTCAGGTGCTCAGGATCGTTGAACCTGGACACCATCAGAGTCATTTAGGTGATGCGGTTATGGCCATTAATTACAGATTTAATTGCACGTTAATCGCACGATTAATTGCTGTCAACGGCAAAATAGCCATCACATCGCACCGCGCCGCGCCGCGCCGCGCCGCACGTCCGGCCGGCCGCGCCGCGCCTCGGCCTCGGCCTCGGCCATGGCCCGGCCCGGCGAGGCGAGCGAGCGCACGCGCGCGTGTGGTTCACCGTCCTCCTCTTACCGGCTTCACAAGTGGTGTACAAGAAGTCCACCTTTTAAGTCGGTTGAGATCCTCCTCAATTCCCGGTACGGAATTAAACATTGATTCCCTAGCATTAATAGTGGGCTTTAAATTCTTTTAATGCTTTAGAATAAATGGGCCAAGCCCATTACTCCAACACCATGCACTACCAAAAATAAATAATAAATATATACAGATTTCATGCATTTTTCTACTTTGCTATAGTTAGAGAATTTAACTTAGAGAAAATCTTAAATGGCATGCAATTCGAAATAAATAAACCAACAAGCTGTGTATTTTTCATATCGACGGTGGCTTGTATTATACATACATAGTTTACTGAATGTATCTTTGAGGTCGGTGAGGTGCTCCATCTTTGTGATGTGGAAATAGTAGTCAGGGAACTCATCCTGAAGCACGTAGTATGCTGGATTTGCGGTGCCAATACCAAGCATGGCCGCGGGACCATCGGCCCGCTGCGCACGTCGGATCTTACGAACCGCAGCCAATGATGTGCTTGCCATGGTCTTGGACTATGGCATACGTACAGTAGTTGGTGTGAAGACAAGTATATGAAGAGAGAGATGACTAATGAGTATATGTATGTGAGCAAAAATTGGTTCGGACCAAGGACTATATATATTGCCAAGAGGATTGAATTATTATTATTATTATTATTTTGAAAGGAGTATATGATTGAATTAAAAACATCTACCAGCCTAATTATTGCCATCCTATTTCGGTTGAAGCTGAATTATTAATGCTATCCGATTTGGGTTGGAGCTGAATTAGTATATAGATAGCTATATTTTCTACTTTCTCCGTTTCAAATTGTAAGTCATTCCAACTTTTTTTGGAGAGTCAAACTATTTTTTATTTGACCATAATTATAGAAAAACTTAAGATTTATAGCATACGTACAGTAGTTGGTGTGAAGGCCAGGATATCAAGAGAGAAGACGAATGCGTATTATTTCTGTGTGAGCAAAAAGTGGTTCGGACCAGGGACTATATATTGCGAAGAGGATTTAATTATTATTATTATTATTTTGAAAGGAGGGTATGATTGAATTAAAAACATCTGCCAGCCTAATTATTGCCATCCTATTTCGGTTGGAGCTGAATTATTAGTGCTACCCGATTTGGGTTGGAGCTCAATTAGTATATATAACCATATTTTCTATAGCCATATTTTGTATCGTGAGTGGCAAGGTATCCTGCGGTTAGAAATACAGTACAGCGTACAGGATCTACTGCTGGGACTGTATGTTCTGATTGTCCTTCAATTCCTCCAAGGAAAATCATGTATAGAAAATATGAGAAATAACTATGATGAGATATAGACTCGCAGTTAGTTCAGAGAACAACCAACATGTCTTAGGTTATCATCCTGAAAGCCTTGGAAAAAATAGATTATATGGCATATGACCTTGTGTCACTATTTGCTTACACTATGTCAGAACACCTTATTAGAGACACTTCTTAAACCTCATTACAGACCCAGAAATCACGCATCTGTAAATTCGCGTCTGTGATAACAACGCATCAGAGACGCGCGATCCGTGTCTCTGATGATCAACATCAGAGGCTCCTCTTGTTATAACACATCTCTAATGTTTGTTACTTTGCTAAATAAAACACATCAGAGACGCGTCTAGTTGATCCATGTCTCTAATAATTAATTACAGACGCGTATTGATTCCGCGTCTCTGATGAAGGTATCTTTTTTGTTACTTTCTTACATAGTGTTATTCAAAAACATTAAATGAGAAACCTTTATGGCAAACTCATACAAAATAAAATAGTACAATATATGATCAAAATAAGTTAGGAAGGGACATTCATCATGGTGGTTCCTGCAAATCTCTAAATCATATCATAACAATCCCATCAATACAGTTGATGCTGCTGTGGTACATACTGTTGATTGAGTGTAAAATCGCTGCTGGAATGCGGGAGGACAAGATATCTACTTCGTGACATGTGCGCGGTGTTGGCGTTGGTACAGATGTTGGTGCAGAGTGAATTAACACTAAACAGAATGAAAAAAAAGGAAAACATTATCAACTTTTTCCAAACCCCCACCCCCCTCCGCCCAACAAAAGAAGTGGGGTTATTTATAGGGCATACAAAGTTCTTTACATACCGACGGCACCCTCTACTTTTTACAACATTCTCGAAATATTCTGTATTACAAGTCAATTGGATGTAGAGGTATAAATTTGAATTCCTCAACCTTGATCGCACCAAACGCGACACCCACACCGAACCTCCGATCTAGGGTCATGTTTCACTCTTGAACTTCTCATCATCTTCAAGTACACCAAGCCTTATCAAGGCCATGCCTTCAACAACATCCTCTGTTTTAACCTCCGGCGTCATCAAGGACTGAAGGTCGTATGTGGGCTCTTTATTCTTACACCCAATTCAACCTCAAGATCTTCAATCCGTCTTCTATGATCGTGAGGCGGAGGTAATGAGCCTCTCGAACCTGTCCTTTAGTACCACCCTGCAACCTTCGGCCCGTGCTTCGGGAAACACGACCCCCCAACAGTTGGATGGCCTGACTTCTAGAATCCTTCTTCAGCTTCACTACCCTAGTGGTAATGACTTTGTAGTGAAAATGGCCTCTCATGCCATATTTCAATATAATGTTTTGGCGATTAATGACACACACAACACTTGGACTAATATGATTGTTAAGATGACCATTCTCAGGCTTTTAGGTTCAAGTTATGACAAAGAGAAGATAGGCGTAGCTAGGCCCAAAGGGCCGCCCCTACGGGGGTACCGGAAAGCTCTTCGATTCAGGAGCACCGGAAGAACCGACGCCAGGGCATCGGAGCATCCGGTGGTAGTCGGAAGAACCGACGTCATGATACTTTGGTGCAGAAGAGAATCGAAGCCAAGTCAGCCTATAGGCACCGGTTGAACCGACGGTCCAAAATAGGGCATCGGTGCAATGGCCGTCCTTTGTACCAGAGACGATGTCAAGTGCCCAGAAGAAGTTTCTTCAGCACCGGTTCAACCGACGGTGCATCGGTGCATACCACCGGTGTAATGACGTCAGCGTCCAGGAGAAGATTCTTTCAGCACCGGTTGAACCGGTGAGGCATCGGTGCATTGCATCGGTTCAACCGGTGGTCTCTGCGTCAGCTGTCAGGACTTCAACGGCTACTTCATGTTGTGAGTGACCGGATGAACCGACGCTACCCCACCAAGAGGCATCGGTTCTTCCGGTGATACGCAGATTTTCAGCTAACCGTTGGAGCAACGGCTACAAGACTTGGTGGCCTATATATACACCTCACCCCGTCCATTTGAAGTGTGCTGGAGTTGCTGAACATCCCAAACACACCCAAGAACATCTCCAACCACCATAGAGCTTCATTGTACATCATATAGGCTTAAGCACACTTGTGAGAGTGCTTAGTGCTTGTAATAGGGATTAGTTCTTGCGAGAGCTCCCTTGAGAGAAGCCTTGCTGCGGCAAGCAACTTGTGATCCGTCGTGTGACCCTCCGTCTTGGTGTGGAGTGGCAACGATATTTTGTGCGGGGGAAGAGGAGGCCCCTTCCTTGGTGGAGAAGCTCCGTAGTGGATTTCGGCCGGGTGACCGAGAGAGACGGTGGCGGTGCACGAGACTCGGTGTCTTGTGGGCACTTGCCTTTGCTTGCCGGCATCGCCATTGGTGGCGTTGTGCAAGACGGTGATCGGAAGAGCCTCGGTGTCCCGTGGACGTAGGCGTTTATGCCGAACCACGTTACATGACCGTGTCTACTCGGGAGTTTGCATCCCTCTTGCACTTACCTCTTTACTTACCGCATTACGTTTCCGCGTTTACTCTAACTTGCATACCTTTACTTTCCTAGTTAGTTTGATTAGGATTAGCTAGGTTGCAAAGTCTTTTAGGGGTAAGTAGAGAGTAACATAGATAAACCTTAGTCATAACTAGCATGTGTAGGACGTGTTAGGTTTATCTTATGCAAGTAGTTTGAGCCCTAGGTTAAAAAGCGATTAGCGACCCTATTCACCCCCTCCCCCTCTAGGGTCGGACACCCCGGTGATCCTTACAGACTTATGATTATTTACTCACATGAATGTGATAGAAAAATTATTTCATTCTGGTGTAGCCCCTGCCAATTCCCTTGTTGTAACAATATTCGTTAGGTTTTAATAATATATATATATATAGGAAAAATTCTTTCTATACTCGTTTGTAGTTACTTCCACGTGTATATCTCATTATGTATGATGTATCTGACCCAACGAAGAGTTTGTATGTGAAGTATGTGATCATACTAGACAATATATGATGGTATATACATTGGGTATGTGACCATACATGGAGTATATGGACATACTTATGTTTAATATATAGCAGTAATGTATAATCATAATATATTTAAAAAATAGGGATGTTTTTGAAAATTTTCATATATATCTTTTTGAAGTATCTTAGAATTAGTATATGAACATACTCAAAACGATAAATGAGTATGTGGACATACGCATGATGGCATATCTTAGAATTTATTATGATGGCATATAGGACGAGTTTTTTCTACACTCGCGTGTAGCTACTCCCATCATCAGTATACTATCATGCGTGTGTCCACATACATATTTATCACTTTGAGTATGTTCATATACTAATTCTAAGATATTTCAAAGGGATATATACAAAAAAATTCAAAAGCCTCCCTATTTTTTAAATATATTATGATTATACCTTACTACTATATATTAAAAATAAGTATGTCCACATACTCCATGTATGGTCGCATACTCAATGTATATACCATCATATATTGTCTAGTATGATCACATACTTCACATACATACTCTCCGTTGGATCAGATACATCATATATCATGAGATATACACGTGGGAGTAGCTACAAGCGAGTGTAGAAAAGATTTTTCTTATATATATATATATATGTGTGTGTGTGTGTGTGTGTCCACAGAATAAGCAGACTATAACTATATTATCTTTCTCATCATGATAACCAGAGTATAACTTCGTGACTCAAAACAAAAATGACCACTGTTGTGCGGTTATTGAAAATAATTCTTGATGTATATTCTTAAATGGGGTAAGTCATCCCAGAATAATTGTACCACATCATTAGCAGAGAAAACCATTGTCCATTATACTCTGCCAACGTGACGAGTGCCAAATTTCCCCTGGGGTGCCTAGATTTATGTCTTGAGCATTGCACCACAGCATTAGCAAATAAAGCACTTGGTATTTCTTAATTTAACAATAACAATGACACCATACACCTACTCATTGGTTCAATCGGTAGATTTTATATATTTATTTATTTATAATTACTCAACATCGCATACATTAATGCGGTAGATTTTATATATTTATTTATTTATAATTACTCAACATCGCATACATGCGGTACACACAATCCATAGCGGTAAGTACATATGTATCTCGCTCAGCTTGAGCATTCACCATTGGTTCCTTCATCCCTCACTCTTTCCTAATCAATTTTGGTGAAGCCTTTGCAGCCGCGTCCTTGGTGAGGTTCAGGGATACTGTAAAGTCGTCCAAAAGTTGACGAGGGTCTGGAAATTGTTCCTCATCAACTGCTAGAATGACTTTGATAGTGTTGCAGTAACTTTGTATGTGCACCGTAAGAGCCTAAAAAGAGTAGAAAAAAAAGAAGTAAATATTTTTGTGAGGAAAACATATTTAAATAAATTTAATGGTTTTTATTGCATTTTTGTGTCCCAAATGAAGATGTCTCGACCGAAAAGCACAATGTATGCAGGTAAAACAATAACTTTGTATCACACAACGTGATTCCTTAAGCAAAGGACTTTTAGCGTGTGCTTATTAGTATTAATTAGTTGCATTATTATTATGTAGCAGCTATTGAGTATTATGCATTATTTACCCGTGGATCGTTCTTGTTGGCAAAACTGCATGAGCGCTGTTGCGCTTAGTTTGAAAGTAACTCAAGACTTGATCAGGTTTTGCATGGAAGATACAATGCTGGATGGCTTACTTGCTGAAGCCCGTAGACGCTAGGTGCAATGTAGGCAACTGGATGCCCACATAACTCTATCTGTTCCGGTGGCCCAATCAAGTTTGAGAAAGTCATGGTTGTATTTCTGAGCACACTATTGAAGATATAAGCCCCCGCCTGCTTCAAGAGACAAGTTGCAGTGTGATTATTCGAAACACGTAAACTGACAGTGTAGGTAATTTGGTAATTTACAAGCAAGATGGAGAGACTTGACTAGTAGGAGACCTGGCCTTTTGCAGTTTGATATTTATGAAGACCATGCATGCATATAAGATAAATGGTAGTAAACGTACCTTTGGCCCAAGTATTTTGAAGATAATTTCAACAGCCATGTGTATGATGATCACTTCTAGTGAATTCTTTTTCCTAACAATAACCTGTTTTGCCTTGCGAATGTATTCAAGTGGATCATCGTGCATGGCTAGATGAAATGGAAGGATGATGTAGCCCAGCCGATTTCCCCATCTCACAGCAGTACTCTTGCCAGATTCTATCATATCAACATCCGTCTGCGGTCAGTTACACATATTTCCAGTTAGTTAACTGTAGTTCAGGTACAAAATGATGGTGAGATGAGATACTGATTTTTAAGAAATATATATGTGAATGGAAAACTATATATTGAAGGGTCCAGCTACTGCCTACTGTAGCAATATAATTCTTGCATGTCAGAAGAAATGCAAATACACATCTTACTTGTAGGCTATTGGTTGGCCTTGTATTGACAGGGAGTATTGATCGCAATACTATTCCCCTCGTCTTTGTGTCACCTGATGACACCGAATATAAGAAAATAAAGCGTGTAAAATTCAATCATATATAGTATTTTTCTTTCATGCTGGATCAGTACACAAAATAAACTGTTATCTGACAACAGGATCCAGACATATATACACTTACCGGCTTTTCGAAAGAAATGCCGTGATAGAGCGGCCGAAGTCACTCCAACTAGCACATCATTGACAGTCTATATGTAAAAAAAAAAGTTTAGGGGGCATTTCAATTCATAGTTTCACTTTTATGGATGGCGATGAAACATAATAATGTAGGAACTTAAGTAGAACATGCTGGTCTGTAAAATTAAAGTCATGAAAAAATAGAAAGGAAATTAAACGGTACTGAAAATAAGAATTAGTAAAGATGCGTGCAGAATTGGTGCAAATTTTTGAGACAGTTGCACGATCTTACGTACGTAGTTCATGGCATTCTTGATGAACTTGACGTCGTCAAGGCTGAAGCTCCGGTGGACGAAGCGCATGCGGCGGCGGGGCTCGCCGTGGTCCGCTGCTGATCTCTTGAACAGCGTGTTCGGATCACTGAGGAACAAGAAGGTGGCGACGAAGGAAGCAACATCCACGAGGCTGTGCCACGCGAGCAGGAGGTACGACCAGACCCGCACGAGGAGCGCGGCGCGCGGCGGCGCGTAGATGGTGCCCGTGCGGCGCGCCGGCGGCGGCGGCGCGGACGCGGGCCTGGCCGGGTCGGCGGCGCTGCGGGCGGACGAGATGAGGAGCGTGATGAGCGCCATGCCGTCGGCAAGGGCGTGGTGCATCCGCAGCGCGACGGTGGCGGCCGCCTCGGCGGTCCGGACGTCGAGGAAGTGGAACTCCCACGGCGGGCGCGTGTGGTCCATGGGCAGCGTGGACAGGGAGGCGAGGTAGTCCTCGACGGCCCGGTCCGGGTCGCCGGTCAGCCGCGGGACGACGATGTGGTCGTCGAGGTTCACCGGCGTGGTCACCCACCGCGGCGCGCCGTCCTTGCCCGTGACCTGGATGCTGCGGAAGTAGGGGTGCCGGGCGAGCTGAGCCTCCAGGCCCGCGCGGAAGACGGGGAGGTTCAGTGGCGCGGCGAGCCTCTCCACAGGGCTCACCAGCTCGTCGACCGCCATGGTTGAGCTTGTTAATTCTTGGTTGCTGAAAAGCCCTTTGGTGGCTGCGGCGGAGAACCCGACAGCCAACCGCGGGGTAGCAACGAGGGACGTCGTCATCGAGCACGGCACCGGCATTTCCGATCCTATATCCTGATTTAGCAATGCAAGTGACTTAATTAGGTTGACTAAGAGCAACTCCAACAGATTGATCTTCATTTTTTCCCTTTCTAACCATATAGGAAAATTATCTTTCTCAATTTCAACATATATGAAAGAAGTGCTCTAGCAGATTGATTTTTCTCTTTTCCCTTCTCCCCTCCTGTCATGTGGGGTCAACCTATCATTCTCTTTCCTTCCTTTTCCCTCCCATTGGCGACGCACCCGCCCGGCCGTCCGTCCCCGCCAGGGCGTCCGTCGTCCAGCCACCACCTCCCCTCGGCGACAGCTAGCCAGAGCAGATCGAGCAGAGCTATAGCAGCGCGCCCGGCCGTCTGTCGTGGCGCGCACACGGACGCACACGACGGCACACGACGGCGCGCCGACGGCCGCCCCCTCGGCGACGCACACATCGGCTGCCCGTCCGTCGGACGCCAGCGCCCCCCCCCCCCCCCCCCCGCAGTGGATGCCATGGGCGGCGGCGGTCCCCAGTGAAGCATGGGTGCAGGATGGGGACGAGGCTGGCGGAGGGCTGCTGATAGGGCTCGGCGGCGGCCATCGCATTGCGCTGCGGGGGCTGCAGTCGGAACAGGGAAGGGCGACAGCGGTCAGGGAGGGGCGACGGCGGGTAGGGAGGGGCAACGGCGCGCGACGAGAAAGGGACGACGACGCGCGACGAGGAAAGGGGCGACGGGGTTTTCTCCTTTCTATTGGGGATTTGATTGAAATTATTGGGGATTGAGAAAAAATAAAGGGGAAAGGAGAGTGGAAAATCAATCTGTTAGAGTATATTTTTTCAACATCAATCCCTTATATTGAGAAAAAGTGTAAAAGGGATAGGAGAAGATCAATCTGTTGGAGTTGCTCTAAAGTCGCCCTCATGCGTCAGCCCTTTTTGTTGACAACCGTCTTCTTCGACCAACGAGCTGAGAGCCTGAGACCGACCAGCATAACGTGTTAGTTGGACGTCGTTCATGCACTAGTTAGTGTCCTGTTCCGTACGGTTGGTTAGTTGCAAGCAGTTGCTGGACCATAATGGGTGATAAAGCTTCTAAAATAGTAGCGTCGTAGAAATTTTAAAGATTTGAATTTAATTTTCTCCAAAGTTTTATCCTACTTGAACGTAGAAAACCAACTACGTGCTCTATGTGGATGCATTTGGCGCCACGTCTGTGCTCTATGTGGATGCATTTGGCGCCACGTCTGCAGCATCCTGATAGAAATAGAACTAATATGCAAAGAAATATATATTGGTCACTTGCACTACTACAATTTTTATTTTCGGAGGCGTGCATTTTCGATTTTCGGAGGTGTTTTTCGAAAAAGCCTCAGAGCTATAGTCACTGTAAATGGAACATTTTCAAAGGCCTTCTTGTGCACGGCTCTGTTAATCCAAAAAAAAATTTTAAGTTTTGAGGTAGGTGTGTGTGACCGAATTGTGCGCCATTTCTCATCAATTTTAAGTTTTGAGGTTAAACCCTAGTCGGCATACAGCTCAATATAAGGTGTATTCTCAACTAGAGAGGCATGAGCAGATATTTCTTCGTGCGTCGCCATTTTCAAAGTGGACCTAATTTGTAATATGACGGTACCAAACGGACTGAAATTGAATAAGGTTCCATCTATAAGAACCCCACAATTCCTCACCTGCTGCCGGGAGCCCACAACCACAACACAACAAGGAGCTACAAACATAGATAGACTGAATTAAGAGCTACCTCACCATACCATGCATGCAAACAAGAACCCAGCCGTAAATGTTGTCGGCACCGACGTCGAGGTTGACCTCTCGCCGTTCCTGCTGCGGTACAAGGACGGCCGTGTCAAGCGGTTGCTGAAAAGTCTTCGTGGCTGCGGCGGAGAACCCGACAGCCAACCGCGGGGTAGCAACGAGGGACGTCATCATCGAGCACGGCACCGGCATGTCAGCACGCCTCTTCCTCCCTACCCGAGCCGCCATGGCCGGCAGGAGGCTTCCCATCGTCGTGTACATCCACGGCGGCTCTTTCTGCACAGAGAGCGCCTTCTGCCGGACGTACCACAGCTACGCCACCTCTCTCGCCGCGAGCGCCGGGGCGCTCGTTGTCTCGGTGGAGTACCGCCTCGCGCCGGAGCACCCCATCCCTGCGGCCTACGATGATGCATGGTCCGCACTCAAATGGGTGGCGTCCCTCACCGACCCGTGGCTCACTGACTACTCGGACCCTGGGCGCATGTTCCTTGCCGGTGACAGCGCCGGTGGCAACATCGCGTACCACACAGTGGTGCGGGCCAGCCGAGACGGTGGCGTGGGCATCGACATCGAGGGGATGATCATCGTGCAGCCTTTCTTCTGGGGCGCCGAGCGGCTGCCTTCCGAGACAGTTTGGGACGGCGCAGCAGTGCTCCCGGCACACCGGGTGGACTGGCTTTGGCCATTCGTGACGGCGGGGCAGGCCGGCAACGAGGACCCCCGGCTCAATCCTCCCGATGAAGAGATTGCGTCGCTAACGTGCCGGCGCGTCCTGGTGGCCGTGGCCAAGAAGGACACCCTGCGGGAACGCGGGTGCCACCTGTTCGCCCGCATCCGCGACTACTACGCATGCACCGGTGGCGGTGAGGTGACACTGGTGGAGTCGGAGAGTGAGGACCACGGCTTCCACCTCTACAGCCCATTGCGCGCCACCAGCAGAAAGCTCATGCAGAGCATCGTGTGGTTCATCAACCAGCCGCCAGCGCCGGAGCTGAACGGCGGCTTGCTTTGGCACGCATTGGATGGTAGCAAGATTAGCAGGACGTCGACATTGACGACCCCCGAGCTCATCATACTAGGCGTGCCTAGCAGGCCGTTCAGGGACATTTTTGGCTATGGGATGGACACGGAACATCACTTCAGCAGATCGAGCTCGACGACCTGCCTGGCATATGGTGGCAAAGCAGCAGCATCCAAGAAAGCAAACTATGGGCTATTTACAGGCCCAGTAAGCCTAATAAGGCTTACAAGGGGCCATCAGCAGTGGCAGCACTTCCCGGCGGCACTCAAGTTATTATCAAGAACTTCTTCTAGTCGTGTGTGTGTGTTAAGTGTTAACTATTAAGGGTTTCTATTCTGCAAATGTGGGTCTAATTGTGTTTCTAATAATTCCTGTATATTAATGTATTATCAAGGTAATATACTTGTATTATTGTATGTATATTAATAAATAAAAGTGGAGAATTATATTTGTATCACTAGCTCCTTCATTTTTACAATTATATTTAGAACGTCCACAAATTTTGTATTTTCTTAGAACCTCCTTTTTTTAAAACTAAACCGATGTCCAGCCCTACAACCCAGCCCACGTGCTCCTTTCTCAACTCGGCGGACGCTCTACAGGGCAGCCCAGTCTCATGCAGTTAAGTTTTGTCTTATTGACCCTAATGATTGTGCCCCTTCCTCATAATTCCTATCCGTTTCTAGTAACATTTGAGTTTAGAGCAGCTTTTCTTGTGGGTTCAGTTCTAGTGCACTGTGGACAAGGTTGCACGCGTAGAAGAAACCGAAGAACGCACTATCTTGGAATGACATGGAATTAGAATGATCTTCAACCAAAAGAGTTTGGAAAATGCAGGTATTTTCCATCATTGAAACGAGCTTCATCAAGGTGTTGCGCCACCACATGAATCCTTTGTTTACTGGCTTGCTGCAGCGAGACTCGAGAGTGATGTTTGCAGGGTGCGTGCAAAACTAGATCAGTCCTCTGGGGCACGCAATTGGCTACGGTTCCTACCGGCTAACCCGTTCACGAGGAGATAACTATTCAATTTGACGCTGATCCAGTTAACAACAACGATGAAGTTACGTTGCTTACAAAATGCCGGTGGCATCCTGCGCATGGCAAGCAAGCAAGCGCCTAGACGCCCCGACCCTCTGTGCTACTTCCTCATCCGCGCTATCGTCTGGCTCTAGCCTCATCGAGCGTGTTTGCGCCCTGGTCCCGTGTACCATCATCACCGGTATTGTGAGGAGAGCTTCGCTCAACAACGACCCTCCGCCGGCGAACTGCCATCTTCAGCTCAGCGTGACTCCGATCCGGGCATGCCCAAGGCCCAACTGCCATTGTCGCAGCCGTCGCAAGGCGAGTCTTGGGATCCATCTTCCAGCACAGCAGAGTTGCAGAGTCGAGTCTCGACTCTCGACTCCGAAGGCGGCACCGCCCTTGAGCGGACAGGTAAAGAAGGAAACATGCCGATGCTGTAGGAATCCTTGTCTTGGCGTATGACTCCAGCAACGAATTGTAGATTTGTAGAGCTGTTATTAAACCATGAAAACCGTCTAACCCGCCAGTTTCCAGACCACCCAGCTAACTCCCGCATGGGTTGGGTTGGATTTTAATCAAAAACCTGTGAACCCAGACCATGAACAGGACGAGTTAGCCGGTAGGAACCGTAGCCAAACCAAACCAAACCGTGCATATCCTGCTGACACAGTTTTATCCGGGCCGGTTACACGGGATTGGTGAGTTGTAACCGGACCATCTACAGGGTGAGCAGCATGTTAGAGCTTCCGGCTCCTACAACACTGTAGCGTAGCGACCGTGGGGTGTATGTTCCATTCTGGCTGAAGACTGGATTGTGCATGGACCATCAGCTACAGGCTGAACAATAATTGTCCGATACAGCTGCTACCGTGGGGTGTATGTTCCATTCTCTTGTGTGGTGCGGACGTGAACTAGCTAGTTTCTATTTCCATTTCCCCTGCAACTTGTTTTTTCCCCTTTTTTAGGAATTTAATTTAATTAGCTAATCTGCTAATTAAATTAAATTGTTATATAATATCAATGAATTTATACGGAAGTTACCGGTAGATCACAAGTGCGGAATTCGGCAGAGCTTCACCGCTTCCCTTCTCCTCACCCCTCTCTTTTTTCTAGATTTTTGGTGGATTTTTTGAGGTCAAATGAGGAGGGAATGAGGGGGGAGGCCTTATATAGGGAGGGCTGACCCGGTCGCCCAGGGGGGCGACAGGCCCCCTGTTGCCCGCGGGAGGGGCGACCGGCCCCCCTGGAGCCTGTAGGCTGGGCCCACTGGTCGGTCGCCCCTGGGGTGGGCGACAGGGGCCTGTCGCCCGTTGGGGGGGCGACAGGCCCCCTCTTTTTTTTTCCTCCAGGGACTTTGTTGCAAATTTGAAAAAGAAAAAAATTACATTTGAGTCCTGTCGCCCCCATAGGGCGACCGAGGTATATTTTTGAAATTTTCCAAAACAGACATATATTTTTGAAATTTTAATTTTTTTTAAATATAAAAAAGAAATAACCGCCTACTGCAACGGCATTACGGCAACCTGATGAAAGTGAGGCGCATGTTACGCTTTGCTTTCCTTTGTCGTCTTCTCATAATAGGATGGCCATGGCCTGGCCCGCTGTGGTGTGGCGGCGCCGGGCCGGGCCGGGACCAGGCCACCAAACAAATGCACCCTATGGCCTACGGGCCCATGGGCCAGCCCTGTGCCTCGCGCCGAGCTTTGACTCGATCCTTCCGAATCAATCGTGGCAGTGACGACGTGGCCAGCTAGCGAGCCGCACGCTAATAAACGCAGGCCGTTGGGCCCACCGGGGAAAGGGCCTGCTGCATGACATTAGCTGGGGACGTGTTACCAGCTTAGACTGAGTCCAACAAAAACTTGCATTTTTGAGATGCAAATCGACGATTGCCTTTCGTCTACAGTGTTTTGCCTCTCCTTCGCACATCACCGTCTCCAACAGAGCGCTGCATTTCCTTCCCCCGACGCCGCCATCCGCAGCTTCATTCCACCGGCGTCGTCGAAGCGGCCGTCGTGCGCGGCGAGGAAGGCGCGGAGGAGGCGGAGGTTCGCGGCCGCGCCGGCATCCCCGTTCGCCACGGCAGCAAGAGCAGGCCGCGCTCGAACCCCGCCACGCCAGCGGGCTCGCGCCTCCAAGCTCCTCCCCGCTCGTCCCATGCTCCGTGCGCGCCGGGCCCCTGCTCGTCCACCGGCCGCTCGCCGCCGCGCCTCCGCGCGCACCTACCGGTCCTCATCGCGCCGCGGCCCGCGCGGCTTGGCTCCTCCCCGCCGGCCCCGCGCTCAGCCGTCGGGCCGCCACCGCCTCGACTCCTCCGCCGCCGCCAGGCATGAGCAGGAGGGGGAGCAGGGGACGAGACGGCGAGGGAGGGAGGCCGGGAGCCCGAGCCGCGCGGGGCCCCTGCTCCGGCCCCCTGGAGCTCGCGGCCGCCGGCCCTGGAGCTCCGGCCCCGGACGCATGACTCCTCCCCTGCACCTCCTCCGCCGGCGAGCCGTTGCGACGCGCGGCCCCTCCGATCCCCTGCACCTCTTCCGTCGGCCAGTGGCGAGCGGCGGCGCCTCCCCTGCTCCTCCTCCACCGGCGAGCGGCGGCGGACGCCCAGGGCCAGCTCCTCCTCTGCTCCCTCCATCGCCAGCAGCAGCGGCGGACCTCTGCTCCTCCCCGAGCGCGGCGCGGCGGCCCTCTGCTCCCTCTTCCCCCTCCCGGCCGCTGCGGCGGAGCTCGCATGCGCGCCGGCCTTTGGGGAAGCCGCAGTGTCTACCCAGGAGCAGCGGCAGAGGCCATGGCGTGGCAGAGCTTGGAGCGGAGAGCGGCGGCGAGGGCCGCGCGCGGCAGGCAGGCGGCGAGCGGTTGCTTCGAGCAACAGCGGAGGAGCGGCGGCGGCGAGGCCCACGCGCGGCGGCTTGGGGGCCGGCCATCCGCCTCGCCCCGCTCGTCCCGGGCGCTGCACCCGCCCCGGCCATCGCGATGCATTACTGTAGCAATTTAGCATCTAATTACATCCTAATTAGGTTCATTAGATTCGTCTCGCCATTTACAGACAGCAGTCGCAATGTGTTTTTTATTTCGTCTAGATTTAAGTCTCCATGCAGGTGCCGGAAATTTTTTTTGGAATTTTGGTTTTTGCAACCAAACACGGCCTAGATCAGGATGTGTTTGTGTCATACTTGCTACAGGAATGACTTTAGGAGATTCTGCAGAATCACCTACAAAATGCCTCCGGATCAGCTAGATCAGATTTCTGCAGAATCAACCTGCAGTTCAGTGTATCCAGTTTATTCACTTGCCATAGTCAGTATTATATGAGTCTGTCTCTATTCACGTGCAGCACGTGCAGCCCAATAATTATTTGGGTTTGCGGCAGCGATGGGGGTTCCCACGAAACCCGCAAATATCTTGCGGTACCACGCGGGCTGCCGCATAAATATCGTGGGTGCATGTGATCTTGTCATGCGGGTACAGACACGTAGGCTCGAGCAGAGCTTTGCATGTTTGTTTTGATTCAAGTGTCAACAATAAAGAAAAATCTTTCAATAAGTGTCAGTAAGAAGGATACCGTAAAAGTACTAAACTTTATTACTAGTTTATGCAATCATAAATATCAATGGATAGGCTAAACTTCAATAAAAATGTCGAAAAGGTGCCTAAACTTTAACCAGACAAATAGAGTGTACCACGCACCTTGCAGCAGCAGCAGCAGCAGCTACTAGCTTGCTAGTACAAATTGGCCGCCCCCAAGAAATTCGTGCTACTGCAGCAACTGGGAAATAAAGCAGCAGCAGCAGCTGCTGCTACTACTCTACAGACTACAGTCCATAGCTACAGTAGAGTACTAGCTAGCGCGCGGCTTGAAACGGCGCGATCTTTTCAAAAAAAAAAAAGAGCATGGAACGCAGCACGTGCCTTTTTATTTTCTCTTAGCACAGCAACCTGATGAAAATGAAGCCTGTTTGGCTGCTCCTGGCCTCCTGCTTTCCAGCCTGGGTGGCGCCGGGCCGGGGCCAGCCCACCAAACGTGGGCCATGCATGGGCCAGCCCGGTGTCTCGTCCGTGCATGATGGACGATTTGATCCCTCCAAAATCCGCTAAGCGATTCAGGTGCCCGATTTAACAACAAAAAACAAATCTCTCGTCGCCTTGCCGCCGCACCTGTCAAGTGTCAAGTGAGACTGTTAGTGTGTGTGCGTGCCTGAAGGCTGAACTAGTGGTCTGTCGTATTACACTCTGCATTCGCTATAGGTCCTCGTAGTTGAAGCTTGGGATTTCTGCCAGCTATCATAGCCCTTGGTCTCAACCCTCAATTCCTCAAAGATATGCATAGAAACGTCCTCTCCAATGAACAGATATGCACAGAAGCTTGGCTTACAGCAACACATGAAAACGTTTTCTCCTTTTGTTGGATAGATGTACATATGCTTGATGCCTGCTAGTTCAATTAATAAAATTCATATATATATACTCTCTCCATTCTAAATTATTGGTCGTTTTAGTTTTTTTTAATATACAAATTTTACTATGCACTTAGAAAAAATAAAATAACTAATAATTTGGGACGAAATAAAACAAGTAATAATTGGGGACGAAGAAAGTACCTACTAAACGGGACATCAACAGCGGGCAGAATAATCCAGTAATCCACCATATGCCAACAAGAGCACAGGCTCATCGTCAGTGCTTAATTCGGATTAGCTTATCCATGTCAACTACTCCGTATCCTTTTAGTTATCGTTTCAGAAAACAAATTTATACTAAAATTAACTAAGGGTGTGTTTAGTTGGTGAAAAAGTTTGGATTTTGATACCGTAGCACATTTCGTTGTTATTTGACAATTAATGTCCAATTATGCACTAATTAGGCTTAAAAAATTCATCTCGTATGGATCAGTTAAACTGTGTAATTAATTATTTTTTCAACTACATTTAATACTTCATGCATGTGTCCGAAGATTTGATGTGACGGCTACTGTAGAATTTTTTTTTTGCAAACTAAACACCCTCTAAGTTTTTTGTCCTAACGACAAGTAAATAAATATGGAGGGAGTATTATTCTCGCTCTGATATGTATCACTGCCCCGTCGCTACCACCGGATCTTGCAATGTCTCTTGTCTCCTGGCAGTATGCATGGCTGAAAGTGTTATGTTATTTGGGAAGATTTTGCACCGGAGTAGGAATTGAATGCAAACCCTACTGCATTTCACCGCACACATTGCCCTCGCCGCTGTCATTCAGTCAAAGCATTGTGGCATACATCTTAGGTTAGCTAGTTTGCTTCACTTTTTTTTTTATAATAGTTAGTGTGCTTCACTTTGAGTCATCCTCTGAAACTGCAAGGCCCGGTATGTCTATACTCACAGTGCCCGGTATCTTCCAACTGTGTTTGGTGAGGTACTAGACTACTAGTACGTATTTTGGATTCGAAAATACGTAGCCGAAAGTTTCCTCAATAAACTACGAATTGAATTAGTTTTTTTAAAATTTTTGAAACATCGAATTTTGCGAGCCTTATTTGTGGTTGGAGATAGACTAAAAAAATCCTAGATGGGTGAGAAATTCATCGCATCTCCAACATGATTGGGTTGGTGGTGGGTCGGGTCGGACCCACCAGGCAGCAGCCACCTGCGTGCCCAGCTCGTGGCTACTGGCCTTGGGGACGGCGACGTGGACAGCTAGCTGCACGCTAGTAGGAGCCCGTTTAGTTTCCAAAAATTTTCACCCAAAAATTTTCACCTCTCCTTTTGAACACATGTATGAAGCACTAAATGTAATTAAATAACAAAACTAATTACACAGTTTAGATGTACACGACGAGACGAATCTTTTGAGTCTAATTAGGGCATGATTAGCCATAAGTGCTACAGTAACCCACATGTGCTAATGATGCGGTCAAATGCCTTAAAAGATTCGTCTTGCGGTTTTCAAGTGAGTTCTGAAATTAGTTTTTTAATTAGTGTTCGAAAAACCCTCCCGACATCTGGTCAAATAATGATGTGACACCCAAAAATTTTTGTTTTTGGGAGCTAAACGCACCCTAACACAGACGGGTGGGCCCAGAGCGGAAGGGCCCTACGAGGAGCCGCATGCACGCCGCCACGACGCCGCTGATGTGCCACGGGAGACGGGAGTGGGACACAGCGGAACAGGGGGGGGGGGGGTACGTTCAATTATCGGGCCGGGCACATGTTTGGCGTTCGCTTCTCCTGGATTAAATGTCATGTCACGAATTATACTGTAGACGGGGTCTCTACTCTTTCATCACTGTGTGATACAGTACCGCTGCTAGCTGCTTGGGCCCTAGGCTGGTGCATGCCAACTTGTGATCCGGAAGCAGACACGTCGGCTCGAGCATGCATGCCGAGCATCCGGTCAGGTGCAGGGTTTGTATATGCAAATATGGATCTATCGGATACGTATATTCTTGTATACATGGCTAATAATTCGTCATCATGCATGGAGTTACATTGTAGTATACTCTAGTCATGTAAATATATACCTCCAGTATGTTGCCACCGGACGTATGTGTATGTGGCCACCCCGTTTGGCGCGGCTCCTTGTCGGCCGGCGGCGTCACCAGACAAAAATAAAATAGTGTACTTAGTGTGCTAAGCTTTTAAGAGCCGCGTACAGAAATAAACTAGGTTGACCGGCATGTTTTTTTAAAAAAAATTGCAGGGTCCCAATCCATCAAGAGACGTTAACCGTGCTCCGTCAGCAATTCAGCATGCAGTGCAACGAACTAGGTACAGTACCTAGTTAGGACTCTGCGTTTCCACCCAAGCTGAGCAAACCACTGCAAACACTTACTAGCCGCCAGAAAATCAGGACCGGGCGCATCTATTTTCGCTGCAGAACCAACGCTCAAGTACGTAAAATGCATTGGCTCAGAAAAAAAGAACGTCGTAGATTGAAACCAGCCACCGGAAATACCAATAAAAATATCGAAGAGCTTTTACGTCACGTGCCTCCAGTCTGCAGACCACAAGAGCACGGAATAATGCACCTAACTTGCGCATGGATTTTACTGCCTCCATCTCAGAAAGATGCAACTCTCGTTTTCCAAGAACTCAAATAATTTCAAATTTAATCAAATTTATACAAAATAGTATTACCATTTATGTACAAAATAAGTATCATTAGATTACGGTTGCCATCACCCCTCCCGGACGTCTTCTCCCCCGCGTCGCTCCCGCAAGGCGACCGGGGGGCTCCCTCGCGCCGCCGCCCCAGACCCAGCCATCTCCCCTTCCTCTCCCTCGCCGTCGCCTGAGCGTGCCTCCGGAAGCCCGGCAGCCGGCGAGGAAGGCGACAGCGGGTAAGGCGGCCAGTGGGAGTCCCCTGCGCTGGTGCGGGACGGCGCTTGGTGGCCATGGCCGGGTGACGCGCCGAGGCGACTACGGCGCGAATCCGGCCCTGCCATGAGTGGATCCGGTCTCCATGCTGCCGGATCTGACGGCCGGCGCTGTTGACTGTTGTGGCCATCCCTCGGCGTTGCCTGGGCTCGGCGCGTTGGGAGGCGCGAGGTGGCGCGCGCGGCGGCTGTGGCCTGACATGGCGAGCTGGGGCGTCGCCCCAGGAAGGTAATGCCGCGCGTGGTGCTGCGGCCGTGAAGCCACCCCCGCAACATTGTGCCGGCGGCAACTACATGTGGCTGTGTTGGGGCCGTTGTAGCGAAAATGGCCTCTCATGCCATATTTCAATATAATATTTTGGTGATTGATGACACACACAACACTTGGACTAATATGATTGTTAAGATGAACAGTCTCAGGCTTTTAGGTTCAAGTGATGACAAAGAGAAGATAGGCGTAGCTAGACCCGAAGGGCCGCCCCTACGGGGGTTCCCCTCGCGGGTCTCAGGGCAGCGCCCTGAAACCTCTTCGGTCCAAGGGACAAGAATTGAAGAGACCATGAAGAAATCCAAGTCAAAGAAATCAAGACAGAGGAAATTCTATACACCGGTTAAACCGACGCTGAAGAAATTGCATACGTCGGTGCATTGACTTGGAACAGTTCTGGAGTGTCTTACACTCACCGGTTAAACCGACGCTACAGAAGTTATATACGTCGGTGCATTGGCAGATGAAGACCGAGGAAAATACATACACCGATTGAACCGATGATGCACCGGTCAATCTCATCGGTTCAGTTGTCTAGAGAGGTGATTTTTGGAACGTGAAGAAATTACACTCACCGGTTAAACCGACGATACATCGGTTAAACCGACAGTACACCGGTTGATTGCCAACGGCTAGTTTTCAAGTGGGCAGTTTACATACACCGGTTGAACCGGTGATGGCTACTGGAGGAGCGTCGGTTTAACCGGCGTTACGAGCTTTTTCTGTCAGCTTTCCTCCAACGGCTAGTTTGAGGGGTTGGGCTATATATATGCCACCCCACGCCTCATTTGTGTGTGCTGGAGAAAAAGGAAGTATACAAGAGCCAAAGATCATCTCCAACCACCTTAGAGCTTCATTGTACATCATATAGGCTTAAGCACACTTGTGAGAGTGCTTAGTGCTTGTAATAGGGATTAGTTCTTGCGAGAGCTCCCTTGAGAGAAGTCTTGCTGCGGCAAGCAATTTGTGATCCGTCGTGTGACCCTCCGTCTTGGTGTGGAGTGGCAATGACACTTTGTGCGGAGGAAGAGGAGGCCCCCTCCTTGGTGGAGAAGCTCCGTAGTGGATTACGGCCGGGTGACCGAGAGAGACGGTGGCGGTGCATGAGACTCGGTGTCTTAGGGGCACTTGCCTTTGCTTGCCGGCATCGCCTTGGTGGCGTAGTGCAGGACGGTGATCGGAAGAGCCTCGGTGTCCCGTGGACGTAGGCGTTTATGCCGAACCACGTTACATGACCGTGTCTACTCGGGAGTTTGCATCCCTCTTGCACTTACCTCTTTACTTACCGCATTACGTTTCCGCATTCACTCTTTCTTGCATACCTTTACTTTCCTAGTTAGTTTGATTAGGTTTGGCTAGGTTGCAAGTCTTTTAGGGGTAAGTAGAGAGTAGCATAGATAAACCTTAGTCTTAACTAGCATGTGTAGGACGTGTTAGGTTTATCTTATGCAAGTAGTTTGAGCCCTAGGTTAAAAAGCAATTAGCGACCCTATTCACCCCCTCCCCCTCTAGGGTCGGACACCCCGGTGATCCTTACAGCCGTGCTGGCCTCGGCGCGGGTGCCGGCGGGCGCGACGGCGGCCTCGACGCAGGTGTGGCACCGTGTGCTCGCCGGTGCTAGCAGTGGCGGGCCATGGCGGGGTGTGCACCCCCCTGCGGAGTAGCTTGGGCGTTGTTGTGTGGAGCTCTAGGCAATGAGAGCAGCGGAGGTGGAGGTCAGTGGCATGGTGCGTGGAGGCGCGGCGGCAGAGCCGCCCCGGATGGGCTGCTGTGTCAGTGGTTCGGGAGTGCCAAGCCATGATCGGGTAGCGAGGGTTTGGAAGCTCCGGGCGAAAGCCCATGCCGGCATTTTTGTTGGCAGAGATGATGACGGCGCCCTAGGGCGTCGTTTCCTTGTTGAGGGCGTCATCATGGAGCTACAACCTTGTTACACAGGGCTCTCGGGGTGAAACCCCGGTCCAGTTCCTGGACGAGCGATGGCGGCGCCTTTGGCGTCGTGACCTCGTTAGAGGCGTCGTCTTTCGAGGCCCATCTAGGCTTGAGGTATTCTTGACACATTGGCCATAGGCAGCAGCAGATGGTGTTGGCTCTTCCACCACGTGGCAAGCTGAACGGGTGTTGCTGCGCTCTCGTTGTGGCATTCACAGCTTTGGTGGTGGTCGGAGTTTGTTGCGTGTTTGTCGGTTGGGGCTGCTTGCGTTGTTTGGCAACTGTCAGTGCGGCGGGGGACTACGTCGAAGGACGGCGCTTGCGGCATCAGCATCATGAGACAGTGAAGCATCCCCTCATAAGAGGTGACTTAAATGTGATACAAATATCAGTCCCAGGAGGCTGGTACACATTTATTACATCAGATGGTACATCACCGTACAACTCTACGCGGTAATGGGTAGTGAAGCGCCACTATCGCGAGGACAATAACTACAACCCAAACAAGAGCGTGAAGCACGAAGAGGTCATCAGAGTCTTGCACCATATGAAACTTCCTGCGGGTGACCCTATCCACAGGCAAGGTTGGGTGCAGAACGGAACCCCTAGTCAACGTCCTCGGGAATAAAATCTGGATCTTCCTCTGTAAAAATTAAGCAAGGGGTGAGTATAAACGTACTCAGCAAGTCCAACCTCACCCACAGAGGGGGTATAAATAGAGTATATGCACAGGATAAATCAAGGATAAAGTTAGGGTTTAGTTTGCGGAAAGCTCATTTTTATGCATGGGTTTGTTTGAAAGAAAAAAAATTCAGAGCCATTATCTTGACACGTAGGGTTGATCCACACAAGTTCCAAGTTTTAAATTGCTACCGGACTCCTCATCCGCCGTAGCACACGGCACAGCTGCCGGATACTTTTCCAAAACAACTCACGCCATCCCAACCTTCCCCAGAAGAAACACTAGTTGTGTGATCAAACCATAACTCGCTCAATACCATGAGCACGGCTATTCGAATAGTTTTTATACTCTGCAGAAATGTGCAACTTTACCCACAAGCGGGGTACCACAGCACGAACACCTTAGTGTCGGTGCAGATCCCAACAAAGCCATTACCCACCTTAGCTAGACCTGACTAGCCATCACGGGATCCACCAAGGGGTCATCGACCTATCACCGAGGTTTAACTGGGGCTCAAGTCACACAGAGCTTATCCCTTCTTCTTGATCACCCGTTGCTCTCAGCTCTCCTGATGGCTATCAGACTAACTAGTGGGGTTTATGCTAAGCCGTTGCCACATACAACGGTCGAGTGGTTTGCACAATAGTTGAGTTAGGCAAGATGACACACTAACTCGGTCCTTAATTGTGACAAGATGGATATCTCCCCACCCTGCTCAACCACAAAGGTACGAGCACACCATTTGGCGTCCCACACAGGAATAACCATCCATCTCATCTACACATGTCTTTTGTTTGTTTTCCAAAAATCCCTTTTTTCCCTTTTGATACTCTCACTTTTCTTTGTTTTGAAAACATTTTATAATAATAATTGAAGTGCAAAGAATAACCGGGTCCTAAGCGCTCTAGCAGGGTTTAGCATCCAAACAGAGTAAATCATATTCAGAGATAAACCTAGGTTATCAAGGAATGGTCAAGCAATCAAGGGGTGGCTATCCAACCATGTTTTCAGCAATCAAAGCATATGCAGTTTCGTAAAACAGGCCAATAAGTTGTGTTTATAAAACTAGGACAAAATATGCATCAAAGGATGAGATTGAACTTGCCGTTCGCAAAGCCTTTCGGGAAGTCCTGATCGAGGTACTGTCCTTCGGGTTCGGGGTCGCGGTACTGGTCCTCGCACTCTTGCTCGCAGTACTGCTCATCGACGGGTTCTCCCTCATTCACATCGTGATCTACGACACACACAAACAAGCACACAATAAAGAAAAAGAAATAAAGGTTTTATCGTTGAGCTCGAACCCAGGAAAATTAAGATATGGATATGGGAAGAATATTTTCGGGAGATTTTCTAATGGCGTGGCCGAAAGTATAATGGAAAGGTTGAATTTTGGGAGAATTGGAGGATGTTTGGCGCATGAAATGATGGGTTTAGGGGCTAAACCGAGGTTCAAAAACTTATTTATAATCATCTGTGGAAAGGGAAGGGCTTGTTTGAAATTTCTAGAAATATCTGGGTTACACTAAAAAGGGCAGGGGTTTAATCATGAATATCTTTGTATAGTGGAGAGACTAATTTCCTAAAGAAATAAAAGAGAGGGGCTTCTTTGGGAAAGAACTAGAGAGAGGTGGGAGGGCTCTTAACTAAAAGGGGAAGAGGGGAGGGGGTTCTGGGCAAAATGGCCCTTTCTTCCTCCTCCCGTCGCCTGGGACAGGGGAGGGGCGCAGGAGGGGGGCGGCGGCCATGGGGGCCGGCGGCCCTGGGCGCGAGGGAGGCCGGGGAGTGGGGGGAAACGGAGAGCAGGCCAAGGGGATTTCGTTCCCCTACTCACCTTGGCCTGCGGTGGAGCGAGGAGTGCTAGCCACGGCGGCCGGCTAAAAGCGGCAGTGGAGCTTGTGGCGGCGGTGCTAGGGGCGCAGGAGTGCAGGACTGGTGGTGGCAGGCAAGTTGTGAAGCTCGAGGGCGACGCGCAGGGCCTATTTATAGGCGGGGAGAGGCGGTGGAGAGGGGGGCGCCGATGGCCGAGCTCGGCAGCCATTAATGGCGGTTTAGCCTTGTCGGGGTGTCGCGGAGCGGCGGCGCGATTCGCGGCGGTGTACAGGACGACGAGACGGCTCGGGTAGGGCCGGGCGGCGCGCCGGGCATCCCGGCCGTGTGCTGCGCGTGGGCGCACAGGCGCACGCGCATGCCGCGCGTGGGGGGGGCACCGTGCATGAGCAGCAGGAAGGAGGAGAAGGGAAGAGAAAAAGGAGAAAAGAAAAAAGGGAAGGAGAAAAAGGAAAAAGGGAGAAAAAAAAGGGGAAAAGAAAAAGGAAAGAGGAGAAAAAGAAAAGGAGGTGCCGGCGGGATTCGCGGCGGCGGTCGGTCACGCGCGCGCTGCGGCGTCTGGTCGGACAGCAACGCTCGCGGAACGAGGAGAAGAGGGAGATGGAACGGTGATTGGTACTGGTGTCAGGACAGAGATTAGATTTTTGGTGCCCGGGCGACGAATTGCCGGAAAAGATTCGAGCTCGGCGATGAAAATATTTTGAAAAATATTCTTGGCGCGTAATTTGTTTTGGTGAATTTTTCGAGATGTTACAGACGGCTTGGCTTGCAGCGGACCGCGGCGTTCTGCTCAGCTTGGCTGGGCTTTCCGGTGTGGTACATCATCGGAAGATGGCGCAAGCGACTTCTTCGGCTTGCTGGCACGACGGCGGAGGTCATGTGCGTGGATGAAGCAAGTAGGTGAGGCCGGCCTGTGGCGGAGGCTCAGCTTAGATGGAGACCTATGATGTGGGGCAACCTTGCTCACCCCCTCGTCGGCGATAAAGGGGACGGAACAGTGGAGTGGAGTACTATTGCGGGCCTGGCAAGGCCCCCGCACGTGGTGTTTCTTCGAGGCGACTGGAGTGAGGTCCAACGGCAGAAGTGGCGAGGCCCCCGCGCGTTATGTTTTCGTGGTGGCGACTGCGTGGCAGTCTTGAGTGGTCCGGTTTCGGTGGTTTCACTCCGTCAGGTGGTGGGTGGTGTTGTAGCGGCACGGTGGCGGTGGACCCCGCATGGCGGTGGTCCTCCCAGTTCGGTGCGGTCTGCATCTTTCAGTTCCCTGTCGACGCGGGTCACGCCTGGAGGTTCTCGGCGACTACATGAGTGTGGATGGTTCGGGGTGTGCCGCGGGCTTTGGTTTCTGCTGTATTTTTCGCGTGGGCTAATTCCAAACTGGACGGAGTTGGCTTTGGAGTTGAGTTGTGCGACTGTGTCGATGCCCCAATCCGACCGGTCTGGGTTGTCTGAGTAGTTTGAGTTCGGCGCATGTTGATGCCCCAATCCAACCCGCCGGTTTGTTCTTGTGGAGATTTTTTTTTCTTTTGTGGCCTGGTTATGGTCTCCCAGGGATATAACCTTGTATTTTTTCTGCTATATCAATAGAAACACACTCGTCGAGTGCCGTTCGTTAAAAAAAATATCATTAGATTAACTATATAATATATTTACATAATAAGTATTTTTTGTGATATAAATATTAGTAATTTATTTTATAAATTCGGTCCGGCATGATGAAAAGTGAGGCACTGAAGCCTGTTTGTCTGCATGCTTGCATTGGCGGCTTATGGTTGACAACGAACGGTCCGGTCTGTCGTCTTCTCCTTTGATGGATTGGCCGCGGCCTGTGCCCAGTGCCCTTCTCTGATTCTCTCTCTCTCCTGCTGCTGCTGCTGCTTTCCAGCCTGGGGGCGTGCCGGGCCGGCCCGGCCTGGTACCTGGCCACCAAACGAGAGCGCAGCAAGTCGAGGGCTCCGGCCAGTGCGGCGGCGGTAGGCACGAACCACCCACCCCATGGGCCAGCGCGGCGGCTGCTGCTGCTGCTACCTAATGTTGCAAATGACCTTGCTGCTGTCTGCCAAAAATGGCATTGCATTGCCTTCACCTTACGAATTTAGTGGCCCGGTGTCTCGTCCGTGCTTGGACGTTTCGATCCCTCCAAATCCACCGCCAAAGCAAATTAATATCATCAGGTGCCCAGTTCAGATGGCGCTCCTGCCCCGTTCACGGCCACCCAATCTTGCAGCGCCTCTACTCATCTGTCAAATTAAATTAATGAGAGATTGTGTGTGTGTGGAGGGGAGGGGGGGAGGTGTTTTGTGTGTATGTATATAACGAGGGCCAGTTGAATTTGGTAGAGTTTCACCTGAATCTGATTCTCGATACGAGCTAATTAATTCTCTGAGAGAATCGATTCACTATCTGAAGGTGATTCTTTAAGATTAACTATATAAGAAACAGATCAGATATGAATTGTGAATTAGGAGAAACTACTCTTTTCAGCTTCTAGCTCCTTAGTTCATTTCAGAGAACCACTCCATAAAATCAGTATAGAATCACTTGGCCTAGAAAAACTGTTTGGCAAAGTTTCAGCCAACAAGCTGCTATGGGAGCTCTGGCAAACAAGCTCTGAAGCGCGCCTCACTTCAAAGCAATGGCTCCACCAGCACCTGTTGCATCAGTAATGCGGATATGTACTAATAATAATCAAGGTACGGGTATAATTCTTTTGGATGATTGGAGGTTACAACTTGCAAACGCCGCTTGTTCTTTATCAATGGGTGCCAATGTGCTATTATTTGGATATAATTAGATATGCAGATTAAGATGGGACCCTGTTTGAAAGAAGGAAAAAGAACTTTTTTATAAAAAAAATACTGTGGGAGCAGCATCTCTGTGGGAGTTGAACTGAACACGTAGGCCACTAGGCCGATGACACAGTTGTGTGAAGCTGCAGAATCGTGCCGGCACACCAGACACGTATTTGTGCCGTACATATATACACATTGTAGTATATATAGTTGGTAGACAGTACACTTGAGTAGCCCAAATAAATTAAGATGCCTCAATATAGTAATCAAAATACCACAAGAAGCATTAGAATAATGTTGCGATACTGTGCGTGCGTATCATTGTAGCGCCGTGCGGTGCGGGCATCGCGGTACGGGTACGGGTACGGGTACGTAGCTAGAATAAGCTGGTGGCACTGGTGCCAGTGCCCACGGACCCAGCCGCATGCAGTCCGCAGGTATGCTCGTGCGTGTGTGCGCGCCGCCGCGTCGACCTCCGCCCCACCGGGCGGCCCGCATGGCAGAGATCCTCCACCTGCAGAACAGCTTGAGCGTTTCAAGCAAGCTAGCGGCCGCCCGGCCGGGGATGCGACATCAAATATTTGGACATATATATGAAATATTAATTAAAAAATTTTTATAAATTTTTTTACACGGATTGATTGTAAATCGCAAGACAAATCTAATAAACTTACTTAATTTATGTTTTGCAACATTGATGCTATAGTAACCATCCGCTAATTATAAATTAGTCATGAATTAATTAGTCCCGTTAGATTCGTCTCGCGATTTACCATCTATTCGTGTAAAAAAATTTAAATAGATTTTATTTAGTAATTCGAATTAGTAAGCTTCCCCTCCCAAAATTTTTGGCCAAATGATCAACACAGTAGTACCGACCAATCAGGCTGTGCGTACAGTACACAGTCAGTACCGACCAATTCAGGCCGTCTGTGCGTACGGGCGAGACTGATTGGTCGGTTGCTGATGCTGAATGGTTCGGCAGTCACTATTGGTCGACTAGCGGACTGTGTATCCAGGTGTATGTATAGGGCCGGGGGAGACATTTACAGCCCCTGGCCGGTCAATGGTAAATAATTTTTTATTACCTTCAAATCATCGAATTTTGCCAAAGAAAAAGAATGTGTGATGATACTGTGACTGAAAATGGGCTAAGTACGTAAATCCAAGATGAAATCCGGATGGGTCAGAGCGGACCCACCAGGCAGAAGCACCCGGCGCCGGCGGCCCTCCTGCTGCGCGGCGCGAGCGCGACCGCGAGTCCTCCACCGGCCCAGCTAGCTCGTGGCTCCTCCCCCGCCGGCCCGGGGCGGCGACGCGGACAGGGTGGCCAGCTAGCTTCACGGTGCGGCAGACTGGTGGGCCCTTTGGGAAAAAGGCCGTGCAGGCACGCGCATGCACGGCTGAGGGCATGTACAATAGTGTAGACAATTGCTGTCTGTAAGTGTCTAGAATACCACACAAAAATAACAAAATTGACAACTTGTACAATAGGATGTCTGTTAGTGTGTCTGTTAGGTATTTAATACATGCATGGACACATAAACACATAGTGATCAATCATACAATTTATTTTTGTGTGCCATATTGTTGCTTGTTATACGTTGTATGCAGTAGGACACAATACAATCTTATTTGGGTTGATTTTTGAAAATACCAAGGATCAAATTATAAAATACCAAAATATCCCTGACTGTGTCTGTCGATCTCTCTAGATCTCTGAGTCTCATCTCTCTTAGCAGACCTCTCTGCAGGGCCGGCCTGACTTTTTGGTGGCCTGGTGCGAAAAAAATAATGGAGGCCCCATTAACTATAAAAATATAAAAAATCAAATTGGTAATCGGCATGACAAGTAGGTAGCAAATCGGCGATCTGTAAACAGCGGCAACGTCTCGCGAGGATGTCAAGGAAGCACTGAAGCGTTTAGTTGGGCAGATGTTGGAGAAGTTGTCGATTGATTTTCCTCTATCAGATCAGGGCACGGCTTTATTCCTCCAACTGGACAGAGATGTCACGCCCAATAATATAGGTTACAAAATTTATGAGGGGGTCATGGGTCTGTTTGGATACATAGAGATAATAGTTATCCCTCACCTTTGAATTCCAAATTATCCCACCTGTTTGGATGTATGAGGGATAATTTTGAGTTAAAGTAGATTATCTCTACTAAAATTCTTAGCCCCTCCAAGAGGTGATAATGGGGCTAATTTAGTATGAACCCCACAAAAAATATGAGTATACACACACCTTGATATGGGAATGAGAGAGGGTGGGCATTAGCCCATAAATCTAAACAACCTACCTTGGGCAAATGCTTAGCCTACCAATTTAAGACTAAACATTAGCTCTCAAAATTAGCCCTGGGCTAATGTTCCACCCTGGGCTAATGTTCCAAAGCTCATGCCAAATACTTAGATGATCCGAGTCTCTTTCAACATCTAAATGAGCTGGCTTATAAGCAAAGATGTTACTTATAACTTGACATGCCTCGTAACATAGAAATTTTTGGAGGCCCCAATTTTTAGAGGCCCGGTGCGGTCGCACCGTCCGCACCCCCTCAGGGCCGGCCCTGCCTCTCTGCATCTCATCTCTCATTCTGTCGTTCTCTCTCAGCACAAGGAGCGGGCGGCGACAAAGCTGGCCCAGCGCGGGCGGCTTGGTGTTGGCGGTGGCGACCATCTTCCTCCCATCTCTCTCGCGCTCTCTCTCCAACTATCATGCCTCTCGCGGCGCGGTGGCGGCAAGGCGCGCGGCAGCGTTGTGGGTCCGTATCTGGCGGGCGCGGCGGCGTGGGTCCAGCTCTGACGGGCGCGGCGGAGGGAGCGGGCCGGCTCAGCAGCGGTCAGTGTGGGGGCAAGGTGATGCAGGTGTGCCATGGCTTCCCACCTGCAGCGCTGTCATGGGCTTCTTGGCATCAACCGTTTTGCCGCCATAGATGGATTTTGGCGCGCGGCTGGGGAACCGCAGGGCTCCCGCATCGGATCGCAGGCGCCGTCGGCAAGTAGAGGCGGCGTCATACAACACGAGTCTAGCGGGCCGTAAGCCATCGGAGCACGAAGACGACGGCACCGCGCGGTTCGGTCCCAAATCGGTATTAATGAGCCTCGCTAATCACAATTAACCATATAAAGACGACGTATTAATGGCCATTGTACATGCCCTGATGTGTCGCGGGACCCGAATTAGTGGGCACATGTTCCGCGCGCCTTT